>NC_142722.1:422500-1022500 GCF_055471065.1 Atractosteus spatula
CCCGCGCCCGCCGGATGGACGGGTATTCGGCGCTGGGCTCTTTCCTCTTCACTCGCCGTTACTGAGGGAATCCTGGTTAGATTCTTTTCCTTAGTAATATGCTTAAATTCAGCGGGTCGTCTCGTCTGATCTGAGGTCGTAGCCGGAACGGCTCCGGGGGGCCGGGCGGCCCGACCGGCGTGGTGCGAGGCCGAAGGCGGGACGCCGCCGCTGGGCTCTCGCGCTTCACGGTGCTCGCCCCGGGCGGTCGCCGGCGCGACGCCCAGCCCGACGGGCGGCCGGGGCGGGGAAGGGCACGCGGGTCCCGCGGCCGGCGCTACGGCGGCCACCAGCAGCCGCGCCGCGGTCGTGCCTTCCCGCCCCGGGTCCGCGCTGGGACCGGGACGCGCGCGCCTGGCGCCCGCTCCAGGGGCGGTCTGCGCTTAGGGGGATGAAGGGACGAGAAGCCGGCTCGTGCCAGGCTCTCCCTGCGACGGCCCCAGAGTCGTACTGCTCCCGCTGCTGCAGAAAAGTCTCCACACAGGTGCTGCTTCTACAGGTTGGCACCCTGGCCAGTGGCCGAGAGCAGAGACCCACAGCCTGTGGCAAAATAACAGAATCCATGTAAGAAATAAAGTCACACAGTAGTATTCATCAGTTGCAGAACAGACGTCAAAATAAACTTTTCTTTTCATCCGTCTTACTGCTTTCTTTTTTACTGTCCTGGTAGTCTTGAAGATTGTTTCGTGTGTGCGGTGTTTTCCTGAAGAACAGGCTAAAAGAAATATTTATAATAAAATCTATTCCATTGAGAAACCTGGCATGATAATTGTTTTCTTCCTTGATTTTCTGATCTGCAAGGCCATTTGGGTGCAGTGAATGTGAATTCTGTCTGGCATTGCCAGATTGTGAAAAATAAAAGTATTTTATGAAACACACGTTTGCGATTTTAATCAAGATTGGGGTAAGGGAGTCTTCTCTATGACACTCTCCCTTATAAAATTAATGTGAAACAAAACAAAAACTAAAAATAAGATACAATCTACAGACATATTCCTTCCTTAGTCTTCCTAAAACTGTTAAGCGGGGTGGGGGCCATTCAGGAATGTGAGTTATGTGAGTCAGATTATGAATGAATAAAAGTGTTTTATTGAAAACGCGTTTGCGTTTGTTTGGGTGCTGTACCGTAAAATAAAGTGCCCTTTTTCATTCAACGAGTGTCTGAGTCACTGTGTCCGTCCTATATAATAATGCCACAATATGTCTTTTATGTGTCGCAAAAAACTGACTTGCTTTAACAAAATATATTTACTAATCCTTTCGCCTGGCAATTTACCTGAATGCCCAACTATCTGAGAAGCCCACCGTGAAACCAAAAGAACCACAATTGGACTAGTGTTGATAATAAGAGAGAGAGAGTCCCCGTTACCCCCATTTTGATTTCAATCAAAAATGCATGTTTAATTAAATGTTTTTATTGATTCACAATCTGACAAATGCAACATAAATTGTTATTTTTGTCTTCTAAGTATCTTAATAAACTTTCAGCATAGCTTTCTCCCCGTTCAGATTTATTTTTGGGGAGATCTTGGGATCAAACGTGGAAAGATTAGATTGTAATCGCTTTTATTTTTTAAATACATTTTAGAAAAGTGTAATCTATACTAAAAAGCTGTATTTATTTAATACCACTCGATACTTATATTAATAGAGATAGAGAAGTTCTCTATTAAAGCTCAGATCAAAGATCAAACAGCAATATTGAGATAACAATGTGGTGCCCACACTGGGGTAAAGTTCGAAAATGATATTGGCACGCCTGTAGCTTTTTCACTAAACCTCCTAGAGTTACGAAAACACTTGCTGTGTGTACAAAGTACATTGTGACTGTCTTCACAGCCTTCACTATGTTGTTTTTAAGCCATTTTTTTGACCACGCTCGAATATTCTTTTGTTCACATCTTCGGAAGGGAAACACAGAAAACCTTCAAACAAAATGAAGGGGGACCGCTGTGTACACATGTTCACAACGCGAGAAATACTGCTCAATACGGCTTTGTGCGAAAAACCCGTATATCACCATAGGAAGCATAACAGCGTAGCCTCCAATTACCCAGACTGTAAGCAGAGGAATGAAGCTTTGTTTGATTTCTGGAACCCTTTCTTTATGTCCTGTTTTCATTCAGGTACGGGTCAACTATATACACGAAACTGCTGACAGCAGGAAAATTCCTATACTTGACTCAGCAGCGTCTTAAAAACAGCACCCATGGTGTACAAACCGATCGTTTTTACACAGAAGACTGACACAGCTTCGCGTTGTGAATGTGTTTTTCTAAGAAAACCTGTGTCTGTGGGAAAAGGTAGAGTGTGTGTCTTTCATTGGAAGACTTGTCCTGTTCTACTTTGAAAATACCTGTAAAACCAGTTTGTTTACAAACAATGCAGACAGAGACTCAGACAGTGGAGTGAAAATCGGCACAGGCAGCACTCCTGGGGGGGAGGGAGAGAGAGAGAGATGCAAAAACCGCGCAGCGCCAGGCGAATGTACAATATTAATGTAGGGCTTTCAGGCTCACGTGGATTTGCGCCCTACACCCTGCGGTACCGCTGTGTACATACAGTACGGACATGCTGTGATATTTAGAAATATAAAAAAACTCAATAGCGTGTCCATAATTTTGCTATTGCTATTTTTGTTTTTCAAAGAAATGTTTGTTAAAAGAAAACTGATAGCAATAGCTAGATTTGAACACCCAACCTCTCACTTATAAGTCAGTCACTTAAACCATCACACCACTGACACAGTCGCACTGGGACAGCCGTACACATATACTACTGTTTGTGTTACAGTGCATGGATATAATTATATCGTTATTAATTTCTTTAAATACGATATTCCATATTATATTTCCTATTAATCAAATTCTAAAAGTATGCTTTTGTCTACTCGGATAACGAGCGTATTCGCAGAAAAGGTTAAAACAATCACTTTTCACAAAGTATATAAACGTACACTAAAATGGTCACAAGGAGCACGTAAAAATGTTTCCGAAATAACCACATGTAAGACTTTGATGCTTAAAATGTTTAGGGAGAAATGGAATACTGGTGTGTATTTTTTATTTAAACTACCAAGACCAGCAATATACAGTTTGCATAATATGTTTAAGTTCCTAAATTAATATCGTTTATGACCTTCAGATGTGTTATGCTCCTCTTCTTTTTATGCTCAGCTACTAAAATTTCCCTTTAGTTGTAAAATTCCATATAAATATTCAATACTAAGCGGATTAAAACGTGCACAGTAAAGAGATTAAATGATTAAATCTTTCCTCTACCGACCAATGCACCACAAGTGCCCCTGTCGGTCATTTTTCCCAGCCAATCATGTACTGCGGTACGGTGTGGTGGCGCACGCGTAGTTGCCCGCGGTATGGGTTTGTACCGTGAACTTTGAATGGCTGCATCTGTACCCAGCCCTGACACCATCCCAACATGTGGGGAGGAGAATAGGATAGTTTGGTCAGAACAGATGTATCTACCTGGTGGGCCAACATAGAGACACACAATGGCATGTACAGCAGCACCAGCAGCCATGGTTGCAGCAGGGTATAACTTAAGGTGTGAGTAGGCTAGGCTGAAGTAATAGGTCTTCAGTCTGGATTTGAATACTGAGATTGACTCAGCATCCTGAATATGGGGTGGGAGACTGTTCCATAAGCAAGGGGCCCTGTAACTAAAGGCTTTACTGCCCAACTGTTATTTTATTAATTTGTGGAATATGAAGAAGACCTGCATTCTGTGATCTAAGCAGGCGACTTGGATGGTCAACATTAATAAGTTCCATTAGATAGACAGGTGCCTGACCTGTGAGAGCCTTGTAAGTAGAAGGATTTTGAAGTCCGCCGTGTACCTGACAGGAAGCCAATGAAGAGAGCTAAGTATGGGGGTTATATGGTCGTATTTTATGCTCCTAGTAACAATTCTAGCTGCTGCATTCACAATTCGCTGAAAGATGTTGAAAGAGTGGTGGGTGCTCCCTGATAGTAGGGCATTGCAGTAATCTAACCTGCTGTATACAAGAGCATGTATTAATTTCTCTGTGTCTTCAGTGGAGAGAAACTGCCTTAGTTTTGCAATACTTCTTAACTGTAAGAAGCATGTTTTAGAAACTGGTTTAACATGAGTGTTAAATGAGAGCCTTGTGTCTAATATGACGCCTAGGTTACATGCTGAGTCTTTAAGCCAGCAGCCATATCACCCTGCAACTTACTAAAGCTAAGCAGGTGTGAGCCTGATCAGTACCTGGATGGGAGATCTCCTGGGAAAAACTAAGGTTGCTGCTGGAAGAGGTGTTAGTGAGGCCAGCAGGCAGTGCTCACCCTGTGGTCCATGTGGGTCCTAATGCCCCAGTATAGTGACGGGGACACTATACTGTAAAAATGAGTGCTGTCTTTTGGATGAGACGTAAAACCGAGGTCCTGACTCTCTGTGGTCATTTAAAATCCCAGGGTGTTTCTTGAAAAGAGTAGGGGTGCAACCCCGGTGTCCTGGCCAAATTTCCCATGCCTCCTAATAATCCCCCTCTATGAATTGGCTACATTACTTTGTTCTCCTTCCCCCCCCTTACGTGCTGAGTCTTTGAGGCAAATCTTTAAATTCTCTGAGTGAAGTGCTGAAGTTAGTCCTATCAGTATTGTTTCCTCCAAACAACAGAACCTCAGTTTTATCAGAGTTGAGTAACAAAAAGTATTCACACATCCAAGTCTTTACTTCATTAATGCAATTAGCTAAAGTGATAATAGAACAGTTGTCGTTTGGTGTAAACGAAATGTATATTTGCGTGTCATCAGCATATGAATGAAAGTTAATATTGTGTTTCCGTATTATCCTACCTTGCGGCAGCATGTAGAGAGAGAACAATATTGGTTCCAGCACTGATCCCTGTGATGATGCGTTGGTTGGTGTTACAAATTACTACTGGGAAGAAAACAGTTTATTTAAGGCTTAACATTAAGATTGTTCTTTTCTTTCTTGTAGGATTAAGAATAGTTTTGTCTTGTCATTCAGAACGTCTCTATTCTGTAAGTGTTTTGAGAGTAGTGAGTAAAACTCCTCCTACTGTATTTACTGTGCAACCATATGGGAACCACACAATGAAAGGGCATCAGGACCAGGCAATAAGAGCACTTGTAAACAAATTGTATTTAAGAGAAATATACAATATTTTCCTTTTCTAGTGATGTGTGCTAATATGAAAGCCATTATTTTCCGTGACATGATCTGGTTAGATTGAATAAAAGGCTGGGCTTGGAAGAGGGGAGGAGACTGCAAGGGTGGAGCAGCCAAATGGATTTCTATTGATAAGCCACATCTCTCTACTCACTAGAGACACCAACTCCATTTGAGATACAAATCACTGGATGAGCTCTTCAGCATTTCTACTGTTGGCTGCATTTTCTATTTCTCCTCTATTTAAGTGGTAGAAAAAAACAGAAGATCTGGATTTTCTATCATTAACATTTGAGTTCAGCTTCTGAATCAATATTGCTGACAAAAGGTAAGAAATCATATTTAAACATCATATATGCTTATATAGTCCAAAAACACTACTATCAACTTATCAAGTAATTTATGTGGGTTCATGGTGATGAAGGCCAATCTATAATCCAAACAAAGCAATGAGCAGAAATATGGTTCTTCCAAGTGCTGGGGTGTCCAGTGGAGAGCCAGGTTAACAGCGTCCTCAGCAGACCTGATGGACCGAGAGGCAGACTGGTAAGGATCCAACAGCGGAGATGAGCACAGCTGGAGGTGCTTAAGCACCAAACGCTCAAAGCCATTCATAGCCTTTGAGCTCAGAGCAGTTGGTCCGGCCTGTGGTCATCAGGGCATGATTTTTTTGAAGATTCAGGACCAGGAATTAGAGTTGACACTCTGAAACTGTGAAGTATTATCATTTACATGGAAGATGTAAGTGTCAGTATATTGATAAAGGAAAGTGGAAGCAGAGCTAAATATGTCCCAATGATCTTAATGATCTGTTTTGACAAGATATTTATTGCTTTTAAAGACTAAGATTAAAACTTTTAGACTTCCTAACTCATCTCTCATTGTTTAGAGGCTGTTTCCCACATTCTCTGTTTATTTGAAATATTAAAAATAACACCAATATTTCATTAAAATGTGAATATTATACACTTTTAATGTGTTATTGTTCAGAACATCTCTGATAAAGTACTTACAGAACAAATGTAAAACTCATTACTTGATGCGATGGCAGCCATAGTGTGCCAGAATACTCACCACACCAGCTGTCAGTGGGGAGGAGAAAAGTGTGATGAAGCTAATTCAGAGATAGGGATTATTAGGAGGCCATGATTGGTAAAGGCCAATGAGAAATTTAGTCAGGATGCTGGGGTAACACCACAGAGAGTCAGGACCTCAGTTTTACGTCTCGTCCAAAACACAGCACCTTTTTAGAGTACAGTTTATCTGTCACTATACTGGGGCATTAACACCCACACAGACTACAGGATGAGCGCTCCCTGCTGGCCCCTCTAACACCTCTTCCAGCAGCCTTACTTTACTTACCTTCCATTCTCCCAGGATCATAACAGTGTGAATAACTGAGAATAACAGTGAATAACAGTGCTGGTCAGAGCTCATCGCTGTCATTTAGGTGGCGCTCCCATTACATAGGGCCTTTACAGGGAGACCAGCTGCACCAGTGATCCTGGACTGGAGGGAGTGGTGAGGGAGAAGATGCTCTCAGCTCTGCATTCAGTCAGGGTGATTGAATGAACTGGACAGCAGACGTGTGAGAGTGGAATTTGATCTCCACCCCAGCTTCTCTTCAGTAACTCCATATGGAACACGAGTTAGTGAATGGCAAACATCAAGTTCAAACAGCCTAAGCAGCACTAAATCGTAATCATTCTTGATGACACCTCCTTATGTTATATGTAAGCCCCTTCTCTCCTTCACATTTATCTTTTGCACCTCTCTTCCACACCATCCCCTACTTGTGAGTGCTCATTGGGATCCCAGCCACCTCGTCCTACAGAAGCTTAGCACCCAGCCAAGTGGGTCAGACTGACTGGGTGCTGCTGTTGCTACTGTAAATAATCAGTGGTAGTATTGAATCAGATATTATTTATTGAATTGTTTGTGATTTCACGTCCAGAAATGGATGCAGAGAAAAAATTTTGTGTCACAAAGAGGCCAAAAACTGGCGATAATAGCAGTGACAAAGCACATAACCTCCTCACAGCTGCTGGCATGCTTTGACCTGAGTGTAGAAAAGGAACATGTAAGTCGAAGTTACGTTGATATACTCTCTCCAGTTCATTGCCAACATCTGTCTTCAGCATTTAACAATAGTTGAAAACTACAATAACTGCATTTTGTCTGTTTTTCAGATGTTTCACATTCACAAAACTACGCTGTACTGCCACTGATAGCATCTGTGGAACAGAGACTGAATTTTTTAAAATTTCTTATTTCTTCTGTGGGGGATCCAATTTATAATCCTTCCAACAACCTGCGAAGACTGCATGAGAAGACTGCATCAAACTGTCTGTGGCTTGGAAACAATCATACATTGTGAGTATGTGTTTGTTTTGTAGATACCACCTCCCATTCACCACCAGCCAGGCTGCCAGGAGGGCATTTGAGACGGCCACAAAGAGGCTCACAGATGCACAGAAGAGCATCGTGGCGGATTATCTGGCCCACTCAGATGGTAGTGCAGAGAAACACTATAGGATGCTGACACATGACAACATCTACTTAGCCATTGAAGTCATTGAAGGTGTTGCAGAGGAGGGAGCTGAATAAATGACAAAATATTGGGGGGGCAGAGGTCAAAGCCACATTACCTGCCTTTGAACCGTTTTCTCCGGTCTCCACTGGGTCAAAAAATGAGATTCGCCTGAAAGTTCATCTGGCCTGCTTGCAAATAGAGGTGCAGGAAAAAGCCCAGGCACGCCAGGTAGAATTTGAGTTGCGCCTTTGTAGCGGACGGCTTCCTCTGCATTGTGTCAAATGAACATCCAGGGACACCAGGTAGTGGTCTGCGATTTTTTTTCCTGTTACGTTATAGAACATAAAACATGTGAGCGTAATACACGCTAAATGTCTCTCTCTCTCTCTCTCCTGATTGGCGTCCACAATGCGTCTGAGACTCTCCTTATGATCATATTATATAAAATAACAGAATAATAATAGTATCTAGAATGATATATAATATCTAACAATATAAAGAATGATATATAAAAATAATAAATTACATATATAAATGCAATTATATAATATAATATAATATATTATTAACACAATACCCACCATCTATGTACATTCACATGACTACACATATATCATATCAATATCAAATCAATTACAATGATTGTAATACACGCATAAATGGCTTCTTTCTTTTCCCATGTTTTATCTATCATCACATTATACATACTATCCACGATATAAGCCAATACCCGTTATCTAACTCTAGAATGCACCTTTTCCAGTGTTGTACGTTAACATTTGGTTAATAAAATCGACACACCTAAAATATTAAATAAGAAAGAAAAAAATTATAACAAAATGGACGACATACCTTATAGAACATAAAACACATGAGCGTTACACACGCTAAATGTCTCTCTCTCTCTCCTGCTTAGCACAATATAACACGTGGTTAAACACCGTATAATGCATTAAACATAACCTTTATGCACTACCGTGATTAATTTGGCACACAACTGTAATATTCACAGAAATAAGATATATAATATCACCGCATGAATATGTAAAAAAAAATAATTTAAAAAATAACGCTCGCATGCTAACCTGCATGACCACGTGTCGCTAGCACCACACTACACTCCATTATGGTACGTTAGCATATCGCAACAGGCCCTCCAGATCGGACATCCTAACTTTCTAATTAATCAAATAAAACATTACGTGCAACCTAATAATGCGGCACAGTCTTCGTCACATGTTCACCAATATATTACGCCACACTAGTAATCATTTAAAACAGAAAATAAATTGATTACAATAAAGCCGCATAAGTTCGTTTGGAGAGAGACAGTAACGTGCATCTTACCCGATTGGCGTCGACAATGCATCTGAGAAATCACCAGAAAAATGTAACGCCTATGACGCCCAGGGTGTACCTTAATTGATGCCCCACCAACAACAAATCCCAAGGTATGTCGCAAAGCCAACTATATACATAAAAATGGAACTAATTTTGAGGAAGTTAACAAAAATAAAATAATAAAATAACATAAAATAAATGATTACATCATATAACCATGGCTCAACACACCTGGCTACACCTTGTAATTCGTAAAATGGAGATTTTATGATGCATAAGCGTACTGTTCAGCCTATTATTTATTTTTTCCTATACTTTAACAAACATTATTTGTTTGTTTTTATGGGTGGAGGTGTTACATTGTGTGGGATGTAACCTTGATTGTTCTCCCTCCACCATTGGTCCATCATTACATCAATGTTTCTGTGTGACAGAAGTGTTCTGTGTTCAGAAGGAAGGGGTCTTTCGTTTGACTTCGGTCCTGCTCGGCTTAGCTTCGGTTTTGTTTCGCTTTCGGTTTTTGCTTCGGCTTCTTTTGTGTGTGTTTTCGTATAGCTTTGGCCTTTGTTGGTTTGTGTTTTCGTCGTACTTTCGTTTGTTTGTGTTTATTGTTTATTTTGCCATTACCTTGCTCTAACGTGTTATCAACCTCCGTGTTCTTTTGTACCCTGTTCCTGTTGTCTATTCTTGTTTTCCCTTATTTGTATTTGTGTGAACTTTTGTGTATGGGGTTAGCTTAGGTTGTTGGGTACGTTCTGCACACGCAGTTGATTTTTGTATTAGTAGCAGTAGTTAGTATGGGTAAGTGCCTCTTGTCTTGTATGGTTTTGTGTAGTCAGTGAAGGTTAGCTAGGGTGTTTTGAAGACGCCAAAGACTGAGTGGTTCGGGTTTTCTTATGTAGTTAGGTTAGCTTTCCCTCACCTTCTTGTCAGCTCCGTTTTCTTTTCTTTGGCACTGCTCTAGTTCCCTTTCCTGTGTGTTATTGTGTCTTAAGTACCAGTCACTTACTCACTTTAAAATAATCACTTTTGCACCAACCCTTGTTATCACGCTTCCCTCACCAGAACCCACCTGCATCCACAAACTATCCTAAATGTTACACCCCTTTATCCCTAGACACTTGGGGTCGTAACAACTGCCAACACTTCACTAATTACACTTTTCCTGCTCCTTTGACATGATCCAGAATTGGTCATTTCTTAAAAGACCTGTCGGCCAGACTGCAGATCTGCAGCCAAAATGTAAGCTCTAGTAAAATGTGATAATTCGTGAAACATGCATGGGATTCTCAAAGGGTGTCACAGTGCTCTATGTCAGAAACCGGTAAGCAATACTTTCATCATGCATTGAGCAATAGGAACTGAGTATACCAGAGGTAAGGTTTAAAAGCGATTCTGTGGTGCAACATGCCAGGCTTACAGCTAGGCCTTTGATATACTGGGCTCTGAAGGCCTTCAGTGGACATCATACCCTATAGATTCCACAAGCCCTGTAATGCAAGCACTTAATCAATGTCACTCCTGCTACAATGTGATGGCTTCATACCTGTATATGTTGTTTTTTTAAGAAGAAACAGTGCTGTGGCTCTACCCTTGTGATCCTGTGGGCTGCTGTACTTCACAACACTATCTCTGGCCTGTCTGGAGCTAAATCCTGATCCTGATTAATGCCCTGGGCAATACAGAATCACTGTAAACACTTCACTGAATACACTTTTCCTACTCCTTTGACATGATCCAGAATTTGTCATTTCTTAAAACACCTGTCGGCCAGACTGCAGATCTGGAGGCAAAATATAAGCTATAGTAAAATACGGTAATTTTTGCAACAAGCACAGGTATGTGTCAAAAAGCATAACACTCTGTCTCAGAGGCCTGTAAGCAATACTTTGTTCATTGCATTATCCAATGATTTTTTTTCACATATGTTAATGAAATCAGATCTTAAGTGTTGTTTATAAAACTAAACTAATTAAAATAAATGCTTTTGTTATTATTTATCTTGTACCATAGAACAGGAAAATCTTTGTAGTTCAAGCCCACAAAGTGTCCAAATGATGCAACACCTGATCTAAGGAAGATTAACACGTGAATATCAACATTGTTTTCCTCAAAAAAATGCATTCCTTTCATTTTATTTATTAAATAAACTCACATTATGTATAGTAGTGGCCTTCAATTTAAAAAAAAATGTAGCACTGCTGAACGCACAATTGAAATAAAAATTTTCCCTCAAAATAAGACATTACTAACAATGACCACAAGGTGGAGATATTGACCTTACAAGTTAGGAAAGGCAGAACTGAGAAAAGGTCAAAGGAATAGAAATGCATTGAAATTTGAAAAAATACGGTATTTTTTTCTAAAGGAAACAGCGAAACAGTTATGCTGTAGTGCGGTTTCGCAGTTACATTTGTGCTATGATTTAATCTACTATGCAAGAACTGCTTATGTTTAGGCAGTATGGAACTCTGAAGTACTCTGGCGTATGAAACTCTGTTCTGTTGACATTGCTTGTGATTAATACCTGGGACAAACACCCACACATGACATAAAATATATCAATCACATACAGTAGTATTGAGGGCAGAGCCACAGGATCACTGCTAAACACTTCACTAAATACACTTTTCCTACTCATTTGACATGATCCAGAATTGTTCATTTCTTAAAAGACCCGTCGGCCCAACTACAGATCCGCAGCACACGGCTCCGACCGGTGCGCGCGAGAGGCGCCGCGGCACATGTTGCCTTGTCCAGCCGAGACTCATGCCCAGCCCCGCTTCACACCCCAGCCCGAATGACCCAGCCCTTAGAGCCAATCCTTATCCCGAAGTTATGGATCTCACTTGCCGACTTCCCTTACATACATTGTTCTAACATGCCAGCAGCCCCTCTCGCACACCCTGGTTGGAGCTCCCCCTCCCCTCCTTGTGGGGGAGGGCGGAGGACAAGGCCAGGGTGCCGGGGGGGTTAAACCATCACCTGCAGCGACGGGGGATGGCAGGCAGGCAGGCAGGCGGTGGGCTGCCTCGACCAGTGTCTAGGTGTCTAGCAGCTGGCTTAGAACTGGTGCGGACCAGGGGAATCCGACAGTTTAATTAAAACAAAGCATCGCGAAGGCCCGCAGCGGGTGTTGACGCGATGTGATTTCTGCCCAGTGAAGAAATTCAGTGAAGCGCGGGTAAACGGTGGGAGTAACTATGACTCTCTTAAAATGAAAAATAAAGTTCATGTCGAACCATACCAGCTGGCACGTCACCCAGGTCAAGAAGGAAGGACCTCGGCCTGGGTCCTGCTCCAGTAGTGTAAAGCCCCCGACAAGATGTTAAGACTCGTCTCTGTGGGTACACAGACGACACATGAAGACCTGGCCCAGGTCAGGCCTGATGAGAGTTTACTCATCCGCTGGACCGGAGCATCCTCGATCACGATAAGTCACGCATTTGTGATCTATGGATCCAAATACAAAGACATAAAGAGGCTAGATGATTCAAACGACCTCGAAAGCCTCATATTACAATGTGATCCCTCCATGATGAACATTCTGGAGGAGGTGGCTGATAATTAAACATTTGATTACAGCAATGAGAACCCACCATCACCACCTCTGCAAGTGGAAGATGACTGTAATCTAGAAGCGAATGAATCCCTTGTTGAACCAGCCTTCTTAAGTGGACTTAATGGCAAGAATGCCATAACCATGCAATTACCTGATGACAACCAAACATGCCTAGTCTGCAATGAAAAGATCGGAAGACCGAGATTGGCACGTTCCCAAGTGCAAAGAAAAACAAGACATGAATGATGAAAAAGGCAAATGGAAGTGTAATAATTGCAACATGGACTTCCAAACAAAATTGAGGCTTTCTCAACATAAAAGACATTCCCATCCTGATATCATCAATGAGGAAAGAATCCATGATCTAAATAAAAACAAAAGTAAAGAATCCAGTAAGATTTGGACGGAAGAAGAACTTACAATACTGAGAACATTGGAAATTAAGTATAAAGGGGCTAAAAACATCAACCAGCTAATTGCCCAAGAACTCAGTTCAAAAAACAACAAACAAATTGGTGAAAAAAGAAGACCAACAAGAAATAGAAAAATCCAGGAAAACTCTAACTAACACTGAGAAAAACCCATCAGTAACCAAAAAGAGGACACCCAACTCCTCAACTTACAAAAAAATAACTGGAATCCACTCCAGACTCAAAAGACTCTCTAAAGACATCGCTAACAGAGATGAAACTGAAAAAGCATGGAAAGAAGCTTTTTTCAATTATTCAGAGGACCCCGAAACAATCAAGCAATTACCTGAAATTGCAACAGAAAAACTATTACAAACTTTTAAATCTGAAACTCTAAAAGGTAATAATAAAAAGCAAAGACACAACAAACGTCAGAATGGAAAAGAATGGTCAACAGATCAAAACTGACTTTTCTCATCCTTGATGGAGCGGAAAGTATATCCTGCAAAATTGACATAACTGAAATCTATAACTCCTACAAAAAGAAATGGAAGGATCCCACTACATTTAACAACCTTGATAACTTCAAATCAAGGGGGAGAGCAGACAATGAAATATTCGAAACTCTCATCAGCGAAGAGGAAATCCAAGAAAACATCAGAACAATGAAGAAAACATCTGCGCCTGGACCAGACAATGTTGACCGGCATGCCATCAATGATCTGGAGGGTGATGGCGAGACGCTACTCCAATTGTTTAACCTCTGGCTAATCACCAGCCATATTCCCAAACAATTAAAGCAATGCAGAACAATATTAATACCAAAGACAACAGATGAAAAGAGCCTGGATGACATCGGCAATTGGAGACCCATCACCATCGGGTCAATGCTCCTCAGACTCTTCTCGAGCATAATAACCAAATGACTAGAGAAAGCCTGTCCAATGATTTAAGACAGCGCGGTTTCATCGAATCCACTGGCTGCTCAGAGAATCTGACTGCACTACAACATATCCTGAATAACGCCAAAAAGAATCACAAGCAAATTGCTATGGAATTCATTGATATTGCTAAGGCTTTTGACTCAGTGGCCCACGAACACATATTCCAAGTACTAAAACAAAAAGAGCTAGATAACCACGTAATTGAGTTAATCAAGAACTCATACCATGAATGCACAACTACGATTTAAGCAGACAAACAATCCTCGCAAGAAATCTCCATCAAGGTTGGAGTCGAACAGGGTGATCCTATGTCACCTCTACTGTTTAATCTAGCTCTGGACCCCCTGATAAACGCCCTGGAAGAACTCAGCTGTGGCTTCAAAACGGAGGCTGGAAATATCATGACTTTGGCTTTTGCAGATGACTTGGTTCTGTTGAGCAACAATTGGGAGGGGATGAAAAAGAACACTGGCACCTTTGAAGTATTCTGCGCTCATACAGGACTAATGGTACAAGCAAAAAAGTGCCACGGGTTCTTGATTTCTCCGACCAAGGACTCATATGTCATCAATAATTGCGAAGATTGGTCCATAAACAATAACAAATTACATATGATTACACCCTGTGAATCAGAGAAATATCTTGGTCTCAAAATAAACCCATGGACAACAACCAAAAAACCAGATGCAGTAAATCTGCTACAAGATTGGATCCACAAAATTGACAAAGCCCCACTAAAACCTTCTCAAAAGTCAACAATACTGAATGTATACACAATTCCAAGACTAATCTATCAGATGGACCATGCCTATACCAATCAATTATCACTAAAGAATCTGGATGGACTCATAAGGAAAGCAATAAAAAGGTGGCTACATCTCCCCAAATCCACATGTAATGGACTACTATACTCTAGTAATAGAGAGGGGGGATTGGGCACAACCAACCTCTCCAGCCTGATTCCTTCAATACAAATCAGAAGGCTACAGCGTATGGCTATGTCATCGGATCCTATCATCAGCACTCTGATGCAATCGGAAGAAGCACAAGTAAAACTCCAGAAACTCTGGATCCAGGCTGGAGGCGATGAAAACAAAATCCCGCAACTAAAAGACCCAACAACCTTAACAGTGCAGTCAGAGGATATACTGCTTCCAGTGGGATGGGAACCCAGTCCCAACCAAAAACCAAAATTCATGACTCCATGCAACTGGCGTAATGACGAATTTGAGAACTGGACAAAATTACCTGTTCAAGGAACAGGAATTAAAAACTTCAAAGATGACCCTGACAGTAACTCCTGGCTTGCACATGTAGCGGCGAGGCTTAATAATAAGGCAGAATTAAGTGTTTCTGAGCTTCCCAAATGAGGCCCCATTTCTCTGTTCATTTCTGTGGTGCAGCCACAGAGAAACTATTCATGCAAGATGATTTAAGGTTTCCTAGGACAGCTCCCAAAGGGGGATGCACTTAGCTAAGTCTGGCTATCATGATCAATGGTCATCCACTGGCGCCTATCAGTCTAGGGAGTGCCGGATGGACATCTGGACTGCATTCCTAAGTGTCAGGACTAAGTGACTCATATCTCACCTTGATCAACCAATCAGGGACTGGTAGGGCTGAGTAACCCACGTGGGACTCTGATGCCCATGGAACTTTCAGCCAATCAACAAGCTGAAGTTCCTCCAGGTAAAAACAGGCAACACAGGCCTGGAGATTCAGTAAGATTCGGGAGATTCAACAAGATTCAGATTCGGGAGATTCAGTAAGATTCTGGAGAGGATTCTGTGGACTGTTCTAAAGGGAATTCAAAGGAGAATTCCAGGGCAGGACGGCCCAGGATCAGAAGGCTCCCAAGGGCAGGACATTCTCGCAGCGCGCCTCCTGACCATCCTGAGACTCAGCCCGGACAACCACGGAACGGCCAGTGTGTCCGAGTGCCAGAACTTTCCTTTGTTCTAAGAGTCTAGAGTGGAGGTTGCCAGAGAGTAACCAGCAGCAGGCCTCGTGGACAGGTCAGAACTGTGGACAGCTGAATCACTATTCAGAACTAGCTCTTCATCAGGAACGAACCGGTCCTCTTCCTGACTTGCTGGGATCCACAGTCATCTTTTCTCCTGTGCACAAACTTTGCTAGTTAAAGCCAACACTAACTAGCCGGTCAGTGAGCATCAGCAGCGCACCGTCGCAAGCCGCACAGCACAGCCTGGCACGGAGCCAGAGAGCGCGGATTGGACAGCAACAAGCCTGCAGCTGATTGTTTGTGCCTGCAGGAGATCTGAATCCCCAGAAATTGGATGAGTATTCAACTTCAATGCATTACAGCTCGAGAATTCAATTGTTATCCAAACCAGTTGATATCAATTTAATTCCTAAGAGTTATGTACTTGTTTCAAGTATCTAATGTAGAAGTTATAACCAAGTTCAATTACGAAACGGTCTTAATGAATGATATACTGAACGTATGTCCTCTTGATGTGTAACACTTCGTAACTGATTGAATATATACCTTTTGTATTCTGATAACCCTCTCGATAAGATCTGTTAGGTTTACATGCATATTCTATGTATTAATAAATGTATCCTCGTGTATTAGTACCTGCGTGTGTGCGTTGTTTGAGTTATGTCGCATGGTTGGATTCTAAAGCCATCAAAAGAATCAACTTTGTGATTTACTGCTACAATTGAAAATTGTCTCAGTAAATGCCCAAACCCTACAGAACTGGTGCCTTCAGAGAGCCACTATGATTACATATTTGGCGTCCCTGAACGGCTATGAAACACTACATTTATGGCGTCCCTGGGTGGGCGTGGCAAGACTGAAATGAATCAACCAAGCGGAATAATTCATATAAAACGCCGCGGGTTTCATACACGATAATACAGTGTGCTGAAAGCCGAAAGAAAAAAAAAAGTTCCCCTTGCTCTTTAAGCAGTGCTTGAGTGTTTTGTGATCTTTTGCAATCTACCAGGTTGATTGCATACCTGATCTTGTGGTTTTCTGTGGTAAAACTGTGATTTCGTACTTAAAAGTAATACTCTTTAAGTTTAACGATGGTTGCTAAAAGGTCTGAATTCGAGTCGCTATTAAGCACTCTCTCTAGCAGCGACAAGTCTGACCACGATCTCTTCCATATCTCCGTCAGCGGAGAAGCTAGAAGAATAAATCTCCATTCTCTGAGAGAGCTAGCGAAGGACATAGAGAGATTTGACCCCGCAGTGTCAGAGAATAATATCGAGAGTTATATTCAAGACCTCAGGTATAACCTGCAGTTCCTGCCAAACGCCACAGAACAGGAGAAAGTGTTTCTGGTCAGGAAAACTACCAGCAGAGCTGTACATGAGTGGATGGCTAGGCAGATGAAAGAAGTCTGTAATGATTTTGAGCAGCTATGTCATGCACTTATCGAAGAATACAGTGCGTTTATTGACCCGACTGCTGCGATAGCCGCCGCTCTTAACATTAAGCACGAGAGAGCAGAGTCCCCTCGCGAATATTACGAGAGACTTAGACGAACTTATTTTGCAGGGCGAAATTATGAGGGTTGCGAAGAGAACACACATTTCAAGGGTTTATTCATTGCGAATCTCCACCCGTCAGTCAGAAAGATGATCTTAATGCATACAGATGCACAGACCATGAAAATGACTGATATTAAGAGATTCGCGCAGAAAGCCTGGGAGTATGATGTCCAAAGTCGCTCTGAGCAAAAAGCTGCTAAAGCGACTGTGTTCGCCGTCAGAGCCAGCAGGGTTAATTCCCCCCTGCTCGAAGGAGCACAGGCTCCTGAGCTGGCTAAGCCCCGTTCCAAAGCACTCACACAGGACCGCACCCAGCGTCCTAAGTGCCATGAGAACACCGGGGAAGGGAAAGGGCTAGAAAAGGCTGAACAAAAGGATTCAGTAGCCGCCCGCCTGGCCAGGCTTGAACAAGCTTTATTAGGACAGGGACAACCGCTCCCCAAGGCTGCCGGAAGCGTGAATGAGCTGATACTCTCCACTGGAGGAGGCGGAGACCCGCCCCCTCTCCCTCCCTCAGTCTATCTGATTGAGCGGAAGGGTTCCTGCCTGGATGAGGTCAGCCACTCCCAAGCGAGTGCTGACTCCACCCCTGAAGTCACAGAGCAGGCAGTAAAACACAGAGGAAAAGCACGAAGCTTTTACCTCAAGGCTGCCATGGGAGATGTCTTACCCAGTGAGACACTGATTGACACTGAGGTTGAAAGGTGTTTGATGTCACACGGCAAGCTCAAACGGGTAGAAAAAGAAAAGGGTATGCGACTCAGAGTGGAACCTTTGGTGGATCACCAGAAAGGCAAAGTGTGGAAACAGGTCAAGGCTCCTAAGCCTTCTGTACAGAAGGAAAGGGGGGCCAAGAGGCAGACTGTGCTTACACAGTGCCCACCGAACACAGAAGCCTATGCGGAGATTCCTTCTGTTCCCTCTGGACAAGAAATAAAAATATTTTCTTGTTCCCCGGATATACAGGGAAGTCGTGCCCTGGCCAAGGTCCCAACAGCCTCCATGCCACAGGAGCGGTGCTCCGAGCAGCCGCCTGATCCACCAGGTAAAGCACACACCTTTTACATCCCTAAAGAGGAGCAGATCTCCCCACCTGGCGATGAAAAGGAGCTTTCCCTGTGCACCCTGGCACCCAAGAGGGGTCAGGACCACCACCCTGCAGTGGTGGAAGGGATCCAGATGGCAGGAGAGCAGGTTGGTGATGTAGCCCTCGCCCTTAGCCCTGAGAGGTCCTCTATTAGTGAGGATCTGCTTGAGCAGCTGTCACAGGGCCACCGCCAGGTGCCCCTGGTGCAACATTCACAGGTTAGACAGGAGGTCCAGCTGGACGCTGAGACTACTGCGCTGTGGACACACCTGATCCCAGATGCCGATTCCCTCTGCTGTGACCCAGGGAACCTGCAGTCAGGTAACATTATTTCTCACAACTACCAGGTAGTGAGTGAGACTGACCTGATTGTTCCTGCCTCGACAGCAGGGTTGCCAACACACCCAGTCCCCCAGAAGGGACAGGGAATGAAAGCCGAGCCGGTTTTCTTACAGCCACCAGCTCAGTCTGTCAGTCTGAGTCTGACCAACAGTGGTTCACCCAGACTGGAGCTGGATGGTCAAGTCACCCGCCTGCCAGTGCAGGACATCGCAAAGAGGGGTGTCAGAATCCCCGCCTGCACTGACATGGGCCTGGTGGGTGATAGTAAGTTCAAAGACAATGAACTAGCTATCCCAGTGCTGGGGCAGCTCCCTGAACCCCTAGCGAGGGAAGGGGGGAGCGAGCAGGTGTCCTACACCTACCCCCAGCGAACGATTGTAAACATGCCGATAGAGGGATTCCTCAATCAGGAAGGGTGCAGGGTGGACCTGAACAGTGAGAATGGGGTAACAATCCCAGATCACTCAGGTGCTCCAGATGACCACTCAGCCGAGGGTCAGGCATGGTCCACCTCTGCACCGCCCCCTGCAGGGTTCCTAGAGCACAGGCATGAACAAATCGAAAAAGCAGATGCCCTGGAAAAGGAGGAGCAGCATCAGCAGCTGCGTCAGATCTCCTCAGATTTCCAGGATGTTGGTGCCCAAGATGCCACATGGCATACTGAGAAAGACACCATGTACACGCTGCGCCAGCTTAGAAAGGCGACAGTCACTCAGAAGGAGATGACTGGGATCAGCCACCCGAAAAGACTTTTGGGAGGACTGATCGCTGCCGCCACTGTTGCACGTTTGCTTTTTCTGGTAGGTTTGTGTGCTACTGGCACTCTCACCCTGACTGCCCCAAGAAGGCAGGTGTCAGAGATACCAGAGGGTAGTGACAGACTGTATCGACAGCAGCAAAAGTTGGAAAGCTTAGGGAAAACCCTACAGGCAATTTCCTATGCAACAGGGTTAAACCTTATTCCCCAACCAGTGGACATGATTGTTGGTGTTATACAGTGGGTTTATGCTTGTGTGCAACAGGCCAGAATGTTGACACAAGACCTGTTAAGGGAGCTTAGTGCCACTGTAGCCAGTCTAACCACGGCACAATTCCCAACCCACTTGATTCCACTCTTCTCAGCAGAGGAGTGTGTGACATTAACCCCATCGTTCATAGCTCACCCAGAAGGCAAACCAAGATTGAATTCGGTTCCAAATCTTGAGATGGGTATGGCTACCAAAGCTATCCATTGGCTGTGTCTAAACGATTCACCAATGAAGGGTGTAAAGCTACTAACGAGCAGAGGAAGGTTAATGAACCCCATGAAGAGCAGGTGGGAAGTAAATGGCTGGTCAGCACACCACGTTTAACTGACACTGTGACTTGTGACAGGCATGATGCAGCTACCTAATAAAACAGTTCCTTTAAGTTCCTGAGGAGGCCATAGTACAGCATGGTAACTTAACACTGTACGGTCTAGAACCAGACAACATAAGACCAAACTTGAGGTCATGGATGCCTTCAGGTGCCACACTAAGGAATTGGATAGAAATCCAAGAAACAGTAAGCCCTGAAGAGGTACAGGTAGTTAGTTTGCTTTAATGGAACAAACCTCCAAACCACCCTAGCAGATACCCAACACAGGTGTTGTGGTTTATCGGGGGGCTGGGAACAGGAACTGGTGTTATTGTAACACTGCTGCCGGGTAGCTGGATCATGACTGACAGTGTACTCTGAATGATGTACTCTTACATCAAGATGTACTCCGGGTAGCATGAATGAGTCAAAGGTAGCATGCCAAAAGAAAGGAAGTGACTTCTCCCCAAATATCTACCACAGATGTATCAGATATTGACAGTGAACTTCCTGATGTGTAATTCCTAGACTTAGATAATGTCTCCTACCGTGTTTATACATACTCCAGATGTTATTCATCCTGTTTGTATCCAATGCTGGTTCCGGTATGAATTCTCGAGGAGTAATGTAGACATTTAAGATTAATGTTCTAATGGCAAGGGACATCACTTAACTCTGTTTTGTTTTGAAGGCAACAACGCCTCAGGACCTCGTGACCTTCAAAAAGGGGGGATATGTAGCGGCGAGGCTTAATAATAAGGCAGAATTAAGTGTTTCTGAGCTTCCCAAATGAGGCCCCATTTCTCTGTTCATCTCTGTGGTGCAGCCACAGAGAAACTATTCATGCAAGATGATTTAAGGTTTCCTAGGACAGCTCCCAAAGGGGGATGCACTTAGCTAAGTCTGGCTATCATGATCAATGGTCATCCACTGGCGCCTATCAGTCTAGGGAGTGCCGGATGGACATCTGGACTGCATTCCTAAGTGTCAGGACTAAGTGACTCATATCTCACCTTGATCAACCAATCAGGGACTGGTAGGGCTGAGTAACCCACGTGGGACTCTGATGCCCATGGAACTTTCAGCCAATCAACAAGCTGAAGTTCCTCCAGGTAAAAACAGGCAACACAGGCCTGGAGATTCAGTAAGATTCGGGAGATTCAACAAGATTCAGATTCGGGAGATTCAGTAAGATTCTGGAGAGGATTCTGTGGACTGTTCTAAAGGGAATTCAAAGGAGAATTCCAGGGCAGGACGGCCCAGGATCAGAAGGCTCCCAAGGGCAGGACATTCTCGCAGCGCGCCTCCTGACCATCCTGAGACTCAGCCCGGACAACCACGGAACGGCCAGTGTGTCCGAGTGCCAGAACTTTCCTTTGTTCTAAGAGTCTAGAGTGGAGGTTGCCAGAGAGTAACCAGCAGCAGGCCTCGTGGACAGGTCAGAACTGTGGACAGTTGAATCACTATTCAGAACTAGCTCTTCATCAGGAACGAACCGGTCCTCTTCCTGACTTGCTGGGATCCACAGTCATCTTTTCTCCTGTGCACAAACTTTGCTAGTTAAAGCCAACACTAACTAGCCGGTCAGTGAGCATCAGCAGCGCACCGTCGCAAGCCGCACAGCACAGCCTGGCACGGAGCCAGAGAGCGCGGATTGGACAGCAACAAGCCTGCAGCTGATTGTTTGTGCCTGCAGGAGATCTGAATCCCCAGAAATTGGATGAGTATTCAACTTCAATGCATTACAGCTCGAGAATTCAATTGTTATCCAAACCAGTTGATATCAATTTAATTCCTAAGAGTTATGTACTTGTTTCAAGTATCTAATGTAGAAGTTATAACCAAGTTCAATTACGAAACGGTCTTAATGAATGATATACTGAACGTATGTCCTCTTGATGTGTAACACTTCGTAACTGATTGAATATATACCTTTTGTATTCTGATAACCCTCTCGATAAGATCTGTTAGGTTTACATGCATATTCTATGTATTAATAAATGTATCCTCGTGTATTAGTACCTGCGTGTGTGCGTTGTTTGAGTTATGTCGCATGGTTGGATTCTAAAGCCATCAAAAGAATCAACTTTGTGATTTACTGCTACAATTGAAAATTGTCTCAGTAAATGCCCAAACCCTACAGAACTGGTGCCTTCAGAGAGCCACTATGATTACATATTTGGCGTCCCTGAACGGCTATGAAACACTACACGCATCACAAAGGTTTCAAAGAAAGACACTATATCGCAGCACTTCAACTTCGGACTAATGTATATCCCACCAGGGAAAGCCTAAACAGAGGTCAAAGGGGATACCCAACACTCTGCCACTAGTGCCAACAGAAAACTGAAACATGTTCACGCATACTCGGTCAATGCCCAGCGTGAAAAGCACAAGAATTAAAAGACACAATAAAATCTGTAACATCTTAGCCGAAGAGGCTAAAAAACAAAATTGGGAAATCAGAAAAGAGCCACACTTCATACTCAAAGACTCAAAGAAAACTCAAAGAACTCAAAGGAAACCTGACCTCATTTTCACGAAAAACAATGAATCAATTGTAATAGATGGTACTGTACGTTATG
The DNA here is from genome assembly GCF_055471065.1 of Atractosteus spatula. NCBI lineage: Eukaryota > Metazoa > Chordata > Actinopteri > Semionotiformes > Lepisosteidae > Atractosteus > Atractosteus spatula. The sequence continues at coordinate 445,379 of NC_142722.1, forward strand.
AACAAAACTTACACACACTAAAAGAGGCAGAAAGAGAGAAAGTTGTCTACTATGAGCCCCTGAAAGAACAGATCAACAGGTGCTGAAAAAGTCACCTTCTACGGCGTCCCTATTGGAGCGAGAGGAAAAATGGCATGAGAGAAACTTCGACGTCCTCCAGAGCCTGAAAATCAGAGAAAGTAGACAGAAACAGCTGGCAAAACTCTTCAGCTGAAGAGCCCTACTCTACTCCCTCAACATCCTCTCAATGTTTGGCGGCAAAAACGTAGCCACTGAAAACAACAATGACTGTATATAACCACAAAATATATATAATGTAACTAAATTGTGCTAAAAATGTTATGTTATTTACTGCTATATTGTAAACACCTTGGCTTGAATTAAAACCACAGCAACTACCCCTTACCCTGCTAAAAAAATCTAGCTAGGTCCCGCTCTTTACAGCCCTACCATAGCCGGGACTGAATTTGACTGGTGGGCACTTAAATTAAACAACCCACCTTGACTTTGGGGATCTCGTAACGATTACAATTGGCATGGGAGCACTCAAAGCCATTGGCGGGTGTGTCATCCCTGATGCTGTCATGCAAGCGTCATTTTGGATGATTAAGTGGACAGGCCACTGAACCCGGAAAAGAAACCAGCCAGTCTGGTGAATATAATAGCCAAATGCCTCGTTATCTAATTAGTGACGTGCATGAATGGATGAACGAGATTCCCACTGTCCCTACCTACTATCTAGCGAAACCACTGCCAAGGGAAAGGGCTTGGCGGAATCAGCGGGGAAAAAAGACCCTGTTGAGCTTGACTATAGTCTGGCACTGTGAAGAGACATGAGAGGTGTAGAATAAGTGGGAGGCCCCCTCCTGGGGGAGCCTCTGGTGAAATACAAGCTCTTGTTTCTGGCACCCGCTGGCCACAACCTGCTCCGGAGACAGTGGCAGGTGGGGAGTTTGACTGGGGCGGTATACCTCTCAAATGGTAACCCAGGTATTCTAAGGCGAGCTCAGGGAGGACAGAAACCTCCCGTGGAGTAGAAGGGCAAAAGCTCGCTTGATCTTGATTTTCAGTATGAATACAACCGTGAAAGTGGAGCCTCACAATCCTTCTGATTGTTGGGGTTTTAAGCAGGAGGTGTCAGAAAACTTACCACAGGGATAACTGGAATGCGGCGGTCAAGCGTTAATGGCAACGTCGATTTTTGATCCTTCGATGTCGGCTCTTCCTATCATTGAGAAGCAGAATTCACCAAGCGTTGAATTGTTCACCCACTAATAGGGAACGTGAGCTGGGTTTAGACCATCGTGAGACAGGTTAAGTTGTACCCTACTGATGATGTGTTGTTGCAATCCTGTTCAGATATGGTCCTACAGAACTTATATATACACGTTTCCCCCCCTCCTCCTCCTCCTCCCCCCTCCTGTCTTTGATGTAACCGAAGGAAATAGAAACCTTCCTTTGTCATCAGGAGTTTAGTGTAAACATTTACCATTTGGGTAAACATTCACCATTTGGGGGTAAGTACAGGGGGGGAAGGCCTCTGTGATCAAGCAGGCGTGATGGTTCAGTGTAGCATGTAAAAGCCATTAGCAGGCTCCATCAACACTCACCCATCCTAAACTACTGTTTCTAAAACAAAAATCAACTACGTGTGCAGAATGTACCCAACAACCTAAACCAACCCAATACACAAGAGTTCACACAAATACACAAGTGAACTACGAATACCAAAGGGAAAACGAGAATGGACACAAGTAACAGGGTACAAAACAACACAGAGATTGATACAATTCGTCTGGGCAAGGTAATGGCTAAATAATGGATAACACAAACAAACGAAAGTACAAGGAGACAAACACAAACCAACAAAGCCAAAGCTATACGAATGCACGCACGAACCCACGCACGAAGCGAAACGAAGTCAAACAAAAGGGCCCTTCCTTCTGAAAACCTCCAAGTTATGTACTGAATAAACTGCACTCTGATTGGCCGAGATGCTAAACGATGATGATGTAATATGGAAACAATGGTGTAATGATGGGCCAATGGGGGAGGAAGAACAATCAAGGTCAGGAAGTGGGGAACATAGCGACAAAACACACATGGACCACACACTGGGATGTAACACATCCATTTGGTCAATATTCAGAAATATTGGAAACACATGTTTACAGATGCAGACATGATGCTCAGTTTTTAAACTGGGATTAATAGACATTAAATGAAAGATCTGAATTTCTACTTTCACGTGCATTTGGTTTAAACCTTGTAATATGCACCATTTCAGAGATATGAATGAAAATATGCCCTCCATTTTGTCAATATTGAAAAATATTGGACACACATTTTTATGGAGGCAGACATGATGCTGAGTTTAAAACTGAGGATAAAAGACATTAAATGAAAGCTCCGATTCTCTGCTAAAAGCTACTGTACAAGCATTTTCTTTTTAAGCTTGTAGTATGCACTGTTTTGGAGATAATAATGAAACCAGGCCATGCATTTTGTCAATATTAAAAAATAGGGGACACTTATTTTAGGAAGTGCATGGCTGATGCTGAGCTGAATAGTGCGGTAATTGGGCATTGCATGAAGGCTCTGAATCTCTGCTTTCAAATGCTCTTGGTTTAAACCTTGTAATATGCACCATTTCGGAGATATTAATGAAATATGCCATCCATTTTGTCAATATTCAAAAACATTGGCCACGCATTTTTATGGATGCAGACATGATGCTGAGTTTAAAACTGGGAATAATAGACATTAAATGAAAGCTCTGATTCTCTGCTTTCATGTGCATTTAGTTTTAAGCTTGTAGTATGCAGCAAGTCTCCAAGGTGAACAGCCTCTGGCATGTTAGAACAATGTAGGTAAAGGCAGTCAGCAAGTCAGATCCATAACTTTGGGACAAGGATTGGCTCTAAGGGCTGGGTCAGTCGGGCTGGGTTGGGAAGCGGGGCTGGGCGCGAGTCTCGGCTGGACGAAGCGCCGTGTGCCGTGGCCACTCTCGTGTGCCCCAGTCGGAGCCCTCCCTCCCCTTCTCGCCGGAAGGCCGGGGTGCCGGTGGGTCAAGCCATCGTCCACGGCGGCGAATCTGGACACGTGCCAGGCCCGTCCCGTGGATTTCCCCAGCTGCGGCGCTGGGCCCAGAGGTGGGAGGGGAAGGCCGGCGGGCGGCCTCGGCCAGTGTTTAGCAGCTGGCTTAGAACTGGTGAGGACCAGGGGAATTCGACTGTTTAATTAAAACAAAGCATCTTGAAGGCCCGCGGTGGGTGTCAACGTGATGTGATTTCTGCCTAGGGCTCTGAATGTCAAAGTGAAGAAATTCAATGAAGCGCAGTTAAACTGCGGTAGTAACTATGACTCTCTTAGACCCCTCGGGTAAGGGGCGGAGGCGTAGTGACCTCTACCTCCTCGCTGGTAACTCCACTGCTCTGCAAGAGTACGTGGAGGCTAAATGAGGTCCAAATTGCTCTACCACCCCAGTGGGCCCGCCAACCCACAAGGCAGTATCCATGGCAAAAACTCATAATGGAAATAAATGGAAGTAATGAACCATACCGGATGGCACGTTGCCCGGGTCAACAAGGTGCCCTGGAAGGACCGAGGGCTGGGTCCTGTCCCAGTATCACAAAGCCCCCCACAAGAACGAGAAATGGAGAATTAAGACTGGTCTCTGTGAGTACACAGACAACATATGACGACTTGGCCCAGGTCATGTCCGATAAGAGTCTAATCATCCGCCACCCCGGAAAAATATCACCTAAAATAGCTCAAGCTATTGTGATATATGGCTCTCAATACAAGACTGTAAAGCAAATACAGATTGAAAGCCTCATACAGGAGTGTGATCCCTCCCTGATGAGCATCCTGGAGGACTATGAGTGCGACTCAATCGGATATTATGATTATGAGTCCACAACCCCTCCACAGGAAGAAGAAGTAAGCAACCCAGATATCGATGAGTCACTTGAAAAACCAGCCTTCCTAAGTGACTTAACAATAAAGATGCAGATACCAAATGATGACCAGACCTGTGCCATCTGCAAAGAGAAAATTGGAAGACCAAGGATGGTACTACAACACTATATTCTCAAACACAATGAGATATCTTTGGAATTCCAATGCTCCATTTGCAATATAACGAGCAATAACCTCCACTCCATCCAATGTCATCTCCCCAAGTGCTAGGGGAAGACAGACAAATCCAACAAAGAAAATGAGGGCGAATGGAAGTGTAACATCTGCAACATAAACTTCCAAACCAAATCCGGCTTGTCACAACATAAGCGACATGCCCACCCAGATACCAGAAACAGTGAATGAATCCAGGAACTAAACAAGAACAAAGATGCCAGCAAAATATGGACAGAGGAAGAATTAACTAAACTAAAGACACTGGAATTAAAATATAAAGGGGCCAAAAACATGAACCAGCTCATTGCCCAAGAGCTTGGTACAAAGAACAATAAACAAGTGGGTGAAAAAAGAAGACCATCAAGAAACAGAAAACCCCTTGAAATTCTATCATCAAACAATAAATCAAACCCACCATCATCCAGAATGATGACAGTTAAACCCCCGACATTTGCAAAAAGAACAGGCATCCGCTCCAAACTCAAAAGACTCTCTAAAGACATTGTCAACAGAGAGGAAACCGAAGTGACAGTGAAAGAAGCTATCTACACTGATAGCAAAGACCCAGAAACCATCAAACAATTAAATGAAATCGCCTCTGAAAAACTACTGCAGACCCTAAAACCTGAAACGACAGATATAAGCAACAAGAAACAAAAACCCAACAAACATAAAAAGGGCAAAACATGGTCATGGACAAAAAAGAGGGCGAACAAAAGAAGACTATATAAATATCACCAGTCTCTATATAACAAGAACAAATCAAAGCTGGCTTCCCTAATCCTTGATGGAACTGAAAATGAATCTTGCAAAATTGATATCAAGGAAATTTATAATACCTACAAAAAGAAATGGGAAGAACACACAGCATTTTCAGACCTAAATAACTTCATATCAAAAGGGAGAGCCGACAATGAAGTCTTTGAGTCCCTGATCAGCGAAGATGAAGTTCAAGAAAATTTAAGAGCAATAAAAAAGACCTCTGCACCAGGTCCCGACAACATAGACTGGCACGTCATCCAAGACCTGGAAGGTGATGGAGTGACGCTATTCCAGCTGTTTAACCTATGGCTAATCACAGGGCACATTCGTAAAAAACTGAAACAGTGCAATACAATCTTAATACCGAAGACCTCGGACGAGAAGAGTCTGGAAGATATTGGAAACTAGAGACCCATCACCATCGGGTCAATGCTCCTCAGACTCTTCTCTAGAATAATCACAAAACGCCTCGAAAGAGCTTGCCCAATAAACCAAAGACAGCGAGGCTTCATCGAAGCTTCTGGCTGCTCAGAAAACCTAACAACCCTACAGTATATACTGGAAAATGCCAAGAAATCACGCAAACAAATTGCAGTGGTGTTTATTGATATCGCTAAAGTATTTGACTCTGTGTCTCATGATCACATCTTCCAAGTATTGAGACAAAAAGAACTGGATAACCACATAACAGATCAAATAGAAGATTCATATCAAGACTGTAAAACCACTATAAAAACCGAAAACCAGTCCTCACAAGAAATCTCCATTAAAGTCGGAGTTAAGCAAGGCGATCCCATGTCACCCATACTATTCAACCTTGCAATGGATCCCTTGATCAATGCCTTGGAGGAACTCGGATGCGGCTTCAAAACCGCAGCTGGAAAAATCTCAACGCTGGCATTTGCAGACCTGGTCCTGCTGAGCGACAGCTGGGAGGAGATGAAAAGAAACATCAGCACCCTTGAAGAATTCTGCGTACAGACAGGTCTGATGGTTCAAGTCAAAAAATGCCACGGGTTCCTGATTTCACCCACCAAGGACTCATATGTCATTAACAACTGCGAGGACTGGTCAATAAATGGCAACAAGCTCCATATGATAGCTCTTACTGAGTCCGAAAAATACCTGGGACTTAAAATTAACCCGTGGTCAACAACAAAACAACCAGAAGCTTCGAATTTAATCCAAACATGGATTCATAAAATTGATAAAGTGCCTCTGAAACCTTCACAGAAGGTAACTATCCTCAGTATCCACACAATCACCAGACTGATTTATCAAATGGACTATGCGTATACTAATCAAACAACCCTACAGGCCCTCGATGGTATCATAAGAAAAGCAGTCAAAAGCTGGCTGCGTCTCCCCGAGTCCACATGCAATGGACTAATCTACTCCAGCACAAGAGATGGGGGACTGGGCATAATCAAGCTAGCCAGCCTGATACCATCAATTCAAATCAGAAGACTGCAACGCATGGCAGTGTCATCAGACTCCACTATCAGATCGCTAATGCAAACCAATGAAATACAAGAAAAATTCCAGAAACTGTGGATCCAAGCTGGAGGTGAAGAAGATCAGACCCCACAGTTATCTGACCCTTCAACCTTAACAATTCCAACAGATTAAATAACATACCTAGATGGTTGGGAATCCAAAAACAAACAAAAACCGAAATACAAAACACCCTGCAACTGGTGTAAAGACGAATTTGAAAACTGGACAAAACGACCAGTCCAAAGAGTGGGGATCAACAACTTCCAAGATGACCCTGACAGCAATTCCTGGCTATCTCACCATATGGGTTTCAGAGAGAGGCACTTCATTGCAGCCCTTCAACTACGAGCCAACGTATACCCCACCAGAGAATGCCTAAATACAGGCCAGAGAGGGCTCCCAACACTCTGCCGTAAATGCCAAGAGGTAACTGAACCCTGCTCCCGCATACTCAGACAATGTCCAAGTGTACAAAACACAAGGATTAAAAGGCACAACAAAATATGTGACATCCTAGCCGAAGAAGCTAAGAAGCATGATTGGGAGATCAGAAAAGAGCCACATTTCTGGCTCCAAGACACTAATGAGTTGAGGAAGACACTAATGAGTTGAGTTGGGTAAGGAGTGGAGACTTAGTGACCTTAACCTCCATGTGGTCCTGCTGGTAACTCCACTGCTCTGCTTGAGTACATGGAGGCCAAATGAGGTCTAAATGATCTCACCCCTCCTGTGGGCCCTCCAACCCACTAGGTAGTACCCATGGCAAAACCTCAAAATGGAGAGTAATGTTAATGATGAACCATACCAGATGGCATGTCGCCCAGGCAAATAAGGTGCCCTGGAAGGACTTCGGGTTGGGTCCTGTTCCAGTAAATCCTTACAAGACCCCAGTAGTTAAGAGTTATCAGCAGGCTCTCCGGAAGAGAGTGATCCGGGCTGGACTATAAAGAAAACACGCTCCTGGCTGGGTTTAAACAGTACCTTATCCAGGACCTGGGTGTGGTAATCTGCTCTCAGGAGGTAGGTATTTAAAACTGGGCAGAGACTCACAAAGTACATATTTTAAGTCATTAGCACAGAATTCACCCATCTGAGATTGTGCCAGCCCTAAAAATAAACCCCTTAAAACTTTTTTTTACATAGACGTTTCCAGATTCCTATTTTTTATGGATCAGTCTGAAGCATCCTTGATGTTTGTGAAGGACGTTCCCAAAAGGAGCAATTTTTTTACCAACTGAGGATGACTGGATTGTCTCACCAAACCATTGCTAACTACATCAAAAATATCAACCGGTTCCTGTGCTACATCCTGAATGCCACCAACCTAAGACAGGAGGATCCCAGCCTGGCTAACGTCATCATCATCTTCCAGAGCATCCAAACGGACATTCAGCAAAAAAACAGCAAGGATGTGTCACAGGAAGTCATCAGAAAGAGGTATTTTCCATTTAGTTTCCATTTGGAACTCTGATTCCAGTTGGTTTCCGGTTCTGGTACATGATGGGAATTGATGTTGATGGTACTACTCCTTCTGCCACAGATACAGACAGCTGCAGAGTCCTGGGCCAAGCGCCAGTGACTGCTGGAAGGTGGTGAGGGCTTCAAAGAAAGATGTGGAGCGAAACTGGAGAAGACGCACACCTCTGAAGACATCACCATGCCTGAGCAGCTTCTTGTGCTGTATTACCTGCAGGCCATTCTCCAGCTGAAGTACCTGCATCACCTAGGGGTGATAAAGAATATGACAGTAAGAATGACAGTCTTGCATATTTCAATTGTTTGGTCAAATTCTAACAATGACACAATGATCTGACGTTTATAAAGAGACAGAATGACAGTGCTGGTCAGGGCTCATCACTGTTATTTAGGTGGCGCTCCTGTTACTTAGAGCCTTTACAGGGAGACTGGACTGGAGGGAGGGGTGAGGGAGAAGATGCTCTCAGCTCTGTGGTCTGTCAAGCAGATTGAACGCACTGGAGAGCGGAAGTGTGAGAGTGGAATTTGATCTCCACCCCAACTTCTCTTAAGTAACTCCATATGGAACAAGAGTTAATGAATGGCAAACATCAGGTTCGAACAGCCTCAGCAGCACTAAATCGTAATGATTCTTGATGACACCTCCTCATGATATATGTAAGCCCCTTCTCTCCTTCACATTCATCTTTTGCACCTCTCTTCCACACTATCCCCTACTTGTGAGTCCTCATTGGGATCCCAGCTACCTTAGCACCCAGCCAAGTGGGTCAGACACCAGCCAGGCTGCCAGGAGGGCATTTGAGACGGCCACAAAGAGGCTCACAGATGCACAGGAGAGCATCATGGCGGATTATCTGGCCCACTCAGATGGTACTGCAGAGAAACACTAGAGGATGCTGACACATGACAACATCTGCTCAGCCATTGAAGTCATCGAAGGTGTTGCAGAGGTGGGAGTTCAGTAAGTGTCACCATGTTCTGAATAAATGACAAAATATTCATGTGTCAAAAACAGCAATTACTTCATGCTTTTGAAACATCAAGAGAGCAATCGCCACTCAGTGCTGCAGGATGCACATCTGCTGTGTAACTGGAAGAGAAAACACCACTTTCAGTTCTTTTCAGCCTACGTGTTACAGAGATTATTGTGATCTAATATTCGATATTACATCAGATCAACACCAACATCCGCTGTGGCAGCTGCAGGATCTGGAAATCCGAAGATGGATGATGCCACAGCCTTCCAGGAGCTGACATGGGAGTTTCCAGTGTCGTTAGATGGGCAGCTTCCCAGAAAGAAAGAGCGCCTGAGACTGACTGGAAGTCATGACCGACACTGTTACGACAGGTGGAGATCAGATCAGAGGAAGATGAGACTGCAGAACATTATTGGTAAGTTTACATATCAATTATTTTCACAGAGAAACAGACAAAGTGAATTTGGAATCAATTCTGAGGGTTTCTGTTCTGGTTTTCATTCCAGACTATTACTCTAGACGGTTACCAACAGAAGGCCAGGTGACCCGCTATTTTCAAAACATGGGCTAGACTGCAAATATACCAACAGCGTCTGAAGTGCTTGAGAAGTGGAAGCCCAACACAGATGCACAACCAAATGAAAGGCAAATTAAAAAGATGGAAAGCGTCAAACCTGGAGAGGCCTGAGTATCACTGACGATCCAGTGAAGGGGAAGAAGGTTGTGACTTCCACGCGTTTCCAGAAAGGAGAGGTGGTGTGTCAAAGGAGAGGTCATCGCAAAGACAGCTGCAGAAGCCCTAAAGGCACAGATGGCAGAGGGAGAGATGAGATGTCTGTTCTTTTTTGATGGACCTACACAAAAAATGTGCATTAATGCATGCAAAGAACATTGCACCTGTCACACGGATAAGGAGACTATCGGAAGGCAAATAAATTTCTCTGAGAAAAAAGACAACATCAGGGCTGTTAGAGAGTCATTCATAATCAACGGACAGCCCGTCATGACAATTGTGTTTATAGTGAAGAGGGACATTGCTGAGGGAGAAGAGCTCCTCTTTGATTACAGAGTTTCAAGGAAATCATTTCAGGGTGAAGGACAGTCTCTGGAGTGGTTGGATAACTGACCAGTTCCAGAAAATACTTTGAACATACCTGTATATGTTGAACATATTTTCTTTTAACTATTAAAGATACTATCTTCTTGTGACTTGAAATCCATCTCAGTATTGCTTGTGTGATTGTTTTGAAGATGACATGTCTCGTTCTCCAACAGCTAGGACACCAGGAGGGGATAAGAGACAGTAGAAAAGTAGATAAATTAAGCTCAGAAAAGCATAGAGGCTGATTAGCCACCCCACTCAAATATTCCCAAGACAAAACAATACGCGACATCTGCCCAGCTCTTGTTCTTATTGAATGTATTGGAATTAAGAGGTCTAATTGTCACCACTTTTGAAAAACTGTTGACTTTATCTGAATGTTTCAAATGAGCGATCACTCCACTTAAAACAAAGTTTTCAAATTAGTTCATGATCAGTGGAGCAATGCAAAGAATCTTTTTCAGTGTAAGACATCTGCTTTTGGGTCAGTTTAAATTGAACAAACTCTCAAATCATTTTGAGATGATGTGTTACAGTAATTATTGATTTGTGAATTTATTGTTTACAGACAAAGGCGATATTCATTGTCAGAAGATGGATGATGGCCCAGCATTCCCAGAACAGACACTGGAGTTTCCAGCAACATTAGACGGGCAACCGCTTGGGAAGAGACATCAACTGAGACTGACTGGACTTCATGAACGACACCAAGAACAGAGCCTTCAAGATGAGTCTAGATAACAATTCCTTAATCCTTTTAGTGAAGTTTTCTGAAGAGGTTAAGGACTAAATAATTTTTCAGCTATTTTATAAGATAATTAAGTTTGATTAAAAACATCAGAGGTTTATCTTTAAAAGAATGTTTAAAAATGTAAGTTGTCTCTTAAACAAAGGCCACTGTTTGTCCACTGGAACAAGCGTCTCCAGATAATCAGTTAAGCAACCTAAAACAATTGATAATTGTAAATATGACAAGATTGTCGTGATGTAAAAGCTATAGTAAAGTGTAAAGTATAGATCTGTTGAATTCTTTTGTTTTTGTCTTCAACACCATTATATGCAGATGTTATCATTTATGTTACCTTTTTGTAGCAGCCACCTGCCAGTCAAGATGCCAGGAGGTACATGATATGACCCACAAGTACTTAATGATGCAGAGAAGAGCATATGGGAAAAAGAAAACAAGACATTTATCTGTTAACACATCCAGAAGTCAGAAGATGGGTGATGGGACAGAATTTCAAGACCAGACACTAAAGGTTAAATTGAAGTTTTAGAAGTGATTCTTTGTGTTTTGCTTTAACACAATAATATGCTGACATGATTAATTTTTACATACTGCCTGATATTCTTTACAGTCCAGGGTTCCCAGGAGTACACACAGCACAGCCAAAATGTGGCTAGCTGAAGTACAGCAGACTATAGGGGAAGAACTCATTAATTGCCCACATTAATGTTTCTGCTCTGAAAAGCACTGGATAAAGGTATGTCACAGCCTGCTGTTCAGCTGCTGATTTTGTGCAAAACACTGCAAATGAAAGATTGAAATGTCAGCATTCTATGAATTTCAGACATGAGTATGTATAAGATTTGCATGCTAGATTTGAGTATGCTAGATTTGCAACACATGTTTTAATAACTGAAAAATTGTAATATCGCATAGTTTGCTTTGGTTTCCTCCAGGGGCTCTGGTTTCTACCCATCAGTCCGAAGATATATTAGTGGGTGGTTAAATGGATTCTGGTCAAATTGGCCCTAGGTGTAAGTGTATCTGTCTGTATTTGCATCTGGCATCCTTTATGTTTTAGTTTAGTAACAGTAACAGCTAAACTAAACGTAACAGCATGTCAGCAGAAGGAAAGTGAGGATGTTTCAGATTTTACAGAAAGGTTTATAACTTTATAGATAGTATACTTGGGGTTAGCCGATGAAAAGGAAGTGAATGAAGATACTTCCACAGTAATGAAACTAATTTACTTGAGTGGGTTAAAACCTGATGTTGCCAAGAATGTACAACTATTTGATTTGATTTAGTAACTTGCGAAGCATGTATGCAAAAGTGTGAGAGCTGCAAATGGAAAGTAAAAAGACTCCCAAGCAGGAGAAAAAGGAGCCGCCGCTTTGTTGCAATTCTAGTGCGATCCCAAAATTATACCCAGATATAAGATCCCTTCAAGGAAATAATGAGGATTGGGATAAATATCCTGATTGAACATATCCAGATGGGGGTGTGTTAACTAGCCCTGGGGGAAAGGGGGACAAAACACCAAGATAAAACTACTGTGAAAAAAACAGGGCATTTTTGGAGAGATTTTTGTAAGAAAGAGGCCTGAGTTCACAGTTAAAGAACATGTCAGAAACTGAAACGAGAGCCTTGCGTGAAATAATAGATTTAAACTAGGAAACCCCTTTGTAGCCTCCCTAAATTTATCTCAGGATTTAAATAAAAGAGTAATAATCTTACAGTGTACAGTAAATGGTGTCCAGGTTCCTGTAACGAAACCCAGATGAGGTATGAGGATCCTATGCAAACGCAAGAGCGGGTAGATATCGAAACAGGCGTATAATCCGAAACATTAGGCGAGCTCGTGGTCGACAGGCAAAAGGTTATTCCAAAACCGGAAGATACAGAGACAGGTGTATAATCCAAAACAGCAGGCGATGTTCAAAGTCGTTCAAAGATGTTCAAAAGAAGGGCGAAAGGGAGGTTCGGAAGCCGGGAGAAGTATCGCAAATGAGGTACAGCTCTCTAGGAGAAGACTCAATACCGAGCAGCGGGAAGCGGGTTTGGATGGTTTAAATAGCGCTGCGCATGGTAGAGCATGTGCTGATGGGTTAACACGTGCGGCGGCGCTTGTTATTATTAACCCGCTGCTGGTACTGGTTAGTTCTCTTGTGGGTTGATCTCCACTGGCTGGCGGTTGTGACGGTTACCCTATTAAGGGGACACAGGAGCACAGTTGTCCCGTTTATTGACTATAACAGCAAAAAGATGCAATATAAAGTTTTCTAACAGGTGGAAGGAGGCTACAGGAGTGAGGGAGGGTTGTGTTCAAAGGAGATACAAGCTGTCTGTCACGCCCCACACTCTACCTCGGAAACGCCGTTCTGTCCCTGTCACATTCCACACCCTCCCTCGCAAACGACGTTACATTCCCGGAACCTCTGCTTCACAATCTCATCCCTGATTGAACCCATCACATTCTCACATGCATCAGATTCCTCAAATTCTCACTCCCTAACCAATCATCCAATCACACCCCTTTCCTTTCAGTATTTAAACTCCCCTCACACACCTTCCCATGCTCATTATTGAGAAGCCTCTCGTAGTATTCTCCAGTGCGTGTTTCCTACCTTTTTGACTGATCTCCTGTTAGGAATCTTCTGCTTTCGCCTCTTGACCTCACCTTCTGGATTTCGACCCTTGGATTGTTTTGGATATCTTTCATTGCCGGACCCTTAGCCTCCCTTATTGACCTTGCCTCCTGGATTTTGACTTTTGGATTGTTTTTGCATATTTCTCGTTACCGGACCCTCTGCCTCCCTTATCGACCCAGCCTTTGGATTTCGTCTTTCGGATCATCCCTTTGCTACTCTGCGTTCTGTGGGATTCCAGTCACGCATAAGGATCCTCCTATTCTACCTATAGGTTCCCTGACACTGTCACAATATGCTTGGGAAAAGATGTAGAGTTTACGTGGGTGGGGAACACACCAGGCCTATTGCTATACAAGATCCTCACAGGAGTGATCCCCTTTGATAGAGGTGATCATTTACAGTAGTTTTATTGGCATGGGTAAATAGTTCTGCTTTTTGTCTGAATGTACCTCAAATGTATTAGAATGGAACTAACCGTATGCTCCCCACTATAATCACAGTTTTAGGCCATCCTCTATTAAGGTGAGAATGACTATGTAGTACTTACATACCAGACAATTTTGAACACATCACGGACTTAGCACAGTGCATCCATGATGAAGGACAAAAATATCACAACTATAATCCTGATGAATAGGGAGGGGGAAAGTGGCTGCAGTCTGTGTTTAGAGCCTGGGGAGGATCACTGGTACAATATTTCTTTATTGGCCTAATACTGCTAATCATTTTTATTTTATGTATTCACTGTCTTAAAGCTGTATGCACAAAGGTAACTAGCTCTGTTAGCTAGTCTCATTGTTTAGAACATAGTGGTGTGAAAACAAATATGTGTTGAGGAGGGAGGAGGGACTGAAGGAATGTTATAAAATTTATAAAAGCTAAAAAAAACTGCTTGTCTTTCAGCTTCATCAGGTCAGTGGAAAAATACAGCTCATGTGTTAAATGTAGTAAAAAGGGAAATCAAATGTCTTGTTTTGCGAATGTAAGCAATAACGAAAGTCTTAATAAGGAGTTGTTTTTCTGTACCTGATCTTGACTAAAAAACTAATGGTTCATTTTAGGGATTAGGTAATGTATGTTAAAGGTAGGAAGTTTGTCTGTCACTGTGTATAAAAAGCACTGAGCAACGTCTTTCGGAAAGACTAGCTTTTGCAAGCAGCTCTCCCGTGTGCATACGAATAAATAGCTCTTCTTTCACCAACATCATAATTCTGTCAATTTTAGGGAGTGCAGGGCTGATGCTGAGCTGAACTGTGGCATTAATGGGCATTAAATGGAAGATCTTAGTCTCTTCTTTGACATGCATTGGATTGGAGACAAGATCTCTAGTACCACGATACTGAACACCAGAACCCCCAAGGCCTATGTACTCAGCCCACTCCTGTTCACGCTGATGACTCATGACTGCACTGCTAAGCACACTGCAAATTACATCATCAAGTTTGCTGATGACAAGAAAGTGGTGGGCCTAATTAGTAACAACGATGAGGCATCATAGAGAAAGGAGGTGGAGCAACTAGCGGACTGGTGCTTCAACAACAATCTGTCTCTGAATGTCGATAAGACAAAAGAGATGATAATTAACTGCAGGAAGGCCCGCCCTAATCACTCCCCACTGCACATTAATGGCTCCCCTGTGGAGACAGCTAGAAGTACTACAGCATCAACAACATCTCCACTTCCTGTGGTGAAGAGAAGGTCAAACCTTCCCCCCCATACTATTGAGGGATCAAACATTTATTCCACTAGTTTGCTTTTACTGTGTAAATAATGTACTTACATCATTTACTAACTATCCTGCCAGAATAATGGAAAATGACTAACTGCAATTTAAGTGTGAGCTGGCTACGTGCCTGGAACGTGAAGAGCAGAGTCAACTTCGGGCAGCCTGACCAGAACTGAGAGTTCCTGATATCTCCTTAAGTCATGATTAACAAATTCTAGAAGTCAATAATGTCTGCTTTAATAATAATTAAAGGAACCAAAGAATATTCTTACAATTCTTATAGTTTATCACGTACCAAGGCACAGCCTTGGCTTTACACCATATATGGCATGGAACTGTACTGAAACTGTCTGGGTTATCTGTGGTCGGTTATCTGTTTGTGATTTTTTTTAAACATGTCCTTTTGTATCAATAAGTAGAGTCATGGCTTCATCGGCTTTGGCTTCCATATGCAAACGTAATAATGGTAATGCCTGCTTCATACAATCCCTGGATTGTGTCTCCTTTGTTGGAGGCAACAAAACACGCTTCTCTGTTCAATCTAAAAACTTTATCCATACAGATGCAGCCATTCAAAATGCGCGGGCGATACCGCATTATTTTCCGGTACGCTGTACGCAGTCTACCGCAAGCTACCGGTAAATACCGCGAGTTACCGGTAAATACCGCTAGCAAAATAATAGTATCCGGAATTTCCGCAAGGTGGAGCTAATAAAGCTCAACCTCTCATGTTTGAGCTGTAGCCATCAAAGTCTTTAACGAAGATATTAATAATAGTATTAATAATAAATGACCTTGGACAAGCTGTAAACTCAAAGTATTGCCCTGGTCCACATTCTTTTTTTCATTGACCGTCTTTGTAAAAGTAACGCCACAGCATTTCGCAATCACGCATTTTTTTCCAATCATGCAAAGTACAGTGATTCACCATGCCTTTCACATGCTCATAAAAGAGATTGATTTAGGGACATAAACATATTACCGTATGCAAACTGTACTGTATACAGTATGTATATGTATATTTAATGTCTTAACTGTGCCCGTTTAAGTATTGAATATTCATATCTAATTTTACCACTGAAGGGAAATCTTAGTAGCTGAGCATAAAAACAATAGGAGCATACTGCAACGCGTGTGAAGGCCATAAACGATATTAATTTTGGAACATAAACATACAGTATATGGCTGGTCTCGGTACTTTAAAGAAAACATACACGAAACATGGTTTCATTATGACCAGAATCTTGAGATATTTTTAACTTGATTTACAGTATTTGAGAGGTATGTCTTAACACCGATACTACAGTGCTTAAGTACTACTCACGTATATGTTTCTAGGTTTATATTATGCATTTCATACGGTCAAATTACTTTTGAGCAACTAATAAGAAGCGCGAAACGGTATGCGTTTTACTTTCGTTTCGTGCTGGGACCCGTGGATTGATTAGAGATATCAAGTACATACAAGTCATTTTTTAAATGTTGTAGTTCGTCTTGAAAAAATGTTACGAGTACATCATCTATCAACAATTACACAGGTTCTGTTTCCATATTGCGGATTTTGGTTACGTAATATTATTTTCTAGATTTCACGTTGTGAATATATGATTTGGGCAAACAGAGCCGCAAAGAAGTACATTATGGGTTGTTGTTTTTTTTTGCAGTTTTATCTAGAACAAGCGATGCTTAAACCTTTGTCTGATTCTTGTGAAACTATCCACACGACAGTTACAGTACCTAGGAGTTGACTTCAGTGATGTCACTGATGGGATGTTTCTAAAAATCCATCCTCTGTAAAACGTCTTCTCTAGTTGTCCTGCATATGTATTCGCTAATGAAGCTGTGTGTTCTGAGCCTGGATCTCTACATTTCTGTATGAACCACCTTAGAGGGCTAAAGACAGCTTGTGTTTAAATTGAGTGTAAGGCAATTTATGCTTCTAAAGTCATGGTCAGCATTTTTGTACTGTGCTGTAAACTTGTTCTGTGCCTAGTCACATTATTTTATAGCGTTTTCATAGCGTTATCAAATCTGGTGGCGCTGTGTTAGTTTCCTGACTCCCATGTCACATGGTCTGTGATTGTAACCTGTAATACCGGTTTAATTCGTCACAGCCAGCACTCCGGTTGTAAAGTAGAAGCAGGCGAGATTTCCAGCGAAAAACACCTCCCCCTTCTTCAGGTGTGAGGGTCTTCTGCTCAGAATGAAACGCTAAAATGTAATGTAGGCTCTGAATGGGTTCTGACTTGCTTTAACAAAATATGTTTACAAATCCTTTCACCTGGCATTTTCGTAGTTAGAAATTATGGAACGCTCTGTTAAAAGCAAGGGAGTTTTTATGTCCGTTGCAGTTCTTTTGCAACATGAATATAATTATATCGTTATTAATTTCTTGAGATACGCGATTCCATATTATATTCCCTTTTAATCAAATTCTAAAAGTATGCTTGTTGACTCCGGTATCGCGTTAGTTAAAGACTTCGATGCTTAAAATGTTTAGGAGAAATGGAATACTGGTGTGTATGTTTTCTTTAAAGTACCGAGACCAGCCATATACTGTATGTTTAAGTTCCAAAATTAATATCGTTTATGGACTTCACACGCGTTGCAGTATGCTCCTATTCTTTTTATGCTCAGGCACTAAGTAAAAGGAGATGCTTCATATTGCTTGACTAATTTTAAAAACTAAGTTAGAAATGCAGACGCTCCCTCGGTGCGCTGCTCTGGTGCGCCGGCTCTTACACAGTGCCTGTCTGCCGTAAGCGTTACAATATACATACCCAACACTGCTTGTACCCATCTGTCATGCAAATAAAACACCTTGAATTGAATTGAATTGAGGGGAGAGGGGGGAATACTAAAGGCAATACTGGCTCAATACCCTCGATGGGCTTTGACGTGCTAATGCGTTGGTTTAACAGTCCGGGTGTGGCAGGCTTCCAATGTCAACTCGACTCGATTGGAAGACAATGAACGTATTTTGTGATATTTAGAAATATAAATTTGTTTGGTGCGAGTGAGGTTTTATTTAATCTCTGACCAAGGGAAACGTTTCATTTTTTCAAAGAAATGTTTGTTAAAAAATAAAGTCATAGTTCTATGGGATTCAATCACAGACCATGTGACAAGGGAGTCAGGAAACTACTCTAACACACAGCGCCACCGGATTTAATAACGCAATAAAAACGCTATAAAATAATGTGACTAGGCACAGAAAAAGTTTACAGCACAGTACAATAATAAATGCTGACCATGACTTTAGAAGCATAAATTACCTTACACTCAATTTAAACACAAGCTGTCTTTCTGTATGAACCTCTAAGCTGGTTCATACAGAAAATGTAGAAATGCATTAGCCTGATTATGATTAAAAAACACATAATTAAACACGCGTTTGCGATTTAAATCAGAACACGATTTAAATCAATATAAATGTTTATATTGTAACGCATACTGTCCAGCCTCCATTTCTCTATAAAAATTTACTCTGTTGCACACACACACACAATAGAAGGAGGAACCGCTGTCAGAAGGGAAGATATGTTCAAAATATCGCAAATATCGTTCATGTTGCGATATTTTGAAATATAAAAGTCAATTTATTGTCCATAATATCGCTATTCTATTTTTTCGAAGAAATGTTTGTTAAAAGAAAAGTCCGGCACCAGCTGGATTCGATCACACAACCTCCCAGTTGCTAGTCACGCACCTAGACCAGTCGGCTAGAAGACAGCTCGCATGAACAGGCAGGCGAAAAAGCCCTACACAGCCCTGTCGCAGCACACGAATACCGTTATTAAATTCTTTAGATACGCGATTCCATATTATATTCCCTTTTAATCAAATTCTAAAAGTATGCTTGTTGACTCCGGTATCATGTTAGTTAAAGACTTCAAAGCTTAAAATGTTTAGGGAGAAATGGAATACTGGTGTGTATTTTTTTCTTTAAAGTACCAAGACCAGCTACAGTATATACTGTATGTTTATGTTCCAAAATTAATATCGTTTATGGCCTTCACACGCGTTACAGTATGCTCCTATTCTTTTTATGCTCAGCTACTAAGATTTCCCTTCAGTGGTAAAATTCAATATCTACAACGGGCACAGCAAAGACGTTTTTACTGTAAGTCTTTCTACGACAGACCAACGGACCACGAGTGCCCCTGTCGGTCAACCAATCACGTACTGCGGTGCCACGCGTCATCTTGCGTCATACTGAGCGACGTCACCTGCGGTACGTGTCTGTGACGCGCACTTTGAATGGCTGCATCTGTATTCTGTCTCCCCAAAGTGAATAGTGTTTCAAAAAATTCATCCACTTTCAGAATTTGACAGAAATGTTCACAACTCATCAAAACACGCTTCTCTGTTCGATCTAACAATTATATGCATATTCTGTCTAAAGTGTAAAGTCTAAAGTGTGGTCGACAGGTCTTTTAAGAAATGACAAATTCTGGATCATGTCAAAGGAGCAGGAAAAGTGGATTTAGTGAAGTGTTTGCAGTGATCCTGTGGCTCTGCCCTCAATACTATGTGATTGATATATTTTATGTCATGTGTGGGTATTTGTCCCTGGTATTAATCACAGGCAATCTCAACAGAATAGAGTTCCATACTACAGAGTGCTTCAGAGTTCCATACTGCCTAAACATAAGCAGCTCTTGCTTAGTAGATTATATCGTAGCACAAAGATAACAGCGAAACCACACTACAGCATAACTGTTTCACTTTTTCATTTAGAATAAAAAAAAAGTTCTTTAAAATTCAATGCATTTGTATTCCTTTTACCTTTCTGTTTTGCCTTTTCTAACTTGTAAGGACAATATCTCCACCTTGTTAGTAATGTCTTGAGGGAAAATTTTTATTTCAATTATCTATTTGATTATTTTTTTTATTTGAATTGAGCATTTAGCAGTGCTATTTTTTTAATTGAAGGCCTCTACTGTACATAATGTGAGTTTATTTAACAAAATGAAACAAAATGAAAGGAATGCATTTTTATGAGGAAAACAATGTTGATATTACCGTGATAATCTTCCTTAGATCATGTATTGCATCATTAGGACAGTTTGTGGGCTTGAATTACAAAAATTTTCATGTGCTATGGTACAAGATAAACAAAAACATTTATTTTAATTACATTTGTTTTTTAAAACACATGTAAGAATTTATTTAATTAACATTAGTGAAATAAAAACATTTTAAAATATTACTTTTAGTATATTTACTCCTTAATGCACAATGCAATGATAAGTAGTGCACACATGCACAGGCGTGTCTCAACAGGCACAATACTCCATACTCCAGAGTGCTTCAGAGTTTCATACTGCCAAAACATAAGCAGCTATTGCATTGTAGAGCACATAATAGCACAAAGGTAACAGTGAAACCGCACTACAGCATTACTGTTTGCTTTTTCATTTAGAAATAAACACAGTATTTTTTAAAATTCAATGCATTTCTATTCCTTTTACTTTATCGCAGCTTTGCCATTCTTAACATGCGTGGACAATATCTCCACCTTGTGGTCATTTTTGGTAATGTCTTACTTTGAGGGTAGGGTTTTATTTCAATTCTCTAATCATAGTAATGTAATTTTCTTTAAAAAAATGAAACAAAATGAAAGGAATACATTTTCATAAGGAAACCAATACTGATATTCCCATGATAATCTCCCTTAGTTCCTGTATTGCATTAAAACACTTTGTGGGCTTGAGCTACAACGATTTTTCTCTTCTGTGATACAAGATAAATAAAAACAAAAGAATTTATTTTAATTAATTTTGTTTTATAAGCAAAAAAAAACATTGAAAAACAATAGAAACAGGAAGTAAATAGGCTACACAACAAGACACACCAGACAGACATGAATAATCACAGGGAACTAGGAACAGGACAGAAGTAGAGCACCCTCTAGGTGTACTGGGCGTGACAGTTGCATAATGCAATGAACAAAGCATTGCTTACAGGCCACTGAGACAGAGCACTATGCTTTTTTACAAATACCTATGCTTGCTGCCAAAATTACAGTTTTGTTATTAGAGCTTACATTTTGGCTGCAGATCTGCAGTAGGACCTACAGGTGATTTAAGAAATGACAAATTCTGGATCATGTCAAAGGAGCAGAAAAAGTATAATCAGTGAAGTCTTGGCAGTTGTCCTGTATCTCCAGCTTCAACACAGTGATATATATATGCTCCTGTGATTTATTGGTTCATTTATCGCCAGACGGGCCAGAGATAGTGTTGTGAAGTACATCAACCCACAGGAGCACAAGGGTAGACCCACAGCACTGTTTCTCCATATACAGGTGTGTATACATATACATGTGTGTAGCAATAACATTGCAGCAGGAGTGACATTGATTTAGAGCTCGCATTAATGGGATGTTGGTATGGTGTGCACTGAAGGCCATCAGAGCTCAGCATATCAAAGACCGGGTTCTAAGTCAAGCTGTTGCATCACAGAATCACTTCTAAACCTTACCTCCAGTATATTTAGTGCTTAAATGTCCATGTAATGAGGATAGTACTGCTTACAGGTCTCTAAGATGGTGCGCTGTCCCCGTTGACAGACATGTATGCCTGCTGCAACACTTATCCTATTTTTCTGATCATGTCAAAGGAGTAGGAAAAGTGTAATCAGTGAAATGTTGGCAGTTGTCCTGTATCTCCAGCTTCAACAAAGTGATGACTAAAGTTGCTGGGGTTTATAAGATGTTTATAAAATGTATAATGTATGTATATGTTTATAAAATGTACATTAAGGCAATGGCAGATATAAACAGACAGTGTTACAATCCCTGCCTCTCGGCAACGAAAGAGGCAGAAGAAGGCGTAGCCTTAGTTCATTAGTCCACCTATCAGTGTATGCTTTCACCACCACACCTCCGTCTCATCTGGTATTTAAGCATTAGTCTTTCCCTACCCCCTCGCTCAGTATTGGTTTCCCTTTCGAGCTACTTAGTTGCGCTACGCCTTCTACCTCCTCGTACTGTTCTGGTTCCGACTTTGGTTTATCCCCTTTTACTACGTCTTTTGGATTACGGCTCGGCTTCGGTTGCTTTCTCCTAGTTTGGTTCTCTGGCTTCCCCTGGACTCTCGGCTCTCTCCTTCGTCTACGGTTTTGGATTACGGTCTGGCTTTGGCTACTCTCTCCCTGTTTGGATCACTGGCTTCCCCTGGACTCTTGGCTCTCTCCTTCGGCTATGGTATTTGGATCACGACTTGTCTCTATCGGCTCCTGCAAGTGGGTTCACTACTTGGTTTCGGTTTCACTGGCCGAATCCGTAACAGACAGGAGAACAAAGGGCCCAATGACTATTTTGGTTCAAAACTTTTTTGGAAAAAAAAAAAATTCCTGTCGTCAACCCCAATATGGACAGACATACTAATGGGCAGATTTCAGCAATACCAAAAAATGGACAGACTACATCAATTTCTGAGGTAAAGTTCAAAATGAATGTGTGTAAAGGTTAGGGACCCTTTACAAAGCACATGAAAGGGAATTTTGCGATCATTAAGACTGAATTTGTCTAGAATAAGTAAGTCTCCTGCCCTTGTGGAAGAGGAGGAATGGAACAAGAAAAGAAAATTGCACAACATCTCAGGCATTCATTCCAAAAATCCCCCATCAAGACAATCAAACATTTTTAGTCTAAATGATAAATGCAAAATTTATGGTCATCCAAATGATCACAAGCCACCTATCATTAAATTCTAAAAAACAAGTTAAAAAAAAAAGCCCTAAACAAGTGCTGGTTTAATTTTGTCATGTAGTGTGTTGCTAATATGAATGCAATACAGACCAAAAGAAACATGGAATTCTATTCTAAAGGTTTTAAGATTATGCCTGACTGTTTACTGAATTTGGTCAAACCTGCTCTGCTTTTCAAAGCCACTGCTAGATGAGATATGCGAAGTGATATCTTCAATAGATTTCACGAGAGAAATTGACCCAGCAGATTTAATAATTCCCCTTATGTCCTGCGTTGTTTGTGGCCAAGTAAACAGTACCTTTATTACTTCCCATGTAGACGTTTGCTAGAATTGTAGTTTCTTGCATACCGAATACGAATAAGTCAGTCATTTTTTGGTTGCACAGATAGCTGATTTTTTCATGAGTTTATCAACCCTCATACACAAGTCTTTGCTAGAGAACATAGTGACACAGAATTGCTCAAAGTGTAAGTAAACAGTGGTCTGGAAGCAACGATTGGCTGGTACTTTCATGCATTGGACAGAAATTTAGAATTAAAGCATCACAACACAGCCAAAACATAGCATAGACTAAACTAATGTTGTGTTTGTTTTCTAGAAAGAAAGGAGGCATCAGACAGAGACATATGTTGATCAAACAATGTACTCACGGTTGAGAATGCCAATACTCATGAAACACAAAAAAACCTGGAGCCACTGAACAGTTACATATCAGCTCTACTGCATAGTAAAGAGGCACTGAAAGAGTCTTTGAATAGCTTGCAATCAGTGACAAAGAAACGGACAGCGTTACCTGTAACAATACACAAGACTTTCAAGACCCTTCTGGGATCTAAAGCTATTCAGATTTCCAAAAATACCAGTAGATGCTGAACCAGGTAAAATCGACATAGAATCTAATATTAGAGAATTTCTCGCAAAACATCTATGATCCAAAATTGGACTCCCAAGCCGTGAACTCCCGGAGGTTTTCTTGCAGTTAAATGAGGTTTTTCCTCTCCCCTGTGCTGTGTAAAATTTGTGTGTCCAAAGGATAATAGGCCAGATAGCTGAAGCAGCATTTGAATGCTTTCTGAGTAGTTCTACACTCAAAATAATAAAAGCTGATCTGATTTAAGAGACAATCTGTAGTGTTTTGATACAGAACACCTGCAAGGCATCTTCACTTCCCAGTCTATCGGAATGCATGGGGGGAATCAATTATCAACTGGTACTTGGGTAACATGAGAGCCATCGTTTCCACATTACAGGATCAAATCATAAAGGCTCCATACCATGTCTGTGGCAGAGCCACCTTCCCAGGAAAGACACATCACCATTGAAGGTCTATTCAATATTTTGGCTGTTTCAATACACTCCAATAAAGTTAATAAAGCAGAAGACCAAAGTTTGATAATATGTCTTACATTTACACTCCCAAACAATTATCCCATAGACAGTAAGGAAAAAAGTGTGAAATTGACACTTTATTTCAAACCAGAAAGGATGATCCACTGGTGAAGTGTTAACAATGCCCACATTGCGATAACATGCCCTTTGAGAAAAATCTCGTATCGGCCGCTAAAAGGCCCCTATAAACCCCAGCAACGTTGGCAAAGGACGCTCATCTGGCAAAACCATGGTTATATACTATTAGCTGGGGGTCTGTAGAACAGATCTGAGTCACTTTTGGAGAGGGACAAATTTTGGTTTGGTTGGGAGGGGAATGAGACCACTCCCTGTCCATCACTGCATGGTCCCAGTCTGGGAACAGCAGGTGGTCTTATCAACCCCAGCAGTTTTGACAGAGACACTTACATGACAAAAACAAGGTGATTTTTTATTAGCTGAGGGTTTGTAGAATAGATTTGAGGTATTTTTGAAGTGGCACAATGTTTTTTTGGCTGGGAGGGGAGTGATACCACTCCCTGCCCATCGCTGCACGGTCCCAGTCTGGGAATAGGAGGTGCTCTACAAACCCCAGCAGTTTTGACGGAGACATTTATCTGACAAAACAGTGGTGATTTTCTATTAGCTGTGGGGCTTTAGAATAGATTTGACATATTTTTGAAGAGGCACAAATTTTGGTTTGGTCGGGAGGGGAATGAGACCACTCCCTGTCCATCACTGCACGGTCCCAGTCTGGGAATAGGAGGTGCTCTATAAACCCCAGCAGTTTTGACGGAGATGCTTATCTGAGAAAACCATGGTGATTTTCTATTAGCTGTGTGTCTATAGAATAGATTTGAACTACTTTCGGAGAGGCACATTTTTTTTTTGTCAGGAATGAGACTTCTTCCTGTCTAGCAGTGCACAACTCTGTGTCAATTTGCAAGGAGGAAGTGATATAAAAACACCAATAAGATTGCAAGAAAGTAAAAAATTAATGAAGAACGGCAATTTCCTACCTGAGGGTCTATTTATCATATTCCACCTAGTTTTGAGGATGTACAAATTGTTGTTGTGCTATAAATGTGACATTAATTGGTCCAGGGTTATTTTTTATGAGGCAGGTTTTAGGGGACTTTTATTTTGAAAGGTGCTGCCAAGCCAGCGTCGCCTAATGTAGCTTCCTGCTACTGAAACCGGGTGCGAGCTGCACGATTTGACTGATTCTCATTTCAATCTGAACCATCCTCACACGGGGCACCAATAAATGTAGGGGTTTTGTGAATTTACTGGGACAATTTATTAATTGTAGCAGCAATCACGAGGTGGTTCGTTACGGCTTTTAGAAAATCAATCGATCAGCGACGCACACACACACGGATTCAATCAACGAGATACATTTATTAATACATAACCTGTGCATAAAACATAACAATCTGCCTGGATACAGCTGGCAGATCTTACTGTGAGGGCTATCAAAGTGCAAGGTATATAATAAGGAAGAGATGCAAAACACAAAGAGATACACAAAATATACTTTAGTATACCGTTCGGCTATACTATCGTTAATCAGTCTACATTAGCTACTCAAAAGTAAATACATTACTTATATGAATTGAATTGATACCAACTTGTGTTGAGGTAACAATTGAATATGGATATGGATTCGTATTTCCCAGCACGGGCACCAAGACCAGCTAGCGGCTGCGGCGTTCAACAGGCGTCGTCTGGCTCCTGGCCAACCAGTCGGGGTGCAGCTCGGAGTCGGACGAATTAGGACCGGGTAAAGTTAGCTTGAAGTTCGAAAACGATTTTGGCACACCTGTAGCGTTTACACGAAACCTCTTAAGAGTTGCGAGAATACTTCCTTTGTGTATAAAATAAATTGTGAATGCTTTCTCAGCCTTTACTTTGTCGTTTTTATGACATTTTTTTGACCAAGCACGAATATTCTTTTGTCCATATCTTCACAATGGAAGCACAGAACGCCTTCAAACCAAACGCATTTTAAAGACCACGACTTGTGGATATTTCCACAGCCTCTACATCAAACTATCAGTGAGCTAATTATCTTTTTTTAAACCTCCGGTTTTTCATCGATGCATAATTACGCACTAACTAGAACCCGGGGGACCGCTGTGTTCACAAGTTCACAACGCGAGAAATACTGTTCAATACGGTTTCGTGCGAAAAACCCGTATATGACCATAGGAAGCAGAACAGCGCAGTCTCCAATTACCCAGACTGTAAGCACGGGAATAAAGCTTTGTTTGATTTCTGAAACCCTTCCTTTACGTCCTGTTTTCATTCAGGTAAGGGTCAACTATATTCACAATACTACTGGCAGCAGGAAGATTAAAATATTCTTTACTCAGCAGCTTATTAAAAACAGCTCCCATGATGTTCAAACCGACTTTTTACACAGAACACTGACTCAGCTTTGTGTTCTGAATCTTTTTTTGTCGTGCTTTTATTTAATGTGGCACAATGCACTGGGATAGGGGTATTCTGTTCACAAACCAATAGCATTTAAACCACAGCACCCACAATGCTGCAAGTAAGTGTTTTGCACACTAAGCAGGTCCTCTGACTTTTCCCAGCTTTGTTTTGGGTTGTGGAACCTTTATTTTTTTATGATTTTTTAAGATAACACTACAGGTAACACACTGGGATAGGTGGGTCTTCTTCATGACTCAATAGTATTTCAGGCACAACAGCAACACTGCTGAAACCAAGTGTTTTACACACCAGACAGCCCCCCTAACCCTATACAACCTTGCTGTGGCTGTGGCCACTTTATTTATTTTTAAATGATTTGTTAAGATAACACTACAGGTAACACACTGGGATAGGTGGGTCTTCTTCATGGCTCAATAGCATTTCAGGCACAACAGCCACACTGCTGAAACCAAGTGTTTTACACACCAGACAGCCCCCCTAACCTCATACAACCTTGCTGTGGCTGTGGCCCCTTTCTTTCTTTTTTAATGATTTTGTGAAGATAACACTACAGGTAATACACTGGGATAGGTGGGTCGTCTTCATGGCTCAATAACATTTCAAATACAACAGCCACACTGCTGAAACCAAGTGTTTTACACACCAGACCACCCCCCTAACCTTATACAACCTTGCTGTGGCTGTGGCCCCTTTATTTATTTATTTTTTTATGATTTTTTCAATATGGCACTATTAGACAGGCAGTACATGGGGATAGGGGGGTGCTATTCATGAGTCAATAGCTGTTCAAGCACAACAGCCACAGTGCTGCAACCAGGTGTTTTACACACCAGACAGCTCCCCTAACCTTATAGAACCTTGCTTTGAGTTGTGGAACATTTCTTTATTTTTTATGATTTTATGACTGTAATCAAGTGTTGTGCTCACTAGGCAGGCCTCCTGACCTTTCACAGTCATGCTTCGTTGTGTGAAACTTTAATTCTCTTTTTAGGATTTTTTTAACATGGCAACTTCCACCGAAATGGGTGTGGGGTGTGGGGGTGCTCTTCAATAGCTTTTTCATCTATACACACAAACGGATGTAACCAAGACATTCAGAACCTGTCACGCAGGGGCTGACTGCTGAGGATAGGGATCCAATGCGGTGCCCTTGGTAGGGTTGGCGCGAGACGCAGGCGTAGTCGGAGTAAACAGGCAGGGGTCCGAGTCCGGGAAGGCGTAGTACAGGCGTAGGCACAGAATCGACAGGCGAAGGCGTAGTCGAGGGACTGGCAGGGGTCGGAGTCCGGGAAGGCGTAGAAGTTGCGCCTGTCTAATGGTGCCATATTTAAAAAATCATAAAAAAATAAATAAAGGGGCCATAGCCACAGCAAGGTTGTGTAAGGTTAGGGGGGCTGTCTGGTGTGTAAAACACTTGGTTTCAGCAGTGTGGCTGTTGTATTTGAAATGCTATTGAGCCATGAAGACTACCCACCTATCCCAGTGTATTACCTGTAGTGTTATCTTTAGAAAATCATTAAAAAATAAAGAAAGGGGCCACAGCCACAGCAAGGTTGTATAAGGTTAGGGGGGCGGTCTGGTGTGTAAAACACTTGGTTTCAGCAGTGTGGCTGTTGTGCCTGAAATGCTATTGAGTCATGAAGAAGACCCACCTATCCCAGTGTGTTACCTGTAGTGTTATCTTAAAAAATCATAAAAAAATAAAGGTTCCACAACCCAAAACAAAGCTGGGAAATGTCAGAGGACCTGCTTAGTGTGCAAAACACTTACATGCAGCATTGTGGGTGCTGTGGTTTATATGCTATTGGTTTGTGAACAGAATACCCCTATCCCACTGCATTGTGCCACATTAAATAAAAGCACGAGAAAAAGAGATTCAAAACACAAATCTGTGTCAGTGTTCTGTGTAAAAAGTCAGTCTGAACATCATGGGAGCTGTTTTTAATAAGCTGCTGAGTAAAGAATATTTTAATCTTCCTGCTGTCAGTAGTATTGTCAATATAGTTGACCCTTACCTGAATGAAAACAGGACGTAAAGGAAGGGTTTCAGAAATCAAACAAAGCTTTATTCCCGTGCTTATGTCTGGGTAATTGGAAACTGCGCTGTTCTGCTTCCTATGGTCATATACGGGTTATTCGCACGAAGCTGTATTGAACAGTATTTCTCGCGTTGTGAACGTGTGAACACAGCGGTCAACCGGTTTCCAGTTAGTGCGTTAGTGCGTAATTACGCATCGATGCGGAGGTTTAAAAAAAGATAATTAGCTCACTGATAGTTTGATGTAGAGGCTGTGGAAATATCCACAAGTCGTGGTCTTTAAAATGCATTTGGTTTGAAGGCGTTCTGTGCTTCCATTGTGAAGATATGGACAAAAGAATATTCGTGCTTGGTCAAAAAAATGTCATAAAAACGACAAAGTAAAGGCTGAGAAAGCATTCACAATGTATTTTATACACAAAGGAAGTATTCTCGCAACTCTAAGAGGTTTCGTGTAAACGCTACAGGCGTGCCAAAATCGTTTTCGAACTTCAAGCTAACTTTACCCCGGTGTCTCTCTCGGGGACCTACTAGTAGTCCGGCTGACTAGTAGAAAGTCTCTGTGCACAGAGGGTGACCGCGGGTCTGAGCAAGTCACTCTTCAGGGGGAAGAAACTTTGTGTAGCGCTGTTGCTGAATAAAAACGTATTCAACTTGTCGACATGAGTCCAAACGTACAGATGCAGCCATTCAAAACAAGCGGGCGATACCGCATTATTTTGCGGTGCGCTTGACGCGGTGTACCGCAAGTTACGGTATTAAAACTGTAAATTCTCACATAGTTCCGCATAATACCACGTGGTACCGCAAGTAAAATAATAGTATCCAGAATTTCCGCAAGGTGGAGCTAATAAAGCTCAACCTCTCATGTTTGAGCTGTCGCCATCAAAGTCTTTACCTTGAACTTGAACTTTATGAACTTGAACTTGAACTTTATTGCCATATGTAACCAGTACTGGTACAATGGAATTCTTACTTACAGAAAGTCTCTCGATTGTAAAACAAATGTAAAAAACAAAACAAAGTGCAAACAGTGCATCAAGACAATATACAAACAAACAATAGACAATGTGCAAGTAAACATGTAGACAGTTTGAATGTAATCAATACAGACGTGTAAACAATGACTGGAGATGTGCAATAGATAAGAAATCATAATGAGGTAGATGGTGATGGTGTAGGTGTGGTCCGAGGGGGATGGCTAAATGTGTTCGCCAGTCTCACTGCTTGTGGATAGAAGCTATTGAAGAATCTAGTGGTAAGTGTCTGTATGCTCTTATATCTCTTGCCTGAGGGCAGTGGGGTGAAGAGCTCATGCCCAGGGTGGTGACTGTCCTCTGTGATGGCCAGAATTCTACCACGGCAGCGGTCCTCATAGAGCTGTTTAATCTCGGTGAGACCGCAGCAGATGATCTTCTGGGCCATATTGACCATTCTCTGCAGTGCCTTTCTTTCTCGCGAAGAGTTGTTGCCATACCACACGGTGATCCCGTTGGTGAGGATGCTCTCGATGGTGCAGCGGTAGAAGTTCACCAACACATGTATTGGCATCCCTAATCGCTTGAGGCACCTCAAGAAATAAAGGCGCTGCTGAGCCTTCTTCATGATAGAGTCAGTGTTCACAGTCCAGGTTAGATCTTTAGAGATGTGAATTCCCAAGAACCTAAAGCTGGTGATTGTTTCCACTTCCGTTCCATCAATACTGAGTGGGCTGTGAGTGTATGGCCTGTGTCTCCGAAAGTCCACTATTAGCTCTTTCGTTTTCTTTATGTTCAAGTCCAGGTTATTGCTATGACATCACCTAAGCAGCTGTACGACTTCATCCCTGTAAGTGGACTCGTCATCATCACTGATCAGTCCTATTATAGTGGTGTCATCTGCAAACTTAATGATGCGGTTGTTGCTGTGTCTTGCTGTGCAGTCGTGAGTAAATAGGGAGTACAACCTTGGACTCAGACAGCAGCCTTGTGGGGTTCCAGTGCTCAGGGTGAGTGGTGTTGATGTTTTATTGCCTATTCGCACCACCTGTGGTCTCTCGATAAGTTGCACAGACCTAATCCCCTGAGCTTTGTCACCAGTTGACTGGGTATGATGGAATTGAATGCTGAACTGTAGTCCACAAACAGCATTCTCACATACGAGTTCTTAGTGTCCAGGTGTTCCAAGGCTGTATGCAGAGCCAGGGAGACAGCATCATCCACTGATCTGTTGTTCTGGTAGGCGAACTGCAAGGGGTCCAGGGACTCTGTGATGGAGGAGTTGATGTGTGACAACACCAGCTTCTCCAGGCATTTCATCACCACAGATGTTAATGCTACTGGGCGGTAATCATTCAGGCATGTCACTTTTGCCTTTTTGGGGGTTGGAACAATAGTGTTTTTTTTAAAGCAGGTGGGGACCATGGACTAAGATACCGAAGATATTACTAATGGTATTTATAATTAATGACCTTGGACAAGCTGTAAACTCAAAGTATTGCCCTGGTCCACATTCTTTTTTCATTGACCGTCTTTGTAAAAGTAACACCACAGCATTTAGTTGATCCAATCACGCATTTGTTTCCAATCACGCAAGGTACAGTAATTTTTGAGAATCTCCAATTCCCCATGCCTTTCACATGCTCATAAAATATATTGATTTAGGAACATTAACATATTCCTGTATGTAACGTGTACTGTATACACTATGTATATGTATATTTAATGTCTTTACTGTGCCTGTTTAAGTATTGAATATTTTACCACTGAAGGGAAATCTTAGTAGCTGAGCATAAAAAGAATAGGAGCATAACGCGTGTGAAGGCCATAAATGATATTAATTTTGGAACATAAACATACAGTATTACAGTATGTAAACTATATATGGCTGGTCTCGGTACTTTAAAGAAAAAATACACACCAGTATTCCATTTCTCCCTAAACATTTTAAGCATCGAAGTCTTTAACAAATACGCTCGATACCGGAGTCAACAAGCATACTTTTAGAATTTGATTAATAGGGAATACAATGTGGAATCGCGTATCTAAAGAAATTAATAACGATATAATTATATTCATGTACTACAACACAAGAATAGTATATGCTGTTTCACCACTCCTTGTGTGACTGTGTTGGTAGCCTGGTGGTCTAGGTGCTGGGTTAATAACCCACTGATTGGCTGTTCAAATCCAGCCAGTGCCATGACTTTATTTTTTAACAAACATTTTCATTTCTTTGAAAAAATAGAATAGTAATATTATGGACAATTAATTGACAATAAATATAGAAAAGCACATATTAAAATTGGGAAATTTGGTTTCAAAAGTCCTCATATCAACGATGCCTATACTTTTTTCCTCTACAGTATGCTAATCTATTGTAGTGCATTCGCCCCCCTCTTAGGCTGCGCAAACAATCTTTTAGATTTTTATAGAGAAATGGAGGCTGTACAGTATGCATTACAATATAAATATTTACTGTCAAACTTTAAATCAACAATTGATTTAAAGACGATCTGTCAAAGCGCAATGAAACCTATTACTCGATTCTTATGGACGCCCGGTCCCGCCAGGGATTTAAAAAAAACATGGAATTGCATATCTAAAGAAATAACAGTATACAGTAACTATGTTCATGCACAAACAGTAGCATGTTAAGTTATTAATTTGGGTGTCTCCTCTTGCCAGAAAGCGCTAAATTGCATTTTGAGTGCAGTTTTGGACTTTTTTTAAATTACAACCCATAAATAAGCTGATACTGTTTAGACTTTTAATTATTTTAAATTATTACAGCAGCACAATGTGCTTTTTCATGAAACCTCCTCGAGTAACGAAATGTCTTGCGTTGTACAGCTTTTCAGCTAAATACTGTATATTTATCGCTTACGCCTGACATAAGAGTTGCCCGATAAAAACCGGTTGAACAGCTCTGTTGGAGGTTTTGTGAAAAAGGAGGTTTCTCTCTAGGAGGTTTCGTGAAAAAGCTACAGGCGTGCCAATCGGAATCGTTTTTATTTTTAATCGTTCTATGCAGATGGCTGGTGGCATGTTCCATAAGAGTATGGTAATTAAAAACCATTAATACTTTCGTTGGAGTTTAAATAAAGTTGATGTTTTCTCTAGGGGCTGCTCGCCTGCGTCTGAATAGCGACTACTAAGCTGTGAAAACATGTGTCTGTCTTTCCGTGAGGGGAAGGGAATCTGATCTGATCTGCAAGGCCCTTTGGCTACAAAACTAAAAAGAAGATACACTCTCGCCCTCTCTCTCTCGGGGGGCTGGTCATGTGTCTCTGTCTGGTCGGGGCGCGGGAGAGCCAGTTGGCAGGTGGTGACGGAGAAATAAATAAAGGCAGCTTTTGACTCCGCAAGTCTGAGTTTTTGTGTCCTTCATCATTACACTATCATTCTGTCCATCGAAAACCTGTTTATATTTGACCTTTCAGAACACCTACTGTATCTGTTTTCTTCCTAGCTCAATTTATGAGCACTCTGTGATTAAATTAATTCTCATTACATTATCATTCTTACTGTGCATAACAAGGAAGATAAATAAACATAAGGTTGTTTAATGACAAACTATTGTTTATCTCATGGCTAAATAGTCAAGTCTAGCCAAAAAGAGAAAACATCGACTTTATTTAAACTCCAGCGAATGTATTAATGGTTTTTAATTACCATACTTTTATGGTACATGACTTTGCTAAAATGTATTTAAAAATAAAAACGAATGCCAGTGGAGAGAGAGAGAGCGTATTCGCAGAAAAGGTTAAAACTACCACTTTTTATACACACGTTATTTCACGTTAGTTACTGTAATACTGTATGTTTATGTTCCAAAATTAATATCGTTTATGGCCTTCACACGCGTTATGCTCCTATTCTTTTTATGCTCAGCTACTAAGATTTCCCTTCAGTGGTAAAATTCCATATAAATATTCAATACTTAAACGGGCACAGTAAAGACATTTAAATCTTTCTACGACCGACCAACGCACCACGAGGGCCCTTGTCGGTCAACCAACCTCTGACATCAAGGACTGCAATCCAGATGTTCCCAAGAATCTCACAGACAGATAGGTGCCAGGAATGACCATTGATCATGATAGCCAGGCATGGTTGGGCACATCCCCATTTGGGAGCTGCTCCTTATCGGAGAGAAAACACCTTAAATCAGAACTGCATGAATAGCTTCTCTGGCTGCATCACAGAGATGAAAATGAGAGAGAATGGGCCTCATTTAGGAAAGCACAGCAACACTTCTTTCTGTCTTTATTAATAGGCATTGCCGCTACAGGAGTATACATATATATCACTTTGTTGAAGCTGGAGATACAGGACAACTGCCAACACTACACTGATTACACTTTTCCTGCTCCTTTGACATGATCACAAATTTCTGAAATCACCTGTAGGTCTTACTGGAGATCCGCAGTCAAAACACAAGCTCTAGTAAAATACGATAAGTGTTGCAGCAGGCACACATGTGTGTCAATGGGGACAGCGCACCATCTTAGAGACCTGTAAGCAGTACTATGCTCATTGCATGGACCTTTAAGCACTAAATATACTGGAGGTAAGGTTTAGAAGCAATTCTGTGGTGCAACATGCCCGACTTACAACCCGGTCTTTGATATGCTGAGCTCTGAAGGCCTTCAGTGCACACCATACCAACATCCCATTGCTTCAGAGCTTGCATTAATGTCACTCCTGCTGCAATGCTTTGCTACAAATCTGTATATGGTTTTTGAAAGAGAAAGTGCAGTGGGTCTACCCTTGTGATCCTGTGGGTTGCTGTACTTCACAACACTATCTCTGGCCCATCTGGAACTAAATCCTGATCCTGATTATTGCCTTGGGCATGTACCAATAAATCACAGGAGCATATATATACAGTATATATGTATGTTACTGTGTTGAAGCTGGAGACACAGAATCACTGCAAACACTTCACTGAATACACTCTTCCTGCTCCTTTGACATGATCCAGATTTTGACATTTCTTAAAAGACCTGTCAGCCTGACTGCAGGTCCGCAGCAAAAATGTAAACTCTAGAAAAATATGATAATTTTGGGCAGCAAGCACAAGTTTCTCTCAGTGGGGACAGTGCTCCGTCTCTGAGACCTGTAAGCAGTACTATGCTGCTAAAGACCTGTATATGTTGGTTTTTGAAGGAGATGCAGTGCAGTGGGTCTATGCTTGCTTAGATTCCACAAGACACATTTATCCGTCTTTAGAACTGCCTCTCTGTCCCCAAGTCAGAGAACAGCAGGTGTCTGTCTCAGGATATACCCAGTCCCTCACAGACAGAGGAGATGGAGGCTGTAACATCCTGAAGTAAAAGTAAAGATGGGGTTAAAATTAAGTCCTTTCTGCTTGAAGATTAGACTTCTAAGCAACAGGAGTTTATGGCAGGAAAGGGAGAACTGATAAGGATTCCAGATGTGAGCTAGGAGAGCTAGGGAACCCCCTGGGGACTTAGTCCTTGACCATTTGGCCAAAAAGCTGTAAACTGGCCAAACACGTGACCTCCCCCCTTTACCATAATAGCAGTGATGTCAGAAGCGGAAAGGAAAGAATATATAAACCTAAAGTTTGTACCAGCACTTTGAACAATATTTTGGTTTTGTTGTTTCTTGCGGGAAACAAGACTACGGCTTTATTGTTCCTTGCATGCAATAAACTCATCTGTTTAACTTCATCTCGGGATCCAGGACTTTATTCTTTCTGTTACAACAATTTTGGCGTAGTCGGCGGATGCTCCAGAAAGCGCAGAACTTCCCATTAGCAGGAGTGCACATTACTAAGAGGTAAGGACTCCTCTTTTTAAAAAAAGTCCAGACTCTCTTGTCTGACCGATGGGGAAGTCTCTGCTTCCTGCAAGAATCGCCCGAGATGATGGAGTAAACGTGAGTTCCTGAATTCCTCTGGCCTGGGGAAGACACCGGTGTATGTAATGGGTGGTTGGCTGTAAGTCCAGAATTTGGTCTGGCAGGCGGTGATCCGTGGTATTGTGTACAGGCATTCGAAACTAGTGTTGGGTGTATGCCTTAATTGCATGTGTGAAACTAGTGTTGCGTGTATGCCTTAATTGCACGTGGAGTTTTTGAACGGGTTTGGACCTTTACCGTGAGGCTCAGGACAGGTGTGGGCCTTAATTGTGCCCAGGGTTCTGAAGCTTGAGTGGTGCTTTGAATGCACGTATAATCCAGGATTGGGTCCTGAGAGTAACTACGCCTTGATCGTGCATGGATAGGCATGGCATGATTTTGTTTTGTTTTAAAGGGAACAGGAAAGACGTAGATGATACATGTATGTTTTTCATGTTTTCCTCCGTTTAAAGGGAGCAGCAGAGACGTAGATATAGATGTATGTTTCTGGTGTATTTCTTGTTTGTGAACATATACACATGCACGACACTTACATAAACACACCTCATAATAAAAGAGCAAAGCACTAAGTAGCAGGATTTAAAGGACGTTGAGATCCGAGAATAGCCATGATTGAGCTCAGTGCTAAAGTCCACCCTGGGGCAAAAACAGAGATGCTGGCATTCTGGGAATGGTGAATTACTGATCAAGGAAGGGAGTTCTCAAGGTCTCGTTCCTTGCCTGTGAACAGTGCTGTGTAAGTCCTCTCTAAAGACTCTGAGAGGCATTTAGATCTGGCGGTAACAGACGCCCATAGTTGAATAAGTGCAGGAATGCACAGGTTTTTCAAGTAAAAGCATCCCCCTACTGTATGAGCTGTTACCTCACACACGACAAAGTAACTCTTCAAGAGACCGAACATGTGTGCTAACTGATGGTCTGAGAAAGTAGTGTAAGGGTCTGTTTATATATCGGAAAAGTGTAAGTTGACGGAAAAGAAGGAAAAATATGGGAAAAGCTGAGTTTGTCAGAGGGAGTTTGGGGCGAAGACACCTGTAAAGAAAGCATATGAGTATTGGCAAAAGCACAAGGATGTAGCTGCCACCCTGCTGCGCGGCCGGAACCAGTGGTGGCAGATACATGAGAAAAAAAGAAAGAAATTGGAATGCGATTACTAAAAAGTGTGTTAACGGGAGAAAAAAAAACGAAAGAAATAAATGAAAGAAAATATATTTTTACTCGCTACGAAAGAGTATGAACAAAAGCGAAAAGAGGCAGTGCAGGTGTATCAGAAACTAAAGAAAGAATTAGTTCCTGGTCGCACTGCACTAGTTAATGTGTTACAACTGTCAATTAAATTATATCCTGCTCTCCCATAGGGGAACAGTCAGGCAGGAAATGAAAATAACTGGGATCAATTCCCACAGTGGCCATATGGAGATGGGGGATCTGATTGGGTTGACACTTGGTGCGAGTGGGATAAAGACGGATCAGGGACTCCCCTAATAAGGGAGGGCGCCCGCAGATCTGTACTCTCACCCGAAGTGGGAAAGGACTTGATGTAGCAGGGGCTGGCGCTGTTGATGACAGCGTTACTCTTACTCTGTCGCGCACCCCGTCGAGGGGGCCCGCACTCGCACCTACCTTCCCTGATTCCCCCATACGATCAAATCCAAAACTGGAAGATATTGACCGGAGGGCTAAAGAAGTACCGCATCCGAAATTAGGAATGCAGCGAACCTGGAGTGCGCTTCAGGAATTAAAAAAATACATGTAGAAGTGAAACCAAATACAGTGCATTATAGTACGAAGAGAAAAATATATTCTTGATCTGTATGTGTGTTTTATGAATTTGTGTGTGTGTGTGTGTAAGTGTAAGTGTGTAAAAGACCACAGTGCGTAACTGAGTTTTGGTATACTAAATGACAGTGCGAGTGTGTTTGGCCAGCTGGACTGGCTAGAGATGTAACTAGAGAGACTTGACGAAAATCAACTTAAAAAAGAGATTGGAAAATATGAGAGCGTCTGAAACATACAAGTACAGGTGGACTTAAAAAGGAGTTAAGATAAACAGTTTTTGTATTTATATACAATTAGTTGTAATAGGTGAACCAAAAGTTGAATTTATTTTAATGGCTTTAAACCTGATACTGCAGAAGGCGCAAGCAGGATGAAGGAAGCAGGGACATGCCCTGTGGTTCAACTGACAGGAAACAACAGTGAAAAATATATCACCCAGCTAAGAGCTCTGTCTGGGGAGAATAAACAGTCTTGTGAGAGATCTGTTTACCTAAAGATTAGATCCTGTAAATTCCTTATAGACTCCCTAAGTCTGTCCCAGTCCAGTGCATAAAAGGAGTTAAACCTAAAATGTACTATAAATGGGGTGTCGGTTTCTCTGTTATGGGATACTGGAGCACTAGTGTCATGCTTGTCTCATTTCACAGTGTGCTATAGAGTAATGTACAGATGCAGCCATTCAAAGTGCGCGGCACAAACACGTATCGCGGGTAATTGGCTACGTCATCGCGCGTCATACCGAGGTACATGATTGGTTGACCGAGAGGGGCACTTGTTGGTTGGTCGTAGAAAGATTTAAATATCTTTACTGTGCCTGTTTTAGTATTGAATATTTATATGGAATTTTACCACTGAAGGGAAATCTTAGTAGCTGAGCATTAAAAGAATAGGAGCATAACACGTGTGAAGGCCATAAACGATATTGATTTTGTTACATAAACATACAGTATTACAGTAACTAACATGAAATAACGTGTATAAAAAGTGGTAGTTTTAAGCTTTTCTGTGAATACGCTTGATACTGGAGTCAACAAGCATACTTTTAGAATTTGATTAATAGGAAATATAATATGGAATCGCATATCTAAAGAAATTAATAACGATATAATTATATTCATGTACTGCAACACAAGAATAGTATACGCTGTACAATGTCTGTTGATACTGTTTGTGTAGGGCTGTTTCACCACTCCTCATGTGGCCTTGTGGATGGTCCTGTGGTCTAGGTGCTTGGCTATTAAGCCACAGGTTGGGTGTTCAAATCCAGCCAGCACCATGGCTTTTATTTTAACAAACATTTATTTGAAAAAATAGAATGGCAATATTATGGACAATTAATTGACAATAAATATAGAAAAGCACATATTAAATTTGGGAAATTTGGTTTCTGTCAAAATGCAAGGAAAACTTTAAATTGATTCTTATGGACGCCTGTCCCGCCAGGGATTAAAAGAAAACATGCAATTGCATATCTAAAGAAATAACAGTATAACTATGTCTGTGCACAAACAGTAGCATGTTACATTATTAGTTTGGGTGTCTCCTCTTGCCAGAAAGCTCTAAATCGCATTTTGAGTGCGGTTTTTGACTTTTTTTAAATTACAACCCATAAATACAGCTGATACTGTTTAGACTTTTAATTTTTTTAAACTGTATTACAGCAGCACAATGCACAATGCAATGTAAATCGCTACCTTTGTCTTCTGCGTAATAATGTTCAGAAATAAGAAATTAGATTGCTCATAAATCTAATCACTTATTCTACATAAACACAGCGTAATTGCTCTCTGAAAATGCTCTTTTTCTTGTTCGTTTTGGAGACCTTGATCGAAACTGATTTGAGATGTCAGAACGGATTTATTTTCTGTGTATTTCTGTGTGCGCATTTCCTACATTGCTTCATTTGTCGAGATTTTAACTTTATCTTTATGCTCAGGATTTCAACTATAAATCGTACACTAATTACTAGCAGTAAATACTGATGTTTTGCTCCCTCTTACCACAAAAATATATATGTATTGTAGCTGGAATGAACTTTTTTTCGTACGTGTCTCTACCTGCTGCGACTCGAACAGGCAACCAGAGGTGGAGGTGCGTCTTTCCGCCTCCATAACTGAAATGCCAAACAGGAGTGGCGCAGCGCGGTTTTCATCACTTTATGCGGGAGTGCTGGCTGTGACGAATTAAACCAATTTCACAGGTATTTTCTGAGTAGAAGGGTCTAACAAAGTCATGTACCATAAAAGTATGGTAGTTAAAAACCATTAATACTTTCGCTTGGGTTTAAATAAAGTCGATGTTTTCTTTTTTGGGTAGACTTGACTATTTAGCCATGAGGTATACAACAGATTGTCATTAAACAACCTTATGTTTATTAATCTTCCTTTTTATGCACAGTGGGAATGGTAATGTAATGGGAATTAATTTAATCACAGAGATCTCTCTAGTCGGGGCGCGGGAGAGCCGGCTGGCAGGTGGTGACGGAGAAGAAAATGAAGGCAGCTTTTAGCTCCGCAAGTCTGAGTTTTTGTGTCCGTCATCGTTACACTAGCATTCTGTCCATCGAAAACCTGTTTATGTGACCTTTCAGAACACCGATCTGTTTTCTTCCTAGCACAATTTATGAGCACTCTGTGATTAAATTAATTCCCATTACATTACCATTAGCACGTAAAAAAAATTGCGTCGAAAAGCCGGGCGTAACAATTGTTTCCTTTTTCTGATCACTCACTGTTTGGATACTGGTCTCACCTCCCCTGTTCTTTGTTTTCTTGTTATTTGCTGTGTATGCCTGCTGCGATCCACTCCTGCCCTCACACCTAAAGAAGACTATTTTACATTTATTTGTGCGGTCCATAGTGCTATTAACCCTTGCTAATACGTTTGTGGCCTTTTCAAAGCCTGTGCTGTCCTTTGAAAGCGAGATGATCTCTGGTTCTTTGACAAAACAAGGCTCGCCAGATAATGTGAAAAAGACACGACTCGAAACCTGTTTTTATAGCTTTTAAAGTCGTGCAATGTGTAAGCAGGAACACATCATTATATCTTATATATGAAAAATACTATAGCTCACAAACAAACGCAAATGTGTTTTTAATAAAATGTTTTTATTCATTCATAATCTCACTCGCATAACTCATATTCCCGAGTGCCCCCCTCCCGGTCTAACGATTTCAGGAAGACTAAGGAAGGACTAAAGAA
Source organism: Atractosteus spatula (assembly GCF_055471065.1). Classification (NCBI taxonomy): domain Eukaryota; kingdom Metazoa; phylum Chordata; class Actinopteri; order Semionotiformes; family Lepisosteidae; genus Atractosteus; species Atractosteus spatula. Next base: position 485,864 of record NC_142722.1, read on the forward strand.
GTTGTCATCTGTTGTTGAAGCTCTGTGAGCTCGGTGACTTTGAGACCACTTGTTATCCCAAGTTATTCGAATCACCACAATTCAAATAGGGAAAAAAGTGCTGACTGACAAGATTTAAGATGTGGCTGTCAATGTTAGATTAAAAAAAAACACATTGCCCGACGTTAGTTACATTGCTTGAAAAATAATTTTATTTCGAGAGTGGATAAGTAATTCAAGTGTTTTTTTTAAATTCCTGAAAAACAAGTAATAATTTAACAATATGTGCAAATGTTTTATGATATGTCGCTGTTGTGAATGTCTGTGGAGTGTATCTTATTTGCCTGTCCTGACTGGTGGAGCTCATCCAGCTGTGTCTGGATATCTTGGTCAAATATTCAGCTAGTGTTTATTGTCTGTTTAGGGTTCTGTAGCATTCCACACGGCTGGACAGCTTGTTCCCCCCTCCCGCCCCTCTCTGTGTACAGTCGAGCCTCCTGTCCAGCTCTACTGTACACAGAGAGGGGCGGGAGGGGGGAACAAGCTGCCCAGCCGTGTTGTTGAAGCTGATACTCTGGATTCTCTCCAGACACAGCTGTATGGGGTCCACCATCCAGGACAGGGGGCTCTACTGTACACAGAGAGGGGCGGGACAAGCCGATACATACTCTTAGAGTTTGATTAATAGGGAATATAATATAAAAATATAGTACTAAAAATAAGATACACTCTACAGACATTCACAACAGTGACTGTCAGAAGATAGGACACAGTGACTCAGACACCCGTTGAATGAAAAGGGGCACTTTAATGTTCTGTACGGCTAATATTAAAGCCAATACTTTAAAATTATTTTCTGTATGTTTATCAATAGTGATTACTGGCCTAATTCGGCCCTGCACCGGTTGTTAGGTGTTTTTTTCTGCACACGGAGGATGTTTCTACAGATCTCCATGTGCAGAGTTTCTGTGGGGTGTTTGTCCCATTGAGTGTACTCCTGGTCTGTGAGGGGACCCCACACTTCACTGCCGTATAGGGCAATGGGTTGGACTACACTTTTAAATATTTGGAGCCAGATTCTTGTTGGTGGATTGATGTTGAAGAGCCTCTGGTCTTGTCCAGATTGACTGTCAGCGCCCAGGTCTGACAGTGCTGCTCCAGCAGTGCCAGGTTCTGCCGCAGCACCTGTTCTGTGGGCGACAGCAGGACCAGGTCATCTGCATAGAGCAGGAACTTGATTTCTGTGTCGTGTAGTGTGAGACCAGGAGCCGCAGACTGTTCCAACATTCCTGCTAATTCGTTGATATAGATATTAAACTGTGTTGGGCTCAGGCTGCAGGCCTGCAGGCCTGGGCTCAGGCTGCAGCCCTGTCTCACCCCACGGCCCCACGGCCAGTGGTGGTGATGTAATTAATAAATCTTTAATAACCAGCGAAATCCAAGAAACACTCAATGTCCTCTTTGAACTTTGGAACGGCTCGGTCTCACCGGCGCAGGCTGGACCAGGGGTGGCGGGCTGGACCCCGCTGGTCTGGCGTCTCCTTCCTGCCACATGGCCTGAGGCGACCCAGGAAAGGGCCCCCCTTCCGCTGAGTAGGTCACCGTTGGGTAGCCCTGATAAGGGCTGTGGCCACTGGAGGTGCTGAGGGGTTGTCCCGGCCCCTGGCGGCTGCTGCTTGCCCCCAAAAGGTGCTTTAGGGGGTCACTCGGCTGCTGGGGGAACCGGCGCTTCTCTGAGTCTGACATCATCGGCTGTTCACTGTCCATCCTCCCGCTTCTGACACCAATGTAATGAATTTGGGTTAGTTGAGGACGAACACAGAGACTCAAACTTGTGGAGTTAAAAACTGCGCTTTATTTCTTCTCCGTCACCACCCGCCAGCAGTACTCCCGTGCCCAGACAAGAGACAGACATAAGACAAGCCTGCCAAGAGCGCAGGCCCGAGAGAGAGAGAGAGAGACCAAGGGGTGTGGAACCAGGGAACTATTTACATGGAAAACGGCGATCTCCCCAGACTGTACGCCCGTTTCACTGTTACCTGGATACCTCTTGGGGGATATTCTCTATATCCTCTTGGGGGGAATATCCTTTTGGGGTATATTCTAACAACAAGTAATTATAAGACGATCTGTCAAAGTGCAATGAAATACAATATGCTGGACAGTATGCTTCTCAAAGTGCTTTACGGGATAAGAACAATAACAAAAACAATTTTACATGTCCTGGGAGGAAAAATATGATCAATATTAATAACAATAATAATAATAATAAACTTTACAAAGCGCTTTACAGGATAACAACCGATGAAACAATAGTGGCAGGGGGTTGAAAATACCTGTGAAACCAGTTTGTTCACAAACAATGTACTATAGACTCAGTAGCAATAGCAATTAGCAATATTATGGACACACAATTGACTTTTAAAAAAAAAAACTTTTTTTTGACAGCTGGTTTTTGTTGACAGCTTGACACAAGTTTATCAGTGAAAAGACCACGGGCATTCTTCCTCACCCCTACATTCTCAGAGTAGAATAGAATTTATTATTAGCACAATTTCTTACAGTGCTAAATTTAATATTATTGATTACTAATAGTTTATGCTAACACCTAGCTTTCTTAACGCGAGAAGTACTACCGTAAGTACTTACTGTACTGTACTGTACTGTGTAGAAGTACTTACTGTACTGTACTTAAGTACTACTACTGTAAGCAAAAAAAAGGGGTTTTGGAGGGGGGGGGGGTGTCTTTCGCTGGAAGACTCGCCCCCTTCTACTTTGAAAATACCTGTGAAACCGGTTTAATTTGTCACAGCCAGCACTCCCGCAGAGAGTGATGAAAACCGTGCAGCACCAGGCGAATGCACATTAATATGTTGGGCTTTTGGGCTCAGGTGGATTTGCGCCCTACAGTTCAACCTGCGGTACCGCTGTGTACTGTACATACAGTACGAACATGCGTTATTTTGAAATATAAAAAATGTCAATATACTGTAGTGTCCATAATATTTGCTATTTTAGTTTTTCAAAGAAGTGTTTCTGTTAAAAGAAAACTCATAGCAATTGCTGGATTTGAACACCTGACCTCATGCTTATACAGTATTGTAAAGCAGTTGCTTAAGCTGTGACACCACCAAGGCAAGTCATGTAACACCCACTGAAACAGCAATACAAATATTACAGTAATATTTCAGGTGGGTAGCTGCGTCAGCATGCGTAGGCTGCAAAGGAACAAGTAATAGGTTTATTCCATGCTGAAAAAAAGAAGAAAGAGAACACAACGTTTCGGCCGTGGAGCCTTCTTCAGTAATATGGTCGGAAAGTCAACCACATGTAAGACTTTGGTGCTTAAAACGTTTAGGGAGAAATTGAGTATTGGTGTGTATTTTTTCTTTAAAATACCAATAACAGCAACATACAGTTTACATAATATGTTTATGTTCCTAAATTAATATCGTTTATGACCTTTATGACCTTCGTTATGCTCCTCTGCGTTTTATGCTTAGCTACTAAAATTTCCCTTTAGTGGTAAAATTCCATATAAATATTTAATACTAAGTGGATTAAAATGTGCACAGTAAAGAGATTAAATGATTAAATATTTTCACTAACGACCAATACACCACATTATCTTCCGTGTCGCATTAACATTGGAATGTTTTTTTTACAAGTGTCAAAAGAAGCGATACACAACCTGTCTCCTCTATAACTCTTCAGTTTACAGAGAAATTCTGCCAGAGCCTCACAACATTGTCCAATAATACTCTTCTTGCGTCTAATTTTTAGTTAAGCAGGATTTGAGCTACAGACCAAAAAACAGAATCCACCTGCGATTTGGGTGTTAACAAAACGTGTTTACAAAGAAAGTGAAATACAGTAATACTACCAGCTATATAGATACATAGATTTAGATATTTAGATCCTTAAATTAATATCATTATTAATTTCTTTAGATACGTGATTACATATTATATTCTCGATTATAAAACAGATAATTCCGGTCCTGGAATCTGACTGGCTGACACCCTTCTGAAGCGGTACCATAATTTCTGGTATACGGGCACCCCAGAAATTTGACTATTTACTGTGTGATAAATTTTAAAGACTTCTACGCTACTTCTTAGCGTAGATAAAAAAAAATTTGGATTCTCATGTATCTGATACAAGTATCTTTTAATACAGTCTTTGTTGTGCTCTTGAGGATCCTTGTGATATTTTGAGCTCTGGGTGAATGATAAGTCGCAGTTTAAATAATTTTTGTTGTTAGAAATTATGAAACGCTCTGTTAAAAGCAAAAGAGTTTTTATGTCCGTTATAGTAAAAGAAAATGCCTGACAAAGTAGGGATTGGACAGTTTCCAAGTGCTTGTACAAATGTGCTAAAGAAATGAACAAAAAAAGTCATTTATTCCTTTATCATATTGGCTAGCTAATGTCCTGTCCTCGTTAGTTAGATCAACGAAATGCTGTGGTGTTTGACAATGAAAAAACTAAAGTCTTTTCGTTTAAAATGATGGTTAGAAAGGATGTGGACCAGCGTAATACTTTGAGTTTACAGCTTGTCCAAAGTCATTCATTATTAATACTATTAGTAATATCTTCGGTAAAGGCTTTGATGCATAAAATATTTCTGCATCATTAAAATATTTATGATAAAGGTAGGTTGTGTACTTTTGCCCAACTCAGCAATCTTGCTTTCATAAAATATACCAACTTTTTAATGACTGATGATTAACATGCTGTAATACACAGTTTAAATTTAAAAGCTCAAATGCTGTACATGAGAGGTTAAGCTTTATTGGCTTCTTCTGGCGGTTTTACAAGGTGATTCCGGATACTTTCCGGTATGACGTCAAATGAAGCGTTACACCGCGTGATACTGCGTTTTGATGCAACACGCCCACCTCGGTGTACCGCGATATACCCCACGTCTTTTGAATGGCTGCATCTGTATATGGGGAGACGGCAGGAGGCCACAGGAGTATTGGGGCAGCAAGTTTTACTTGCAGAGTACCAGATTTTAACATTGATTTTAACATTCACGTGCACTTATCACGTGAATGTGGGTGGTTTTATCACAGATCTATTGGGTTAGGATGTTATGCAGCATTACGAGGAATGACTACCCAAAACAGGGTATCATGTGGCTTCAACTGACTGTGATCACTCAGTATGTTGATGGTATTCTGAGTGCTTCCCCTAATGAGGAAACCCACAAGTCTGGGTTGCTTCAGGGTTTAGAGTGTCTAATATTAAGCAGTTATGATAAGGCCCTTTTGTGTCTAGCATTGTGTAATTTTAACAGGGCTTTGGTGCAATGTTTTTACGGGGTGAGCACAACTCTTAATAGGTCTGCTTAAGGGGGGAGCAGTCCAAGGACAAGATTCCCTTGGGTCCAGCAGCAAAAGCCGCATGTAATAATTTGAAACAAGCTCTCTTACAGGTGCTGAGACTGGGGTTTCCTCAGATGGATCAACCATTCCTTTGTATGTAAGTGTGGAAAATGGGTTCAGGGCAGTTGTGCTGACGCAGAAGCATGGAGGTAGGCACCATCTGGTGGGATACTATTTTACCATTAGATGCTGTAGCCAAAAGGTGGGGGACCGTGAAAATTTAAGAAAATGTAATACTGTTTACTGATGGGTCCCTTCTGATGCATGAGGGAGAACAGAGAACAGGCTGAGCTGTTACAACAGAATTCGAGGTGCTACCGATCGGAAAAATGCCCCTCCACTGCCTCAGCGCAGCAAGCCAGTTTAGAGCCCTGATGGAAGATTGTAAAAAGAAAGATGTTAAAGGGTTACTTTATATGTATATAATGTAAGTATTTGTTGCATGTAGGCCACAATTCTGGATGGCTATGGAGAAATAGGATTCTCTCACAACAGCAGGGACTCCAGTTAAGAATACTGGGCTTGTCTCTGAACTGATTTGTAGTTTTGAAGCTGCCGACTGAAGTAGCTGCAGTAAGGTGTATATAACACAATAAACAAAGAATTCCAGTAACTCAAGGTGACAACCGTGCAGATGCAGATGCCAGGAGAGCGGCACTGGGAGAGCAGGAGTCTGAGACTCCTGTGAAACCTCTACTGGGGAAAATGGAGAATTCAGGTTGAGGCCTCTAATAGATGTGGTTAGAAAAAATGTGAAAAGAATGTGGGGTTGTATGATGATGGGGTGTCTGGCCGTCAGCACACCAGATGCCCTGCATGCTCTCACAGCCCAATGACATTTTGTAGCCAGAAATTCATGCTGGCGGATACCCAGGTGTATGACAAAGATGATCCCATGGTGTGGACTGCCCTGCCCCTTGGATACTGATCTAGGGGCATACTACATTGGGAAGGTGTGCCAGGTTGTAATCGCCTCACTAGGGTTAAGGTGGAAGTTACATTGCCCCTATCACCCACAGTCTGAAAAACCAACTAAGGAAATATCAACCGAAGGAACACCGTGGGCTCTACCTGCAGTCCTGTGCAGTTTGCGGGCTGGAGCAAACTGGGGCTGTGAGACTGAGCCCATTTGAGATCATCACGTTGCTGAGGTCTGCATATGGGTCCTGGGGTAGGACTTTATTTATTTGTAGGATTAGGATTGTTTTATATGTATAATTGTAACTATCACTTGTACAAAAACGCCAATCACATCTTGTTGACACCGTGGAACACACAATGTCATGGCAATGCATGCCTGTTACCTAGAAAGGAAAGATCTGCCCTGACATTGTATGTGTAAAAAATAGTCAGTCCTGACGTATGCCATATTTTATAAGGGGGGAATGAAGTAAAAGTAAAGAAGGGGTTTAAATTAAGTCCTTTCTGCTTGAAGATTAGACTTCTAAGCAACAGGAGTTTATGGCAGGAAAGGGAGAACTGATAAGGATTCCAGATGTGAGCTAGGAGAGCTAGGAAACCCTCTGGGGACTTAATCCCTGACCATTTGGCCAAAAAGCTGTAAACTGGCCAAACACGTGACCTCCCCCCTTTACCATAATAGCAGTGACTCCAGAAGCAGAAAGGAAAGGATATATAAACCTAAAGTTTGTACCAGCACCTTGAACAATATTTCGGTTTTGTTGTTTCTTGCGGGAAACAAGACTCCGGCTTTATTGTTCCTTGCATGCAATAAACTCATCTGTTTAACTTCATCTCGGGATCCAGAACCTTATTCTTTCCGTTACAACAATCCTGACTCTGAATGTCTCTCTGTGGACTTGATTAACTGTCCACCTTACCATGACAATCAGCCCCATCAGTCTGTGCAGGAAGTGAAACTACTGAAACTAACCTCCAACCTGAAATTAGATTCCACAAGACACATTTATCTGTCTTTAGAGCCACAGTGAAAACAAAGCTAAAACAATAATGAGAATATTTTAATGAAGGAACAAGTAATGGGTTTATTCTATGCTGAGAAGAGAAGACAGAAAACACAATGTTTTGGCTGTGAAGCTTTCTTCAGGTGTGAGCAGGTGTGAATATTTTAATAAACCTGTGTGAGCCCAGAGCTGTGATCTACATGACACTTGGAAGAAGGTGCATAGTGACATATTACATATATGGAGAATCTCAGTCATTATATAGATCAGCTGACACACTCTTCTGAAAAAAATAAGAATATCATCTCATACATCATGCTAACAGTGACAGACTGTGCTTCAGTGTGTCTCAGCGCTTTCACTCCACCCACATTATTTCTCTTCTGAAGAAATAAGACGGAACAGGGAAGACGCTGTAAGATGTTGGTGCCACAATCATATTTTCTATAATATACTAGCTGAATACCAAGCTATATAAATAGACTAAACACAAAGAAAAGTCTTTTCTGATAACTATTACATAACGTTAAATGTACAGTACACAAAAATAATTTCATAGACTCACAACAATTTATAAATAACATATGAACAAACATCACATTTCTGACAGAGCGCCACTATGAAGCTGAAATGCATCACTTGTGGTGTTTAACCAGCTCTCACATTTTAAAGGAGTAATTAACATCTTACACATTAATCTCTAACAAACACATAAAATTACTGTTTTCTTGATATGCAAACTGTAAAATAATTTCATTCTTGCTTAATTCTGAATGTTTAATTTGTTGCCTTGCTAAAATGTAAAATGTTTTTGGTGCAAAAGTGTCTGGATTCTGCGCTTCTTATGCCGCTTCAGGTTTGTTGGAGGTTTTCAACTTTAATGTTAGCCACATTTTGTTTCTTTATATTCAGTAATATTTTACAAGAGTTTTTCTTGGTTTTCTCGTTGTATATGAAGTACTCTCAAACTCCAGAACTTTTTCTTCCAGCTGAAAGCATGGAGAACCACAAGCATTTCTTTCGTCTCCTCGCCTTTTCTTTTTTCTAATCAAGGTGCTCTATTTTGAATCTTGAATCTAATAAGCACAGTGTATACATCTCATTGTCTATCTGGGTAACAATCAATTAACACACAGTCATCATGACGTGGGGTGTGGAGAAGAATGGCTGGAAAGAACTACAGCTCAACAAGGGAGAAGAGGAGAGAGATTGGCACACGACACTGGAGATTCTCACACAGCAGTAGCCCTGAGGCACCACACAGCCCTGGGATTACTCCCAGTAGCCAGCCTGCTCCTGGCCACACAGAAAATAAATGCACAAATGGCGAACTTCATGTGATGAAATTAATTTCAGTTTGAGTTTTAGTCAAAGTGGTCATTTTGACTCATCCTAATTCGCTCAAATAAAAATGCAAAGCAATTTAGTCTTCATCATGGTCACTGTGGATTATATTCGCTAGCATTTCGTCATCGTTAACTAAAATAAAGAACAGAATAATTTTTTTATAGGTTCAACCAATGGTTTTATTGTAGAAACCATTTGCGTTAAGTTGGGGAGAAAAGTTGTATTCATTGGTTTTTCAAACACTTTGAATCTGGAGATGTCACCTAATCAAAAATGATCCTGTAAAGGGAGAAGTTGTGTGTGATTACCATGGAGAAGTCATAACAAAGACAACAGCACAGTCCTAAAGACATAGGTGGCACAGGAATTACATGAATCTCTGCACCTGTCATCCAGATAAAGACACCTTTGGAAGACAAATAAATTAAAGAGTCAACTTCTCTAATGCTGGACGAAAACGTATCCGCCACGTTCTAAGAAAAACTTGCCTCAAAAGTCCTGTCTCACTTCATTGTTTTACATCACCAAAACCACAAAACCTTTACAGAAAACCTTTTATCAATCGAAAAGTGTTCAACTAGAGCTTCACAAAACCGTTTTTGAACCAAAAAAAAAATGTACATATAATCATACATGTGCTAGCCCTGGCGTGGACGTAAGTGTCCACGGTGTAAATCAATATCTACCTTTGATTCCTGCGTCATTTTTAATCGTTTTTTACCAACAAAACCACAAAACCACAAAACCATGTTATCAATCAAAAAACGACAACCACAGCTTTATAAAAAATGTTTTTTTAAAAACCAAGACGATCAATCATAAACTCACTTTTTATCTGATGATTCACTTCCAAAATGCATCGATAAGGTCATCAATAAGCCAGCAAAACAAAACCACAAAAGCAAAAACCAGCAAAAAATATATATATATCCCATGTTTTTACCTTAATCTGAAGCACGATATACATCCACGGAGTGTAGACTAACCCTCCTCCAGACCTGGAGGCTACTGATAGGTTATCGACTATGTAGTACATATTTGAAGCAGGAGTGCCAGAAATAAGGCGATCTGATTGGTAAATAAGTGCTGTCATTCATTGTATTTTCAGCCATTTGGAGGCCTTGGGGGGTGAGACTTCCCCTGGAAGCCCCAGGCTGCATGCCACCTGCTTTCTAGCTGTCAATCATTGACTCAGAAGGGGTAATCAATCAGTTTCTTATCAGTGCTCCTTTTTTCACACCAGAAGTCAATTCTGAGGTTTTTTTTCAATGCATAACAGCAGATAAGGCTCTCTAGCAGTGTTTAAAGGTTTTTATAGCAATTGCAATGGTTTTCATTGTTATTACTTTCAATATGATTTATTTATTATATGCGAGACATTTCATTCCAGATCCAGTCTTCACAAAACTTTATGTAGAATTTTTTCTAATTGATCAATTTGTCCCAGATCATTCCCAGGACCCTGACAGGACTAGAATTGAAAATTCTGACCTCTGGAGACCAAAACAACACATATGACATATGTTTGTCTGCTGATGGACACATTAAGAAATATAAGAAATATGACTGTTCACCCTCAAAGCCAAGGGGTTAGCTTCAATTTAAGACCTGAACCAGGCTCCTGCTATGTTCTGCTGCAGAGATATAACAAAATGTTTAAGGGGAGGAAATTCGAGGCAGACATTAATAATAATTATAATAATAATTGCTTACACTTATATAGCGCTTTTCTGGACACTCCACCAAAGCGCATTACAGGTAATGGAGACTCCCCTTCACCACCACCAATGTGCAGCCCCACCTGGATGATGCGACGGCAGCCATAGTGTGCCAGAAGGCTCACCACACATCAGCTATCAGTGGGGAGGAAAGAAGAGTAATGAAGCCAATTCATTGATGGGGATTATTAGGAGGCCATGATTGGTAAGGGCAAATGGGAAATTTGGCCAGGACGCCAGGATTACATCCCTATTCTCTTCAAGAAACACCCTGGGATTTTTAATGACCAAAGAGAGTCAGGACCTTGGTTTTACATTTCATCCAAAGGACAGCCCCTGTTTACAGTATAGTGTCCCTGTCACTATACTGGGGCATTAGGACCCACACAGACCACAGGGTGAGCACCCCCTGCTGGCCCCACTAACACCACTTCCAGCAGCAACCTTAGTTTTTCCCAAGAGGTCTCCCATCTAGGTACTGACCAGGCTCACATCTGCTTAACTTCAGTGGGTTGCCAGTTGTGAGTTGCAGGGTGATGTGGCCGCTGGCCTGAAGGGTCTTCGCCACTAACAGGTTAATACCACAGATGGTACACATGGGCCAGCTGATATACAGGACACCTGGAAGAACACATGAAATACATGAGAAGAACACATGAAATACATGAGAATCTCAGTCATGGGTCATTGCTGAGGAAAACTGGGCCTGCTCTCCAGCAAGACACATGAGAGATTTCTGTGGGGATTTGGGCTTTATTGAAGGTAAAGACCTTAAAGAGCTTTGTTGATAACAAATAACCAACAGCTTGCTTTATTCCTTAGGAAAAAAAATAGATTTAAACTGAATTTTTAAATATTTTCTCATGTAATTTTATGTAAAGTCTGTGTTGTTGCTTGTACCGTGTTGCTTTACAGTTTCTCAAGTTCAACACTTATATTACCATAACAACTATTTGCATCGAGTCTGGTTTGGTCAGCTCATGCAAGCAAAAGACATCAGTACAATATACTACAGAACAAACATAAAACCAATAATAACATTCCCACATCACATACTATCCTTACATACTCCAGTTATCATGTATTCATTTCACCTACATTATACAGTATAACTGTGTTCACACATCTCACAGCCTCTGGGCAGGTGCTGATACAGAAGCTGTACTCCTTATTTTAACAGACCTAAGCACTACCAGAGAGGAGGAAGGTAAACAGAGGCTGGGCAGGGTGGAAGCAGCCCGTGAGCATCTTTAGAGCTTTGTGTTTCAGTCTAGAGATGTAGAATGAATCCACAAAGGGAAGGTGAGTTTTAGAGGTGAAATACACTGCTCTCTCTAGCTGTTCCGTGTCCTGGGCAGAAGTGTTGCCATCTCACACAGTGATGGGAAACAGCACAACACCCTCAATGACAGATCTGTCATTGAGAAAAATATAGAAAATACAGAAAAATATAAATGGCTGCCAGATAATCTGAAGTTCAGTGGTTTATAATTAAGATCTCTGATTGCGACAATCCTGGTTACTGGGACAGTACTAAGAAGTCTGACTTCAGATTTCAGATTGAAAAAACCCATGCAGAAATCCCAGCCGGGGCAATTTCCTAGTTTAAAAAGGAAGGGTCCCAGTCTTATCCAGTTTAGCTTTAAACTACTCTAGATAAATTTGAATTGACACTGACTGAGTTGTCAAAAGCTCAGAAACTCAGAAGAAGAGTAAGCTGGAGGAATATAAAAAAAGAGCAATTTGAAATGTTGGGCAAAATCAGTGAAAAGAAAATGGAAAATGAACAGAAAAAGAAACTACTCAAAGAAGCGTTAGTGAAAATAGAAAATAGAAGACCCTCTGTCATGGAGGAGGCCAGAAAAGAGATACAGGTAAGCTTGCATGAACAGGAAATCAAACTGCAAAGTTCATACAACAAGACTAATGAATAACTGAACAAAGAGACATGTTTATTGAGGAACTAGACTCTGCCCTGCAAGAAATCAGAGATCTCAAGCAGGGCATGCATGTCTCAGGTAGGGGCCAAGGGTAAAAGGGCATTCAGGAAGCCTGGGCTCAGAGAGTCTCCAGGTCAGGATCAGAAAGAGCCCTATAGAGGACACTCAGGTGTATCCATCCTGTCCTTGATACATTTTGTAGGTAAGACAGCGCCTTTAACCTCCACTAATTTAGACGGCAAGCAAAAGACAAAGAAATGTTTGATCTGACAATACCTGGTTGTAATGTCAAGACCTATATTGTGGAGCTAAAGGATATGCTCCAGTTCATGCCTGAAGCTATGGAACCAAAGAAAGTTATTTTAGTGAGAAAAACTGCCAGCAAGGCAGTACATGAGTAGATGGCAAGGCAGGGACCATGGATCTGTAACAGCTTTGATGTCAAGCTATGATATAGGATATTCTAGCCACATTGATCAGATATTGGCTTTTGCTGCTTTCCAGCATACAACTGCATTCATGCTGTCAAGGGATTCCTTAACCAGAAGGTGTAATGAGCAGGCTTGAGCAATGAGAGATAATGGTCATGCATACAGTCCAACCATGTGCTCCAGATGAGCGCTCTGTGCAGGGTCAAGTAGGCCCCGCTACCACACCATCCACCAAGGGTTCACAGGGCAGATTTAAGAACAACTAGAAAAGACAGACACACTGGAAATAGAGAAGCACCCTTTCAAACACCCTATCTGGTCAAGATGCGAATACAGTGGAAGACAGGAACACAGCTTTACAATAATGCTGAGGAGACGGCAGAGGACCTGAAGAAAGAGAATATAACATCGATGAAGTTCTGAGGGGATAAAAATGAACAGATGAATTTCACCCACAGCAGATATAAACCAAGAAACAATCTAGTAAAATGTGATAATTCATGAAACATGAACAGGATACTCAAAGGGTGTCACAGTTCTCTATGTCAGACACCTGTAAGCAATACTTTCATCATGCACTGAGCAACAGGAACTAAGTATACCAGAGGTATGGTTTAAAAGCGATTCTGTGGTGCAACATGCTAGGCTTACAGCTAGGCGTTTGATATACTAGGCTCTGAAGGCCTTCAGTGGACATCATACCCTATAGATTCCACAAGCCCCGTAATGCAAGCACTTAATCAATGTCACTCCTGCTACAATGTGATTGCTTCATACCTGTATATATTGTTTTTTTAAGAAGAAACAGTGCTGTGTCTCTTTCTTGTGATCCTGTGGGTTGCTGTACTTCACATCACTATCGCTGGCCCATCTGGAGCTAAATCCTGATCCTGATTATTGCCCTGGGCAATACAGAATCACTGCTAATACTTCACTTAATACACACTCTCCTGCTCCTTTGACATGATCCAGAATTTGTCATTTTCTTAAAAGACCTGTTGGCAGATCCGCAGGCAAAATGTAAGCTATAGTAAAATACAGAAATTTTTGCAACAAGCACAGGTATGTGTCAAAAAGCATAGTACTCTGTTTTAGAGGCCTGTAAGCAATACTTTGTTCATTGCATTATGCAATGATATTTTTCACATATGTTAATGAAATCAGATCTTAAGTGTTGTTTATAAAACAAAACTAATTAAAATAAATGCTTTTGTTATTATTTATCTAGTATCACAGAAGAGAAAAATCATTGTAGCTCAAGCCCACAAAGTGTTTTAATGCAATACATGAACTCAGGAAGATTATTATGGGAATGCCAGTATTGGTTTCCTCATAAAAATGTATTCCTTTCATTTCATTTGATTTTTTTAAAGAAACTTACATTACTATGATAGTTCCATTGAACTTGAAAAAAAAATCGTGCACTGCTGAATGCAGAATTCAAATCTGTAACATTAAAATCACCTATTAGAGAATTGAAATAAAAACCTGCCTCAAAGTAAGACATTACCAACAATGACCACAAGGTGGAGATATTGTCCTCCCATGTTAAGAATGATGAAGCTTTGTTAATTTGCCTTTCATTTGGTTGAGCATCTGTGTTGGGCTTCCACTTCTAAAGCTCTCCAGATGCTGTTGGTGTATTTGCAGTCCAGCTCATCTTTTGAAAATAGCGGGTCACTTGGCCTTCTGTTTGTAACTGTAGAGCGTAATGGTCTGGAATGAAAACCAGAACAGAAACCCTGAGAATTAATTCCAAATTTGTTTCTCAGTGAAAATAATAGTTTTGTAAACCTATCAATAATGTTCTGCAGTCTCATCTTCCTCTGATCTGATGTCCACCTGTTGTAACAGTGTCAGTCATGACTTCCAGTCAGTCTCAGGCGCTCTTTCTTTCTGGGAAGCTGCCCGTCTAATGACACTGGAAACTCCCATGTCAGCTCCTGGAAGGCTGTGGCATCATCCATCTTCGGATTTCCAGATCCTGCAGCTGCCACAGTTGGTGTTGATCTGATGTAAAAGAGAATATTAGTATATTATTATTATATTAGTATAGTATTATATTAATATTAGTATAGAATATTAATCTCTGTAACACGTTGGCTAAAAAGAACTGAAACTGGTGTTTTCTCTTCCAGTTACACAGCAGATGTACATCCCGCAGTTGCGATTACTCTCTTGATATTTCAAAAGCATGAAGTAATTGTTGTTTTTGACACATGAATATTTTGTCATTTATTCAGAACATGGTGACACTTACTGAGCTCCATCCTCTGCAACACCTTTAATGACTTCAATGGCTGAACAGATGTTGTCATGTGTCAGTATCCTATAGTTTTTCTCTGCAGTACCATCTGAGTGGACCAGATAATCCGCCACGATGCTCTCCTGTGCATCTGTGAGCCTCTTTGTGGCTGTCTCAAATACCCTCCTGGCAGCCTGGCTGGTGATGAGTGAGAGGTGGTATCTACAAAACAAACACATACACACAGTGTATGATTGTTCCCAAGCCACAGACAGTTCGATTAATACATTAAAACAACTTTGTGATTTGGTTTACTTCTCATGCAGTCTCCGCAGGTCATTGGAAGGACTATAAATTGGCTCCTCCACAGAAGAAATGAAAAAAATGTCAGTGTCTTTTCCACAGATGCTCTTAGCAGCAGTACAGCGTAGTTTAGTGAAGTAAAGGTGAAATATCTGAAAAAACAGACAAAATGCAGTTAATGTACTTTTCAACTATTGTTGAATAACGAAGACAGATGTTGACAATGAACTGAAGAGAGAATATCAATGTAACTTTGACTTACATGTTCTTCTTCATTCAGGGCAAAGCATGCCAGCTGCTGTGAGGAGGCTGTGTGCTTTGTCACTGCTATTATCACCAGTTTTTGGCCTCTTTGTGACACAAACGTCTTTCTCTACATCCATTCCTGGACCTGAAATCACAAGCAATTCAATAAATAATATTTCATTCAAAACTGCCAATGATCATTTTACAGTAGAAACAGCAGCACCTAGTTATGAAGTGCATGGAAAGCGTTGAGTGTTTCAGTCAGTCTGACCCACTTGGCTGGATGCTAAGCTTCTGTAGGATGAGGCAGCTGGGATCCCAATGAGGACTCACAAGTAGGGGATGGTGTGGAAGAGAGGTGCAAAAGTTGAATGTGAAGGAGAGAAGGGGCTTACATATTACATGAGGAGGTGTCATCAAGAATCATTAGATTTAGTGCTGCTGAGGCTGTTTGAACTTGATGTTTGCCATTCACTAACTCTTGTTCCGTATGGAGTTACTGAATAGAAGTTGGGGTGGAGATCAAATTCCACTCTCACATGTCTGTTGTCCAGTGCGTTCAATCTCCCTGAGTGAACACAGAGCTGAGAGCATCTTCTCCCTCACCCCTCCCTCCAGTCCAGTCTCCCTGTTAAGGCCCTAAGTAACGGGAGCGCCACCTAAATGACAGTGATGAGCCCTGACCAGCACTGTCATTCTGTCTCTTTATAAACGTCAGATCATTGTGTCATTGTTAGAATTGGACCAAACAACTGAAATATGCAAGACTGTCATTCTTACTGTCATATTCTTTATCACCCCTAGGTGCTGCAGGTGCTTCAGCTGGAGAATGGCCTGCAGGTAATACAGCACAAGAAGCTGCTCAGACATGGTGATGTCTTCAGAGGTGTGCATCTTCTCCTGTTCCTCTCCACGTCTCTCTTTGCAGCCCTCAGCACCTACCAGCAGTCACTGGCGCTCGGCCCAGGATTCTGCAGCTGTCTGTATCTGTGGCAGAAGGAGTAGTACCATCAACGTCAATTCCCGTCATGTACTGGATCCGGAAACCAACTGGAATCAGAGTTCCAAATGGAAAATACCTTTTTCTGATGACGTCCTGTGAGACATCCTTGCTGTTTTTTTGCTGAATGTCCTTTAGGATGCTCTGGAAGATGATGATGACGTTAGCCAGCCTCCTGTGTTAAGTTGGTGGCATTCAGGATGTAGCACAGGAACTGGTTGATGTTTGTGATGTAATTAGCATGGTTTGGTGAGACAGTCCAGTCATCCTCAGTTGGTAAAAAAAATTGCGCGTTTTGGGAATGTCCTTCACAAACATCAAGGATGCTTCAGATGGTTCCATAAAAAACAGGAAACTGGAAATGTTGTCTATAAAAAAAAATGTTTTTAGGGTTTATTTTTAGGGCTGGTACAATCTCAGATAGGTGAATTCTGTGCTAAAATTAGTTAAAATTAAAATATGAGTTAAAATATGTACTTTGTGAGTCTCTGCCCAGTTTTATATACCTACCTCCTGAGAGCAGTTGACCACACCCAGGTCCTGTATAAGGTACTGTTTAAACCCAGCTAGGAGAGGAGCATCCAGAGCTTGTTTTCTGTATAGTCCAGCCCGGGTCACTCTCCTCCGGAGAGCCTGCTGATAACTCTTAACTACTGGGGTCCTGTAGGGATTTACTGAAACAGGACCCAACCCCAAGTCCTTCCAGGGCATCTTATTTTCCTGGGCGACATGCCATCTGGTATGGTTCATCATTAACATTACTCTCCATTTTGAGGTTTCGCCATGGGTACTACCTAGTGGGTTGGAGGGCCCACAGGAGGGGTAAGATAATTTAGACCTCATTTGGCCTCTACATCCTCAGGCAGAGCAATGGAGTTACCAGCGGGACCATGTGGAGGTAGAGGTCACTAAGTCTCCACTCCTTACCCAAGGGAGTTAAGAGAATTTCCACGCTTCATTGAATTTCTTCACTTTAACATTCAGAGCACTGGGCAGAAATCACATCGCGTTGACACCCGCCGTGGGCCTTCATGATGCTTTGTTTTAATTAAACAGTCGAATTCCCGTGGTCTGCACCAGTTCTAAGCCAGCTGCTAGACACTGGCCGAGGCCCCTTGCCGCCCGCCGGCCTTCCCTGGGCAGGAAGAGGTTGACCGACGCGCGCCTCAAGTGGGGAGATCCACGGGAAGGGCCCGACGCGTGTCTAGATTCGCCGCCGTGGATGATGGCTTGCCCCCCCGGCACCCCGGCCTTCCCACGAGAAGGGGAGGGTGGGCTTCGACTGGGGCGCGCGAGAGGGGCCACAGCACACGGTGCCTCGTCCAGCCGAGACGCGCACCCAGTCCGACCGATCCAGCCCTTAGAGCCAATCCTTATCCCAAAGTTATAGGATAACTTGGAGACCTGCTGCATACTACAATCTTAAATCTAAATGCATGTAAAAGCAGAGAATCAGAACTTTTATTTAATGTCTATTATCCCCAGTTTTAAACTCAGCATCATGTCTGCCTCCATAAAAATGTGTGTCCAATATTCTTTAATATTGACAAAATGGTTGGCATATTTTCATTCATATCTCCGAAACGGTGCATATTACAAGGTTTAAACCAAATGCACGTGAAAGTAGAGACTCAGATGTTTCATTTAATGTCTAATATCCCCAGTTTAAAATCTCAGCATTGTGTTTGCCTCCATAAAAATGTATTTCCAATATTTCTGAATATTGACCAAATGGATGTGTTACATTCCAATGTATGGTCCATGTGTGTTTTGTCGCTATGTTCCCCACTTCCTGACCTTGATTGTTCTTCCTCCCCCATTGGCCCATCATTACAACATTGTTTCCGTATTACGTCATCCTCGTTTAGCATCTCGGCCAATCAGAGTGCAGTTTATTCAGTACATAACTTGGAGGTTTTCAGAAGGAAGGGGCCTTTCATTTGACTTCGGTCCCGCTCAGCTTAGCTTCGGTTTCATTTCGCTTTTGGTTTTGCTTTGGCTTCTTATCGTTTCGCGTGTGTGTTTATTTCGTATAGCTTCGGCTTTGTTGGTTTGTGTTTGTCTCCTTGTACTTTCGTTTGTTTGTGTTATCCATTATTTAGCCATTACCTTGCCCAGATGTATTGTATCAACCTCGGTGTTCTTTTGTACCCTGTTACTTGTGTCCACTCTCGTTTTCCCTTTGGTATTCGTAGTTCACTTGTGTATTTGTGTGAATTCTTGTGTATTGGGTTAGTTTAGGTTGTTGGGTACATTCTGCACACATAGTTGATTTTTGTTTTAGAAACACTAGTTTAGGACGGGTGAGTGCCTTTTGTCTTGTATGGTTTTGGGTAGTCAGTGAAGGTTAGCTAGGGCGTTAGAAGACGCCGAAGACAGAGTGTTTCGGGTTTTCTTCTGTAATTAGGTTAGCTTTCCCTCACTTTCTTAGCCAGCTCCATTTTTTCTTTTTTTTTCTTTTTCTTTGGCACCATTCTAGTTTCCTAACCCATTGAATTATTGTATCCTATTACGTACCAGTCACATATTCACCTTAAAATAATCACTTTTTGCACCAACCCTTGTTGTCACGCTTCCTAAGTCCCTAACCAGAACCCACCTGCATCCAAAAACTATTCTAAATGTTACACCCCTTTACCCCTAGACACTTAGGGTCGTAACAGGATGGCTTGTTTTCATTAATATCTCCAAAATGCTGCATGTTACTAGGTTTAAACCAAGTGCACGTGAAAGCAGAGACTCAGAGCTTTCATTCAATGTCTATTATCCCCAGTTTTAAACTCAGCATCATGTCTGCATCCATAAAAATGTGTGTCCAATATTTTTGAATATTGAGAAAATGGATTACATATTTTCAGTAATTTCTCCAAAACTGTGTACATTACAAGCTTAAAACCAAATGCATATGAAAGAAGAGACTCAGAGCTTTCATTTAATGTCTATTATCCCCAGTTTAAAAACTCAGCATCATGTCTGCCTCCATAAAAATGTGTCTCCAATATTTCTGAATATTGACAAAATGGATGTGTTATGTCCCAGAGACCCAAAACTTTCAGTTAATGCAAATGAACCCCACGGTTCAGGTCAGCATAAGTCCTGCCATCCTTAAAATATGTGTCCCCTATTTTTCAATATTGACAAAATGGATAGCATATTTTCATTCATATCTCCGAAACAGTCAGTACTGTGCTGCGTCCGGCTCCAGTTGACCTGCGAGCGGGGCTTTCTTTCCCTTGAGCTTTTTTCTTGCCCTTGGTGCTTTCAGATAGTGGGACCCAGGCCTCCTTGGCCTCGGCTGGCCAGGAAATGCGCCACCCCCCTGACAATTGGTGGGTCTCCTGGTCACCCACTAAGAACGGTTAGCCGTCTGGTCATCCATGGGACGTAGTCTTTTTCGTACACAGCACGGAGACTGCCACCTGGTCACCCCCTGACACTCAGTGGGACTTCTGGTCACCCACTATGAACGGTTAGCTGTATGGTCTCTCATCAGTCTCGGAGGGTCGTCTGGTCTCCCGGGTGACTTTGTGCGATTTTTGCCCTGCCCGGCCAGGCTGCCTGTTTCCTGGCCTCGGGTCACTGGGAGCAAGCGGGGCATCCGGGCCACCACCGGACCTCGCTTGGTCAGAAAGCGCAACAAAAGCTTGGATCGAGGGCTGACTTTCAATAGAAAATAGTGAAGAAAGATGTGAAGACGGGGGTTTGAATTTAATCCTTTCTGTATACAGTTTAGACTTCTAAGTCACAAGCTGGGGTTTATGACAGGAAAGGGGGTTAACTAATAAGGATTGCAGATGCAAGCTAGGAACCCCCCTGGGTGTAATCTTAAACTGACCATTTGGCCAGGACATCGTAAACTGACCAAATACCATGAACCCCCCTCTTTACCATCAGACCGAGTGACGTCAGAAACGGAGAAGAAGACACTATATAACCCAAAAGTTTGTACCAGTACGGGGAACAATACTTCGGTTTTGTTGTTTCTTGCGGGAAACAAGACTTCGGCTTTATTGTTCCTTGCATGCAATAAACTCATCTGTTTTACTTCATCTCGGGATCAAGAACCTTATTCTTTCTGTTACAACAAATTTGGCGTAGTCGGCGGATGCTCCAGAAGGCACAGAACTTCCCATCGGCAGGAGAGTAAGGACTCCTCTTTTATTTAAAAGTCCCGACTCTCTCTGACCGATTGGGAAGTCTCTGCTCCCTGCGAGAATCGCCCGAGATGACGGAGTAAACGTGAGTTCCCGAATTCCTCTGGCCCGGGGAAGACACTGGTGTATGTAATGGGTTGTTTGCTGTAAGCCCAGAATTTGGTCTGGCAGGCGGTCCGCGGTATTGTGTACAGGCGTTCGAAGCTGGTGTATGCCTTAATTGCGCGTGGAGTTTTCGAATGGGTTTTGGACCTTTACCGCGAAGTTCAGGATCGGTGTGGGCCTTAATTGCGCCCGGGGTTCTGGAGCAAGTGGTGCATTAAATGCACATAGTTCAGGACTGGTGTGGGCCTTAATTGCGCCTGGAGTTCTGAAGGTCAGGACTGGTGTGGGCCTTAATTGCGCCCGGAGTTCTGAGGCTCAGGATCGGTGTGGGCCTTAATTGCGCCCGGGGTTCTGGAGCTGAGTGGTGCATTAAATGCACGTATAATCCAGGATTGGTGTGGGCCTTAATTGCGCCCGGGGTCCTGAGATTAGCTACGCCTTGATCGTGCACGGATTGGCGTGGCGTGGTTTTTTGTTTTAAAGGAAACAGAAGTAGGAGGTATATATATGTATATTTTTGGTGTTTTCCTTGTTTGTGAAATACATATACACACGCACGACACTAACATAAACACACCTCATAATAAAAGAGCAAAGCATTAAGTAACAGGATTTAAAGGACGTTGAGACCCGAGAATCGCCCTGATTGAGCTCAGTGTGTAAGTCCACCCCGGGGCAAAAGCAGCGATGCTGGCGTTCTGGGGATGGTGAATTACTGATCAAGAAAGGGGGTTTTCGAGGTCTCGTTCCTTACTTGTGAACAGTGTGGTGTAAGTCCTCTCTAAAGTCTCTGAGAGGCATTTAGATCTGGAGGTAACAGACGCCCTTAGCTGAATGAGCTGTTACCTCACACACGACAAAAGTAAATCTTAAAGAAACCAAACGTGTGCTAATTGGGTGTTTGAGAAAGTGGTGGAAGTATCTGATTACATATCGGAAAAGTGTAAGTTAACTGAAAGGGAAGAAAAATATAGGAAGAAGCTGAGTCTGTCAGAAGGAGTTTGGGGCGAAGATGCCTGTAAAAATGCGTATGAACATTGGAACAAAAACAAAGATTTAGCTGCAGCCCTGGTGATCGGCCGACACCTGAGGTGGCAGATTAGCATGAAGGAAAAATCAGAATGGGATAAAAAAGAGAAGGAGTTCACAGAAAAAATAAAAGCGTTAAATGAGAGGAAAGATAATGTATTCGCGGCAAAAGAGGAACTAGAAAAAAAGCTAAAAGAGGCAGTACAGGAGAATGAGAAACTAAAGAAGGAATTAGCTCCTGGTCACGCTGCACTGGCAAATGTGCTACAGCCGGCGACTAAGTTATATCCTGCTCTCCCACAGGGGAACAAACAGGCAGGAAACGAAAATAATTGGGATCAATTCCCACAGTGGCCATATGGAGATGGGGGGTCTGATTGGGATAACACTTGGTATGAGTGTGATAAAGACGGATCAGGGTCTCCCCTGTTAGAGGGAGGGCGCCCGCAGATCTGTACTCTCACTCGAAGTGGGAAAGGACTTGATGTAGCACGGGCTGGCGCCGTTGATGACAGCGCCACTCTAACTCTGTCTCGCACCCCGCCGAGGGGGTCCGTTCTCGCACCTACCTTCCCTGAACCCCCAATACGATCAAATCCAAAACCGGAGGATATTGACCGGTGGGCTAGAGAAGTACCGCACCCAAAATTAGGGATGCAGCGAACCTGGAGTGCGCTTCAGGAATTAAAAGATACTTATGGTATCTCCCCCCTGACTGCCGCTATGATCCTCAGAAGGACAGGGGAAAAGCGTGTCGGAGAACTTAAACAATTGTGTGAGGATAACTGCAGGGGAGGGCGATGGGAATGGGTTTGGCGATGGCTTAAACAAAATTATCCACCGAAGACAGATTGGAAAAAGATATCTGCATGTCAGCAAAAAGAAAGCGAGGATGTGGCTGACTTCACTGACCGCTTCGTCACACTCTGGCTGGAATGCTCAGGATTAAGTGACGAAGATGATGTGAATAGCGACGCCTCTGCTGTGATTAAACAAATTTATTTGAGCGGTCTTAAGCCTGATATAGCCAAAGCCCTTCAGTTAAAAGAGCCCGAAATAGGGCAAGATACGAACAAACAGTTTGAGGAAATAGTTAAAATGGCACGGCAAATCGAGAGAAATATGTATGTAAAGGTGCGGGCAATACAAACAGGGTGGACACCCCCCATACTGAAGGGTGGAGCTGGCCCTGACACCCGACTAAGTCCAAAAGGCGAAATTACAAATCGGTGCCATTATTGTAAAAATTTCGGACATTGGCAAAAGAATTGCAAAAAGCGATTAGCCAGTGATACCGCGGAAGATACCGCGATCCCCCTTTCAATCCCTCGAATCGAGAGGGGCAAAAAAGCCTGTTGTCACAATTACAGGATTTGAGCGAAGCAGACAAACGCGCTATCAGGGATCTTTTAAACTAGGACTCCCCCTAGTGGCCTCCCTACGCCTATCTCAGGAGCTGAGTGAAAAAGAGCTCAAATTACAATGCACGATTAATGGGATTCAAATGTCACTTTTATGGGACACTGGGGCTCAATTATCTTGTTTATCTGAACAGTCAGCCAAACGGTGTGCTGTCATGTTCACAGGGAGGGAGCTGGAGGCCACTGGTGTAGGGGGCAATCGAATAACACTCAGAGAAACTCAAAAACTCAAGATTAGACTAGGAGATGGGGAGGTAACATTTAACGCTGTCATGTGGGTAGGACCTATCCCAGATCTGTTGGGATGGGATGCTCTGAAATACCTACAAGGGGTTACATTAACCGTACATGAGGAGAGGGTGGAGGTAAACATCTGGTCCCTCCAAAAAGACGAACTAAAAGGGCATTCAATTTGGACTATGGATAAGGACGGATGCGGGCTTCTGGATATGGAACCCGCCACATTTACTGGGAAATCCCCGCCATACACAAAGCCATATAAAATCAACAAAGAGGCGGAGGAAGGGGTTCGACCAGTAATACAAAAACTATTGGCTCAAGGCATTGTACGAAAAACACATAGTACAAGCAACAGTCCAATATGGCCTGTAAAGAAAGCCAGCGGAGCATGGCGATTCACAGTTGATTACTCAAAAGCTAATCAACCCATCAACCGTCTCACCCCCTTGGTAGCAGACCCCTTTGCTATTTTTCAACTACTGTCCCCTGAGCACCAGGTGTTTTCAGTAATTGACATGGCTAATGGGTTCTGGTCTGTTCCTCTACACCCAGAGGTACAAGATTGGTTCGCTTTTGTTGTAGATGGAGAACAATATACTTGGACCAGGTTACCACAGGGGTTTTATAACAGCCCCACCGTGTATCACATGGCACTTCGGAGGCATCTCCGGGAGTTGCCACAAGTGTCCTCCGTCGTTATCCAATATGTGGATGATATTTTAATCGCGTCTCCTGACGAGGAAACCCACAAGAAGGACCTCCAAATTATTCTCGACCATTTAGTTAAAAAAGGACACAAGGCTAGTTATAGCAAAGCACAGTTATGCCTAGACACCGTAATTTACTTGGGACAGAAGATTAGTCAGGGAAAAAGGGAATTGACAGAAGATCGGGCCCAGGCAATCCGAACACACCCTAGTCCCAACATGGTGAGAGAGCTCCGATCATTTCTGGGTCTGTGCAATTTCAATAGAAATTGCTTTTTCTGAAAGGGCCAAACCACTTACAGACCTATTAAAGGGGGGAGGGAGGTCGCTTGATCCTATTGCTTGGAGTCCTGAAGCTGAACACGCTTTTAATGATTTAAAACAAGCTCTGGTACAGGCTCCTGCATTGGGGTTTCCTCAGACAGATCAACCATTCTACCTCTACGTAAGTGAAAAGAATGGATTTTGGACAGCTGTACTAACACAGGAACATGGGGGTAGGTACCGCCCGGTAGGGTATTACTCTGGATCCTTGGAGGAGGTAGCCAGGGGCTGGGGACCATGTCTACGAGCCGTTCAGGCCGTCTGTCTAGCAGTACAGGCAGTCAATAACATAGTGCTAGATCAACAACTGATTGTTCGATGCCCACATGCGGTACACACCCTCATGTCCCTGAATCGGGTCAGTCAGGTTAATGCAATACGATGGAGCAAGTGGCAGGTCTTGTTAGAGGCTCCAAATATTACCATTGAACGTGAAGGAGCTCTAAATCCAGCCACATTGTTACCTGACCCATCAGAAGCCTATATGTTAGAACACAGCTGTGATGTTTGGGCAATGGGAGAAGATGAGGGCATCAAAATAGCCGGGCAACCACTAAGGAATGAAGACCTCATCCTCTTCACTGATGGAACTTCATTCATAAATTCTAGTGGGGAGAGGAAAGCGGGTTGGGCTGTGACTACAGAACATGATATCCAATGTGTGGGAAGATTTGAGGTACCCACGTCAGCACAGCGAGCTGAACTGAAAGCTTTGGTGGAAGCCTGTAAATTAGCAAAAGGCAAGACCACCACAATATACACAGACTCACATTTGGAGTATGCCATGACTTTGGAAGGTTATGGAGTAATAGGGATCTTTTAACCTCTGCTGGCACTCCGGTAAAGAATGCGGATCTGGTGTCTGAGCTGCTTGCGGCTCTCCAACTCCCAAAGCAGGTAGCTGTAGTCAAATGTACGGGCCACAGCAGAGAGGACACTCCCGAGGCCAGGGGCAATAAGCTGGCAGACTGGACAGCACGTCAAGCTGCCCTGGGGCAATGGGAGGAGTGGTCTATAGAAAAACCTCTTCAGATTATTTCAGTTTGCACAGTGAACATACAGGCACTCCGGACGGAACAGCTCAGCGAGCTCCAGGCCCAGGCCCCAAGGATTGAGAAATGGACCTGGATGGAACGCAATGTGGGGCTGCAGAAGGATGGGACCTGGAGGTGCCAGCGTACAGGCAGACCCGCCTGCCCCAAGCAACTAATGCCCTACCTGGCACAGCAAATACACTCCACAGGGCACCCAGGTGTTAGCCAAATGACTCGACGCTTTGCTCAGAGCTGGGTGGGCACAGGCTTCACACCCTTCGCAGCTGATGTGGTACAACACTGTGGAGAGTGCCAAAAAGCCTCTGGAGCACCGCCGGTTCGGGCTCCTAATCTACGACGTCCTGCACCCGAGGGGCCCTTTAGACACTGGCAAATAGACTATTGTTCACTGCCACCCTGTAAAGGGAAAACAGGTCTCCTAGTGATGGTGGACCAGTTTTCTAGATGGGTGGAGGCTGTCCCTGTCAAACGAGAGACTGCGCTGACAACTGCCAAATATCTTGTGACAGAAGTAATTCCCCGATGGGGACTCCCGTGTCGCATAGACTCAGACAAGGGCACACATTTTACTGGAAAAGTGTGTCAGGTGGTGGCAGACCTACAAGGGATCAAATGGGACCTGCATTGCCCTCATCACCCGCAGTCCTCCGGCATGGTGGAACGGGTGAACCGAACTTTGAAAGCTAAATTGACAAAGTACCACCTGGGAGGGATCCCCTGGGTGGATGCATTGCCCGCCGTACTGTGCAGCATCCGGGCTGGGACAAATCGAATAGTGGGGCTGAGCCCGTTTGAGGTGATCACGGGGCGTCCCATGAGACTGAGTGACTCTCCAGGACATGACAGAGTAGGCTTGAGTATACTAACTGATTCTCTGTTACAGTATTGCAAGTTGCTGACAGAGGCCACCCAAGGAGCCCGCGAGCAGGTCCTGGAGGCGTGGGGACCACCACCTGAAGGAGGGCACGACCTCATCCCAGGAGAGTGGGTGTGGATCAGGAAATTTCCCTCACAGGTTCTCCAGCCCAGGTGGGACGGACCCTACCAGATCCTGTTGACAACCGAGTCTGCGGTTCGAGTGGAAGGAAAAGATCGCTGGATCCACGCGTCACACTGCCGACGAGCCTCATCCCCAGTTGGGTGTGTGCCGCATTACCCAAATATGTACAGGGAGGACTTCCTATGGGGGCCATTCCTTGGCGTCTCGAAGAAGTCATAGGAATGATCATTTGGAGAGATAATATAGGAGATTTTAATATGACAAACTATGGGGGTTGCCATAACACGACTTTAACTTGCACAACATTACAATATCTACAGGAGCGAGGCTTAGAGCCAACGAGTTTCACAGGCTCTTACGCTCCTAAGTATAACAGAAGCCATACACCACCATACCTGACTCTAAATAAGGAACGTGAGGGAAACATTTGTTTTCAGCACACTAATGGTCTGCACTTGGTTGGATGGAGTCGTTGCAACCTTACCATCGCTGCAGATATATCCACCTCTACCTTCCAAATTCCAGGATGGGATAGGCACACCCCACAATTCGGTATAAGCTTCTTATTTTCAGAGGCATGGGGAGCGCCAAACGGAACATATTTCATTTGTGGAAAACGAGCCTACCCATGGTTGCCAGCCCAGTGGTCTGGCTCATGTTATTTAGGATATGTGGTTCCTCATATCCGTGTTCAAACCCACAGCCCCTTCGGACCTAACCACAGACCACAAAGAAAATTGGCTGATTGGGAATATTATTTAGGTATAATATTTCCACAAGCCGGCATGAACTTTCTGAGTCGAGAGTTAATTCAAATGGCCTCGACTTTAGAGGAATTAGCAAATTCTACCTCATCTAGTCTGAAGGCTGTTAATGATGAGATGGTAGCCCTCAGAACAGTGGCCATGCAGAACCGACTAGCTTTAGATTATGTACTGGCGGCCCAAGGAGGAACTTGTGCAGTAATTGGCACTGAATGCTGCACATATATTCCTGATAATTCTGAGCACATCTCAGATCTGGCCCAACACATTTACAATGAGGGACAGAAATATCAGGACTATTATACTGAAAATTGGGGAAGTGGGTCATGGGTAAAGTCTGTGTTTGGGACCTGGGGTGGAACCTTTTTACAGTGTTTATTTGTAGGAATAGTTTTGCTTATATGTGTAATTGTAATCATCACGTGCACAAAAACATGTATCACATCTTGCTATAACCGTGGAACGTACAATGTCATGGCAATACATACCTGTTCACCTAGAAAGAAAAGATCTGCCCTGACATTGTATGTATAAAATAGGCTACACTGACGTATGCCGTATTTTATAAGGGGGGAATGAAGAAAGATGTGAAGACGGGGGTTTGAATTTAATCCTTTCTGTATACGGTTTAGACTTCTAAGTCACAAGCTGGGGTTTATGGCAGGAAAGGGGGTTAACTAATAAGGATTGCAGATGCAAGCTAGGAACCCCCCTGGGTGTAATCTTAAACTGACCATTTGGCCAGGACATCGTAAACTGGCCAAATACCATGACCCCCCTCTTTACCATCAGACCGAGTGACGTCAGAAACGGAGAAGAAGACACTATATAACCCAAAAGTTTGTACCAGTACGGGGAACAATACTTCGGTTTTGTTGTTTCTTGCGGGAAACAAGACTTCGGCTTTATTGTTCCTTGCATGCAATAAACTCATCTGTTTTACTTCATCTCGGGATCAAGAACCTTATTCTTTCTGTTACAACAATAGCGAGGTGGCTGCTCTGCTACGTACGACACCCTGACCCAGAATTAGGTTGTCTGCGAATGATTTATCTCGTACTGAACAGGATTACTATTGCAACAACACATCATCAGTAGGGTAAAACTAACCTACTATTAACTATTAGTGGGTGAACAATTCAACACTTGGTGAATTCTGCTTCACAATGATAGGAAGAGCCGACATCGAAGGATCAAAAAGTGACGTTGCCATTAACGCTTGGCCGCCGCATTCCAGTTATGCTTGTGGTAAGTTTTCTGACACCTCCTGCTTAAAACCCCAACAATCAGAAGGATTGTGAGGCCCCACTTTCACGGTCTGTATTCATACTGAAAATCAAGATCAAGCGAGCTTTTGCCCTTCTGCTCCACGGGAGGTTTCTGTCCTCCCTGAGCTCGCCTTAGGATACCTGCATTGCTGTTTGACAGGTGTACCGCCCCAGTCAAACTCCCCACCTGCTTCTGTTCCCGGAGCGGGTCGCAGCTGGCGGGTGACAGAAACAAGAGCCTGTGTGGGGCTCGCCCTCCCGCCTCACCAGGTAAGTGAGGAAAAGATAAGAGTAGTGGTATTTCACCGGCGGTGCCCCCAGGAGGGGGGGCTCCCATTTATTCTACACCTCTCATGTCTCTTCACACTGCCAGACTAGAGTGAAGCTCAACAGGGTCTGCTTTCCCCACTGATTCCGCCAAGCCCGTTCCCTTGGCTGTGGGTTCGCTAGATAGTAGGTAGGGACAGTGGGAATCTCGTTCATCCATTCATGCACGTCACTAAATAGATGACGAGGTATTTGGCTATTTATAATCACCAGATTAACTGGTTTCTTTTCTGGGTTCAGTGGCCCCTCCACTTAATCATCCAAAATGATGCTTGCAAGACGGCATCTGGGATGACACACCCACCAATGGCTTTGAGTGCTCCCATGCCGGTTGTAATCATTATGAGATCCCCAAGTCAAGGAGGGTTGTCTAGTTCAAGTTCCCACCAGTCATTTTCAGTCCCAGCTAGGGTAGGGCTGTAAAGGGCAGGACCTAGCTAGATGCCAGCAAGGGGGTTATAGCTGTGATTTTAATTCAGCAAAAGGGTTAACATTTTTCGGTTATATACAAAGGTACATAATATAACATTGAAGTACATTTTATAGTTACATTATATACATCTGAGTTAGCTTCCTACACTGGCTATGTCCCTGACCTCTACAAACGATATATTGATGACTGCGTCGGTGCCGCCACATGCTCCAACGATCAGCTTGAGTTCTTCCTGCACCATTTCACCAACTTCCACCCGTCCCTCAAATATACGATTAACATATCTTCCACTACTCTTCCGTTTCTAGACATCCACTTGTCTATCAACTACCCCCGACTGTCCACTTCAGTTTATTACAAACCCACGGATTCACACAGCTACCTCCTGTACAGCTCATTTCACCCCAACCACACTAAAAACTCTCTTCCTTTTTCACAGTTCCTTAGGTTACGACGATTATGCAGCGACGACATCGACTTCGAGAACCAAGCCCTCGAAATGTACTCATTTTTCATCAACAGAGGATACCCCAGCAGTGTGATTGACAGGGCCCTTGCCCGAGCCAAAAACACCCCCCGGACCATCAACCCGATCAGGAACTCCCGCCGTAACAACCGCATTCCTTTGGTGCTTCCTTACCACCCTAACGCACTTCCTATCCCCAGGACCATTAACCACAACTTTTCCATCCTACAGGATGATCCCTCCATTGGGGCCCTCTTTTCTGATCGCCCTATCATCTCATATCGCCGACCACCTAATCTGCGTAACCTCCTTGTTCACAGCTCCCTTGACCGCCCTCAACAACCATCCACACCAGGCACTTTCCCTTGCAACAGAGCTCGCTGTATCACCTGCAAATACACAGCCACCACCACACTCATTCAAGGCCCCTCAGGACAATTCCGGATCACCCAGACAGCATCTTGTACCTCCAGCAACCTTATTTACTGTATCTCTTGCAGTAAATGCCCAGCCATCTACATTGGAGAAACAGGAAGGAGACTCGGAGACCGTTTCAGAGAACACGTCAGGGCTGTAAAGATTAAAGATCTCTCCAAGCCCATTGTTTCTCATTTCACCTCTGACGGCCACGACCACTCTAATCTCTCCGTCTGTGTTCTCAAAGACGGTTTTCCGAACTCATACATCAGAAAGACCACCGAAACTAAAATTATTCTGCAGCTAGGATCACACCTTCTCCCTTCCCTTAACGACAGACTACTGTTCTTTTAAATTTTCTCCATTCATTGGAAGTTTCATTTCACACCTCTCTGCACCCATTCTGACTTCACACCTCTTGATTGGCCTCTCTTTCTGTCCCCTGCTCCCACCTCTCACTCCTCCTCCCTCCCAACCTTTGTTCTCCCGCTACTTTACCTCTGCCTACTGCCCTGTCTCTCTCACACCTGAAGAAGGCTCCACGGCCGAAACGTTGTGTTCTCTTTCTTCTTTTTTTCAGCATGGAATAAACCTATTACTTGTTCCTTTGCAGCCTACGCATGCTGACGCAGCTACCCACCTGAACTACATCTGAGATATATACAATCATTGTTACGTTCAGTAGCTGTGTTTTTGCCGCCAAAATTGAGAGGATGTCGACAGAGTAAAGTAGGGCTCTTAGCTGTTACTGTCTACTTTCTCTAATCTCCAGACTCTGAAGGACGTTGTAGTTTCTCTCGTGCCATTTTCCTCTCACTCCAATTGGAAAGCCGTAGAAGGTAATTTTTTCGGCTCTTGTTGTTTCTTTTATCTGGTCTTTCAGGGGCTCATAGTAAACTACTTTCTCCCTTGCTGCCTCCTTTAGTGTGTGTAGGATCTGTTCATATTGTATTGTTACATCGATTACTATTGATTCTTTGTTTTCTGTGAAAATGAGGTTGGGTTTTCTCAGTTCATTTGATCCTTCGAGTCTGAAATGTGGTTCTTTTCTGACTTCCCAATTCTGTTTTTTAGCCTCTTCGGTTAAAATGTTGCAGATCTTGTTGAGTCTTTAATCTAGCACTTTGAACGCTAGGGCATTGTCCAAGTATATGTGAGCATGTTTCGGTTTTCTCTTAGCACTTGTGACAGAGTGTTGGGTATCCCCTTTGACCTCTGTTCAAGCTTTCCCTGGTGGGATATACATTAGCCCGAAGTTGAAGTGCTGCGATATAGTGTCTTTCTTTGAAACCTTTGTGATGCGCAAGCCAGGAGTTACTGTCAGGGTCATCTTTGAAGTTTTTAATTCCTGTTCCTTGAACATGTAATTTTGTCCAGTTCTCAAATTCGTCATTACGCCAGTTACATGGAGTCTTGAATTTTGGTTTTTGGTTGGGACTGGGTTCCCATCCCACTGGAAGCAGTATATCCTCTGACTGCACTGTTAAGGTTGTTGGGTTGTTTAGTTCCGGGATTTTGCTAACATCACCTCCAACCTGGATCCAAAGTTTCTGGAGTTTTACTTGTGCTTCTTCCGATTGCATCAGAGTGCTGATGATAGGATCCGATGACATAGCCATACGCGATTCATTGAATTTCTTCACTTTGACATTCAGAGCACTGGGCAGAAATCACATCGCATCAACACCCGCTGCGGGCCTTCGCGATGCTTTGTTTTAAACAGTCTAATTCCACTGGTCTGCACCAGTTCTAAGCCAGCTGCTAGACACCTAGACACTGGTCGAGGCCGCCCGCCACCTGCAGGCAATCCCCCCGTCGCTGCAGATGATGGCTTATCCCCCCTGGCACCCTGGCCTTCCCCCGCGAGCAGGGGAGGAGGAGCTCCAACCAGGGTGCGTGAGAGGGGCTGCCGGCATGTTAGAACAATGTAGGTAAGGGAAATCAGCAAGTCAGATCCATAGCTTCGGGATAAGGATTGGCTCTAATGGCTGGGTCGGTCGGGATGGGGTGTGAAGCGGGGCTGGGCGCGAGTCTCTGCTGGACAAGGCAATATGCACCGCGGCCCTCTCGCACGCACCGGTGGGAGCCGGGTGCTGCGGATCTGCAGTCTGGCCGACGGGTCTTTTAAGAAATGATCAATTCTGGATCATATCAAATGAGTAGGAAAAGTGTATTTAGTGAAGTGTTTAGCAGTGATCCTGTGGCTCTGCCCTCAGTACTACTGTAAGTGATTGATATATTTTATGTCATGTGTGGGTGTTTGTCCCAGGTATTAATCATAGGCAGTGTCAACAGAACAGAGTTGCATACGTCAGAGTACTTCAGAGTTCCATACTGCCTAAACATAAGCAGTTCTTGCATAGTAGATTATATCATAGCACAAAGGTAACAGCGAAACCGCACTACAACATGACTGTTTCGCCTTTTCATTTAGAAAAAAAAAGTCTTCTTTAAAATTCAATGCATTTCTATTCCTTTTACCTTTTCTCAGTTTTGCCTTTTCTAACTTGTAAGGACAATATCTCCACCTTGTGGTCATTGTTAGTAATGTCTTATTTTGAGTGAACATTATTTCAATTCTCTATTTGGTGATTTTATTTTTATTGATTTGAATTATGCATTCAGTAGTGCTAGATTTTTTTAAATTGAAGACCACTACTATACATAATATGAGTTTATTTAAAAAATAAAATGAAAGGATGCATTTTTATGAGGAAACAATGTTGATATTCCCGTGATAATCTTCCTTAGATCATGTATTGCATCATTAGGACACTTTGTGGGCTTGAACTACAAAGATTTTCCTGTTCAATGGTAGAAGATAAATAAAAAAAAGCATTTATTTTAATTAGACTTGTTTTTTAAAACACATGTAATAATTTATTGAATTAACATAAGTGAAATAAAAACATTTTAAAATCATACTTTTAGCATATTTAGTCCCAAATGCACAATGCAATGAAACATTCATAGGTGTGTCTTGAAGGGCACAGTGTTCCATAATCCAGAGTGCTTCAGAGTTCCATACTGCCAAAACATAAGCAGCTCTGGCATTGTAGACCACATAATAGCACAAAGTTAACAGCAATACCACACTACAGCATAACTGTTTTGCTTTTTAATTTAGAAATAAAAGCAGTATTTTTTCAAATTCAATGCATTTCTGTTCCTTTTACCTTAACACAATTTTGCCAGTCTTTACGTGGGAGGACAATATCTCCACCTTGTGGTCATTGTTGGTAATGTCTTACTTTGAGGGCAGGTTTTTATTTCAATTCTCTAATAGGTGATTTTAATGTTATAGATTTGAATTCTGAATTCAGCAGTGCAAGATTTTTTTTTCAAGTTCAATGGAACTATCATAGTAACGTAAGTTTCTTTAAAAAAAATAAAGTGAAATGAAAGGAATACATTTTTATGAGGAAACATACTTATATTCCCATGATAATCTTTCTTAGTTCATGTATTGCATTTAAACACTTTGTGGGCTTGAAAAACAATTTTTCTGTTCTGTGATACAAGATAAATAAAAACAAAAGTATTTATTTTTATTAGTTTTTTATAATCAACACTTAAGATCTGATTTCATTAACATATGTGAAAAAATACATTGCATAATGCAATGAACAAAGTATTGCTTACAGGCCTCTGAGACAGAGTACTATGCTTCTTGACACATACCTGTGCTTGTTGCAAAAATTACCGTATTTTACTATAGCTTACATTTTGCCTGCAGATCTGCAGTCGGGCGACAGGTGTTTTAAGAAATGACAAATTCTGGATTATGTCAAAGGAGCAGGAGAAGTGTATTCAGTGAAGTGTTTGCAGTGATTCTGTATTGCCCAGGGCAATAATCAGGATAGGATTTTGCTCCAGATTGGCCAGAGATAGTGTTGTGTACAGCAACCCACAGGATCACAAGGGTAGAGCCACAGCACTGTTTCTTTTTAAAAAACCAACATATACAGGTATGAAGCAATCATATTGTAGCAGGAGTGACATTGATTAAGTGCTTGCATTACAGGACTTGTGGAATCTATAGGGTATGATGTCCACTTCAGAGCCCAGTATATCAAACGCCTAGCTGTAAGTCTGGCATGTTGCACCACAGAATCACTTTTAAACCTTACCTCTGGTATACTTAGTTCCTATTGCTCAATTCATGAAGAAAGTATTGCTTACCGGTGTCTGACATAGAGCACTGTGACACCCTTTGAGAATCCTGTGCATGTTTCATGAATTATCACATTTTACTAGAGCTTACATTTTGGCTGCAGACCTGCAGTCTGGCCGACAGGTCTTTTAAGAAATGACAAATTCTGGATCATGTCAAAGGAGCAGGAAAACTGTAATCAGTGAAGTGTTAGCAGTTGTTACGACCCCAAGTATCTAGGGGTAAAGGGGTGTAACATTTAGGATAATGTTTGGATGCAGGTGGGTTCTGGTGAGGGACTTAGGAAGCGTGACAACAAGGGTTGGTGCAGAAAGTGATTATTTAAAAGGTGAATAAGTGACTGGTGCATAATAAGACACAATAACACACAGGGGTAGGGAACTAGAGTGGTGCCAAAAAAAAAGAAAACAACAAGTAAAATGGAGTTGGCTAAGAAAGTGAGGGAAGCTGACCTAACTACAAAAGAAAACTCGAAACACACGGTCTTCGAACGCCCTAGCTAACCTTCACTGCCTTCCCAAAACCATACAAGACAAAAGGCACTCACCCGTCCTAAACTAATGTTTCTAAAACAAAAATCAACTACGTGTGCAGAATGTACCCGACAACCCAAACTAACCCTATACACAAAAGCTCACACAAATACACAGGTGAACTAGGAATACAAATAAGGGAAACGAGAGTAGACAACAGGAACGGGGTACAAAATAACACAGAGGTTGATAACACGTTAGGGCAAGGTAATGGCAAAATAAATGATAAACACAAACCAACGAAAGTACTAGGAAAACACAAACCAACAAAGGCCGCAGCTATACAAAAAAAATAGCCGAAGCCGAGCGTGACCAAACCAAAGGCACCTTCCTCTTGAAAACCTCCAACTAATATACTGAATTATCTGCTTTCTGACTGGCCGAGAGTTAATTGAAGATGATGTCACACAGAAACAATGATGTAATGATGGACCAATGGGGGAGGGAGAACAATCAAGGTTACATCCCACACACTGGGATGTAACACCCCCACCCATAAAAACAAACAAATAATGTTTGTGAAAGCATAGGAAAAAAGAAACAATAGGCTGAATAATACGCTTATGTGTCATACAATCAGCAATGATATGCCCTTTTCTGTGACAATAAAAACATTCGCGTGTTTCTGACAAACGTGATGCTTTAATTGTAGTCAGATTTTCTCCAGGTGGTATTCTAGTTTTAGGCAGAGTCTTTTGCGGGTGTGCAGATGTAAAAACGGTTTTGTGCATGAGCACAAACTCATCTGCCAAAACAGCTGCTTGCGATAAGGAAGTTACTTTTTGTTCGTTCAAATAGACAGCAACGCGTTGAGGCAAACAGTTCTTAAATTTTTCTAATAACATTAACTCGTGCAATGAGTTAAAGTAGCTCACTTTACTGGCTACACACCATTTATCAAAGAGAATTCCCTTGTCTCTAGTGAATTCAACAAATGTTTGGCCTGACACTTTAAGATGATTTTGAAATCGTTGTCTATTAGCTTCAGGAACTAATTCGTAAGCCCATAATATAGCAGCTTTCACAATATCATTATGCAAACTTTCTTCCAGAGAAAGTGTAGAGCAAACTTCCGGAGCCTTGCCCACTAGTTAACACTGCAAAAGCAGTGACCAGACCTCCTAGTGTTGGTGTTGAGCCATGGTTATATGATGTAATCATTTATTTTATGTTATTTTATTATTTTATTTTTGTGAACTTCCCCAAAATTAGTTCCGTTTTTATGTATATAGTTGGCTTTGCGACATACCTTGGGATTTGTTGTTGGTGGGGCGTCAATTAAGGTGCACCCTGGGCGTCATAGGTGTCACGTTTTTCTGGTGATTTCTCAGACACGTTGTAGACGCCAACCAGGTAAGACGCACGTTACTGTCTCTCTCCAACGAACTTATGTGATTTTATTTTAATCAATTTATTTTCTGTTTTAAATGATTACTAGTGTGGCGTAATATATTGGTAACCATGTGACGAAGACTGTGTCGCATTATTAGGTTGCACGTAATGTTTTATTTGATTAATTAGAAAGTTAGGATGTCTGATCTGGAGGGCCTGTTGCGATATGCTAACGTACCGTAATGGAGCATAGTGTGGTGCTAGCGACACGTGGTCATGCAGGTTAGCATGCGAGCGTTATTTTTTTAATTTATTTTTATTACATATTCATGCGGTGATATTATATATCTTATTTCTGTGAATATTACAGTTGTGTGCCAAATTAATCACGGTAGTGCATAAAGGTTATGTTTAATGTATTATACGGTGTTTAACCACATGTTATATTTTGCTAAGCAGGAGAGAGACATTTAGTGTGTGTAACGGCCATGTGTTTTATGTTCTATAAGGCATGTTGTCCATTTTGTTATCATTTTTTTCTTTCTTATTTAATATTTTAGGTGTGTCGATTTTATTAACCAAATGTTAACGTACAGTACAACACTGGAAAAGTTGCATTCTAGAATTAGATAACGGGTATTGGCTTATATTGTGGAGAGTACGTATAATGTGATGATAGATAAAACATGGGAAAAGAAAGGGGCCATTTATGCGTGTATTACAATCATTGTAATTGATTTGATATTGATGTGATATATGTGTAGTCATGTGAATGTACATAGATGGTGGGTATTGTGTTAATAATATATTATATAATTACATTTATATATGTAATCTATTATTTTTATATATCATTCTTTATATTGTTAGATCTTATATATCTTATCATTCTAGATATTATTATTATTCTTTTATTTTGTATAATATGATTATAAGGAGAGTCTTGGACGCATTGTGGATGCCAATCGGGAGAGAGAGACATTTAGCGTGTTTTATGCATGTTTTATGTTCTATAAGGAAATAAAATCGCAGACCTCTACCTGGTGTCCCTGGGTGTTCATTTGACACAATGCAGAGAAAGCCGTCCGCTAAAAAGGCGCAACTCAAATTCTACCTGGTGTGCCTGGGCTTATTCCTGCGCCTCTATTTGCAAGCAGGCCAGATGAACTTTCAGGCAAATCTCAATTTTTGACCCACTGGAGACCGGAGAGAACGGTTCAAAGGGGGGTAATGTGGCCTTGACGTCTGCCTCCGTTAAGTCTTTAGCCACCACCTGCACCTCAATGTGTTCTTCCCTTGCCATAGCAGGTTTAGCATCAGCCCCAGGAGAACCAGCGTCCTTGCTCGCTAGTGCAAAGACCTCTAATTCCACCAATTTATCAATCACAGCTCTCTTGATGTTCCTTTTAAGAGCTTGCGTTGATACCTGAATCTGGAAGTGATCAGCAATTTGGAGCAATTCGTCCTTCCTACACCTCTCCAGCTGCTCAAAGGAAGGCTCCTCCACAAATGTTCGCAAATCGAAAGTAGCCATAACTACCTTGTCAAAACACAATCCACAAATCAGAATCCTATACCAGTCCTTATTCCTAAACAAATACCCAATAACGCTAACCAGTCCCAAAATGCACAAAAGTACAAACACCAAAATACTGCAACCAAAAAAGAAATCCTTAACACTTGGATTTGATCTCTCGGACGAGCCCCGAAAAATGTTACGACCCCAAGTGTCTAGGGGTAAAGGGATGTAACATTTAGGATAATTTTTGGATGCAGGTGGGTTCTGGTGAGGGATTTAGGAAGCGTGACAAGGGTTGGTGCCAAAAGTGATTATTTTAAGGTGAATAAGTTACTGGTATGTGATAAGACACAATAACACACAGGGTAAGGGAACTATAGTAGTGCCAAAGAAAAGAAAACAACAAATAAAATGGAACTGGCTAAGAAGGTGAGGGAAAGCTAACCTAACTACTAAAGAAAATCCGAAACATACGGTCTTCGGCGTCTTCAAGCGCCCTAGCTAACCTTCACTGACTTCCCAAAACCATACAAGAAAGCGACACTCACCCGTCCTAAACTAGTGTTAATAATACAAAAATCAACTATGTGTGCAGAATGTACCTGACTAACTTACTCTATACACAAAAGTTCACACAAATACACAAGTGAACTAAGAATACAATTAAGGGAAAATGAGAGTAGACAACAGGAACAGGGTACAAAAGAACACAGAGGTTGATAACACGTTAGGGCAAGGTAATGGCAAAATAAATGATAAACACAAACAAACAAACGAAAGTACAAGGAAAACACAAACCAACAAAGGCCAAAGCAAAAACCAAAAGCGAAACAAAACCGAAGCCTAGCCAAGCAGAACCGAAGTCAAACGAACGGCCCCTTCGTTCTGAAAACCTCCAACTGATATACTGAATAATCTGCGTTCTGATTAGCTGAGAGTTAATTGACGATGATGTCAGACCGAAACAATGATGTAATGATGGACCAATAGGGTAGGGAGAACAATCAAGGTCAGGAAGTGTGGAAGATAGCAACAAAACACACATGGACCACACACTGGGACGTAACAGCAGTTGTCCTGTGTCTCCGGCTTCAACACAGTGATATATATATATGCTCCTGTGATTTATTGGTACATGCCCAGGGCAATAATCAGGATCAGGATTTAGCTCCAGACGGGCCAGAGATAGTGTTGTGAAGTACAGCAACCCACAGGATCACAAAGGTAGAGTCACTGCACTGCATCTCCTTCAAAAACCAACGTATACTATACAGTTATGTAGCGGCATAGTACTGCTTACAGGTCTCGGAGACGGTGCACTGTCCCTGTTGACAGAAACCTGTTCTTGCTGCAACAAATTATCATATTTTACTAGAGCTTACATTTTGGATCCAGATCTGCAGTCTGGCCGACAGGTCTTTTAAGAAATGACAAATTCTGGATCTTGTCAAATTAGCAGGAAAAGTGTATTTAGTGAAGTGTTTTGCGGTGATCATGTGGCTCTGCCCTCAAAACTATGTGATTGATATATTTTATGTCATGTGTGGGTATTTGTCCCAGGTATTTATCACAGGCAATGTCAACAGAACAGAGTTTCATACTCCAGAGTGCTTCAGAGTTCCATACTGCCTTAACATAAGCAGCTCATTCTTAGTAATAATAATAATAACAATTAATAATTGCTTATACTCATATAGCGCTTTTCTGGACACTCCATTAAAGCACTTTAGAGGTAACGGGGATTCCCCTCCACCACCACCAATGTGCAGCATCCACCTGGATGATGCGACGGCAGCCATAGTGCGCCAGAATGCTCACCAAACATCAGCTATCGGTGGGGAGGAGAGCAGAGTAATGAAGCCAATTCATAAAAAGGGGATTATTAGGAGGCCATGATTGGTAAGGGCCAATGGGAAATTTGGCCAGGTTGCCAGGGTTACACCCCTACTCTTTTCGAGAAACGACCTGGGAGTTTTAATGACCACAGAGAGTCAGGACCTCGGTTTTACGTCTCATCTGAAGGACGGCGCCTGTTTACAGTATAGTGTCCCAGTCACTATACTGGGGCATTAGGACCCACATGGACCGCAGGGTGAACTCCTCCAGCTGGTTCCCACTAACATCTCTTCAAGCAGCAACCTTAGTTTTTCCCAGGAGGTCTCCTGCTTAGCTAATAGCACAAAGGTAACAGTGAAACTGTAGTACAACATAACTGTTTCACTTTTTCATTTAGAAAAAAACAAACAGTATTTTTAAAAATTGAATGCATTTCTATTCCTTTTACCTTTCCTCAGTTTTGCCTTTCCTAACTTGTAAGGACAATATCTACACCTTGTGGTCATTGTTTGTAATGTCTTATTTTGAGGAAATTTTTTATTTCAATTCTCTATTTGGTGATTTTATATTTATTTATTTGAATTGTTCATTAGGCAGTACTAGATTTAGTAAAATATGACAATTTGAGGAAGCAAGCACAGGTTTCTGTC
This sequence comes from Atractosteus spatula, assembly GCF_055471065.1. Classification (NCBI taxonomy): domain Eukaryota; kingdom Metazoa; phylum Chordata; class Actinopteri; order Semionotiformes; family Lepisosteidae; genus Atractosteus; species Atractosteus spatula. The sequence continues at coordinate 526,141 of NC_142722.1, forward strand.
AACGGGGATAGCGCACCATCTCCGAGACCTGTAAGCGGCACTATGCTCATTGCATGGACCTTTAAGCATTAAATATAGAGGTAAGGTTTTAAAGCAATTCTGTGGTGCAACATGCCTGACTTACAACCCAGTCTTTGATATGCTGAGCTCTGAAGGCCTTCAGTGCACATCATACCAACATCCCATTAATGCAAGCTCTAATTCAATGTCACTCCTGCTGCAATGTTATTGCTACACACATGTATATGTATACACACCTGTATATGGTTTCTGAAGGAGAAACAGTGCAGTGGGTCTACCCTTGTGATCCTGTGGGTTGCTGTACTTCACAACACTATCTCTGGCCCATCTGGAGCTAAATCCTGATCCTGATTATTGCCCTGGGCATGTACCAATAAATCACAGGAGCATATATATAAATATCACTGTGTTGAAGCTGGAGATACAGGACAACTGCCAACACTTCACTGAATATACTTTTCCTGCTACTTTGACGTGATCTAGAATTTGTCATTTCTTAAAACACCTGTCAGCCAGACTGCAGATCTGCAGGCAAAATGTAAGTTATAGTAAAATATGGTAATTTCTGCAACATGCACAGGTATGTGTCAAAAAGCATAGCACTCTGTCTCAGAGGCCTGTAAGCAATACTTTGTTCATTGCATTTTGTAATGTTTTTCACGTATGTTAATGAAATCAGATCTTAAGTGTTGTTTATAAAACAAAACTAATTAAAATAAATGCTTTTGTTTTTATTTATCTTGTATCACAGAACAGAGATTTTATTGTAGCTCAAGCCCACAATGTGTTCTAATGCAATTCATGAACTAAGGAAGATTATCATGGGAATCTCAGTATTCGTTTCCTCATAAGAATGTATTCCTTTCATTTCATTTTATTTTTTGAAAGAAACTTACATTACTATGATAGTTCCATTGAACTTGGAAAAAAAACCCTTGCACTGCTGAATGCAGAATTCAAATCTATAACATTAAAATCACCTAATAGAGAATTGAAATAAAAATCTGCACTCGAATTAAGACATTACAAACAATGACCACAAGGTGGGGATATTGTACTCCCATGTTAAGAATGGCAAAGATGAGATAAGGTAAAAGCAGCAGAAATGCATTGAATTTGAAAAAATGCTGTTTTTTATTCTAAATGAAAACACAAAAAAAATGTGCTGTAGTGCGGTTTCACTGTTACCTTTGTGCTTTTATGTGGTCTACTATGCAAGAGCTGCTTATGTTTTGGCAGTGTAGAACTCTGAAGCACTCTGGAGTATGAAACTCTGTTCTGGAGCACTGTGCCCTTTGAGACACACCTGTGCATGTGCACAAATTATCATTGCATTGTGTATTAGGGACTAAATATACTAAAAGTATGATTTTAAAATGTTTTTATTTCACTTAGGTTATATAAATAAATTGTTACATGTGTTTTAAAAAACAAATCTAATTAAAATAAATGCTTTTGTTTTTATTTATCTTGGACCATAGAACAGGAAAAGTTTTGTAGTTCAGGCCCATAATGTGTCCTAATGATGCAATACATGATCTAAGGAAGATTATCACGGGAATATCAACATTGTTTTCCTGATCAAAATGCATTCCTTTCATTTTATTTTTTTAAATAAACTCACATTATGTATAGTAGTCGCCTTCAATTTAAAAAAAATCGAGCACTCCTGAATGCACAATTCAAATCAATAAAAATAAAATCACCAAATAGAGAACTGAAATAAAAATTTTCCCTCAAATAAGACATTACTAACAATGACCGCAAGGTGGACATATTGACCTTACAAGTTAGGAAAGGCAAAACTGAGAAAATGTCAAAGGATACAAATGCATTGAAATTTGAAAAAATACAATATTTTTTTCTAAATGAAAAAGCGAAACAGTTATGCTGTAGTGCGGTTTCGCTGTTACCTTTGTGCTATGATATAATCTACTATGCAAGAGCTGCTTAAGTTTAGGCAGTATGGAACTCTGAAGCACTCTGGAGTGTGGAACTCTGTTCTGTTGACATTGCCTGTTATTAATACCTGAGACAAATACCTACACATGACATAAATATATCAATCACATAGTATTGAGGGCAGAGCCACAGAATCACTGCTAAACATTTCACTAATTACACTTTTCTTTCTCATTCGACATGATCCAGAATTGATCATTTCATAAAAGACCCATTGACCTGACTGCAGATCTGCAGCACCCTATCTGACTGGTGCGTGCGAGAGGGGCCACGGCATGTGGTGCCTTGTCAAACCGAGACTCGTGCCCAGCCCCGCTTCACACCCCAGCCCGTCCGACCAAGCACTTAGAGCCAATCCTTATCCCAGAGGTATGGATCTGACTTCTGACTTCCCTTAACTACATTATTCTAACATGCCAGCAGCCCCTCTCGCGCACCCTGGTCGGAACCTTCCCTCCCCTTCTCACTGGGGAAGGCCGGGGTGCCAGTGGGGTTAAGCCATCATCGGCAGCGGGCGGCCTCGGCCAGTGTTTAGCAGCCGGCTTAGAACTGGTGCTGACCGGGGGAATTAGACTGTTTAATTAAAACAAAGCATCGCAAAGGCCCGCGGCGGGTGTTGACACGATGTGATTTCTGCCCAGTGCTCTGAATGTCAAAGTGAAGAAATTCAATGAAGCACGGCTAAAAGGAGTAACTATGACTCTCTTAACTCCCTTGGGTAAGGAGTGAAGACTTAGTGACCTCTACCTCCATGTCGTCCCGCTGGTAACTCCACTGCTCTGCTTGAGTACGTGGAGGCCAGATGAGGTCTAAATTATCTCACCCCTCCTGTGGCCTCGCCAACCCACTGGGTAGTACCCACTGGCAAAACCTCAAACTGGAGAGTAATGTTAACGATGAACCATACCGGATGGCATGTCGCCCAGGCAAATAAGGTGCCCTGGAAGGACTTAGGGTTGGGTCCTGTTCCAGTAGAGCAAATCCCCTGTCAAGAATCAAATAAGGAGAGTTAAGACTCATCTCTGTGAGTACACAGACGACATATGACAACTTGGCCCAGGTCATGCCCGATGTGAGTCTACTCATCCATTCCACCAAAATATCTTCGATCAAAATAAACCACGCATTTGTGATCTACAGATCCCAATAGAAAACCATAAAGAGGCTTGACGATACCATCGACCTCCAAAGACTCATACAAGAATACGATCCCTTCCTGATGAACATTTTGGAGGAATTTGAAAATGACACACCTGAGTATAATGACGAGAGCCTAACACCACCTCTGCAAGAGGAAGTCCGGAAGTCTGGAAGCAAATGAGTCACTCGATGAACCAAATGATGATCAAACCTGTCTTATCTGCAAAGAAAAGATTGGAAGGCTGAGGCTGGCACTGCAACACTATACCCTCAAACACAGTGAAATATCTATGGAGTTTCTATGTACCAAATGCAACAAAACAAGCAATAATCTCCACTCCATCCAGTGCCATCTCTCCAAATGCAAAGGGAGAACTGACACTAATGAAGAAAAAGGTGAATGGAATTATAACATCTGTAACATGGACTTCCAATCAAAATCTGGCTTATCGCAACACAAATGACATGCCCATCCAGACATCAGGGACAAAGAAAGAATCCAAGAATTGAATACAAAAACTCCAGCAAGATATGGACAGATGAAGAGCTAATGAAACTGAAAACACTGGAAATCAAATATAAAGGGGCAATAAACATCAATCAGCTAATTCCCTAAGAACGTGGCACAGTTCAGAAAGTCAGACAGCATTACAATACATCCTTGAAAATGCCAAAAAGACCCATAAACAAATTGCAGTGGTGTTCATTGACATCGCCAAGGCATTTGACTCTGTGGCCCATGACCAAATATTTCAAGTCCTGCAACAAAAAGAACTGGACAACCACATAATTGATCTAATCAAAAACTCTTACCATGACTGCACTACCATGATCAAAACAGAAAGTCAGTCCTCACAAGAAACCTCCATTAAAGCTGGAGTTAAACAAGGTGTCACCCATACTATTCAACATAGCCCTGGATCCTTTGATCAATGCCTTGGAAGAACACGGTTGGGGCTTCAATACGGAGGCTGGAAACATCTCAACATTGGCATTTGCAGATTACCTGGTTCTGCTGGGCAACAGCTGGGAAGGGATGGAAAAAAACATCTGCATCCTCGAAGAATTCTGTGCACAAACAGGACTGATGGTCCAAGCCAAAAAATGCCATGGGTTCCTAATTTCACCTACCAGGAATGACCAGGCTGAAGTATTTAAGCCATTCTATCCCGCTTCTGGCTGCTCAGTATTGAGTCTACTCTTTGAGAGCTCTACCTGGCGTTTATTCTGTACCTCGCATTCTTCTGGATTCTGGACTTCCCTTTTGCCTTTCGACTTTGGACCTCGCCTCTCGTTTCGGATTGTTTGCCACTATTTGTACTTCCTGTATTTCGAACCACCTTTCTCCTTTTCACCACGGACTCGCCTTACGTACCGGATTGTTCCCCTGCCTCGTCACCTACCTACTCCTGCGTCTGCACAGGATCCACATATCCCTTCATTGGGGATTCGTTACAGCAGGATAAATTAATACATTATTACTGGAGTATGTAAGGATAGTATGTAATGTGGGAATTATTATTATTGGTAGTAGTTCAGGTGGGTAGCTGTGTCAGCATGCGTAGGCTGCAAAGGAACAAGTAATAGGTTTATTCCATGCTGAAAAAAAGAAGAAAGAGAACACAACGTTTCGGCCATGGAGCCTTCTTCAGGTGTGAGAGAGACAGGGCAGTAGGCAAAGGTAAAGTAGCGGGAGAACAAAGGTTGGGAGGGAGGAGGAGTGAGAGGCGGGAGCAGGGGACAGAAAGAGAGGCCAATCAAGAGGTGTGAAGTCAGAATGGGTGCAGAGAGGTGTGAACTGAAACTTCCAATGAATGGAGAAAATTTAAAAGAACAGTAGTCTGTCGTTAAGGGAAGGGAGAAGGTGTGATCCTAGCTGCAGAATAATTTTAGTTTCGGTGGTCTTTCTGTCAATATTATTATTGGTTTTATGTTTGTACTGTCGTGTATTGTACTGATGTCTTTTGCTTGCATGAGCTGACCAAACCAGACTTTATGCAAATAGTTGTTATGGTAATAGAAGTGTTGAACTTGAGAAACTGTAGAGCAACACAGTACAAGCAACAGACTTAGCATAAAATACAAACAAAAGCCAGTTTCAGTCTATTTTTTTTCCTGAGGAATAAAGCCAGCTGTTGGTTATTTGTTATCAATGAGGATCTTTAAGGCCTTTACCTTTAATAAAGCTCAAATCCCCACAGAAATCTCTCATGTGTCTTGCTGGAGAGCAGGCCCAGTTTTCCTCAGCAATGACTCATGACTGAGATTCATGGGTTCTTCCAGGTGTCCTGTATATCATCTGGCCTATGTGTACCATCTGTGGTATTAAAATACTCCCTCTCAATTTCAGTATTTGTTTTTTTTGTTTGGTTTCTCTGTTGTTCTAAAGGCAGATAAAGGTGTCTCGTGGAATCTAATTTTCAGGTTAGAGGTTAGTTTCAGCAGTTTCACTTCCTGCACAGACTGATGGGTCTGATTCTCATGCTAAGTGGACAGTTAATCAAGTCCACAGAGAAACTTTCAGAGTCAAGATGTTACAGCCTCCCTCTCCTTTGTCTGTGAGGGTCTGGGTGTGTCCCGAGAGAGACCCCTGCTGTTCCCAGACTGGGGTACAGAGAGGCAATTAACTCTCTCTAACAAATCTCATATTTTACCGAGAAGATAAAAACAGTCATTCGCCTGCTCCAAAGTGTGTCGTTCTCCCTAAAAAAACTTCCTGGAGACACGTAATCATATTTCAGGTCTTCTCCCACAGCAATCTCTTTTGGCAAGGAACAGAATTGTAATGAAGTCCTGTTCATTGACCACAAAAGCCTGCCTCACTGGTCTAAAGTTGACTCTTTCATTTATTTGTCTTCCAAAGGTGTCTTTATCTGGATGACAGGTACAGAGATTCTTGTGATTCCTGTGCCACCTATGTCTTTAGGACTGTGCTGTTGTCTTTGTTATGACTTCTCCATGGTAATCACACACAACCTCTCCCATTACAGGATCATTGTTGATTAGGAGACATCTCCAGATTCAAAGTGTTTGAAAAACCAATAAATAAAACTTTTCTCTCCAACTCTGTTTTGTAAGAGTTTTGAGAGCAGTGAGTAAAACTCCTCCCTCTGTATTTACTGTACATCCATATGGGAACCACACAATGAAAGGGCATCAGGACCAGGCAATAAGAGCACTTGTAAACAAATTGTATTTAAGAGAAATATACAAAAATATTCCTTTTCTAGTGATGTTTGCTAATATAAAAGCCTTTATTTTCCGTGACATGATCTGGTTAACCCCTTTTCACATCTTATATCTTTCTTCTTTCCCCCTTATAAAATATGGCATACTTCAGTGCTGCCTATTTTTTTTACACAAACAATGTCAGGGAAGATCTTTCCTTTTTAGATGCACAGGCATGCATTACCATGGTTACAGCAAGATGTGATTAATGTCTTAGTACAAGTGATGATTACAATCATACACATAAGCAATACTAACCCTACAAATAAATATTGTAACAAAGTTCCACCCCAGGCCCCAAACACAGACTTTAACCAAGACCCTGTTCTCCAATTTGCGGTGTAGTAGTCATGATATTTTTGTCCCTCGTTATAAATGTGTTGGGCCAGATCTGAGATGAGCTCGGAATTATCGGGAATATATGTGCAGCATTCAGTGCCTCTTATTGCACAAGTTCCTCCTTGGGCAACCAGTACATAATCTAAGGCCAATTGGTTCTGCATGGCTACTGTTCTGAGGGCTACCACCTCGTCATTAACAGTCTTCAGACTAGACGAAGTAGAATTTGTTGATTCCTCCAAAGTGGAGGCCATTTGTATTAATTCTCGACCTAGAAATCTAATGCCAGCCTGTGGAAATATTATACCTAAATAATACTCCCAATCAGCCAATTTCCTTTGTGCTCTGTGGTTAGGTCCGAAGGGGCTGTGAGATTGAACACGGATATGAGGAACCACATATCCTAAATAACATGAGCCAGACCACTGGGCTGGCAACCATGGGTAGACTCACTTTCCACAAATAAAGTATGTTCCTTTTGGCACTCCCCATGCCTCTGAAAATAAGAAGCTTATACTGAAATTTGGGGTGTGCCTGCCCCATCCTGGAATTTGAATGGTAGAGGTTGATATGTCTACAACGATGGTAAGGTTGCAACGACTCTATCCCATCAAGTGCAGGCCATCGGTGTGCTGAAAACATATGTTTCCCTCACGTTCCTTATTTAGAGTAATGTATGGTGGTGTGTGGCTTCTGTTATATTTAGAAGCGTAAGAGCCTGTGAAGCTCATGGGCTCTAAACCTCGCTCATGCAGATATTGCAATGTAGTGCAGGTTAAAGTTGTGTCATTGCAACATCCATAGTTCGCCATATTAAAATTCCCTATATCATCTCTCGAAATGATCATGCCTATGACCTCCTCGAGACGCCAAGGAATGGCCCCCATAGGAAGTCCTCCCTGTACATATTTAGGTAATGCGGTACACACCCAGCAGACACTTGGGTTCGTTTTCTTGGCTGTCAAATATGAAAGGCCGAAAAAGGAATTAACTCCATGTTCCCCTTTGTGGGTATGATGTTTATTAATCTTCGTAAGACATAGCCCTACAGAAGCCATTAACATCATCAACAGTAACTATTTCATCCTGTGTCTGACACTGGAGATGAGGCTCGTTGACAGTGTGATGCATGGATCCAGCGATCTTTTCCTTCTACTTGAACTGCAGAATCGGTTGTCAACAGGATCTGGTAGGGTCCATCCCACCTTGGCTGGAGAACCTGTGAGGGAAATTTCCTGATCCACACCCACTCTCCTGGGATGAGGTCGTGTCAGTTGGTGGTCCCCATGCCTCCAGGACCTGCTCGCGGGCACCTTGGGTGGCTTCTGTCAGCAACTTGCAATACTGTAACAGAGAATCAGTTAGTACACTCAAGTCTACTCCGTCATGTCCTGGGGAGTCACTCAGTGTCACGGGGCACCCCATGATCACCTCAAACGGGCTCAGCCCCACAGTTCGATTTGTCCCCGCATGGATGCTACACACTACGGCGGGCAATGCATCCACCCAGGGGATTCCTCCCAGGTGGTACTTTGTCAATTTGTCTTTCAAAGTTCAGTTCACCCATTCCACCATGCCGGAGGACTGAGGGTGATGACGGCAATGCAGGTCCCATTTGATCCCCAGTAGGTCTGCCACCACCTGGCACACTTTTCCAGTAAAATGTGTGCCCTGGTCTGAGTCTATGCGACATGGGAGTCCCCATTGGGGAATTACTTCAGTCACGAGATATTTGGCAGTTGTCTAAGCAGTTTCTCATTTGACAGGGACAGCCTCCACCCAACTAGAAAATAGGTCCACCATCACCAGGAGGCCTGTCTTCCCTGTATTGAACAAAAGTCTATTTGCCAGTGCATAAAGGGCCCCTTGGGTGCAGGACATCATAGGTTAGGAGCCCGAACCAACAGCGCTCCGGAGGCTTTCTGGCATTCTCCACAGCGTCGCACCACATCAGTCGTGAAGGGTGAGAAGCCTGTCCCCACCCAGCTCTGAGCAAAGCGTTGAGTCATCTGACTAATTCCTGGGTGCCCTGTGGAGTGTATTTGTTGTGCCAGACAGGGCATTAACTGCCTGGGACAGGCAGGTCTGCCTGTTCGCTGGCATCTCCTGGTCCCATCCTTCTGCAGCCCCACATTGCGTTCCATCCAAGTCCATTTCTCAGTCCTTGGGGCCTGGGCCTGGAGCTTGCTGAGCTGTTCCACAAGGAATGCTTGGATATTCATCATGCAAACTGAAATAATTTGAAGAGGTCTTTCTATAAACCACTCCCTCCATTGCCCCAGGGCGGCTTGACATGCTGTCCAGTCTGCCAACTTATTGCCCCTGGCTTTGGGAGTGTTCTCTTTGCTGTGGCCCTTACATTTTACCACAGCTACCTGCTTTGGAAGTTGGAGAGCCTCAAGGAGCTCTGACACCAAATCAGCGTTCTTTACCAGAGTGCCAGCAGAAGAAAAAAAAATCCCTATTACTCCACAACCTTCCAAAGTCATGGCATACTCCAAACGCATATCACGAGTCTGTGTATATAGTGGAGGTCTTGCCTTTTGCCAATTTACAGGCTTCCACCAAAGCCTTCAGCTCAGCTCGATGAGCTGAAGTTGGGACCCCAAATCGTCCTCCACATTGGATATCATATTCAGTAGTGACAGCCCAACCTGCTTTTCTTTCCCCATTGTAATCTACAAATGAATTTCCATCGGTGAAGAGGATGAGGTCTTCATTCCCGAGTGGTTGCTCTGCTATTTTGATGCCCTCATCCTCTCCCATTGTCCAAACATCACAGCTATGTTCTAACAGATAGGCTTATGAGGGGTCAGGTAGCAAAGTGGCTGCATTTAGAGCCCCTTCACACTCAATAGCAATATTCGGAGCCTCTAACAGGACCTGCCACTTGTTCCATCAAACAGCATTAACCTGGCTGACCCGGTCATGTCCTCAGGGACATGAGGGTGTGTTCCGCTTGTGGGCATTGAACAATTAGTTGCTGGTCTAGCACTATGTTATTAACTGCCTGTACTGCTACACAGAAGGCCTGAACGGAGTGTAGACATGGTCCCCAACCCCTGGCAACCTTGTCTAAGGGTCCCGAGTAATACCCTTCCGGGCGGTACTTACCCCTATGTTCCTGCGATAGTACAGCTGTCCAGAATCTATTCTTTTCACTTACGTAGAGGTAGAAAGGTTGATCTGTCTGAGGAAACTCCAATGCAGAAGCCTGTAACAGAGCTTGTATCAAAACATTAAAAGCATGTTCAGCTTCACAGCTCCAAGCAATCGGGTCAAGGGGTCTCCCTCCCCCCTTTAATAGGTCTGTGAGTGGTTTGGCCCTCTCAGAAAAAGCATCAACCCAATTTCTATTGAAATTGCTCAGGCCCAGGAATGACCAGAGCTCTCTCATAGTATTGGGACTAGGGTGTGAGCGGATTGCCTGAGCCCGATCCTCTGTCAATTCCCTCTTTCCCTGACTAATTTTCTGTCCCAAGTAAATAACGGTGTCTAGGCATAACTGCCTTGTCATAATTAGCCTTGTGCCCTTTTTTAACCAAATGGTTAAGAATGATTTGGAGGTCCTTCTTGTGGGTTCCCTCGTCGGGAGACGCAATTAAAATATCGTCCACATACTGGTTGACGACGGAGGACACCGGAGGCAACTCCTGGAGATGCCTCCGAAGTGCCATGTGATACACGGTGGGGCTGTTATGAAACCCCTGTGGTAACCTGGTCCAAGTATATTCTTCTCCATCTACAACAAAAGCGAACCAATCTTGTACCTCTGGATGTAGAGGAACAAACCAGAACCCATTAGCCATGTCAATTACCGAAAACACCTGGTGTTCAGGTGTCAGTAGTTGAAAAATAGCTGAGGGGTCTGCTACCAAGGGGGTGAGACGATTGATGTATTGATTAGCTTTTGAGTAATCAACTGTGAATTGCCATGCTCCGCTGGCCTTTCTGACGGACCATATTGGGCTGTTGCTTGTACTATGTGTTTTTCGTACAATGCCTTGAGCTAATAGTTTTTGTACTACTGGTCGAACCCCTTCCTCCGCATCTTTGTTGATTTTATATGGCTGCGTGTACGGCGGGGAATTCCCAGTAAATGTGGTGGGTTCCATGTCCAGAATCCCACATTCGTCCTTATCCTTAGTCCAAATTGAATGACCTTTCAGTTCATCCTTCTGGAGGGAGCAGATGTTTACATCCACCCTCCCCTCATGTACAGTGTAATGGAAAGTTACTGAGAAAAGGTGTTTTATCCTAAAAATGTTGTTTACGGACAGAGCTGTGCTGCAGAAGCAGCTGGATACTTAGAACAAAGTGTGATAGCACCCAACCCGTCAAGGGCATGGGATGTTTTAATAATGTTTATCTCTGCTGCTTGAAGAAGGGAGTATGAGAAACAATTAGAATAACTGCTCTTCTTTGCTTAAAAGCAAAAACCTATAAGTAATGGAAAATTACTGCTTTGCCTGTCCTTGAAGTGTTGCATTAGCTTAAAAAAAGATATAAAACAAGGGCTCTCCCTGCTTGCTTTTGAATCAGCTTTCACTTCTCTGCACAGACGGGTGATGGCTTTTTCCCATATTGCAATATGAATAAAGACCTTACTGAATGAATGAGAATACCTCTCCTGGCTCTTCTTCGATAAAATTCCACGACAATCTTTGGCGACAAGGATGGGATCACAAACCTGATTGCAGACGGCTATTGAAACTCCATCCGGACCCGGACAATTTTTGTGAATTGGACGAACCTTGGGGGATAAATACTTATCCTTCCAGAGAAGTGTCTGGATAAATCCATGGCCGTCTGACATCAGTAAGTGATCCTTAAAAGAACTATTAGTTTTAAAAACGAGCCACAAGGGTGTTCTCTTCGATAAGTCAGGGACTTATAATCGGTCTTGGACCCGGCGAGTCTGGGACTCGTGAAACGAACATATCTTAACACAGACGTGTGTTTTTTGCTCTGCAGAGTAGTAAATGTTATAGTGTTCTACAAACAGTAAGGCATTGTCGACAATGGGTAATGAGAGCTCTAAAGGCAAAGCTGGGCTGAGTGGCCCAGCCAAGTACATGTAGGATAAGTTTGGTGATGTGGGAATAAAGTGTCTTCCCCTTTGGAGTAAGTTGGGTTTTCCAGAGAACGGCAGCTTTAGTCCACGACAGGTTGAGCAGCTTAAGGAGAAGTTGCAGGAAAGGGAGAAAAAAGGAAACAAGAAAGTAGACTGGAAATATTTTGAGCTGTGGAAAAATGAGGTGCAGGCTAGAGAAAGGAAAAGTAAAGAAGCACATAAGAAAGAGAGAAATGATAAACCTGAGGGAACTCCCATGAATATAGCAGGGAGAGAATATGGATTGGTTTATTGCCAACCTTTCACTGATTGCATGTCAGGATGGACGAATGAGCAGTGGCTTCGAGACGGGAGTTTTCAGCCATGGGCCATTAGATTGCTGCATGAAATGACTGACCCTCCAAATCCAGGAGGGGATCCCAATTGGAATTATGAGTATATGAGAAAATGTGTGTCAGTCTGGGATGCGTGTGGAAAAAGATTCCCCCCCTTGCTTACTAACCCTGAACAGATGATGCTGAGCACATCTAAATTGTATCAAGACCTCGACTGTCTTGCTTCAGCCCCAGCTCCACCTCTACCAGCGGCACCATCCCCATATAACCGGGGCACAGGAGGCCATGGGACCCCTGTGAGGGAGAACCCTAAACAACAGGCCCTGGGATGTATACTGTACCAGCGTCAGGGGAAAACAGTGTTAAGCTCTGCCCAACAGCCTCTGAGTTTAAACCAAAGAAGGGACCCCAACCAGTGTGGGATGGCCTCTCCCCGCCCTCTACGAGGCCGGGAGCCCAATATGGTTCCCACCTGGACCCATCACTAGTCCCTTTGCCTTTTTCTGATGGAGAAGAGGAGGATGACCCAAATCTGGGTCTCCAGTTCCCTATGATAGAATGTCCAAACCCCCAGGGTAACAGGTAACCCTGTTTAGTTTTCCGCCCATGGAAATTAGCAGAACTGACAGTCGTAATTGGCAAACTACCAAACCCCAAGACAAATGGGCGAAAATACACCACTGCCTTGCAGCGTCTAGTTGTTCAATGTAAGCCCACGAGCAGCGAACTAGAGACTGTTTTTCAAAAGACCCTGAAGCTTGACTACGGCGATGTGCGCGACACGTTCAACCCAGACGTGGTGTATGACGCTGTCAGCGGCAGTGGCTATCAGAACCAGCTAGACGGCATTTGCCAGAGAATAGAAGCAAAGTATCCCCCCAAAACGGACTGGTTCACCTTGAGACAAACCAAGCAAAAGCCTGGAGAAACGTGTAATGATTTACTGGAGAGACTGAACCCCCTCTTCAGTAACCTCAGTGGCCTGCCCCCACCTGCCCCTAACAACGACGGCTCAGTATATGAAACTCAACTTACCCATCTTTTCATGGATGGCCTGCTCCCCGAAATAGGAAGCATGGTGAAAAACTCATGCATCGGCTGGGACACCACCCGGTTGACCGAGGTGTGCCGCCATGCTTACCATGCTGAGAGACAATTAGCATCAAAGAATGAGAAAAAGGCACGAAAATACAGCGATCAGCTACACCAACTCCAGATGGCCCAGCTCCAGTTCTATCAAGGAGGAAGAGGAAGGGGCCGGGGTAGGGGACCAGGAGGCCGTGGCCGACGAGGAGGCTACCGAGGAAGAGGGAGAGGTCGAGGAGAAGGAGACCGTGATGCATGTTTTCACTGTAGAAAAACAGAACATTGGGCAAAAGAATGCCCCAAAAAGGAGGGGGGAGAGGAAGATGATGGGAACTAGGACTCGGCCCCCCCGGCTGGAGTAACAGTCAGCACACATGGCAACGGGAAAAGAAAGATTGACTATCCCCGCCAGGAGAGATAGGGCCTGAGGGCAGGTAACTTTCATATTACCTGCCATTTCCTCCCCTTCCCAGCTGCCCAAAGTCACTTTGCATATTAATGGCGATCCCTATGACTTTTTAGTTGAGACGGGGCGACCCATTCCCTGCTTAGAGACGACGCACACCGTTTCCAGCTCTCATCGAAATCTATCCTGACAATAGGAGTAACAGGCACTCTGACAAAGGCTCATTTCACCACACCACTCACTGTGGAATACCAGAAGCATGGGTTTGGGCCCACCAACCACTCGTTCTTACTTTCGAAAGAATGCCCTGTTAATTTGTGTGGCAGAGATTTGCTCTGTAAAATGGGCCTCGTTATCGTCAGTTCAGAACAGGGGCTCGAACTAACCTGCAGTGAAGACTGCTTGCCCCGAACCATGCTTGTCCAACACTCCCCCATGGTCCCAGATTAATACTACAGCTGGGACCTATTAGGAAAAGATGTGGGTCAGGTTTCCCAAACAATTCTGAATGACGCAGCAAGACTGTGGCCTGGCCAGGGTGATTTTCAAGATATTGACAATTTGCATTGCACGGCCTCGGTTAGTTTCGGGGGCCCGGATGAAGGGTTTGAGGAAATCTGGTTTAGAGATGAACAGTGCAGCGATAGACTTAAAGGGAATGGTTATCTGGTCTCAAGGGATTTTGCTGCCCTTGCCATGACCCTGACTACCGAGCAGCAGTCTCTGTATTGGGCAGGGACGCACCCTCACGTGTCTCTGGCAAAAGCTGCAGGTTTCCGCTGGCAAGATGTGGGTGTCTTTGTCCAACAGTGCGTTACTAGCTAGGCATGGACAGCCCCGGATGCTGAAGGCATTAGGCATAACTCTGCTCTCCAGGCCAGCTGGCATCCCTGCTCACCTGTTTTTAACACCTGGAGGACAGTGCACCTGTCTGCCTCTGACGACACGACGGGCCGATTGTTTACCTCAGTCCCAGTTGACACTTCACACCCTGCACTGGAGGGAGTCCCGGATTCCCTCTGGGCTGCCAACAAGTACGACGTGGGTCTGATAAAGGGTGCTGTCCCCCTAGATGTGGTAGAAAAATCTACCTTTAGGCCCTGCAGGCTGCCGTATCCATTGAGACCTGACGCTGAGGCTGGATTGGAACCTGTTGTGGACAAGCTGGGGGCTGAAAAGATTCTCATCCCCTGCCCAACGTCTCCATGTAACACTCCAATTTTCCCTGTGAATAAGGCCGAAGGGGAATCTTGGCCTTCGGTCCAGGACTTGCGGGCAGTAAATGCCGCCATCCATGCTCGAGCTCCAGTGGTCCCCAACCCAACCACCATTTTGTCTTCTATCCCCGGGGACTCAAAGTTTTTCTCTGTCATTGATTTGGCAAATGCTTTTTTTAGTGTTCCGGTTCATCCTGAGTCTCAGTTTTGGTTTGCTTTACTTTTAAAGGGAAAAAGTACACATGGACTCGGATGCCCCAGGGGTATACCGAGGCACCTATTGTTTTTTCCTCGGCACTGCAAGAGTGTCTCTCAGGGTTCTCTTTTAAGCATGGTAGCACCCTCATCCAATATGTAGACGACCTGTTAGTTTGCTCCTCTACTGAGGAAGCCTGCACTCTAGACACCAGAGATCTCTTAATTTTTTTAGCTGAAACCTGTAACAAGGCCTCACTTTCTAAAGTACAGCTTGTTAAAGAATGTGTACGTTACTTAGGCCATGACATCTCCGCTAATTCTCGTTCGATTGGCACTGAACGAGTGGCAGCCATTCAAAAGCCTCGAACCAAAAAGGAGATGATGTCTTTCCTTGGTTGTACAGGACACTGTAGATCTTGGATTCCTGGCAATGCCCCACTGGCGCAGCCCCTGTCTGACATGACTTATGCTCCAGGTCTGAACATGACCGACCACTTGACTTGGACTCCCGACGGAGAAAAAGCTTTTGTCGAACTTAAAACAGCCCTGATGTCATCCCCCGCCTTGGGCCTTCCTGACATGACTAAGGGTTTCACGCTGACTGTTGACGAGAAACACGAGTTCTACAGCGCTGTACTTCTCCAGGCCCACGGCGATCGTTTTAAGCCTGTGGTCTATTACTCTCAGCGCCTCACTTCTGTGGCCCGCGGCCTGCCAGCCTGCCTTCGTGCTGTTGCGGCAGCAGCTGCAGCCATTATGGCCTCTGCTTCCCTGGTGTGTTACCGCCCTCTTAAGGTCCTTGTACCTCATGGGGTGGCCTCCATCCTCCTCCAGACTAAGACCTCGCACTTTTCTCCCATGTCCACTCTCCATTACCACCACATCCTTCTGTCCCTTCCTCACATCTCTATCGAACGGTGTATGGTGCTGAATCCAGCCACCCTGCTGCCTGTGGAGGATGAGGGGGAGCCACATGATTGCCTGGCGGCCATTACCTCTCAGGTAACCCCCAGACAGGATCTTTGCTCTTCCCCTCTTCCTAACTCTGACTTGGTTTTTTATGTGGATGGATCAGCCAGGAAGGATCCTTCAACAGGACAGAACCACGTGGGGTATGCGGTGGTTTTTGACCATAAATTGGTAGAGGCCTGCCGCTTTCCGTCTCACCTGTCTGCACAAGCTGCAGAACTTTTTGGCCTCACACAGGCCTGTGTCTTGGCTGCCTCACAGTCAGCTACTATTTATACTGATAGTCGATACACTTTCGGCGTCGTCCATGACTTTGGCACTCTATGGAAGAACAGAGGTTTTCAAGGTACGCCCATTCAGCACTCTCTTTTGGTCAGTAATCTGCTCGAGGCTATCCTTTTACCTCAGGCCATTGCAGTGTGTAAATGTGCAGCCCATACCAGTGCCACCGACGACATCTCGAAAGGTAATGCTCGGGCTGATGCGGCCGCGAAGGCTGCCGCTGCTTCCCCCTCTCCTCCTCTTACCCTCCCCTCCATCCCCGTCCAGCCGGAGCCCCATGTGGCTTCTCTACCTGACATGCAAGCCCTTGCTCCCGCGTCGGAAAGAGGTAAGTGGAAAAAATCTGGATTGTTCTCCAACGATGTGTGGCTGGGGCCCACAGGTAAACCTTGCTTATCCCGTCATTTTTTTCCCTACATAGCAAAGTTGACACATGGAAAGGACCATGTGTCAATAGGAGGGATGGTGAGTATGGTAAGTACACAGTGGGATACAAGGGGGTTCACGACCTTTGCCGAAAACTTTTGTGAAAAATGTCTTATCTGTGCTCAAAACAATGTCGGCAGGGGCACTAAGACTCAGTCCTCGTCCCATTGCACTCCTCAGGGGCCCTTTGACCACCTCATGATGGACTTCATAGAATTGTCACCCTGCAGAGGATACAAATACTGTCTAGTTATAGTGGACATGTTCTCGAGGTGGGTAGAAGTTTTTCCCTGCAAACATGCAGACGCTAAAAGTGTAGCCAAACACTCACTGCAGGATGTCCTCCCAATGTGGGGAATCCCGGGAAAACTCAGTTCAGACAATGGTACCCATTTTGTGAACAATGTTATAACCTACTTAACTGATCACCTAGGCATTAACTTAAAGCAGCACTGCTCCTACCACCCGCAAAGTGGAGGGGCAGTAGAATGAGCAAATGGGATCAATAAAAACAAACTAACAAAAATGATAGCTGTAATTGTGAAAGCAGGCTTTTTTGTCCCTCTCGATTTGAGGGATTGAATGTGGGATCGCAATGTTTTTCAGCCCTGCAATGGCCTGCTTTCCAGCCCTTCAATGGCCATTCGTTTTTCGCAATTTTTTTGAAAATGTCCAAAACTTTTACAATAATGGCACCGACCTGTAATAATTTCCCCTTTTGGAATAAGTTGGGTGTTAGAGCCAGCTTCTCCCTTCTGCATGGGGGGTGTCCACCCTGTTTGTATTGCCTGCAACTTAGCGTACATATTCCTTTCGATTTGTCGTGCCATTTTAACTATCTCCTCGAACTGCTTGTTCGTATCTTGCACTATTTCGGGCTCTTTCAAGCCAAGGGCTTTGGCTATATCAGGCTTGAGGTCGCTCAAATAAATCTGTTTAATCACAGCAGAGGTGTCGCTTTTCACATCATCTGTGTCACAAAGTCACGAGCATTCCAGAGCCAGACTGACTGTGACGAAGCAGTCAGTGAAATCAGCCACATCCTCGCTTTCTTTCTGCTGACAAGCAGATATCTTTTTTCAATCTGTTTTTGGTGGGTAATGTTGTTTAAGCCATCGCCAAACCCGCTCCCATCGCCCTCCCCTGCTGTTATCCTCACACAATGGCCTAAGTTCTCCGATATGCTTTTCTCCTGTCCTTTGGAGGATCATAGCGGCAGTCAGGGGAGTGATACCATAAGTATCTTTTAAATCCTGGAGCGCACTCCAGGTCCGCTGCATGCCTATTTTCGGGTGCGGTACTTCTTTAGCCCACCGGTCAATATCTTCCGGTTTTGGATTTGATCGTATGGGGGGATTAGGGAAGGAAGGTGCGAGTAGTACCCCTCAACGGAGTGTGGGACGGAGTTCGGGTAGTGCTGTCATCAGCAGCGGCGGCTCCTTCTATGTCAAGTCCTTTCCCACTTCGGGTGAGAGCTCAGATCTGAGGGTGTCCTCCCTCTGATAGGGGAGACCCTGATCCGTCTTTATCACACACATACCAAGTGTCATCCCAATCAGACCTCCCGTCTCCATATGGCCAATGTGGGAATGGATCCCAATCATTTGCGACCTGCCTGTCGTTTCCCCTGTGGGAGAGCAGGATATAATTTAGTGGAATGGTGCAACACATTAACCAGTGCAGTGTGCCCAGGAACTAATTCTTCTTTCAGTCTCTGATTCTCCTGCCCTGCCTCTTTTAGCTTTTGTTCAGGCTCCTCTTTTGCAGTGAGTACATTTTCTTTCCTTTCATTTTCCGTGCTTTGCTCTTTTATTGTGAGGTGTGTTTATGTTAGCATGTTGTGCGTATGTGTATGTTCACAAACAAGGAAAACACATAAAAAACGTTCATATATTATCTACTTTCCTCCTGTTCCCTGTAGCGGCAAGGCATATTAAAAATACAGGAATTAAGTTTGCTGCTCCCTTGCCACTCTCTGTCCCTTATCTCAGTGGTGCTGACTACAGAGAGGCCATTCCATTTGGTTCACATTTAAGGTGTTTTTCTAGCTGATAGAGTTTCCTGATAAGGAACAGCTCCCAAAGCTGAGATTCACCAGCCACCCTAATAAATTGTCATCTCTGGCGCCTTACTGTCTGGGAGATTCCTTGGGAGAGTCTCATCCCAAGGTTTACAACTCTAAGGTCAGAGTGCATTGTTACTCGTCATCCACTTCGACCAGCCAATCAGGAACTGGTAGGGCAAGGTAACCCCACGTGGGTCTCTGATGCCCACGAAACTTTCAACCAATGAATGACCGTAGTTCCTTCAGATAAAACAGGCAGCACAAGGCCCAGGAAGGGGCTCCTCCAGGACATTCTCAGGCTCATCTTGGACAATCACGTAACGGCCAGTGTGTCCGAGTGCCAGGACTTTCCTTTGTTCTAAGAGTCGAGAATGGAGGTCGCCGGTGCGTAACCAAAGGATCCGCCCAAGATTAGCCCAGTAGCAAGCCTCGTGAACCGCCGGTAATCCATCGTGCTCGCCTGATCAACGAGTGAACTATGGTCGGAACTGTAGACAGCTGAATATCAGTATTCAGGACTAGCGCTACATCGGGAACGAACCGGTTTTCTTCCCGTCTAAAGAGTGTGACCTGCTTGGACCCGCAGTCAATTTCCATGTGCACAAACTCTGCT
Organism: Atractosteus spatula; assembly: GCF_055471065.1. Classification (NCBI taxonomy): domain Eukaryota; kingdom Metazoa; phylum Chordata; class Actinopteri; order Semionotiformes; family Lepisosteidae; genus Atractosteus; species Atractosteus spatula. The sequence continues at coordinate 545,502 of NC_142722.1, forward strand.
AGTAAAGCCAGAACTAACTTCAGAGAGTCTTTAGAGTGCCCCTCCTTCTTCACACATCACGCCGAACCAGAACTGCCTGGCACCAGGCCAGGGATGCCGATTGGATTTAGCAACAGCCTCCCACTGTTTCTTTGTGTCCACGGGAGATCTGAATCCACAAAAATTGGATGAGTATTCAACATTGCAGCTCGAGAATTCAATTGTTACCTCAACCTGAGTTGATATCAATTTAATTCCTATGAGTGACATACTTCCTTGCGAATATCTAATGTAGAAGTTGTAATCTAAGTTCATTTACGAAATGGTATAAATTAATGATATACTGAATGTATGTCCCTCTTGGTTTGTAACTCTTAGTGATTGAATATATACCTTTTGTATTCTGCTAACCCTCACTATAAGATCTGTTATGTTTATATGCACATTTTATGTATTAATAAATGTATTGTCGTGTATTAGTATCCGTGTGTGTGTGTTGCTGAGTTATCCCTCAAGGTTGGTTTTCTAATAGCCATCAAAGAATAATTTTGTGACTTACTACCACAATTAATAATTGTCCCAATAAATGCACAAAACCCCTACATCCCTTTAAAAAAAACAAAAAAACACACCACACCGTGCACAATCAAGGCACAACTCAGCACAGGACCCCGCGTGCAATTAAGGCACAACCAGTCCTGGACAGCCCAGAACCTATGTGCAATTAATGCACAAAACCTGTTCAAACACTCCACGCGCAGTTAAGGCATACACCAGTTTCGAATGCCATTCACAATACTGTGGTTTGTCACCTGCCAGACTATATTCTGGGCTTCCAGCCAACCACCCATTACATACACCGGTGTCTAACCCGGGCCAGAGAAAACCAGAAACTCACGTTTACTCCATCATCTCGATCGATCCTTGCAGGGAGCAGAGACTTGCCAATCGGTCAGACAAGAGAGTCAGGACTTTTAATAAAAGAGGAGTCCTTACCTTTTTGTAGTATGTGCGCTGACCGTCTTTCCTGCCGATGGGAAGCCCTGCGCCTTCTGGAGTATCCTGTTCGTGATGCCAAAAGTTGTTGTAACGGACAAATAAGTTTTGGATCCCAAGGTTAAATTTAAACATCTGAGTTTTATTGAATGAGAAGTAAGACACAAGATGTGAAAAGGGTTAACTTAAGTCAGTTCTGCCTGAAGATTAGACTTCTAAGCAACAGGAGTTTATGGCAGGAAAGGGGGTTAACTGATAAGGATTCCAGATGCCAGCTAGGAAAACCCCTGGGGACTTAATCCCTGACCATTTGGCCAAAAGGCTGTAAACTGGCGAAACACGTGACCTCCCCCCTTTACCATAACAACGAATGACGTCCGAAGTAGCAAGGAAAGACTATATAAACCTAAAGTTTGTACCGGCACCTGGAACAATACTTCGGTTTTGTTGTTTCTTGCGGGAAACAAGACTTTGGCTTTATTGTTCCTTGCATGCAATCGAACTCATCTGTTTAACTTCATACCGGGATCCAGAACCTTATTCTTTCAGTTACAACAATTTTGGCGTAATCGGCAGGATGCTCCAGAAGACAAAGAACTTCCCATCGGCAGGAGAGACGATCAGTGTGCACATTACTAAGAGGTAAGGACTCCTCTTTTTAAAAAAAGTCCTGACTCTCTTGTCTGACCGGTGGGGAAGTCTCTGAGAATCGCCCGAGATGATGGAGTAAAATGTGAGTTCCTGAATTCCTCTGGCCCGGGGAAGACACCGTTGTATGTAATGGGTGGTTGGCTGTAAGTCCAGAATTTGGTCTGGCAGGCGGTGATCCATGGTATTGTGTACAGGCGTTCGAAACTGCTGTTGGGTGTATGCCTTAATTGCACGTATGAAACTGGTGTTGGGTGTATGCCTTAACTGCACATATGAAACTGGTGTTGGGTGTATGCCTTAATTGCATGTGGTTTTTGAACGGGGTTGTACCTTTACCGTGAGGCTCAGAACAGGTGTGGGCCTTAAGTGCGCCCGGGGTTCTGAAGCTTGAGTGGTGCTTTGAATGCACGTATAGTCCAGGATTGGGTCCTGAGAGTAGCTACCTCTTGATCGTGCACAGATAGGCGTAGCGTGGTTTTGTTTTGTTTTAAAGGGAACAGGAAAGACGTAGATGATACATGTATGTTTTTCGTGTTTTCCTCCGTTTAAAGGGAGCAGCAGAGACATAGATATAGATGTATGTTTCTGGTGTATTTCTTGTTTGTGAACATATACACACACACGCACGATACTTACATAAACACACCTCATAATAAAAGAGCAAAGCACTAAGTAGCAGGATTTAAAGGACATTGAGATCCGAGAATAGCCCTGATTGAGCTCAGTGTGTAAGTCCACCCTGGGGCAAAAGCAGCGATGCCGGCGTTCTGGGGATGGTGAATTACTGATCAAGGAAGGGAGTTCTGAAGGTCTCATTCCTTGCCTGTGAACAGTGCTGTGTAAGTCCTCTCTCAAGACTCTGAGAGGCATTTAGATCTGGAGGTAACAGACGCCTTAGCTGAATGAGTGCAGGAATGCACAGGTTTTTTCAAATAAAAGCATCCCCCTACTGTATGAGCTGTTACCTCACACACGATAAAGTAACTCTTAAAGAGACCGAACATGTGTGCTAACTGGTGGTCTGAGAAAGTGGTGGAAGGGTCCGTTTATATATCGGAAAAGTGCAAGTTGACGGAAAAGAAGGAAAAATATGGGAAAAGCTGAGTTTGTCAGAGGGAGTTTGGGGCGAAGACACCTCTAAAGAAAGCATATGAGTATTGGCAAAAGCACAAGGATGTAGCTGCCAACCTGGTGCGCGGCCGGCACCAGTGGTGGCAGATACATGAGAGAAAAAAAGCAAGAGAAATTGGAATGTGATTACTTAAAAGTGTGTTTAAGGCGTGGCTATGCACTAAGAGGAGAAGGACGTGTATCTGTCGAGCTCCTCGCCGAATTTAGCAAAATAGGCATAAAAATATAGTCTTTTAACACAAAATACCAACATAACACTTTTACAGTGTAATAATGTCACTTGCTGACTATTTCGGACAAACCCCTCTCGCCCAAAACCAAACAAAAGCGTCAAGAAAGAAGACCACTCTGGAGTATGGAACTTGTTGGTTGTGTTGGTAACTTTGAGAATCCCACTGTGACTGCTGTGGCCAGAAGTGCATACTCTGGCAGTATGGAAGACCAGACGGCCTACTGACACAGGCGGGGGGCCATACGGCTAACCGTTCATAGTGGGTGACCAGGTGTCCCACCGAGTGTCAGGGGGTGACCAGGCGGCAGTCTCAGTGCTGTGTGTGAAAAAGACTACGTCTCCTTGATGACCAGACATGGCACAGTATTAACCATTTAGGAGATATGAATAAAACTATGCCATCCATTTAGTCAATATTGAAAAATAGGGGACACATATTTTTGAGAGTGTAGGACTTATGCTGACCTGAACCGTGGGGTTCATGGGCACTAACTGAAAGCTCTGGGTCTCTTCTTTCACATTCGTTTGGCTTGTAATTGCACCGTTTTGGAGATATTTGTGAAAATATGTAATCCATGTTGTCAATTTTCACAAATATTGAACACACATTTTTATGGATGCAGACATGATGCTGAGTTTAAAACTGGGGATAAAAGGCATTAACTGGAAGCTCAGAGTCTTTGCTTTCATATGCACTTGGTTCGGACCTAGTTATATGCACTGTATTGGAGATATGAATGAAAATATGTCATCCATTTTGTCAATATTGAAAAATAGGGGACACATATTTTAGGGAGTGCAGGGCTGATGCTGAGCTGGACTGTGTGGTAAATGGCCATTAAATGAAAGCTCTTAGTCTCGTCTTTCATGTGCATTTGGTTTTAAGCTTGTTTGCACCGTTTCGGAGATATTACTGAAAATATGTCATCCATTTTATCAATATTTTAAAATATTGGAGACACATTTTTATGGATGCAGACGTGATGCTGAGTTTAAAACTTGGGATAATAGACATTAAATGAAAGCTCTGAGTCTCTGCTTTCACGTACACTTGGTTTAAACCTTGTAATATGCACCATTTCGGAGATATGAATGAAATATGCCATCCATTTTGTCAATATTGAAAAATATTGGAAACACTTTTTTATGGAGGCAGACATGATGCTGAGTTTAAAACTGGGGATAATAGAAATTAAATGAAAGCTCTGATTCTCTGCTACAAGCTACTATACAAGCATTTGGTTTTAAGATTGTACTATGCATCGTTTTGTAGATAATCATGAAAACAAGTCATCCATTTTGTCAATATTGAAAAATAGGGAACACTTATTTTAAGGAGTGCAGGGCTGATGTTTCTTGGTTTATATTCGCTGTGGGTGAAATTCTTGGAGCATTGCCTGCATCTGTTCATTTTTATCCCCTCCGAACTGCATCAATGTTGTATCCTCTTTCTTCAGATCCTCTGCTGTCTCTTCAGCATTATTGCAAAGCTGTGTTCCTGTCTCCCACTGGATTCGCATCTTGGCCAGATAGAATATCTGAAAGGGTGCTCCTCTGTTTCCAGTGTGTCTGTCTTTTCTAGTTGTTCGTAGATCTGCCCTGTGAACCCCTCGGGGGATGGTGTGGTAGCAGGACCTACTTGACCCTGCACAGAGCGGTCATCTGGAGCACATGGTTTTACTGTATGCATGACCATTTGCTCTCATTGCTCAAGCCCGCTCATTACACTTTCTGCTTAAGGAATCCCTTAACAGCACGATTGCAATCGTATGCTGGGGTAGGCATAATACGCGTGCACTCTCATCATCACTGACACAATTCTGCCCAGTAAAATAGATGCATGTGATCCTCTAGTAGAACTCAAGAGGAGACTCAGACCTCCGTGCTTAACCCGGTGGAAAGCGGCAACAGCCAATACCTGATCAATATGGATAAAATATTCCTATATCATAGCTTGACATCAAAGCTGTTACAGATCTATGGTCCCTGTCTTGCCATCTACTCATGTACTCCCTGCTGGTAGTTTTTCTCACTAAAATAACTTTATTTGGTTCCATAGCTTCAGGCATGAACTGGAACATATCCTTCAGCTCCTCAATATAGGTCTTGACATTATAACTAGGTAATGTCATAGCAAACATTTCTTTGTCTTTTGCTAGCCATCTAAATTAGTGGAGGTTAAATCTGCTGTCTTACCTGCAAAAAGGATCAAGGTGGATACAACTGAGCGTCCTGTATAGGGCTCTTTCTCATCCACTCGGAGATCCTGCTGTAGAGATTATCTGAGCCCAGGCTTCCTGAGTGCCCTTGTACCCTTGGTCCCTACCTGAGACACAAATGCCCTGCTCGAGATCTCTGATTTCTTCCTCAATTAGCATGTCTCTTTGTTCAGTTATTCGTTAGTCGTGTTGTGTAAACTTTCCAGTTTGATTTCCTGTTCATGCAAGCTTACCTGTATCTCTTTTCTGGCCTCGTCCATGACAGAGGGTCTTCTATTTTCTATTTTCACTAATGCTTCTTTGAGTAGCTTCTTTTTCTGTTCATTTTCCATTTTCTTTCCACTGATTATGCCCAATATTTCAAATTGCTTTTTTTTATATTCCTCCAGCTTACTCTTCTTCTGAGCGTCTGAGCTTTTGACAACCAGGCCAGTGTCAATTCAAATTTACCTAGAGCAGTTTAAAGCTAAACTGGATAAGACCCGTACCCTTCCTTTTTAAACGAGGAAATTGCCTTGGCTAGGATTTCTGCGTGGGTGTTTTCAATCTGTAATCTAAAGTCAGACTTCTTAGTACTGTCCCAGTAACCAGGATTGTCGCAATGAGAGATCCTAATTATAAACCACTGAACTTCAGATTATCTGGCAACCATTTCTATTTTTCAGGGAACAAAAGACTCTTTTTGGAATTTTACCTTTGAACACACTTTACTACAGTTCAATGACAACTATCTCTCCACAGTAGCATAAAAGGTAACCCTTACTTACTTATAGTGTAGCTTTAGAGAGCAGGGGCTGCTGGGTTGATTGTTTTTCTACATACAGAACAGCAGGGAAGCATCTTGGCTTTCCTGTAACCTCTACACTGAAATCCTGTGCCAACCATCTTGCTACTGTCTTAGAGAGATTTTCAATTTATCCCTGAAGCACAAGAAGAAGTTTGAAGGGTCACAGGAAGCAATGGCCCTCTTTTACGGATCTGTCATTGAGAGTGTTGTGCAGTTTCCCATCACTGTGTGAGATGGCAACACTTCTGCCCAGGACACGGAACAGGTAGAGAGGGCAGTGTATATCGCCTCTAAAACTCCCCTTCCCTTTGTGGATTCATTCTCCAACTCTAGACTGAAACACAAAGCTCTAAAGATGCTCGCCTGCTTCTTCCACCTTTGTTTACCTTTCTCCTCTCTGGTAGTGCTTAGGTCTGTTAAAATAACGTGCACAACTTCTGTAACAGCACCTGCCCAGAGGCTTTGAGATGTGTGAATACAGTTATATAATGTAGGTTAAATGAATACATTATTACTGGAGTATGTAAGGACAGTATATGATGTGGGAATGTTATTATTGGTTTTATGTTTGTACTGTCCTATAATGTACTGATGTCTTTTGCTTGCATGAGCTGACCAAACCAGACTCGATGCAAAATTCAGGAAGTTGTTATGGAAATAGAAGTGTTGAACTTGAGAAACTGTACAGCAACACAGTACAAGCAACAACACAGACTTAGCATAAAATTACATGAGAAAATATTCAAACAAAAGCCAGTTTCAGTCTATTTTTGTTCCTGAGGAATAAAGCCAGCTGTTGGTTATTTGTTATCAACGAGGCTCTTTAAGGCCTTTACCTTCAATAAAGCCCAAATCCCAACAGAAATTTCTCATATGCCTTGCTGGAGAGCAGGCCCAGTTTTCTCAGCAATGACCCATGACTGAGATTCATGGGTTCTTCCAGGTGTCCCGTATATCATCTGGCCTATGTGTACCATCTGTGGTATTAAAATACTCACTCTCAATTTCAGTATTTGTTTTGTTTGGTTTCTCTGTTGCTCTAAAGGCAGATAAAGGTGTCTCGTGGAATCTAATTTTCAAGTTAGAGGTTGGTTTCAGCAGTTTCACTTCCTGCACAGACTGATGGGTCTAATTCTCATGCTAAGTGGACAGTTAATCAAGTTCACAGAGAAACATTCAGAGTCAAGATGTTACAGTCTCCCTCTCGTTTGTCAATGAGGGTCTGGGTGTGTCCTGAGAGAGACCCCTGCTGTTCCCAGACTGGGCTGCAGAGAGGCAATTAACTCTCTCTAACAAATCTCATATTTTGCAGAGAAGATAAAAACAGTCATCTGCCTGCTCCAAAGCGTGTCGTTCTCCCTAAAAAAACCTCCTGGAGACACTTAATCATATTTCAGGTCTTCTCCCACAGCAATCTCTTTTGGCAAGGAACAGTAATGTCATGAAGTCCTGTTCATCGACCACAAAAGCCTGCCTCACTGGTCTAAGGTTGACTCTTTAATTTATTTGTCTTCCAAACGTGTCTTTATCTGGATGACAGGTGCAGAGATTCTTGTGATTCCTGTGCCAGCTATGTCTTTAGGACTGTGCTGTTTTCTTTGTTATGACTTCTCCATGGTAAGCACACACAACCTCTCCCTTTACAGGATCATTGTTGATTAGAAGACATCTCCAGATTCAAAGTGTTTGAAAAACCAATGAATAAAGCCTTTCTCCCCAACTTAACGTAAATAGTTTCTACAATAAAACCATTGGTTGAACCGATAAAAAAAATCTTTTTCTCATTTTAGTTAACAATGACGAAATGCTAGCGAATAAAATCCACAGTGACCGTGATGAAGACTAAATTGCTTTGCATTTTTATTTGAGTGAATTAGGATGAGTCAAAATGACCTGTTTGACTAAAACTCAAACGGAAATTAATTTCATCACATTAAGTTGGCAGTTTGCGCATTTACTTTCTGTCTGGCCAACAGCAGGCTGGCTATGTTGGGAATAATCCCAGAGCTGTGCAGTGCCTCAGGGCTACTGCTGTGTGAGAATCTCTAGTATTGGGGTATGCCGTTCTCTCTCCTCTTCTCCCTTGTTGAGTTGTAGTTCTTTCCATTCGGTCTTCTCCACACCCCACGTCATGAATCCCTATTGTGTGTTAACTGATTGCTACGCAGATAGACAATGAGATGTGTACACTGTTAATTAGATTAAAGATTCAAATCAGAGCACCTTGATTCGAGAAAATAAAAGGCAAGGAGACGAAAGAAATGCCTGTGGTTCTCCATGCTTTCAGCTGGAAGAAAAATATTTGGAGCCTGAGATACTTCATATATGACGAGCAAACCAAGAAAAACTCTTGTAAAATATTACTGAAGATAAAGAAACAGAATGTGGCTAACATTATAAGTTGAAAAATGTCAACAAATCTGAAGCGGCATAAGAAGCACAGAATCCAGACACTTTTGCACCAAAACAGTTTACATTGTAGCAAGACAACAAATTAAACATTCAGAATTAAGCAAGAATGAAAATATTTTAGTTTTATTCATTTTCATTCATTCATTTATTCATTTCATTTTATGTCTGGGTTAGATTTTAATGTGTAAGATGTTAATTAAAATGTGAGAGCTGGTTGAACACACCATGAGTGCTACATTTCAGCTTCATAATGGCGCTCTGTCAGAAATGTGATTTTTGTTCATATGTTATTTATAAATTGTTGAAGGGAGTCTATGAAATTAATTTTGTGTACTGTACATTTCACGTTATGTAATAGTCATCAGAAAAGTTTTTTCTTTGTGTTTAGTCTATTTACTGTATATAGCTGGGTATTCAGCTAACCAAGAAAATATTATTGTGGCACCAACATCTTACAGCGTGTTCCTCCATTCCGTCTTATTTCTTCAGAAGAGTGTAGGTGGAGTGGAAGCGCTGAGACACACTGAAGCACAGTCTGTCACTGTTAGCATGATGTATATAAGATGATATTCTTATTTTTTCAGAAGAGTGTGTGTTAGCATGATGTATATAATGACTGAGATTCTCCATATATGTAATATGTCAGTATGTACCTTCTTCCAAGTCTCATGTAGATCACAGCTCTTGCTCACACAGGTTTATTAAAATATTCACACCTGCTCACACCTGAAGAAGGCTTCACAGACGAAATAATGTGTTTTCTCTCTTCTCTTTTCAGCATGGAATAAACCTATTACTTGTTCCTTTATTAAAATACTCTCATTATTGTTTTAGTTTTGTTTTCACCGTGGTGCTAAAGACAGATAAATGTGTCTCGTGGAATCTAATTTCAGGTTGGAGGTTAGTTTCAGTAGTTTCCCTTCCTGCACAGACTGATGGGGCTGATTGACATGCTAAGTGGACAGTTAATCAAGTCCACAGAGAGACATTCAGAGTCAGGATGTTATAGCCTCCATCTCCTGTGTCTGTGAGGGTCTGGGTGTAACCTGAGACAGACACCTGCTGCTCTCAGACTGGGGGACAGAGAGGCAGTTAATTCTCTCTGTAAAATCTCCAATTTAACTAGAGATCATTAAAATATTCCTTTGCACTCTTACTTCTTCCTACATTTGTTTGGTAATTGGGTAATTGGACTGTGGGTATGCATACATCTTCACAGAAGCTTATGGAAGATATAACAGTGTCAGTATATTGAATAAGGAAAGTGGAAGCGGAGCTAAATATGTCCCAATGATCTTACTGATTTTAGTTTTGAAGTGATATAAGATTGAAACTTTAAGACTTCCTAACTCATCTCCCATTGTTTAGAGACTGTTTCCCACATTTTTTGTTTATTGGAATATTTAAAATGGCACTAAGATTTCATTTAAATATGAATATTATACAGTTATCTTTTAATGTGTTATTGTTCAGAACATCTCTGAAAAAGTACTTACAGAACAAATGTAAAACTCATTTCTTTCTGATGCGATGGCAGCCATAGTGTGCCAAAATACTCACCACACCAGCTCTCAGTGGGGAGAAGAACAGTGTGATGGAGCCAATTCATAAATAGGGATTATTACGAGGCCATGATTGATAAAGGCCAATGGGAAATTTAGCCAGGATGCTGGGGTAACACCACAGGGGGTCAGGATCCAACAGGTCGGTTTTACGTCTCATCCGAAAGACAGCACCTTTCTACGGTACAGTTTCTCTGTCACTATACTGGGGCATTAAGGCCCACACAGACTGCAGGGTGAGCGCTCCCTGCTGGTCCCACTAACACCTCTTCCAGCAGCCTTACTTTACTTACCTTCCTTTTTCCCCATCCAGGTACTGACAAGGCTCACACCTGCTTAGATTCAGTGGGTTGCCAGTTGTGAGTTGCAGGGTGGTATGGTTGCTGGCAATTAGATGAGAACCTAAGGGAATTGTTTTAGCTAATTCATTTTGACTTCCCCTGATATTAATAATGTTGACTTCATTCTTCATATATCTTTTGAAAAGGAAAATTCCCTCAGTCCTTTACATCTGAAGACGTCTGGGGACAGATCTCAAATGGCTTCAGTTGGAACATCCACCAAGTAAGAGTTCATTGTTGTTTTACAAAGTCATGTTTTATTTCAGAATCACGTACCTATCTGATAAAATGCAATTAGGGAGAAAGCTTAATTAGGAAAATGTAGGCCTTCTCTTGTTTCTATAGACAAACATTTTTCTATGTTGTCTTAGGAAACCCAGCAGGATTCCCCTGGTGTGCAAGATGTGCCTGAGGACATTTGACCAGCTTCCTGCTCACTTGAAGAGGGCGTGTATGAAGCAAGCCACACCAGAGGAGATCAGGATGGCCTCTCGCCAGGCCAGGAAGGACTTGATGAGTCACCTGAGGAAAGGGTGTGTTGTGGATTACGAGAGCATAGAGCTATTGTTTGACAAGGCAAATAGGAACCTAGCTGTGAGACTGGTGGAGTCCATGGGCTGTTTCGTACGGGGGAAACCTGAAGACAAACCAGCAAGGTGAGAGATTAAATTTTGACATTTCTTCATTGTATTTTCAAAGGCTTTTTTGAAACCGGTTATCTCGGTTAGTATTTTATGTAATGGTACTTTTACAGTTCCAGATGCCCTGAGGAAGCGCCTGCTGTCCAGCAGAAAGAGCTGCCGCAGGCTCCTCCAAAGACTGAGGAGGACGAGGAAGATGAAGGGGAACATGGGAGCTCTGAAGAACTGGAGCAGCAGTAAGACTTTCCTTTCATGTTTCCAGATTGATTAATAATTCCACTGGCTCTCTTACGTATGAAATCATTCTATGATTAGTGTCCTATATCCCTACAGGACCCCAGTAGTTAAGAGTTATCAGCAGGCTCTCCGGAAGAGAGTGGCCCGGGCTGGACTATACAGAAAACACACTCTGGATGCTCCTCTCCTGGCTGGGTTTAAACAGTACCTTATCCAGGACCTGGGTGTGGTAAACTGCTCTCAGGAGGTAGGTATTAAAAACTGGGCAGAGGCTCACAAAGTACATATTTTAACTCATCCGCACAGAATTTACCCATCTGAGATTGTGCCTGTCCTAAAAATAAACCCTAAAAACATTTTTTTTAGATAGACAACGTTTCCAGATTCCTGTTTTTTATGGATCCGTCTAAAGCATCCTTGATGTTTGTGAAGGACATTCCCAAAACGCGCAAATTTTTTTACCAACTGAGGATGACTGGACTGTCTCACCAAACCATTGCTAATTACATCAAAAACATCAACCGGTTCCTGCGCTACATCCTGAATGCCACCAACCTAAGACAGGAGGATCCCAGCCTGGCTAACGTCATCATCATCTTCCAGAGCATCCTGAAGGACATTCAGCAGAAAAACAGCAAGGATGTCTCACAGGAAGTCATCAGAAAGAGGTATTTTCCATTTGGAACTCTGATTCCAGTTGGTTTCCGGTTCCAGTACATGACGGGAATTGACGTTGATGGTACTACTCCTTCTGCCACAGATACAGACAGCTGCAGAGTCCTGGGCCGAGCGCCAGTGACTGCTGGAAGGTGCTGAGGGCTGCAAAGAGAGATGTGGAGCGGATACTGGAGAAGACGCACACTTCTGAAGACATCACCATGCCTGAGCAGTGCATAAGTGCATATAACCGCCTCGTGTTATATGTAAGCCCCTTCTCTCTTTCCCATTTATCTCTCTTCCACCTCTCGGCACCTCTCTTCCACACCATCCCCTACTTGTGAGTCCTCATTGGGATCCCAGCCGCCTCGCCCTACAGAACCTTAGCACCCAGCCAAGTGGGTCAGACTGACTGATTGAAACACTCAACACTCTCCATACACTTCATTGCTGGGTGCTGCTGTTGCTACTGTAAAATGATCATTGGCAGTTTTGAATCAGATATTATTTATTGAATTGCTTGTGATTTCAGGTCCAGGAATGGATGCAGAGAAAGAATTTTGTGTCACAAAGAGGACGAAAACTGGCGATAATAGCAGTGACAAAGCACACAACCTCCTCACAGCAGCTGGCATGCTTTGCCCTGAATGAAGAAGAGGAACATGTAAGTCAAAGTTACGTTGATATACTCTCTCCAGTTCATTGCCAACATCTGTCTTCGGCATTCAACAATAGTTGAAAAGTACAATAACTGCATTTTGTCTGTTTTTTCAGATGTTTCACCTTTACTTCACTAAACTACGCTGTACTGCCACTGACAGCATCTGTGGAACAGAGACTGAACATTTTTTCATTTCTTCTGTGGGGGAGCCAATTTATAGTCCTTCCAATGACCTGCGAAGACTGCATGAGAAGTAAACCAAATCACAAAGTTGTTTTAATGTATTAATTGAACTGTCTGTGGCTTGGAAACAATCATACACTGTGTGTATGTGTTTGTTTTGTAGATACCACCTCTCACTCATCACCAGCCAGGCTGCCAGGAGTGCATTTGAGACGGCCACAAAGAGGCTCACAGATGCACAGAAGAGCATTGTGGCGGATTATCTGGCCCACTCAGATGGTACTGCAGAGAAACACTATAGGATACTGACACATGACAACATCTGCTCAGCCATTGAAGTCATTGAAGGTGTTGCAGAGGAGGGAGCTCAGTAAGTGTCACCATGTTCTGAATAGACGACAAAATATTCTTGTGTCAAAAACAGCAATTACTTCATGCTTTTGAAACATCAAGAGAGCAATCGCCAGTCAGTGCTGCAGGATGCACATCTGCTGTGTAACTGGAAGAGAAAACACCACTTTCAGTTCTTTTCAGCCAATGTGTTACAGAGATTATTGTGATCTAATATTCGTTTTTACATCAGATCAACACCAAAATCCGCTGTGGCAGCTGCAGGATCTGGAAATCCGAAGATGGATGATGCCACAGCCTTCCAGGAGCTGACACGGGAGTTTCCAGTGTTGTTAGATGGGCAGCTTCCCAGAAAGAAAGAGCGCCTGAGACTGACTGGAAGTCATGACCGACACTGTTACGACAGGTGGAGATCAGATCAGAGGAAGATGAGACTGCAGAACATTATTGGTAAGTTTACGTATCAATTATTTTCACAGAGAAACAGACAAAGAAAGTGAATTTGGAATCAATTCTGAGGGTTTCTGTTCTGGTTTTCATTCCAGACCATTACGCTAGACGGTTACCAACGGAAGGCCAGGTGACCCGCTATTTTCAAAAGATGAGCTGGACTGCAAATACACCAAAAGCGTCTGAAGTGCTTGAGAAGTGGAAGCCCAACACAGGTGCACAACCAAATGAAAGGCAAATTAAAAAGATGGTAAAGCGTCAAACCTGGAGAGGCCTGACTATCACTGACGATCCAGTGAAGGGGAAGAAGGTTGTGACTTCCAGGCGTTTCCAGAAGGCAGAGGTGGTGTGTGATTACCATGGCGAGGTCATCACAAAGACAGCTGCAGAAGCCCTAATGGCACATATGGCAGAGGGAGAAATGAGATGTCTTTTCTTTTTTGACGGACCTGCACAAAAAATGTGCATTGATGCTTTTGAAGAACACTGCGCTTGCCACCCGGATAAGGAGACGATCGGAAGGCGGATAAATTCCTCTAAGAAAAAAGATAACATCAGGGCTGTCAGAGAGTCATTCATAATCAACGGACAGCCCGTCATGACAATTCTGTTTATAGCGAAGAGGGACATTGCTGAGGGAGAAGAGCTCCTCTTTGATTACAGAGTTTCGAGGAAATCATTTCAGGGTGAAGGACAGGCTCTAGAGTGGCTGGATAACTGACCAGTTCCCGAAAATACTTTGTAAGTATGTTGAACATATCTTCTTTTAGCTATTAAAGATGGTGTCTTCTTGTGACTTGAAATCCATCTCATTATTGCTTATGTCATTGTTTTGAAGATGACATGTCTCATTCTCCAACAGCTAGGGCACCAGGAGGGGATAAGAGACAGACAAGTAGATATATGAAGCTCAGAAGAGCGTAGAGGCTGATTAGCCACCCCACACAAATATTCCCAAGACAAAACACTACGAGACATCTGTCCAGCTTTTGTTCTTATTGAAAGTTTTGGAATGAAGAGGTCTAATTGTCACCACTTTTGAAAAACTGTTGACTTTATCTGAATGTTTCAAAAGAAACACTCCACTTAAAACACTTAAAAGTTTTCCAATTATTTCATGATGAGTGGAGCAATGCAAAGAGTCTTTTTCAGTGTAAGACATCTGCTTTTGGGTCACTTTAAATTGAACAAACTCAAATCTTTTTGAGATGATGTGTTACACTAATTATTGATTTATGAATTTATTGTTTACAGACAGAGGACATATTCATTGTCAGAAGACGGATGATGGCCCAGGATTCCCAGAACGGACACTGGAGTTTCCAGCGGCATTAGATGGGTAGCCGCTTGGGAAGAGACATCGACTGAGACTCACTAGACTTCATGAATGACACCAAGAACAGAGCCTACAAGATGAGTCTAGATAACAATTCCTTAAACCTTTTAGTGAAGATTTCTGAAAAGGCTAAGGACTACAGCAATTATTTTTGGACTACAGAGATATTTTAAAACCTCATTAAGTAGTTAGACATTTGATGAAAAGTGGTTTATCTTTACAAGAATGTTTTAAAACTTTAATTGCAGTTCAATAGATGCCGTAGACCGAATCGACAATGACTGCATTTTATTTTCATTTTAGCCATAAACTGTTGTAAATAGTTTAATTGAAAAAAATATTAATTCAGAGCACCCAATCCAGTTGATTTTGAAATTGAGAGGCAATTATTAGCTATAGCGGTTCGTATCTATGACTGAGCTGTGATTTCTGTTTAATAGAGACCTGTCTCTTACACAAAGGAGATTTTTCACTCTAACAGGTGTCACTTCCCAGCAAAGTCTATCACATTCCATAAGGATTTACTGCATTAGAGCAGATAAGCAGCCTCAGTCCACTGCAGCTTTTAAAATATGACAGGTTTCTGAGAATTTCAAAGCAATAGAAATGTGCAACAAATGGAGTTCTTGAAGTTGTTCTTTCATTGTGCCTTCAACAAAATCATATTAATGTGCTCCTGCTGTTTTGTAGAGTCCGCCTGCCACTCATCTCCAGCCATGTTGCCAGTAGGACACACGAGAAGCCACAAAGCAGCTGACTGAGGTCCCGGAGGACATGCAGGCACAACAGAAGCGCACTGTAATGTTTCAGCAGCCTCTTGGGAAGAGATGGACTGAGACTGATTGCGCTTCATAAACGACACCGTTTGATTTCACCCAGAACAGAGCCCACAAGATGATATGATATGATATGATATGATATGATATGATATGACATGATAATATATGGGCTGGGAGTTTAATGCTGCATCATTGCCATGGATCCAAGAGGGACATCGTGTATGTAGCTATCGTTTAGTGGGATTTTGCTGGTCTACAGAGATCTGAGTACAGTACAGTACAAGTACTGACACGTACAAGACATGATGGATGGATTAATACCCTTATTCATTTATTCCTTTTTTTAATTGTATAATGCTAACATGCCCAAAGGGGTTGGGCAGCCTAGGGGTTGACCTTGGACCCCTAGAGGTTTTTTTTCTCCTTACTAAGGAGTTTTTGGTTCCTCTCTTCCTGTGTCTTCTGGTCTTATCTGTTTTGTATTCACTACATGTATGGTCACTTGCTTTGTTAAGCGCCTTGGGCAATCTTGTTGTGAAAGGCACTATATAAAAATAAATGTATTTGAATTGAAGATGAGACGAGAGAACAATTCCTTAATCCTTTTAGTGAAGTTTTCTGAATAGCTTAAGGACTAAATCATTTCTTAGCCATTTTATAACAGAATTAAGAAGTTGGATTAAAAACATATTTTCAGAGGTTTTATCTTTAAAGGAATGTTTAAAAATGTAAGTTGTCTCTTAAACAACTGTGGTCTGCACAGTGACATATTGTCTAGAGCCCTTCAATCAAGTTTCTCAAAGAGCGCATCAAACTGATTACATTTACCTGGGAGGCTGGAGCCTTTGACCAGTTTTTTGTTTCATAGTTGGTCATTTTTTTCTTTTTCTCCAGTCTGATTTCTGCTTGTTTTCATCCAATTGCTCTTCCAGCTTTGTAATGTGGCTTCTCTTTGCTTTCTTCACTGCTGAGCACAGTTCACACTTGTCAGAGATATATTCAGCTCAGTCAGCCATGATAAAAGACCTGTCCTCTTTATGGCACAGGTCTTGCAATTCTTTTGAGAACCATGGATTCTTATTGCCATATATCTTAACTGTTTTGTGGGTATGCATACATCTTCACAGAAGCTCATGGAAGATATAACAGTGTCAGTATATTGAATAAGGAAAGTGGACAGTTAATCAAGTCCACAGAGAGACATTCAGAGTCAGGATGTCAGGAGTCAGCCTCCATCTCCTGTGTCTGTGAGGGTCTGGGTGTAACCTGAGACAGACACCTGCTGTTCTCAGACTGGGGGACAGATAGGCAGTTAATTCTCTCTGTAAAATCTCCAATTTAACTAGAGGTCATTTAAATATTCCTTTGCACTCTTACTTCTTCCTAAATTTTTTTGGTAATTGGGTAATTGGACTTTGGGTATGCATACATCTTCACAGAAGCTTATGGAAAATATAACAGTGTCAGTATATTGAATAAGGAAAGTGGAAGCGGAGCTAAATATGTCCCAATGATCTTACTGATTTTAGTTTTGACGTGATATAAGATTAAAACTTTAAGACTTCCTAACTCTGATTGTTAAGAGACTGTTTCCCACATTCTCTGTTTATTGGAATATTTAAAATGGCACTAAGAGTTCATTTAAATATGAATATTATACAGTTATCTTTTAATGTGTTATTGTTCAGAACATCTCTGAAAAAGTACTTACAGAACAAATGTAAAACTCATTTCTTTCTGATACGATGGCAGCCATAGTGTGCCAGAATACTCACCACACCAGCTCTCAGTGGGGAGAAGAACAGTGTGATGAAGCCAATTCATAAATAGGGATTATTACAAGGCTATGATTGGTAAAGGCCAATGAGAAATTTAGCCAGGATGCTTGGGTAACACCACAGGGGGTCAGGACCCAACAGGTCGGTTTTACGTCTCATCCGAAAGACAGCACCTTTCTACGGTACAGTTTCTCTGTCACTATACTGGGGCATTAAGGCCCACACAGACTGCAGGGTGAGCGCTCCCTGCTGGTCCCACTAACACCTCTTCCAGCAGCCTTACTTTACTTATCTTCCTTTTTCCCAGGAGGTCTCCTATCCAGGTACTGACAAGGCTCATACCTGCTTAGCTTCAGTGGGTTGCTAGTTGTGAGTTGCAGGGTGGTATGGTTGCTGGCAATTAGATGAGAACCTAAGGGAATTGTTTTAGCTAATTCATTTTAACTTCCACTGATATTAATAATGTTGACTTCATTCTTCATATATCTTTTGAAAAGGAAAATTCCCTCAGTCCTTTACATCTGAAGACGTCTGGGGACAGATCTCAAATGGCTTCAGTTGGAACATCCACCAAGTAAGAGTTCATTGTTGTTTTACAAAGTCATGTTTTATTTCAGAATCACGTACCTATCTGATAAAATGCAATTAGGGAGAAAGCTTAATTAGGAAAATGTAGGCCTTCTCTTGTTTCTATAGACAAACATTTTTCTATGTTGTCTTAGGAAACCCAGCAGGATTCCCCTGGTGTGCAAGATGTGCCTGAGGACATTTGACCAGCTTCCTGCTCACTTGAAGAGGGCGTGTATGAAGCAAGCCACACCAGAGGAGATCAGGATGGCCTCTCGCCAGGCCAGGAAGGACTTGATGAGTCACCTGAGGAAAGGGCGTGTTGTGGATTACGAGAGCATAGAGCTATTGTTTGACAAGGCAAATAGGAACCTAGCTGTGAGACTGGTGGAGTCCATGGGCTGTTTCGTACGGGGGAGACCTGAAGACAAACCAGCAAGGTGAGAGATTAAATTTTGACATTTCTTCATTGTATTTTCAAAGGCTTTTTTGAAACCGGTTATCTCGGTTAGTATTTTATGTAATGGTACTTTTACAGTTCCAGATGCCCTGAGGAAGCGCCTGCTGTCCAGCAGAAAGAGCTGCCGCAGGCTCCTCCAAAGACTGAGGAGGACGAGGAAGATGAAGGGGAACATGGGAGCTCTGAAGAACTGGAGCAGCAGTAAGACTTTCCTTTCATGTTTCCAGATTGATTAATAATTCCACTGGCTCTCTTACGTATGAAATCATTCTATGATTAGTGTCCTATATCCCTACAGGACCCCAGTAGTTAAGAGTTATCAGCAGGCTCTCCGGAAGAGAGTGGCCCGGGCTGGACTATACAGAAAACACACTCTGGATGCTCCTCTCCTGGCTGGGTTTAAACAGTACCTTATCCAGGACCTGGGTGTGGTAAACTGCTCTCAGGAGGTAGGTATTAAAAACTGGGCAGAGGCTCACAAAGTACATATTTTAACTCATCCGCACAGAATTTACCCATCTGAGATTGTGCCTGTCCTAAAAATAAACCCTAAAAACATTTTTTTTAGATAGACAACGTTTCCAGATTCCTGTTTTTTATGGATCCGTCTAAAGCATCCTTGATGTTTGTGAAGGACATTCCCAAAACGCACAAATTTTTTTACCAACTGAGGATGACTGGACTGTCTCACCAAACCATTGCTAATTACATCAAAAACATCAACCGGTTCCTGCGCTACATCCTGAATGCCACCAACCTAAGACAGGAGGATCCCAGCCTGGCTAACGTCATCATCATCTTCCAGAGCATCCTGAAGGACATTCAGCAGAAAAACAGCAAGGATGTCTCACAGGAAGTCATCAGAAAGAGGTATTTTCCATTTGGAACTCTGATTCCAGTTGGTTTCCGGTTCCAGTACATGACGGGAATTGACGTTGATGGTACTACTCCTTCTGCCACAGATACAGACAGCTGCAGAGTCCTGGGCCGAGCGCCAGTGACTGCTGGAAGGTGCTGAGGGCTGCAAAGAGAGATGTGGAGCGGATACTGGAGAAGACGCACACTTCTGAAGACATCACCATGCCTGAGCAGCTTCTTGTGCTGTATTACCTGCAGGCCACTCTCCAGCTGAAGCATCTGCAGCACCCATGGGTGGTAAAGAATATGACAGTAAGCATGACAGTCATGCATATTTCAGTTGTTTGGCCAAATTCTAACAATGAAACAATGATCTGACGTTCATAAAGAGACAGAATAACAGTGCTGGTCAGGGCTCATCGCTGTCATTTAGGTGGCGCTCCCGTTACTTAGGGACTTTACAGGGAGACCTGCTGTGCCAGTGATCCTGGACTGGAGGGAAGGGTGAGGGAGAAGATGCTCTCAGCTCTGTGTTCAGTCAGAGAGATTGGACAGCGGAAGTGTGAGAGTGGAATTTGATTTCCACCCCAGCTTCTCTTCAGTAACTTCATATGGAACAAGAGTTAGTGAATGGCAAACATCAAGTTCAAACAGCCTCAGCGGCACTAAATCGTAATCATTCTTGATGACACCGCCTCGTGTTATATGTAAGCCCCTTCTCTCTTTCCCATTTATCTCTCTTCCACCTCTCGGCACCTCTCTTCCACACCATCCCCTACTTGTGAGTCCTCATTGGGATCCCAGCCGCCTCGCCCTACAGAATATTAGCACCCAGCCAAGTGGGTCAGACTGACTGATTGAAACACTCAACACTCTCCATACACTTCATTGCTGGGTGCTGCTGTTGCTACTGTAAAATGATCATTGGCAGTTTTGAATCAGATATTATTTATTGAATTGCTTGTGATTTCAGGTCCAGGAATGGATGCAGAGAAAGAATTTTGTGTCACAAAGAGGACGAAAACTGGCGATAATAGCAGTGACAAAGCACACAACCTCCTCACAGCAGCTGGCATGCTTTGCCCTGAATGAAGAAGAGGAACATGTAAGTCAAAGTTACGTTGATATACTCTCTCCAGTTCATTGCCAACATCTGTCTTCGGCATTCAACAATAGTTGAAAAGTACAATAACTGCATTTTGTCTGTTTTTTCAGATGTTTCACCTTTACTTCACTAAACTACGCTGTACTGCCACTGACAGCATCTGTGGAACAGAGACTGAACATTTTTTCATTTCTTCTGTGGGGGAGCCAATTTATAGTCCTTCCAATGACCTGCGAAGACTGCATGAGAAGTAAACCAAATCACAAAGTTGTTTTAATGTATTAATTGAACTGTCTGTGGCTTGGAAACAATCATACACTGTGTGTATGTGTTTGTTTTGTAGATACCACCTCTCACTCATCACCAGCCAGGCTGCCAGGAGTGCATTTGAGACGGCCACAAAGAGGCTCACAGATGCACAGAAGAGCATTGTGGCGGATTATCTGGCCCACTCAGATGGTACTGCAGAGAAACACTATAGGATACTGACACATGACAACATCTGCTCAGCCATTGAAGTCATTGAAGGTGTTGCAGAGGAGGGAGCTCAGTAAGTGTCACCATGTTCTGAATAGACGACAAAATATTCTTGTGTCAAAAACAGCAATTACTTCATGCTTTTGAAACATCAAGAGAGCAATCGCCAGTCAGTGCTGCAGGATGCACATCTGCTGTGTAACTGGAAGAGAAAACACCACTTTCAGTTCTTTTCAGCCAATGTGTTACAGAGATTATTGTGATCTAATATTCGTTTTTACATCAGATCAACACCAAAATCCGCTGTGGCAGCTGCAGGATCTGGAAATCCGAAGATGGATGATGCCACAGCCTTCCAGGAGCTGACACGGGAGTTTCCAGTGTTGTTAGATGGGCAGCTTCCCAGAAAGAAAGAGCGCCTGAGACTGACTGGAAGTCATGACCGACACTGTTACGACAGGTGGAGATCAGATCAGAGGAAGATGAGACTGCAGAACATTATTGGTAAGTTTACGTATCAATTATTTTCACAGAGAAACAGACAAAGAAAGTGAATTTGGAATCAATTCTGAGGGTTTCTGTTCTGGTTTTCATTCCAGACCATTACGCTAGACGGTTACCAACGGAAGGCCAGGTGACCCGCTATTTTCAAAAGATGAGCTGGACTGCAAATACACCAAAAGCGTCTGAAGTGCTTGAGAAGTGGAAGCCCAACACAGGTGCACAACCAAATGAAAGGCAAATTAAAAAGATGGTAAAGCGTCAAACCTGGAGAGGCCTGACTATCACTGACGATCCAGTGAAGGGGAAGAAGGTTGTGACTTCCAGGCGTTTCCAGAAGGCAGAGGTGGTGTGTGATTACCATGGCGAGGTCATCACAAAGACAGCTGCAGAAGCCCTAATGGCACATATGGCAGAGGGAGAAATGAGATGTCTTTTCTTTTTTGACGGACCTGCACAAAAAATGTGCATTGATGCTTTTGAAGAACACTGCGCTTGCCACCCGGATAAGGAGACGATCGGAAGGCGGATAAATTCCTCTAAGAAAAAAGATAACATCAGGGCTGTCAGAGAGTCATTCATAATCAACGGACAGCCCGTCATGACAATTCTGTTTATAGCGAAGAGGGACATTGCTGAGGGAGAAGAGCTCCTCTTTGATTACAGAGTTTCGAGGAAATCATTTCAGGGTGAAGGACAGGCTCTAGAGTGGCTGGATAACTGACCAGTTCCCGAAAATACTTTGTAAGTATGTTGAACATATCTTCTTTTAGCTATTAAAGATGGTGTCTTCTTGTGACTTGAAATCCATCTCATTATTGCTTATGTCATTGTTTTGAAGATGACATGTCTCATTCTCCAACAGCTAGGGCACCAGGAGGGGATAAGAGACAGACAAGTAGATATATGAAGCTCAGAAGAGCGTAGAGGCTGATTAGCCACCCCACACAAATATTCCCAAGACAAAACACTACGAGACATCTGTCCAGCTTTTGTTCTTATTGAAAGTTTTGGAATGAAGAGGTCTAATTGTCACCACTTTTGAAAAACTGTTGACTTTATCTGAATGTTTCAAAAGAAACACTCCACTTAAAACACTTAAAAGTTTTCCAATTATTTCATGATGAGTGGAGCAATGCAAAGAGTCTTTTTCAGTGTAAGACATCTGCTTTTGGGTCACTTTAAATTGAACAAACTCAAATCTTTTTGAGATGATGTGTTACACTAATTATTGATTTATGAATTTATTGTTTACAGACAGAGGACATATTCATTGTCAGAAGACGGATGATGGCCCAGGATTCCCAGAACGGACACTGGAGTTTCCAGCGGCATTAGATGGGTAGCCGCTTGGGAAGAGACATCGACTGAGACTCACTAGACTTCATGAATGACACCAAGAACAGAGCCTACAAGATGAGTCTAGATAACAATTCCTTAAACCTTTTAGTGAAGATTTCTGAAAAGGCTAAGGACTACAGCAATTATTTTTGGACTACAGAGATATTTTAAAACCTCATTAAGTAGTTAGACATTTGATGAAAAGTGGTTTATCTTTACAAGAATGTTTTAAAACTTTAATTGCAGTTCAATAGATGCCGTAGACCGAATCGACAATGACTGCATTTTATTTTCATTTTAGCCATAAACTGTTGTAAATAGTTTAATTGAAAAAAATATTAATTCAGAGCACCCAATCCAGTTGATTTTGAAATTGAGAGGCAATTATTAGCTATAGCGGTTCGTATCTATGACTGAGCTGTGATTTCTGTTTAATAGAGACCTGTCTCTTACACAAAGGAGATTTTTCACTCTAACAGGTGTCACTTCCCAGCAAAGTCTATCACATTCCATAAGGATTTACTGCATTAGAGCAGATAAGCAGCCTCAGTCCACTGCAGCTTTTAAAATATGACAGGTTTCTGAGAATTTCAAAGCAATAGAAATGTGCAACAAATGGAGTTCTTGAAGTTGTTCTTTCATTGTGCCTTCAACAAAATCATATTAATGTGCTCCTGCTGTTTTGTAGAGTCCGCCTGCCACTCATCTCCAGCCATGTTGCCAGTAGGACACACGAGAAGCCACAAAGCAGCTGACTGAGGTCCCGGAGGACATGCAGGCACAACAGAAGCGCACTGTAATGTTTCAGCAGCCTCTTGGGAAGAGATGGACTGAGACTGATTGCGCTTCATAAACGACACCGTTTGATTTCACCCAGAACAGAGCCCACAAGATGATATGATATGATATGATATGATATGATATGATATGACATGATAATATATGGGCTGGGAGTTTAATGCTGCATCATTGCCATGGATCCAAGAGGGACATCGTGTATGTAGCTATCGTTTAGTGGGATTTTGCTGGTCTACAGAGATCTGAGTACAGTACAGTACAAGTACTGACACGTACAAGACATGATGGATGGATTAATACCCTTATTCATTTATTCCTTTTTTTAATTGTATAATGCTAACATGCCCAAAGGGGTTGGGCAGCCTAGGGGTTGACCTTGGACCCCTAGAGGTTTTTTTTCTCCTTACTAAGGAGTTTTTGGTTCCTCTCTTCCTGTGTCTTCTGGTCTTATCTGTTTTGTATTCACTACATGTATGGTCACTTGCTTTGTTAAGCGCCTTGGGCAATCTTGTTGTGAAAGGCACTATATAAAAATAAATGTATTTGAATTGAAGATGAGACGAGAGAACAATTCCTTAATCCTTTTAGTGAAGTTTTCTGAATAGCTTAAGGACTAAATCATTTCTTAGCCATTTTATAACAGAATTAAGAAGTTGGATTAAAAACATATTTTCAGAGGTTTTATCTTTAAAGGAATGTTTAAAAATGTAAGTTGTCTCTTAAACAACTGTGGTCTGCACAGTGACATATTGTCTAGAGCCCTTCAATCAAGTTTCTCAAAGAGCGCATCAAACTGATTACATTTACCTGGGAGGCTGGAGCCTTTGACCAGTTTTTTGTTTCATAGTTGGTCATTTTTTTCTTTTTCTCCAGTCTGATTTCTGCTTGTTTTCATCCAATTGCTCTTCCAGCTTTGTAATGTGGCTTCTCTTTGCTTTCTTCACTGCTGAGCACAGTTCACACTTGTCAGAGATATATTCAGCTCAGTCAGCCATGATAAAAGACCTGTCCTCTTTATGGCACAGGTCTTGCAATTCTTTTGAGAACCATGGATTCTTATTGCCATATATCTTAACTGTTTTGTGGGTATGCATACATCTTCACAGAAGCTCATGGAAGATATAACAGTGTCAGTATATTGAATAAGGAAAGTGGACAGTTAATCAAGTCCACAGAGAGACATTCAGAGTCAGGATGTCAGGAGTCAGCCTCCATCTCCTTTGTCTGTGAGGGTCTGGGTGTAACCTGAGACAGACACCTGCTGTTCTCAGACTGGGGGACAGATAGGCAGTTAATTCTCTCTGTAAAATCTCCAATTTAACTAGAGGTCATTTAAATATTCCTTTGCACTCTTACTTCTTCCTAAATTTTTTTGGTAATTGGGTAATTGGACTGTGGGTATGCATACATCTTCACAGAAGCTTATGGAAAATATAACAGTGTCAGTATATTGAATAAGGAAAGTGGAAGCGGAGCTAAATATGTCCCAATGATCTTACTGATTTTAGTTTTGACGTGATATAAGATTAAAACTTTAAGACTTCCTAACTCTGATTGTTAAGAGACTGTTTCCCACATTCTCTGTTTATTGGAATATTTAAAATGGCACTAAGAGTTCATTTAAATATGAATATTATACAGTTATCTTTTAATGTGTTATTGTTCAGAACATCTCTGAAAAAGTACTTACAGAACAAATGTAAAACTCATTTCTTTCTGATGCGATGGCAGCCATAGTGTGCCAGAATACTCACCACACCAGCTCTCAGTGGGGAGAAGAACAGTGTGATGAAGCCAATTCATAAATAGGGATTATTACAAGGCCATGATTGGTAAAGGCCAATGAGAAATTTAGCCAGGATGCTTGGGTAACACCACAGGGGGTCAGGACCCAACAGGTCGGTTTTACGTCTCATCCGAAAGACAGCACCTTTCTACGATACAGTTTCTCTGTCACTATACTGGGGCATTAAGGCCCACACAGACTGCAGGGTGAGCGCTCCCTGCTGGTCCCACTAACACCTCTTCCAGCAGCCTTACTTTACTTACCTTCCTTTTTCCCAGGAGGTCTCCCATCCAGGTACTGACAAGGCTCATACCTGCTTAGCTTCAGTGGGTTGCTAGTTGTGAGTTGCAGGGTGGTATGGTTGCTGGCAATTAGATGAGAACCTAAGGGAATTGTTTTAGCTAATTCATTTTGACTTCCCCTGATATTAATAATGTTGACTTCATTCTTCATATATCTTTTGAAAAGGAAAATTCCCTCAGTCCTTTACATCTGAAGACGTCTGGGGACAGATCTCAAATGGCTTCAGTTGGAACATCCACCAAGTAAGAGTTCATTGTTGTTTTACAAAGTCATGTTTTATTTCAGAATCACGTACCTATCTGATAAAATGCAATTAGGGAGAAAGCTTAATTAGGAAAATGTAGGCCTTCTCTTGTTTCTATAGACAAACATTTTTCTATGTTGTCTTAGGAAACCCAGCAGGATTCCCCTGGTGTGCAAGATGTGCCTGAGGACATTTGACCAGCTTCCTGCTCACTTGAAGAGGGCGTGTATGAAGCAAGCCACACCAGAGGAGATCAGGATGGCCTCTCGCCAGGCCAGGAAGGACTTGATGAGTCACCTGAGGAAAGGGCGTGTTGTGGATTACGAGAGCATAGAGCTATTGTTTGACAAGGCAAATAGGAACCTAGCTGTGAGACTGGTGGAGTCCATGGGCTGTTTCGTACGGGGGAGACCTGAAGACAAACCAGCAAGGTGAGAGATTAAATTTTGACATTTCTTCATTGTATTTTCAAAGGCTTTTTTGAAACCGGTTATCTCGGTTAGTATTTTATGTAATGGTACTTTTACAGTTCCAGATGCCCTGAGGAAGCGCCTGCTGTCCAGCAGAAAGAGCTGCCGCAGGCTCCTCCAAAGACTGAGGAGGACGAGGAAGATGAAGGGGAACATGGGAGCTCTGAAGAACTGGAGCAGCAGTAAGACTTTCCTTTCATGTTTCCAGATTGATTAATAATTCCACTGGCTCTCTTACGTATGAAATCATTCTATGATTAGTGTCCTATATCCCTACAGGACCCCAGTAGTTAAGAGTTATCAGCAGGCTCTCCGGAAGAGAGTGGCCCGGGCTGGACTATACAGAAAACACACTCTGGATGCTCCTCTCCTGGCTGGGTTTAAACAGTACCTTATCCAGGACCTGGGTGTGGTAAACTGCTCTCAGGAGGTAGGTATTAAAAACTGGGCAGAGGCTCACAAAGTACATATTTTAACTCATCCGCACAGAATTTACCCATCTGAGATTGTGCCTGTCCTAAAAATAAACCCTAAAAACATTTTTTTTAGATAGACAACGTTTCCAGATTCCTGTTTTTTATGGATCCGTCTAAAGCATCCTTGATGTTTGTGAAGGACATTCCCAAAACGCACAAATTTTTTTACCAACTGAGGATGACTGGACTGTCTCACCAAACCATTGCTAATTACATCAAAAACATCAACCGGTTCCTGCGCTACATCCTGAATGCCACCAACCTAAGACAGGAGGATCCCAGCCTGGCTAACGTCATCATCATCTTCCAGAGCATCCTGAAGGACATTCAGCAGAAAAACAGCAAGGATGTCTCACAGGAAGTCATCAGAAAGAGGTATTTTCCATTTGGAACTCTGATTCCAGTTGGTTTCCGGTTCCAGTACATGACGGGAATTGACGTTGATGGTACTACTCCTTCTGCCACAGATACAGACAGCTGCAGAGTCCTGGGCCGAGCGCCAGTGACTGCTGGAAGGTGCTGAGGGCTGCAAAGAGAGATGTGGAGCGGATACTGGAGAAGACGCACACTTCTGAAGACATCACCATGCCTGAGCAGCTTCTTGTGCTGTATTACCTGCAGGCCATTCTCCAGCTGAAGCATCTGCAGCACCCATGGGTGGTAAAGAATATGACAGTAAGCATGACAGTCATGCATATTTCAGTTGTTTGGCCAAATTCTAACAATGAAACAATGATCTGACGTTCATAAAGAGACAGAATAACAGTGCTGGTCGGGGCTCATCGCTGTCATTTAGGTGGCCTTTGCAGGGAGACCTGCTGTGCCAGTGATCCTGGACTGGAGGGAAGGGTGAGGGAGAAGATGCTCTCAGCTCTGTGTTCAGTCAGAGAGATTGGACAGCGGAAGTGTGAGAGTGGAATTTGATTTCCACCCCAGCTTCTCTTCAGTAACTTCATATGGAACAAGAGTTAGTGAATGGCAAACATCAAGTTCAAACAGCCTCAGCGGCACTAAATCGTAATCATTCTTGATGACACCGCCTCGTGTTATATGTAAGCCCCTTCTCTCTTTCCCATTTATCTCTCTTCCACCTCTCGGCACCTCTCTTCCACACCATCCCCTACTTGTGAGTCCTCATTGGGATCCCAGCCGCCTCGCCCTACAGAACCTTAGCACCCAGCCAAGTGGGTCAGACTGACTGATTGAAACACTCAACACTCTCCATACACTTCATTGCTGGGTGCTGCTGTTGCTACTGTAAAATGATCATTGGCAGTTTTGAATCAGATATTATTTATTGAATTGCTTGTGATTTCAGGTCCAGGAATGGATGCAGAGAAAGAATTTTGTGTCACAAAGAGGACGAAAACTGGCGATAATAGCAGTGACAAAGCACACAACCTCCTCACAGCAGCTGGCATGCTTTGCCCTGAATGAAGAAGAGGAACATGTAAGTCAAAGTTACGTTGATATACTCTCTCCAGTTCATTGCCAACATCTGTCTTCGGCATTCAACAATAGTTGAAAAGTACAATAACTGCATTTTGTCTGTTTTTTCAGATGTTTCACCTTTACTTCACTAAACTACGCTGTACTGCCACTGACAGCATCTGTGGAACAGAGACTGAACATTTTTTCATTTCTTCTGTGGGGGAGCCAATTTATAGTCCTTCCAATGACCTGCGAAGACTGCATGAGAAGTAAACCAAATCACAAAGTTGTTTTAATGTATTAATTGAACTGTCTGTGGCTTGGAAACAATCATACACTGTGTGTATGTGTTTGTTTTGTAGATACCACCTCTCACTCATCACCAGCCAGGCTGCCAGGAGTGCATTTGAGACGGCCACAAAGAGGCTCACAGATGCACAGAAGAGCATTGTGGCGGATTATCTGGCCCACTCAGATGGTACTGCAGAGAAACACTATAGGATACTGACACATGACAACATCTGCTCAGCCATTGAAGTCATTGAAGGTGTTGCAGAGGAGGGAGCTCAGTAAGTGTCACCATGTTCTGAATAGACGACAAAATATTCTTGTGTCAAAAACAGCAATTACTTCATGCTTTTGAAACATCAAGAGAGCAATCGCCAGTCAGTGCTGCAGGATGCACATCTGCTGTGTAACTGGAAGAGAAAACACCACTTTCAGTTCTTTTCAGCCAATGTGTTACAGAGATTATTGTGATCTAATATTCGTTTTTACATCAGATCAACACCAAAATCCGCTGTGGCAGCTGCAGGATCTGGAAATCCGAAGATGGATGATGCCACAGCCTTCCAGGAGCTGACACGGGAGTTTCCAGTGTTGTTAGATGGGCAGCTTCCCAGAAAGAAAGAGTGCCTGAGACTGACTGGAAGTCATGACCGACACTGTTACGACAGGTGGAGATCAGATCAGAGGAAGATGAGACTGCAGAACATTATTGGTAAGTTTACGTATCAATTATTTTCACAGAGAAACAGACAAAGAAAGTGAATTTGGAATCAGTTCTGAGGGTTTCTGTTCTGGTTTTCATTCCAGACCATTACGCTAGACGGTTACCAACGGAAGGCCAGGTGACCCGCTATTTTCAAAAGATGAGCTGGACTGCAAATACACCAAAAGCGTCTGAAGTGCTTGAGAAGTGGAAGCCCAACACAGGTGCACAACCAAATGAAAGGCAAATTAAAAAGATGGTAAAGCGTCAAACCTGGAGAGGCCTGACTATCACTGACGATCCAGTGAAGGGGAAGAAGGTTGTGACTTCCAGGCGTTTCCAGAAGGCAGAGGTGGTGTGTGATTACCATGGCGAGGTCATCACAAAGACAGCTGCAGAAGCCCTAATGGCACATATGGCAGAGGGAGAAATGAGATGTCTTTTCTTTTTTGACGGACCTGCACAAAAAATGTGCATTGATGCTTTTGAAGAACACTGCGCTTGCCACCCGGATAAGGAGACGATCGGAAGGCGGATAAATTCCTCTAAGAAAAAAGATAACATCAGGGCTGTCAGAGAGTCATTCATAATCAACGGACAGCCCGTCATGACAATTCTGTTTATAGCGAAGAGGGACATTGCTGAGGGAGAAGAGCTCCTCTTTGATTACAGAGTTTCGAGGAAATCATTTCAGGGTGAAGGACAGGCTCTAGAGTGGCTGGATAACTGACCAGTTCCCGAAAATACTTTGTAAGTATGTTGAACATATCTTCTTTTAGCTATTAAAGATGGTGTCTTCTTGTGACTTGAAATCCATCTCATTATTGCTTATGTCATTGTTTTGAAGATGACATGTCTCATTCTCCAACAGCTAGGGCACCAGGAGGGGATAAGAGACAGACAAGTAGATATATGAAGCTCAGAAGAGCGTAGAGGCTGATTAGCCACCCCACACAAATATTCCCAAGACAAAACACTACGAGACATCTGTCCAGCTTTTGTTCTTATTGAAAGTTTTGGAATGAAGAGGTCTAATTGTCACCACTTTTGAAAAACTGTTGACTTTATCTGAATGTTTCAAAAGAAACACTCCACTTACAACACTTAAAAGTTTTCCAATTATTTCATGATGAGTGGAGCAATGCAAAGAATCTTTTTCAGTGTAAGACATCTGCTTTTGGGTCACTTTAAATTGAACAAACTCAAATCTTTTTGAGATGATGTGTTACACTAATTATTGATTTATGAATTTATTGTTTACAGACAGAGGACATATTCATTGTCAGAAGACGGATGATGGCCCAGGATTCCCAGAACGGACACTGGAGTTTCCAGCGGCATTAGATGGGTAGCCGCTTGGGAAGAGACATCGACTGAGACTCACTGGACTTCATGAATGACACCAAGAACAGAGCCTACAAGATGAGTCTAGATAACAATTCCTTAAACCTTTTAGTGAAGATTTCTGAAAAGGCTAAGGACTACAGCAATTATTTTTGGACTACAGAGATATTTTAAAACCTCATTAAGTAGTTAGACATTTGATGAAAAGTGGTTTATCTTTACAAGAATGTTTTAAAACTTTAATTGCAGTTCAATAGATGCCGTAGACCGAATCGACAATGACTGCATTTTATTTTCATTTTAGCCATAAACTGTTGTAAATAGTTTAATTGAAAAAAATATTAATTCAGAGCACCCAATCCAGTTGATTTTGAAATTGAGAGGCAATTATTAGCTATAGCGGTTCGTATCTATGACTGAGCTGTGATTTCTGTTTAATAGAGACCTGTCTCTTACACAAAGGAGATTTTTCACTCTAACAGGTGTCACTTCCCAGCAAAGTCTATCACATTCCATAAGGATTTACTGCATTAGAGCAGATAAGCAGCCTCAGTCCACTGCAGCTTTTAAAATATGACAGGTTTCTGAGAATTTCAAAGCAATAGAAAAGTGCAACAAATGGAGTTCTTGAAGTTGTTCTTTCATTGTGCCTTCAACAAAATCATATTAATGTGCTCCTGCTGTTTTGTAGAGTCCGCCTGCCACTCATCTCCAGCCATGTTGCCAGTAGGACACACGAGAAGCCACAAAGCAGCTGACTGAGGTCCCGGAGAACATGCAGGCACAACAGAAGCGCACTGTAATGTTTCAGCAGCCTCTTGGGAAGAGATGGACTGAGACTGATTGCGCTTCATAAACGACACCGTTTGATTTCACCCAGAACAGAGCCCACAAGATGATATGATATGATATGATATGACATGATATGATATGGGCTGGGAGTTTAATGCTGCATCATTGCCATGGATCCAAGAGGGACATCGTGTATGTAGCTATCGTTTAGTGGGATTTTGCTGGTCTACAGAGATCTGAGTACAGTACAGTACAAGTACTGACATGTACAAGACATGATGGATGGATTAATACCCTTATTCATTTATTCCTTTTTTTAATTGTATAATGCTAACATGCCCAAAGGGGTTGGGCAGCCTAGGGGTTGACCTTGGACCCCTAGAGGTTTTTTTTCTCCTTACTAAGGAGTTTTTGGTTCCTCTCTTCCAGTGTCTTCTGGTCTTTTCTGTTTTGTATTCACAACATGTATGGTCACTTGCTTTGTTAAGCGCCTTGGGCAATCTTGTTGTGAAAGGCACTATATAAAAATAAATGTATTTGAATTGAAGATGAGACGAGAGAACAATTCCTTAATCCTTTTAGTGAAGTTTTCTGAATAGCTTAAGGACTAAATCATTTCTTAGCCATTTTATAACAGAATTAAGAAGTTGGATTAAAAACATATTTTCAGAGGTTTTATCTTTAAAGGAATGTTTAAAAATGTAAGTTGTCTCTTAAACAAAGGTCACTATTTGCTCATCGGAACAAGTGTCTCCAGATAATCAGCTCAGCAACCTAAAACAATTGATGATTGTAAATATGACAAGATTGTCGTAATGTAAAAGCTATAGTAAATGTAAAGTATAGAGTTGTTGAATTCTTTTGTTTTTGTCTTCAACACAATCATATGCAGATGTTATCATTTATGTTAATATGCAGATGTTATCATTTATGTTACTTTTTTGTAGCAGCCGCCTGCCAGTCAAGATGCCAGGAAGTACATGGTATGATCCACAAGGGCTTAATGATGCAGAGAAGAGCATAAGGGAAAAAGAAAACAAGACATTTATCTATTAACACAGAAGATGGGTAATGGGAACAGCACTTCAAGACCAGACACTGGAGGTTAAATTGAAGTTTTAGAAGTGATTCTTTGTGTTTGGCTTCAACACAGTAATATGCTCACATTATTAATTTTTACATAACACCTGATATTCATTACAGGCCAGGGTTCCCAGGAGGACACACAACACAGCCAAAATGTGACAAGCTGAAGTACAGCAGACCATAGGGGAAGAACTCTTGCCTACATTTATGTTTCCACATCTACATCATTTTAAAAACTCCTTGGAAACTGGATTCCCAAGATGAAGATTTAACTTCAACAATGACATTATTAACCTTAAAAAAGTCCTAAAACTAGAGGGGTCTACATCTTACTAAGAATTCCCTGAGAAAGGGAGGAGATGATATGGTCAGTTCCCAGTGGTGGCACAAGGGTGAAGTGGTGTGCAATGACCATGATGACATTCTGGCAGTGCTGGCTCAGTTCGAAATCAGAAAGCTTTTCCTTTTCACCTGTCATCCCAAAAAGGACACCTTTGGAAGAAGAAGAAATCAATCGAGCAGAATAAACAATATTGAAAAAACAACGGTGAAAATCCGTAAGGCTGCAGGGCCTGATGGGATACCACCCCACATCCTCAGGACATGTGCAGCCCAGTTGACCACAGTGTTTACAGACATATTTAACTCCTCCCTGTCACAATCCATTGTCCCCACATGCTTAAAAAAAACACTATTGTTCCACTCCCCAAAAAGGCAAAAGTGATGTGCCTGAATGATTACTGCCCAGTTGCATTAACATCTGTGGTGATGAAATGTCTGAAGAAGCGGGTGTAGCCACACAACAACTCCATCACAGAGTCCCTGGACCTCTTGCGGTTTGCCTACCAGAACAACAGATCAGTGGATTGGTGATGTCCCCCTGGCTCTACATACAGCCTTGGAACACCTGGACACTAAGTACTCATATGTGAGAATGCTGTTTGTGGACTACAGTTCAGCATTCAATTCCATCATACCCAGCCAACTGGTGACAAAGCTCAGGGGACTAGGTCTGTGCAACTCTGTCTGCAACTGGTTGCTGGACTTCTTAATCAAGAGACCACAGGTGGTGCGGCTATGTAATAAAACATCAACACCACACTCCCTGAGTACTGGAACACCACAAGGTTGTTCTCCCTGTTCACTCACGACTGCACAGCAAGACACAGCAACAACCGCATCATTAAATTTGCAGATGACACCACTATAATAGGCCTGAACGATGATGGGTCCGCTTACAGGGACGAAGTCGTACAGCTGCATAGGTGGTGTCATAGCAATAGCCTGGACTTGAACGTAAATAAAACAAAAGAGCTAATAGTGGACTTTTGGAGACACAGGCCACACACTCACAGCCCACTCAGTATTGATGGAACAGAAGTGGAAACAGTCACCAACTTTAGGTGTTTGGGAATTCACATTTCTAATGATCTAACCTGGACTGTGCACACGGACTCTATCTTGAAGAAGGCTCAGCAGCGCCTCTATTTCCTGAGGTGCCTCAAACGATGGGGGATGCCAGTACCTGTATTGGTGAACTTCTACCGCTGCACCATCGAGAGCATCCTCACCAACGGTATCACCGTGTGGTACGGCAACACCTCTTTTCGAAAAAGACAGGCACTGCAGAAAATGGTAAATGTGTCCCAGAAGATCATCGGCTGTGGTCTCACCGAGATTAAACAGCTCTATGAGGACCGCTGCCGTGATAGAATTCTGGCCATCACAGAGGACAGTCACCACCCTGGGCATGAGCTCTTCACCCCACTGCCCTCAGGCAAGAGATGCAAGAGCATACGGACACTTACCACTAGATACTTCGATAGCTTCGATCCACAAGCAGTGAGATTGGCGAACACATTTGCCCATGCCCCTTGGACCACACCTACACCATCTACCTCAATATGATTTCTTATTTATTGCACATCTTCAGTCATTGTTTACATATCTGCATTGTTTACATTCAAACTGTTTAGTTGTTTACTTGTACATTGTCTACTGTTTGTATATTGTCTTGATGCACTGTCTGCACTTTGTGTTTTTACTCTTGTTTTAAGAATCAAGAGACTTTCTGTAAGAATTCCATTGTACCAGTACATGTACTGGTTACATATGGCAATAAAGTTCAAGTTCAAGTTCAAAGTAGGGGAAAAGTATTAAAGGGAGTGCAGGGCTGATGCTGAGCTGAACCGTGGGGTTGATGCATTTGGCATTTGGTTTTGCGCTTGTAGTATGCACCTTTTGGAGATATGAATGAAAACAAGCCATCCATTTAGTCAATATTCAAAATTATTAGATACATATTTTTATGGAGGTGGACGTGATGCTGAGTTTAAAACTGGGGATACTAGACATTAAATGAAAGCTCTGATTCTCTGCTTTCACGTGCATTCAGTTTCAAGCTTGTAGTATGCAGCAGGTCTCCAAGGTGAACAGCCTCTGGCATGTTAGAACCAAGTAGGTAAGGTAAGTCAGCAAGTCAGATCCGTAACTCTGGGATAAGGATTAGCTCTAAGGGCTGGATCGGTCGGGTTGGTTTGGGAAGCAGGGCTGGGCGCGAGTCTTAGCTGGACGAGGCGCCGTGTGCCGCAGCCCCCCTCCCCTCGTCGCGGAGGGAGGGCGGGGGGAAGGCCGGGGTGCCAAGCCGTCGGCTGCGGTGGCGAATCTGGACGCACGCCAGGCCCTTCCCACGGATCTGCCCAGCTGTGGCGCGTGTCGGTCAACCCCCTCCCACCCAGGGGTCTTTTATCTTACAGATTGTGTTTGAGGCTTGCTGTTTATGAAGCCTTCTGCCTTTGGCTCTACTTCATAGTATGTTTGCCACACAAATCTGTGCTTCTTCCCATGTTTTTCCTCATATCACTCATGTAACTCATCTGTTTCTTTCTACTTATTTTTAATCAGTTCCGAGTCAATTGGGTCATTATTCTTCATATGGTCTTCTGGACATTGTAATTTTCTCTCCAATCTTCCATATTTCTTCTGAGTAGTAGTGTTACCTATTAACCCGGTGGAAAGCTGTGAAGAAAGATACAAGATGTGAAGAAGGGGTTAACTGAGTCCTTTCTGCACAAGGACTGGACTTCTAATCAACAGGCTGGTGTTTATGGCAGGAAAGGGAGATAAGTGATAAGGATTCCAGATGCCAGCTAGGAAACCCCAGGGAGGGTAATCTAAAACCCTGACCATTTGGCCAGAGTTTGTAAACTGGTCAAACACCGTGACCTCCCCCCTTTACCATAATAATGAGCCACATCAGAAGCGGCAAGGAAGGGCTGTATAAACTAAAAGTTTGTACCGGCACTTTGAACAATACTTCGGTTTTGCTGTTCCTTGAGGGAACAGGACTTTGGTTTTATTGTTCCTTGCATGCAATAAACTCTGCAACAGCCAATACCTGATCAATATGGACAGAATATTTCAATATCATAGCTTGCCTTGCCATCTACTCATGTACTGCCCTGCTGGTAGTTTTTCTCACTAAAATAACTTTCTTTGGTTTCACAGCTTCAGGCATGAACTGGAACATATCCTTCAGCTCCTCAATATAGGTCTTGACATTACAACTAGGTATTGTCAGATCAAACATTTCTTTGTCTTTTGAGGTTAAATCCGCTGTCTTACCTGCAAAAAGGACCAAGAACATGATGGATACACCTGAGCGTCCTGTATAGGGTTCTTTCTGATCTACTCGGAGATCTTGCCCTAGAGATTCTCTGTGCCCAGGCTTCCTGAATGCCCTTGTTCCCTTGGTCCCTACCTGAGACACACATGCCCTGCTCGAGATCTCTGATTTCTTGCAGGGCAGAGTCTTGTTCCTTGATCAGTATTTCTCTTTGTTCAGTTATTCGTTAGTCTTGTTGTGTAAACTTTCCAGTTTGATTTCCTGTTCATGCAAGCTTACCTGTATCTCTTTTCTGGCCTCGTCCATGACAGAGGGTCTTCTATTTTCTATTTTCACTAATGCTTCTTTGAGTAGTTTCTTTTTCTGTTCATTTTCCATTTTCTTTCCACTGATTATGCCCAATATTTCAAATTGCTCTTTTTTATATTCCTCCAGCTTACTCTTCTTCTGAGCGTCTGAGCTTTTGACAACCAGGCCAGTGTCAATTCAAATTTATCTAGAGCAGTTTAAAGCTAAACTGGATAAGACCCGTACCCTTCCTTTTTAAACGAGGAAATTGCCTTGGCTAGGATTTCTGCGTGGGTGTTTTCAATCTGTAATCTAAAGTCAGACTTCTTAGTACTGTCCCAGTAACCAGGATTGTCGCAATGAGAGATCCTAATTATAAACCACTGAACTTCAGATTATCTGGCAACCATTTCTATTTTTCAGGGAACAAAAGACTCTTTTTGGAATTTTACCTTTGAACACACTTTACTACAGTTCAATGACAACTATCTCTCCACAGTAGCATAAAAGGTAACCCTTACTTACTTATAGTGTAGCTTTAGAGAGCAGGGGCTGCTGGGTTGATTGTTTTTCTACATACAGAACAGCAGGGAAGCATCTTGGCTTTCCTGTAACCTCTACACTGAAATCCTGTGCCAACCATCTTGCTACTGTCTTAGAGAGATTTTCAATTTATCCCTGAAGCACAAGAAGAAGTTTGAAGGGTCACAGGAAGCAATGGCCCTCTTTTACGGATCTGTCATTGAGAGTGTTGTGCTGTTTCCCATCACTGTGTGAGATGGCAACACTTCTGCCCAGGACACGGAACAGGTAGAGAGGGCAGTGTATATCGCCTCTAAAACTCCCCTTCCCTTTGTGGATTCATTCTCCATCTCTAGACTGAAACACAAAGCTCTAAAGATGCTCGCCGGCTGCTTCCACCCTGCCCAGCCTTTGTTTACCTTTCTCCTCTCTGGTAGTGCTTAGGTCTGTTAAAATAAGGTGCACAGCTTCTGTAACAGCACCTGCCCAGAGGCTTTGAGATGTGTGAATCCAGTTATATAATGTAGGTTAAATGAATACATTATTACTGGAGTATGTAAGGACAGTATATGATGTGGGAATGTTATTATTGGTTTTATGTTTGTACTGTCCTATATTGTACTGATGTCTTTTGCTTGCATGAGCTGACCAAACCAGACTCGATGCAAAATTCAGGAAGTTGTTATGGAAATAGAAGTGTTGAACTTGAGAAACTGTACAGCAACACAGTACAAGCAACAACACAGACTTAGCATAAAATTACATGAGAAAATATTCAAACAAAAGCCAGTTTCAGTCTATTTTTGTTCCTGAGGAATAAAGCCAGCTGTTGGTTATTTGTTATCAACGAGGCTCTTTAAGGCCTTTACCTTCAATAAAGCCCAAATCCCAACAGAAATTTCTCATGTGCCTTGCTGGAGAGCAGGCCCAGTTTTCTCAGCAATGACCCATGACTGAGATTCATGGGTTCTTCCAGGTGTCCCGTATATCATCTGGCCTATGTGTACCATCTGTGGTATTAAAATACACACTCTCAATTTCAGTATTTTTTTGTTTGGTTTCTCTGTTGCTCTAAAGGCAGATAAAGGTGTCAAGTTAGAGGTTGGTTTCAGCAGTTTCACTTCCTGCACAGACTGATGGGTCTGATTCTCATGCTAAGTGGACAGTTAATCAAGTTCACAGAGAAACATTCAGAGTCAAGATGTTACAGCCTCCCTCTCGTTTGTCTATGAGGGTCTGGGTGTGTCCTGAGAGAGACCCCTGCTGTTCCCAGACTGGGCTGCAGAGAGGCAATTAACTCTCTCTAACAAATCTCATATTTTGCAGAGAAGATAAAAACAGTCATCCGCCTGCTCCAAAGCGTGTCGTTCTCCCTAAAAAAACCTCCTGGAGACACTTAATCATATTTCAGGTCTTCTCCCACAGCAATCTCTTTTGGCAAGGAACAGTAATGTCATGAAGTCCTGTTCATCGACCACAAAAGCCTGCCTCACTGGTCTAAGGTTGACTCTTTAATTTATTTGTCTTCCAAACGTGTCTTTATCTGGATGACAGGTGCAGAGATTCTTGTGATTCCTGTGCCAGCTATGTCTTTAGGACTGTGCTGTTTTCTTTGTTATGACTTCTCCATGGTAAGCACACACAACCTCTCCCTTTACAGGATCATTGTTGATTAGAAGACATCTCCAGATTCAAAGTGTTTGAAAAACCAATGAATAAAACCTTTCTCCCCAACTTAACGTAAATGGTTTCTACAATAAAACCATTGGTTGAACCGATAAAAAAAATCTTTTTCTCATTTTAGTTAACAATGACGAAATGCTAGCGAATAAAATCCACAGTGACCGTGATGAAGACTAAATTGCTTTGCATTTTTATTTGAGTGAATTAGGATGAGTCAAAATGACCTGTTTGACTAAAACTCAAACGGAAATTAATTTCATCACATTAAGTTGGCAGTTTGCGCATTTACTTTCTGTCTGGCCAACAGCAGGCTGGCTGTGTTGGGAATAATCCCAGAGCTGTGCAGTGCCTCAGGGCTACTGCTGTGTGAGAATCTCCAGTATCGGGGTATGCTGTTCTCTCTCCTCTTCTCCCTTGTTGAGTTGTAGTTCTTTCCATTCGGTCTGCTCCACACCCCACGTCATGAATCCCTATTGTGTGTTAACTGA
Source organism: Atractosteus spatula (assembly GCF_055471065.1). Lineage (NCBI taxonomy): Eukaryota > Metazoa > Chordata > Actinopteri > Semionotiformes > Lepisosteidae > Atractosteus > Atractosteus spatula. The sequence continues at coordinate 584,521 of NC_142722.1, forward strand.
TTGCTACGCAGATAGACAATGAGATGTGTACACTGTTAATTAGATTAAAGATTCAAATCAGAGCACCTTGATTCGAGAAAATAAAAGGCAAGGAGACAAAAGAAATGCCTGTGGTTCTTCATGCTTTCAGCTGGAAGAAAAAGATTTGGAGCCTGAGATACTTCATATACGACGAGCAAACCAAGAAAAACTCTTGTAAAATATTACTGAAGATAAAGAAACAGAATGTGGCTAACATTATAAGTTGAAAAACGTCAACAAATCTGAAGGGGCATAAGAAGCACAGAATCCAGACACTTTTGCACCAAAACAGTTTACATTGTAGCAAGACAACAAATTAAACATTCAGAATTAAGCAAGAATGAAAATATTTTAGTTTTATTCATTTTCATTCATTCATTTATTCATTTCATTTTATGTCTGGGTTAGATTTTAATGTGTAAGATGTTAATTAAAATGTGAGAGCTGGTTGAACACACCATGAGTGCTACATTTCAGCTTCATGATGGCGCTCTGTCAGAAATGTGATTTTTGTTCATATGTTATTTATAAATTGTTGAAGGGAGTCTATGAAATTAATTTTGTGTACTGTACATTTCACGTTATGTAATAGTCATCAGAAAAGACTTTTCTTTGTGTTTAGTCTATTTACTGTATATAGCTGGGTATTCAGCTAACCAAGAAAATATTATTGTGGCACCAACATCTTACAGCGTGTTCCTCCATTCCGTCTTATTTCTTCAGAAGAGTGTAGGTGGAGTGGAAGCGCTGAGACACACTGAAGCACAGTCTGTCACTGTTAGCATGATGTATATAAGATGATATTCTTATTTTTTCAGAAGAGTGTGTGTTAGCATGATGTATATAATGACTGAGATTCTCCATATATGTAATATGTCACCATGTACCTTCTTCCAAGTCTCATGTAGATCACAGCTCTTGCTCACACAGGTTTATTAAAATATTCACACCTGCTCACACCTGAAGAAGGCTTCACAGACGAAATAATGTGTTTTCTCTCTTCTCTTTTCAGCATGGAATAAACCTATTACTTGTTCCTTTATTAAAATACTCTCATTATTGTTTTAGTTTTGTTTTCACCGTGGCGCTAAAGACAGATAAATGTGTCTCGTGGAATCTAATTTCAGGTTGGAGGTTAGTTTCAGTAGTTTCCCTTCCTGCACAGACTGATGGGGCTGATTGACATGCTAAGTGGACAGTTAATCAAGTCCACAGAGAGACATTCAGAGTCAGGATGTTATAGCCTCCATCTCCTGTGTCTGTGAGGGTCTGGGTGTAACCTGAGACAGACACCTGCTGCTCTCAGACTGGGGGACAGAGAGGCAGTTAATTCTCTCTGTAAAATCTCCAATTTAACTAGAGATCATTAAAATATTCCTTTGCACTCTTACTTCTTCCTACATTTTTTTGGTAATTGGGTAATTGGACTGTTCCCAAAGATGGGTTGGTTGGTAGTACAAATTACTACTGGGAAGAACACAATTTATGATGTCTTAACATTAAGATTGTTCTTTTCTTTCTTGTAGGATTAAGAATAATTATGTTTTGTCGTTCAGAACGTCTCTGTTCTGTAAGTTTTGAGTGTAGTGAGTAAAACTCTTCCCGCTGTATTGACTGTACAACCATATGGGAACCACACAATGAAGGGCATCAGGACCAGGCAATAACAGCACTTCTAAATTAATTGTATTTAAGAGAAATATACAAATATAATCCTTTTCTAGTGATGTGTGCTAATATGAAAGCCATTATTTTCCATGACCTGGTTAGTTGATCTGGTTAGTTAGATTGAATAAAAGGCTGGGCTTGGAGGAGGGGAGGAGACTGCGGGGGTGGAGCAGCCGAACGGATTTCTTTTGATAAGCCACATCTCTCTACTCACTAGAGACACCAATTCCATTTGAGACACAAGTCACTGGATGAGCTCTTCGGCATTTCTACTGTTGGCTGCATTTTCGATTTCTCCTCTATTTTAGCGGTAGAAAAAACCCGAAGATCTGGATTTTCTATCATTAACATCTGAGTTCAGCTTCTGCAATCAATATTGCCGACAAAAGGTAAGAAATCGTATTTAAACATCATATATGCTTATACAGGCCAACGACACTACTACCATCTTAACAAGTAATTTATGTGGGTTAATGGTGACGAAGGCCAATCTAAAATCCAAACAAAGCAAGGAGCAGAAATATGGTTCTTCCAAGTGCTGGGGTGTCAAGTGGAGAGCCAGGTTAAGAGCATCCTCAGCAGACCTGATGGCCCGAGAGGCAGACCGGTAAGGATCCAACAGGGGAGATGGGCACAGCTGGAGGTGCTTAAGCACCAGATGCTCAAAGCCATTCATAGCCTTCGAGCTCAGAGCAGTTGGTCTGGCCTGTAGCCATTAGGGCATGATTTTTTTGAAGATTCGGGACCAGGAATTAGAGTGGACACTCTGAAACTGTGAAGTATCATCAAATCCGGTGAACACAGGAGCTACAGATGCAGCCATTCAAAATGCGCGGGCGATACCGCATTATTTTCCGGTATGCTGTACGCAGTCTACCGCAAGTTACCGGTAAATACCGCAAGTTACCGGTAAATACCGCTAGCAAAATAATAGTATCCGGAATTTCCGCAAGGTGGAGCTAATAAAGCTCAACCTCTCATGTTTGAGCTGTAGCCATCAAAGTCTTTAACGAAGATATTAATAATAGTATTAATAATAAATGACCTTGGACAAGCTGTAAACTCAAAGTATTGCCCTGGTCCACATTCTTTTTTTCATTGACCGTCTTTGTAAAAGTAACACCACAGCATTTCGCAATCACGCATTTTTTTCCAATCATGCAAAGTACAGTAATTTTTGAGAATCGATTCACCATGCCTTACACATGCTCATAAAAGAGATTGATTTAGGAACATAAACATATTACCGTATGCAAACTGTACTGTATACAGTATGTATATGTAAATTTAATGTCTTAACTGTGCCCGTTTAAGTATTGACTATTCATATCTAATTTTACCACTGAAGGGAAATCTTAGTAGCTGAGCATAAAAAGAATAGGAGCATACTGCAACGCGTGTGAAGGCCATAAACGATATTAATTTTGGAACATAAACATACAGTATATGGCTGGTCTCGGTACTTTAAAGAAAACATACACGAAACATGGTTTCATTATGACCAGAATCTGTCTTGAGATATTTTTAACTTGATTTACAGTATTTGAGAGGTATGTCTTAACACCGATACTACAGTTCTTAAGTACTGCTCACGTATATGTTTCTAGGTTTATATTATGCATTTCATACGGTCAAATTACTTTTGAGCAACTAATAAGAAGCGCGAAACGGTATGCGTTTTAGTTTCGTTTCGTGCTGGGACTGTGCTGTTAGTTTCCTGACTCCCATGTCACATGGTCTGTGATTGAAACCCGTAATACCGGTTTAATTCGTCACAGCCAGAACTCCGGTTGTAAAGTAGAAGCAGGCGAGATTTCCAGCGAAAAACACCTCCCCCTTCTTCAGGTGTGAGGGTCTTCTGCTCAGAATGAAACGCTAAAATGTAATGTAGGCTCTGAATGGGTTCAATTGTGATTTGGGCTTGATTAAGGTCGCTGCCTTTCATCTAAAACCCTACTTGAATCCTTCTAAACTAAAAATCAGTGTTTGTGAGTTCTAAATAAAGAGGTATCCAGGTAACAGTGAAACGGGCGGACAGTCTGGGGAGATCGCCCGTTTTCCATGTAAATAGTTCCCTGGTTCCGCACCCCTTGGTGTTTCTCTCGCTCTCTCTCGGGTCACCTGATCATTAGCTCGAAAGATTTGAGTGCTTTGTGTATATTCTAATGGTAGTGGGGGCAGGGTGTGTGGGAACAGGTTTGGTTGAAATTGCATTGGAGATCTATGTTCTTCACACCTGAAACATTTTCTCTGAAAGCATTTTCTTCGCAGTTTAACCGATCTTGTTACAGCATGTTACAGTTTACTATTATTAACCATATTAATTTTAAGTGCTTAATGTAAAATCTTGTAAAAATATATTTTCATTGTTCAAATATACATTAAGTCTGACTATCATATAATAAGTTAAATACAAAACTAAAGAAAAAATAGGGTGAAATATAATTCAAAATATTTTGCTAACAATGTTAACTGTTTATGAATAATAAAATGTATTAGCTAAGGAGTAGGATGGCACAGTTGTTAGTATGTTTTTTGTTTTGTTTCTTTTTCATAAATACAACAGTAGTACCTGATGTCTCAGTGGCTTTCAAAATTAAATTATGCATGCAAACCTGTGAACTAGAAAGATAACTAAGATATCCATCCATTTATAATGGTGGCAAAGTGGTTAGCATTGCTATCTTGCAGCACTGGGGTCCTAGGTTCAATTCCTGCCATCCTGTGTGTGTGGGGTTTACATGTTCTCTCTGGGTTACATGGTTTTTCTCCATATGTGTGATATGACTCCCTCTCGCACTCCAAAACATACTGGTAAGTTAATTGGTTTATGGGAAAACTGGCCCTGGTGTGTGTGTGTTTGTGTCTGTCTGTCCTGTGATGGACTGGCGCTATGTCCAGGGTGTATTCTGCCTTGTGTCCGTTGCTTACTGGGATAGGCTCCAAATCCTCTGTACTGGATAAAGAGATTAGAAATGGAAGTAAAGGCACTGTGTGGATGGAACTATACACAGTGTTAGAAACCCACTATGAAATGGCAGCATCTCACTGAGAATAAAATATTTTATACTGCTGGCTTAAGGAAACAGCCTTTCCACCTCTCTTGCACATCAGTATCCATACCTAGTTATTTAAACAACTTGCCTCTAATTATAAACATCTTAATATGCTGGCTCTGTGGATCCGCATCAGCTATGTTTGCCCATTCCTTCAATTCATGTGCATCCAACACACAGTTCAATGCCAGCAACTACACATAATCTAAAATACAATCCTTATTTCAGTATCTATGTAAACATATAGTCTGTTAACTTCATCATCTTCATCAAAAGTATGCCTAACCCCATTAGGAAGTGTTCTTGTTATAAGTGTATTCCTCAGCTTTCCCCAAACTATCTTCTTCTTGCCAACATCTCTAGTCTTTTATCCTGCAATAACTCAGCCAACACTTAAATCTCCAAAAGCTGCTTGTGTTAATTTCTTTAAATCACAAATATCATGTGTAAATACTGGCCATGTAATACTCTGCATTGTGGAATAATAGTTTATTTTAAAGGGAACTAGAGAAACTAAGAACTAGAGAAATCTAGTTTTTTTCTAGAATTAATAAATGCACATCCTGTTCACTGGGGAAATTAAATCCACACTAAGCAATCTTCAATATGTTCAGAATATGACAGCAAGAATCCTATCAGGGATGCATTACACCTGTTTTCAAGTCCTTGCACTGGTTACCTATCAGATTTCGAGTCAACTTCAAAATCCTTATCCTCCTTATATACTGTCCTACAACTGTTATTATTGATCTCCGAATTATTGTACTTGACATGACTTCATTCAGCCTTTCCTGAACGTCTATGACAGGCAGAGAGAGTGCTGTTTCTGGTGCGATCTTTTACAGCTGACATTTCACTGTTTTAAACGAACAAGAAATTAGATTGCTCATAAATCACTTATTCTATATAAACACAGCGTAATTGCCCTCCGAAAATCTTCTTTTTCTTGTTCGTTTTAGAGACCTTGATTGAAACTGATTTTAGATGTCAGAAAGGATTAATTTTCTCTGTATTTCCTACATTGCTTTGTCGAGATTTTAACTTTATATCTAACTTTATATCTAGGCTCAGATTTCAACTATAAATCGTACAGTAATTAATAGCAGTAAATACTGATGTTTATACATAAAAAAGTCATGCCTTGGAGTATAGACCCCCAAAGGAATGCCATAGACTCAAACTGCAAAATAAACACATACAGAAAGAAAGTATTTGTATTGTAATTGCAAATCCTGGTACTGTATGAGTGATTGGTATGACTTTCCTCATTACAAATCTCTTATTAGAATTTAAATTTCTCTGTAACTCCAGGTCAGAACAGAGAAAATGTAACTGCCTTAAGGAGTTTACGATTATGAAAAATAGAAGGATAAGCATGATACGTATGTCTTCTGTCATGTTACTGAGCACCAAATCTTATTGAGAATATGAATCCATTTAAGGTTTATACCATTAAAGTAACGGTTTATTCCATGCTGAAAATGTTTGTACCAGACTTTTTTGAGGCCTGTTTAATTGTGTCTGAAGTCTGATGTTGTAAATTTTATTGTTAAAAAGATCCATGAAAATGTCACTACTAAAGTTAGCTGGTACTGTTGGTACTGTAAGTGGCAAGTAGAGCTCATATTTTAGATTTTGTGTAGTTGCTAGCGTTGAACTGTGTGTTGGATGCACATGAATTGAAGGAATGGGCAAACATAGCTGATAAGGATCCACAGAGCCAGCATATTAAGATGTTTATAATTAGAGGCAATTTGTTTAAATAACTAGGTATGGATACTGATGTGCAAGAGAGGTGGAAAGGCTGTTTCCTTAAGCCAGCAGTATAAAATGTTTTATTCTCAGTGAGATGCTGCCATTTCATAGTGGGTTTCTAACACTGTGTATAGTTCCATCCACACAGTGCCTTTACTTCCATCCATTTCTAATCTCTTTATCCAGTACAGAGGATTTGGAGCCTATCCCAGTAAGCGACGGACACAAGGCAGAATACACCCTGGACATAGCGCCAGTCCATCACAGGACAGACAGACACAAACACACACACACCAAGGCCAGTTTAAATCTAACCTCAGAACCTTTCTTTTCAGAAGACTTAGTGTCTGTATCTGCTTCATTTTCTAATTTTGGTAGCACCTCTAACTGCTTGTCTTTCTTATATGCATTTACTTTGTAATCTGTGGTCCTTTTATCTGTTTTTACATCTACTGTATTGCTTTGAGATGCCACCTTTAATGGTGATATATCAAATAAAGTTTTTTATTATTGTTATAGGGAAACATGATCAGATTGTCCCTGGTTCAGAAAAAAAGATCTAAAGTATACTAGTTTGTCACTCTTCTAATTCCCTTTGCTAAATGACTTTTCATACTAATCTGATCAATCTAACTGCCAGTTTTCTGTGCTTTCTCTATCCTGCTAGATTTGCAATTATTCTGAAAATTTTCATCTTGAAATAACTCATTTCTAAATACCTTTTTCACTGTTAACATCTTGCAGCAACTCTGCGACAAAATATACACTCTGACAGTTCATCCTGCTACCAACATTAAATAGAACAAATCTTAAGATTTCTATATTTATGTCTTTATTTAGTGGTTTCATTAGTGACAAAGGCTAAACTTTCTTGGAAAAATGTCTTTTATGTGTTGTGGAAAAAACTGACTTGCTTTAACAAAATATGTTTACAAATCCTTTCACCTGGCATTTTCGTAGTTAGAAATTATGGAACGCTCTGTTAAAAGCAAGGGAGTTTTTATGTCCGTTGCAGTTCTTTTGAATATAACATGAATATATATCGTTATTAATTTCTTGAGATACGCGATTCCATATTATATTCCCTTTTAATCAAATTCTAAAAGTATGCTTGTTGACTCCGGTATCGTGTTAGTTAAAGACTTCGATGCTTAAAATGTTTAGGGAGAAATGGAATACTGGTGTGTATTTTTTTCTTTAAAGTACCAAGACCAGCCATATACTGTATGTTTATGTTCCAAAATTAATATCGTTTATGGCCTTCACACGCGTTGCAGTATGCTCCTATTCTTTTTATGCTCAGGCACTAAGTAAAAGGAGATGCTTCATATTGCTTGACTAATTTTAAAAACTAAGTTAGAAATGCAGACGCTCCCTCGGTGCGCTGCTCTGGTGCGCCGGCTCTTACACAGTGCCTGTCTGCCGTAAGCGTTACAATATACATACCCAACACTGCTTGTACCCATCTGTCATGCAAATAAAACACCTTGAATTGAATTGAATTGAGGGGAGAAGGGGGGGATACTAAAGCCAATACTGGCTCAATGGGCTTTGACGTGCTAATGCGTTGGTTTAACAGTCCGGGTGTGGCAGGCTTCCAATGTCAACTCGACTCGATTGGAAGACAATGAACGTATTTTAGCCCTAAATGAATTAATAGCAAACATGGTTTACATAAAATACATTTTTCCAAGAAAGTTTATAATAATACGATCTATAGTTGAAATCTGAGCCTACTTTAAAAATAAAGGAAAAGCATTTTCAGAGAGCAATCACGCTGTGTTTATGTAGAAAAAGCGATTAGGTTTATGAGCAATCTAATTACCTAATCGCTTAAAACGCTATATAAAATAAAGTTTATTTAGAGATGAATGATCAATGTGGTAGTTTAAATAATGTGAGTCAGGAAACTAACACAGCGCCACCGGATTTAATAACGCAATAAAAACGCTATAAAATAATGTGACACAGTACAGCACAGTACAATAATACTGACCATGACTTTAGAAGCATAAATTACCTTACACTCAATTTAAACACAAGCTGTCTTTCTGTATGAACCTCTAAGCTGGTTCATACAGAAAATGTAGAAATGCATTAGCCTGATTATGATTAAAAACACATAATTAAACACGCGTTTGCGATTTAAATCAGAACACGATTTAAATCAATATAAATGTTTATATTGTAACGCATACTGTCCAGCCTCCATTTCTCTATAAAAATTTACTGTTGCACACACACACACAATAGAAGCAGGAACCGCTGTCAGAAGGGAAGATATGTTCAAAATATCACAAATATCGATCATGTTGCGATATTTTGAAATATAAAAGTCAACTGATTGTCCATAATATCGCTTACCTATTTTTTCGAAGAAATGTTTGTTAAAATAAAAGTTCAGCACCAGTTGGATTCGAACACACAACCTGCCAGTTGGTAGTCACGCACCTAGACCAGTAGGCTACAAGAGAGCTCGCATGATCAGGCAGGCGAAACAGCCCTACACAGCCCTGCCGCAGTACACGGATATAATCATACCGTTATTAAATTCTTTAGATACGCGATTCCATATTATATTCCCTTTTAATCAAATTCTAAAAGTATGCTTGTTGACTCCAGTATCACATTAGTTAAAGACTTCGAAGCTTACAATGTTTAGGGAGAAATGGAATACCGGTGTGTATTTTTTTCTTTAAAGTACCAAGACCAGCTATATACTGTATGTTTACGTTCCAAAATTAATATTGTTTATGGCCTTCACACGCGTTACAGTATGCTCCTATTCTTTTTATGCTCAGCTACTAAGATTTCCCTTCAGTGGTAAAATTCAATATCTACAACGGGCACAGTAAAGACGTTTACAGTAAGTCTTTCTACGACAGACCAACGGACCACGAGTGCCCCTGTCGGTCAACCAATCACGCACCGCGGTATCCCGTGTCATCATACCTGCGGTATCTGTACCGCGGTGTCTGTACCGCGCACTTTGAATGGCTGCATCTGTAGGTGGTCTGCACAGTGACATATTGTCTAGAGCCCTTCAATCAAGTTTCTCAAAGAGCGCATCAAACTGATTACATTTACCTGGGAGGCTGGAGCCTTTGACCAGTTTTTTGTTTCATAGTTGGTCATTTTTTTCTTTTTCTCCAGTCTGATTTCTGCTTGTTTTCATCCAATTGCTCTTCCAGCTTTGTAATGTGGCTTCTCTTTGCTTTCTTCACTGCTGAGCACAGTTCACACTTGTCAGAGATATATTCAGTTCAGTCAGCCATGATAAAAGACCTGTCCTCAATTCTTTTGAGAACCTAGGATTCTTATTGCCATATATCTTAACTGTTTTGTGGGTATGCATACATCTTCACAGAAGCTCATGGAAGATATAACAGTGTCAGTATATTGAATAAGGAAAGTGGACAGTTAATCAAGTCCACAGAGAGACATTCAGAGTCAGGATGTCAGGAGTCAGCCTCCATCTCCTGTGTCTGTGAGGGTCTGGGTGTAACCTGAGACAGACACCTGCTGTTCTCAGACTGGGGGACAGATAGGCAGTTAATTCTCTCTGTAAAATCTCCAATTTAACTAGAGGTCATTTAAATATTCCTTTGCACTCTTACTTCTTCCTAAATTTTTTTGGTAATTGGGTAATTGGACTGTGGGTATGCATACATCTTCACAGAAGCTTATGGAAAATATAACAGTGTCAGTATATTGAATAAGGAAAGTGGAAGCGGAGCTAAATGTGTCCCAATGATCTTACTGATTTTAGTTTTGACGTGATATAAGATTAAAACTTTAAGACTTCCTAACTCTGATTGTTAAGAGACTGTTTCCCACATTCTCTGTTTATTGGAATATTTAAAATGGCACTAAGAGTTCATTTAAATATGAATATTATACAGTTATCTTTTAATGTGTTATTGTTCAGAACATCTCTGAAAAAGTACTTACAGAACAAATGTAAAACTCATTTCTTTCTGATGCGATGGCAGCCATAGTGTGCCAGAATACTCACCACACCAGCTCTCAGTGGGGAGAAGAACAGTGTGATGAAGCCAATTCATAAATAGGGATTATTACAAGGCCATGATTGGTAAAGGCCAATGAGAAATTTAGCCAGGATGCTTGGGTAACACCACAGGGGGTCAGGACCCAACAGGTCGGTTTTACGTCTCATCCGAAAGACAGCACCTTTCTACGGTACAGTTTCTCTATCACTATACTGGGGCATTAAGACCCACACAGACTGCAGGGTGAGCACTCCCTGCTGGTCCCACTAACACCTCTTCCAGCAGCCTTACTTTACTTACCTTTCTTTTTCCCCAGGAGGTCTCCCATCCAGGTACTGACAAGGCTCACACCTGCTTAGCTTCAGTGGGTTGCTAGTTGTGAGTTGCAGGGTGGTATGGTTGCTGGCAATTAGATGAGAACCTAAGGGAATTGTTTTAGCTAATTCATTTTGACTTCCCCTGATATTAATAATGTTGACTTCATTCTTCATATATCTTTTGAAAAGGAAAATTCCCTCAGTCCTTTACATCTGAAGACGTCTGGGGACAGATCTCAAATGGCTTCAGTTGGAACATCCACCAAGTAAGAGTTCATTGTTGTTTTATTTCAGAATCACGTACCTATCTGATAAAATGCAATTAGGGAGAAAGCTTAATTAGGAAAATGTAGGCCTTCTCTTGTTTCTATAGACAAACATTTTTCTATGTTGTCTTAGGAAACCCAGCAGGATTCCCCTGGTGTGCAAGATGTGCCTGAGGACATTTGACCAGCTTCCTGCTCACTTGAAGAGGGCGTGTATGAAGCAAGCCACACCAGAGGAGATCAGGATGGCCTCTCGCCAGGCCAGGAAGGACTTGATGAGTCACCTGAGGAAAGGGCGTGTTGTGGATTACGAGAGCATAGAGCTATTGTTTGACAAGGCAAATAGGAACCTAGCTGTGAGACTGGTGGAGTCCATGGGCTGTTTCGTACGGGGGAGACCTGAAGACAAACCAGCAAGGTGAGAGATTAAATTTTGACATTTCTTCATTGTATTTTCAAAGGCTTTTTTGAAACCGGTTATCTCGGTTAGTATTTTATGTAATGGTACTTTTACAGTTCCAGATGCCCTGAGGAAGCGCCTGCTGTCCAGCAGAAAGAGCTGCCGCAGGCTCCTCCAAAGACTGAGGAGGACGAGGAAGATGAAGGGGAACATGGGAGCTCTGAAGAACTGGAGCAGCAGTAAGACTTTCCTTTCATGTTTCCAGATTGATTAATAATTCCACTGGCTCTCTTACGTATGAAATCATTCTATGATTAGTGTCCTATATCCCTACAGGACCCCGGTAGTTAAGAGTTATCAGCAGGCTCTCCGGAAGAGAGTGGCCCGGGCTGGACTATACAGAAAACACACTCTGGATGCTCCTCTCCTGGCTGGGTTTAAACAGTACCTTATCCAGGACCTGGGTGTGGTAAACTGCTCTCAGGAGGTAGGTATTAAAAACTGGGCAGAGGCTCACAAAGTACATATTTTAACTCATCCGCACAGAATTTACCCATCTGAGATTGTGCCTGTCCTAAAAATAAACCCTAAAAACATTTTTTTTAGATAGACAACGTTTCCAGATTCCTGTTTTTTATGGATCCGTCTAAAGCATCCTTGATGTTTGTGAAGGACATTCCCAAAACGCGCAAATTTTTTTACCAACTGAGGATGACTGGACTGTCTCACCAAACCATTGCTAATTACATCAAAAACATCAACCGGTTCCTGCGCTACATCCTGAATGCCACCAACCTAAGACAGGAGGATCCCAGCCTGGCTAACGTCATCATCATCTTCCAGAGCATCCTGAAGGACATTCAGCAGAAAAACAGCAAGGATGTCTCACAGGAAGTCATCAGAAAGAGGTATTTTCCATTTGGAACTCTGATTCCAGTTGGTTTCCGGTTCCAGTACATGACGGGAATTGACGTTGATGGTACTACTCCTTCTGCCACAGATACAGACAGCTGCAGAGTCCTGGGCCGAGCGCCAGTGACTGCTGGAAGGTGCTGAGGGCTGCAAAGAGAGATGTGGAGCGGATACTGGAGAAGACGCACACTTCTGAAGACATCACCATGCCTGAGCAGCTTCTTGTGCTGTATTACCTGCAGGCCATTCTCCAGCTGAAGCATCTGCAGCACCCATGGGTGGTAAAGAATATGACAGTAAGCATGACAGTCATGCATATTTCAGTTGTTTGGCCAAATTCTAACAATGAAACAATGATCTGACGTTCATAAAGAGACAGAATAACAGTGCTGGTCGGGGCTCATCGCTGTCATTTAGGTGGCCTTTGCAGGGAGACCTGCTGTGCCAGTGATCCTGGACTGGAGGGAAGGGTGAGGGAGAAGATGCTCTCAGCTCTGTGTTCAGTCAGAGAGATTGGACAGCGGAAGTGTGAGAGTGGAATTTGATTTCCACCCCAGCTTCTCTTCAGTAACTTCATATGGAACAAGAGTTAGTGAATGGCAAACATCAAGTTCAAACAGCCTCAGCGGCACTAAATCGTAATCATTCTTGATGACACCGCCTCGTGTTATATGTAAGCCCCTTCTCTCTTTCCCATTTATCTCTCTTCCACCTCTCAGCACCTCTCTTCCACACCATCCCCTACTTGTGAGTCCTCATTGGGATCCCAGCCGCCTCGCCCTACAGAACCTTAGCACCCAGCCAAGTGGGTCAGACTGACTGATTGAAACACTCAACACTCTCCATACACTTCATTGCTGGGTGCTGCTGTTGCTACTGTAAAATGATCATTGGCAGTTTTGAATCAGATATTATTTATTGAATTGCTTGTGATTTCAGGTCCAGGAATGGATGCAGAGAAAGAATTTTGTGTCACAAAGAGGACGAAAACTGGCGATAATAGCAGTGACAAAGCACACAACCTCCTCACAGCAGCTGGCATGCTTTGCCCTGAATGAAGAAGAGGAACATGTAAGTCAAAGTTACGTTGATATACTCTCTCCAGTTCATTGCCAACATCTGTCTTCGGCATTCAACAATAGTTGAAAAGTACAATAACTGCATTTTGTCTGTTTTTTCAGATGTTTCACCTTTACTTCACTAAACTACGCTGTACTGCCACTGACAGCATCTGTGGAACAGAGACTGAACATTTTTTCATTTCTTCTGTGGGGGAGCCAATTTATAGTCCTTCCAATGACCTGCGAAGACTGCATGAGAAGTAAACCAAATCACAAAGTTGTTTTAATGTATTAATTGAACTGTCTGTGGCTTGGAAACAATCATACACTGTGTGTATGTGTTTGTTTTGTAGATACCACCTCTCACTCATCACCAGCCAGGCTGCCAGGAGTGCATTTGAGACGGCCACAAAGAGGCTCACAGATGCACAGAAGAGCATTGTGGCGGATTATCTGGCCCACTCAGATGGTACTGCAGAGAAACACTATAGGATACTGACACATGACAACATCTGCTCAGCCATTGAAGTCATTGAAGGTGTTGCAGAGGAGGGAGCTCAGTAAGTGTCACCATGTTCTGAATAGACGACAAAATATTCTTGTGTCAAAAACAGCAATTACTTCATGCTTTTGAAACATCAAGAGAGCAATCGCCAGTCAGTGCTGCAGGATGCACATCTGCTGTGTAACTGGAAGAGAAAACACCACTTTCAGTTCTTTTCAGCCAATGTGTTACAGAGATTATTGTGATCTAATATTCGTTTTTACATCAGATCAACACCAAAATCCGCTGTGGCAGCTGCAGGATCTGGAAATCCGAAGATGGATGATGCCACAGCCTTCCAGGAGCTGACACGGGAGTTTCCAGTGTTGTTAGATGGGCAGCTTCCCAGAAAGAAAGAGCGCCTGAGACTGACTGGAAGTCATGACCGACACTGTTACGACAGGTGGAGATCAGATCAGAGGAAGATGAGACTGCAGAACATTATTGGTAAGTTTACGTATCAATTATTTTCACAGAGAAACAGACAAAGAAAGTGAATTTGGAATCAATTCTGAGGGTTTCTGTTCTGGTTTTCATTCCAGACCATTACGCTAGACGGTTACCAACGGAAGGCCAGGTGACCCGCTATTTTCAAAAGATGAGCTGGACTGCAAATACACCAAAAGCGTCTGAAGTGCTTGAGAAGTGGAAGCCCAACACAGGTGCATAACCAAATGAAAGGCAAATTAAAAAGATGGTAAAGCGTCAAACCTGGAGAGGCCTGACTATCACTGACGATCCAGTGAAGGGGAAGAAGGTTGTGACTTCCAGGCGTTTCCAGAAGGCAGAGGTGGTGTGTGATTACCATGGCGAGGTCATCACAAAGACAGCTGCAGAAGCCCTAATGGCACATATGGCAGAGGGAGAAATGAGATGTCTTTTCTTTTTTGACGGACCTGCACAAAAAATGTGCATTGATGCTTTTGAAGAACACTGCGCTTGCCACCCGGATAAGGAGACGATCGGAAGGCGGATAAATTCCTCTAAGAAAAAAGATAACATCAGGGCTGTCAGAGAGTCATTCATAATCAACGGACAGCCCGTCATGACAATTCTGTTTATAGCGAAGAGGGACATTGCTGAGGGAGAAGAGCTCCTCTTTGATTACAGAGTTTCGAGGAAATCATTTCAGGGTGAAGGACAGGCTCTAGAGTGGCTGGATAACTGACCAGTTCCCGAAAATACTTTGTAAGTATGTTGAACATATCTTCTTTTAGCTATTAAAGATGGTGTCTTCTTGTGACTTGAAATCCATCTCATTATTGCTTATGTCATTGTTTTGAAGATGACATGTCTCATTCTCCAACAGCTAGGGCACCAGGAGGGGATAAGAGACAGACAAGTAGATATATGAAGCTCAGAAGAGCGTAGAGGCTGATTAGCCACCCCACACAAATATTCCCAAGACAAAACACTACGAGACATCTGTCCAGCTTTTGTTCTTATTGAAAGTTTTGGAATGAAGAGGTCTAATTGTCACCACTTTTGAAAAACTGTTGACTTTATCTGAATGTTTCAAAAGAAACACTCCACTTACAACACTTAAAAGTTTTCCAATTATTTCATGATGAGTGGAGCAATGCAAAGAATCTTTTTCAGTGTAAGACATCTGCTTTTGGGTCACTTTAAATTGAACAAACTCAAATCTTTTTGAGATGATGTGTTACACTAATTATTGATTTATGAATTTATTGTTTACAGACAGAGGACATATTCATTGTCAGAAGACGGATGATGGCCCAGGATTCCCAGAACGGACACTGGAGTTTCCAGCGGCATTAGATGGGTAGCCGCTTGGGAAGAGACATCGACTGAGACTCACTAGACTTCATGAATGACACCAAGAACAGAGCCTACAAGATGAGTCTAGATAACAATTCCTTAAACCTTTTAGTGAAGATTTCTGAAAAGGCTAAGGACTACAGCAATTATTTTTGGACTACAGAGATATTTTAAAACCTCATTAAGTAGTTAGACATTTGATGAAAAGTGGTTTATCTTTACAAGAATGTTTTAAAACTTTAATTGCAGTTCAATAGATGCCGTAGACCGAATCGACAATGACTGCATTTTATTTTCATTTTAGCCATAAACTGTTGTAAATAGTTTAATTGAAAAAAATATTAATTCAGAGCACCCAATCCAGTTGATTTTGAAATTGAGAGGCAATTATTAGCTATAGCGGTTCGTATCTATGACTGAGCTGTGATTTCTGTTTAATAGAGACCTGTCTCTTACACAAAGGAGATTTTTCACTCTAACAGGTGTCACTTCCCAGCAAAGTCTATCACATTCCATAAGGATTTACTGCATTAGAGCAGATAAGCAGCCTCAGTCCACTGCAGCTTTTAAAATATGACAGGTTTCTGAGAATTTCAAAGCAATAGAAAAGTGCAACAAATGGAGTTCTTGAAGTTGTTCTTTCATTGTGCCTTCAACAAAATCATATTAATGTGCTCCTGCTGTTTTGTAGAGTCCGCCTGCCACTCATCTCCAGCCATGTTGCCAGTAGGACACACGAGAAGCCACAAAGCAGCTGACTGAGGTCCCGGAGAACATGCAGGCACAACAGAAGCGCACTGTAATGTTTCAGCAGCCTCTTGGGAAGAGATGGACTGAGACTGATTGCGCTTCATAAACGACACCGTTTGATTTCACCCAGAACAGAGCCCACAAGATGATATGATATGATATGATATGATATGACATGATATGATATGGGCTGGGAGTTTAATGCTGCATCATTGCCATGGATCCAAGAGGGACATCGTGTATGTAGCTATCGTTTAGTGGGATTTTGCTGGTCTACAGAGATCTGAGTACAGTACAGTACAAGTACTGACATGTACAAGACATGATGGATGGATTAATACCCTTATTCATTTATTCCTTTTTTTAATTGTATAATGCTAACATGCCCAAAGGGGTTGGGCAGCCTAGGGGTTGACCTTGGACCCCTAGAGGTTTTTTTTCTCCTTACTAAGGAGTTTTTGGTTCCTCTCTTCCAGTGTCTTCTGGTCTTTTCTGTTTTGTATTCACAACATGTATGGTCACTTGCTTTGTTAAGCGCCTTGGGCAATCTTGTTGTGAAAGGCACTATATAAAAATAAATGTATTTGAATTGAAGATGAGACGAGAGAACAATTCCTTAATCCTTTTAGTGAAGTTTTCTGAATAGCTTAAGGACTAAATCATTTCTTAGCCATTTTATAACAGAATTAAGAAGTTGGATTAAAAACATATTTTCAGAGGTTTTATCTTTAAAGGAATGTTTAAAAATGTAAGTTGTCTCTTAAACAAAGGTCACTATTTGCTCATCGGAACAAGTGTCTCCAGATAATCAGCTCAGCAACCTAAAACAATTGATGATTGTAAATATGACAAGATTGTCGTAATGTAAAAGCTATAGTAAATGTAAAGTATAGAGTTGTTGAATTCTTTTGTTTTTGTCTTCAACACAATCATATGCAGATGTTATCATTTATGTTAATATGCAGATGTTATCATTTATGTTACTTTTTTGTAGCAGCCGCCTGCCAGTCAAGATGCCAGGAAGTACATGGTATGATCCACAAGGACTTAATGATGCAGAGAAGAGCATAAGGGAAAAAGAAAACAAGACATTTATCTATTAACACAGAAGATGGGTAATGGGAACAGCACTTCAAGACCAGACACTGGAGATTAAATTGAAGTTTTAGAAGTGATTCTTTGTGTTTGGCTTCAACACAATAATATGCTCACATTATTAATTTTTACATAACACCTGATATTCATTACAGGCCAGGGTTCCCAGGAGGACACACAACACAGCCAAAATGTGACAAGCTGAAGTACAGCAGACCATAGGGGAAGAACTCTTGCCTACATTTATGTTTCCACATCTACATCATTTTAAAAACTCCTTGGAAACTGGATTCCCAAGATGAAGATTTAACTTCAACAATGACATTATTTACCTTAAAAAAGTCCTAAAACTAGAGGGGTCTACATCTTACTAAGAATTCCCTGAGAAAGGGAGGAGATGATATGGTCAGTTCCCAGTGGTGGCACAAGGGTGAAGTGGTGTGCAATGACCATGATGACATTCTGGCAGTGCTGGCTCAGTTCGAAATCAGAAAGCTTTTCCTTTTCACCTGTCATCCCAAAAAGGACACCTTTGGAAGAAGAAGAAATCAATCGAGCAGAATAAACAATATTGAAAAAACAACGGTGAAAATCCGTAAGGCTGCAGGGCCTGATGGGATACCACCCCACATCCTCAGGACATGTGCAGCCCAGTTGACCACAGTGTTTACAGACATATTTAACTCCTCCCTGTCACAATCCATTGTCCCCACATGCTTAAAAAAAACACTATTGTTCCACTCCCCAAAAAGGCAAAAGTGATGTGCCTGAATGATTACTGCCCAGTTGCATTAACATCTGTGGTGATGAAATGTCTGAAGAAGCGGGTGTAGCCACACAACAACTCCATCACAGAGTCCCTGGACCCCTTGCGGTTTGCCTACCAGAACAACAGATCAGTGGATTGGTGATGTCCCCCTGGCTCTACATACAGCCTTGGAACACCTGGACACTAAGGACTCATATGTGAGAATGCTGTTTGTGGACTACAGTTCAGCATTCAATTCCATCATACCCAGCCAACTGGTGACAAAGCTCAGGGGACTAGGTCTGTGCAACTCTGTCTGCAACTGGTTGCTGGACTTCTTAATCAAGAGACCACAGGTGGTGCGGCTATGTAATAAAACATCAACACCACACTCCCTGAGTACTGGAACACCACAAGGTTGTTCTCCCTGTTCACTCACGACTGCACAGCAAGACACAGCAACAACCGCATCATTAAATTTGCAGATGACACCACTATAATAGGCCTGAACGATGATGGGTCCGCTTACAGGGACGAAGTCATACAGCTGCTTAGGTGGTGTCATAGCAATAGCCTGGACTTGAACGTAAATAAAACAAAAGAGCTAATAGTGGACTTTTGGAGACACAGGCCACACACTCACAGCCCACTCAGTATTGATGGAACAGAAGTGGAAACAGTCACCAACTTTAGGTGTTTGGGAATTCACATTTCTAATGATCTAACCTGGACTGTGCACACGGACTCTATCTTGAAGAAGGCTCAGCAGCGCCTCTATTTCCTGAGGTGCCTCAAACGATGGGGGATGCCAGTACCTGTATTGGTGAACTTCTACCGCTGCACCATCGAGAGCATCCTCACCAACGGTATCACCGTGTGGTACGGCAACACCTCTTTTCGAAAAAGACAGGCACTGCAGAAAATGGTAAATGTGTCCCAGAAGATCATCGGCTGTGGTCTCACCGAGATTAAACAGCTCTATGAGGACCGCTGCCGTGATAGAATTCTGGCCATCACAGAGGACAGTCACCACCCTGGGCATGAGCTCTTCACCCCACTGCCCTCAGGCAAGAGATGCAAGAGCATACGGACACTTACCACTAGATACTTCGATAGCTTCGATCCACAAGCAGTGCGATTGGCGAACACATTTGCCCATGCCCCTCGGACCACACCTACACCATCTACCTCAATATGATTTCTTATTTATTGCACATCTTCAGTCATTGTTTACATATCTGCATTGTTTACATTCAAACTGTTTAGTTGTTTACTTGTACATTGTCTACTGTTTGTATATTGTCTTGATGCACTGTCTGCACTTTGTGTTTTTACTCTTGTTTTAAGAATCAAGAGACTTTCTGTAAGAATTCCATTGTACCAGTACATGTACTGGTTACATATGGCAATAAAGTTCAAGTTCAAGTTCAAAGTAGGGGAAAAGTATTAAAGGGAGTGCAGGGCTGATGCTGAGCTGAACCGTGGGGTTGATGCATTTGGCATTTGGTTTTGCGCTTGTAGTATGCACCTTTTGGAGATATGAATGAAAACAAGCCATCCATTTAGTCAATATTCAAAATTATTAGATACATATTTTTATGGAGGTGGACGTGATGCTGAGTTTAAAACTGGGGATACTAGACATTAAATGAAAGCTCTGATTCTCTGCTTTCACGTGCATTCAGTTTCAAGCTTGTAGTATGCAGCAGGTCTCCAAGGTGAACAGCCTCTGGCATGTTAGAACCAAGTAGGTAAGGTAAGTCAGCAAGTCAGATCCGTAACTCTGGGATAAGGATTAGCTCTAAGGGCTGGATCGGTCGGGTTGGTTTGGGAAGCAGGGCTGGGCGCGAGTCTTAGCTGGACGAGGCGCCGTGTGCCGCAGCCCCCCTCCCCTCGTCGCGGAGGGAGGGCGGGGGGAAGGCCGGGGTGCCAAGCCGTCGGCTGCGGTGGCGAATCTGGACGCACGCCAGGCCCTTCCCACGGATCTGCCCAGCTGTGGCGCGTGTCGGTCAACCCCCTCCCACCCAGGGGTCTTTTATCTTACAGATTGTGTTTGAGGCTTGCTGTTTATGAAGCCTTCTGCCTTTGGCTCTACTTCATAGTATGTTTGCCACACAAATCTGTGCTTCTTCCCATGTTTTTCCTCATATCACTCATGTAACTCATCTGTTTCTTTCTACTTATTTTTAATCAGTTCCGAGTCAATTGGGTCATTATTCTTCATATGGTCTTCTGGACATTGTAATTTTCTCTCCAATCTTCCATATTTCTTCTGAGTAGTAGTGTTACCTATTAACCCGGTGGAAAGCTGTGAAGAAAGATACAAGATGTGAAGAAGGGGTTAACTGAGTCCTTTCTGCACAAGGACTGGACTTCTAATCAACAGGCTGGTGTTTATGGCAGGAAAGGGAGATAAGTGATAAGGATTCCAGATGCCAGCTAGGAAACCCCAGGGAGGGTAATCTAAAACCCTGACCATTTGGCCAGAGTTTGTAAACTGGTCAAACACCGTGACCTCCCCCCTTTACCATAATAATGAGCCACATCAGAAGCGGCAAGGAAGGGCTGTATAAACTAAAAGTTTGTACCGGCACTTTGAACAATACTTCGGTTTTGCTGTTCCTTGAGGGAACAGGACTTTGGTTTTATTGTTCCTTGCATGCAATAAACTCTGCAACAGCCAATACCTGATCAATATGGACAGAATATTTCAATATCATAGCTTGCCTTGCCATCTACTCATGTACTGCCCTGCTGGTAGTTTTTCTCACTAAAATAACTTTCTTTGGTTTCACAGCTTCAGGCATGAACTGGAACATATCCTTCAGCTCCTCAATATAGGTCTTGACATTACAACTAGGTATTGTCAGATCAAACATTTCTTTGTCTTTTGAGGTTAAATCCGCTGTCTTACCTGCAAAAAGGACCAAGAACATGATGGATACACCTGAGCGTCCTGTATAGGGTTCTTTCTGATCTACTCGGAGATCTTGCCCTAGAGATTCTCTGTGCCCAGGCTTCCTGAATGCCCTTGTTCCCTTGGTCCCTACCTGAGACACACATGCCCTGCTCGAGATCTCTGATTTCTTGCAGGGCAGAGTCTTGTTCCTTGATCAGTATTTCTCTTTGTTCAGTTATTCGTTAGTCTTGTTGTGTAAACTTTCCAGTTTGATTTCCTGTTCATGCAAGCTTACCTGTATCTCTTTTCTGGCCTCGTCCATGACAGAGGGTCTTCTATTTTCTATTTTCACTAATGCTTCTTTGAGTAGTTTCTTTTTCTGTTCATTTTCCATTTTCTTTCCACTGATTATGCCCAATATTTCAAATTGCTCTTTTTTATATTCCTCCAGCTTACTCTTCTTCTGAGCGTCTGAGCTTTTGACAACCAGGCCAGTGTCAATTCAAATTTATCTAGAGCAGTTTAAAGCTAAACTGGATAAGACCCGTACCCTTCCTTTTTAAACGAGGAAATTGCCTTGGCTAGGATTTCTGCGTGGGTGTTTTCAATCTGTAATCTAAAGTCAGACTTCTTAGTACTGTCCCAGTAACCAGGATTGTCGCAATGAGAGATCCTAATTATAAACCACTGAACTTCAGATTATCTGGCAACCATTTCTATTTTTCAGGGAACAAAAGACTCTTTTTGGAATTTTACCTTTGAACACACTTTACTACAGTTCAATGACAACTATCTCTCCACAGTAGCATAAAAGGTAACCCTTACTTACTTATAGTGTAGCTTTAGAGAGCAGGGGCTGCTGGGTTGATTGTTTTTCTACATACAGAACAGCAGGGAAGCATCTTGGCTTTCCTGTAACCTCTACACTGAAATCCTGTGCCAACCATCTTGCTACTGTCTTAGAGAGATTTTCAATTTATCCCTGAAGCACAAGAAGAAGTTTGAAGGGTCACAGGAAGCAATGGCCCTCTTTTACGGATCTGTCATTGAGAGTGTTGTGCTGTTTCCCATCACTGTGTGAGATGGCAACACTTCTGCCCAGGACACGGAACAGGTAGAGAGGGCAGTGTATATCGCCTCTAAAACTCCCCTTCCCTTTGTGGATTCATTCTCCATCTCTAGACTGAAACACAAAGCTCTAAAGATGCTCGCCGGCTGCTTCCACCCTGCCCAGCCTTTGTTTACCTTTCTCCTCTCTGGTAGTGCTTAGGTCTGTTAAAATAAGGTGCACAGCTTCTGTAACAGCACCTGCCCAGAGGCTTTGAGATGTGTGAATCCAGTTATATAATGTAGGTTAAATGAATACATTATTACTGGAGTATGTAAGGACAGTATATGATGTGGGAATGTTATTATTGGTTTTATGTTTGTACTGTCCTATATTGCACTGATGTCTTTTGCTTGCATGAGCTGACCAAACCAGACTCGATGCAAAATTCAGGAAGTTGTTATGGAAATAGAAGTGTTGAACTTGAGAAACTGTACAGCAACACAGTACAAGCAACAACACAGACTTAGCATAAAATTACATGAGAAAATATTCAAACAAAAGCCAGTTTCAGTCTATTTTTGTTCCTGAGGAATAAAGCCAGCTGTTGGTTATTTGTTATCAACGAGGCTCTTTAAGGCCTTTACCTTCAATAAAGCCCAAATCCCAACAGAAATTTCTCATGTGCCTTGCTGGAGAGCAGGCCCAGTTTTCTCAGCAATGACCCATGACTGAGATTCATGGGTTCTTCCAGGTGTCCCGTATATCATCTGGCCTATGTGTACCATCTGTGGTATTAAAATACACACTCTCAATTTCAGTATTTTTTTGTTTGGTTTCTCTGTTGCTCTAAAGGCAGATAAAGGTGTCAAGTTAGAGGTTGGTTTCAGCAGTTTCACTTCCTGCACAGACTGATGGGTCTGATTCTCATGCTAAGTGGACAGTTAATCAAGTTCACAGAGAAACATTCAGAGTCAAGATGTTACAGCCTCCCTCTCGTTTGTCTATGAGGGTCTGGGTGTGTCCTGAGAGAGACCCCTGCTGTTCCCAGACTGGGCTGCAGAGAGGCAATTAACTCTCTCTAACAAATCTCATATTTTGCAGAGAAGATAAAAACAGTCATCCGCCTGCTCCAAAGCGTGTCGTTCTCCCTAAAAAAACCTCCTGGAGACACTTAATCATATTTCAGGTCTTCTCCCACAGCAATCTCTTTTGGCAAGGAACAGTAATGTCATGAAGTCCTGTTCATCGACCACAAAAGCCTGCCTCACTGGTCTAAGGTTGACTCTTTAATTTATTTGTCTTCCAAACGTGTCTTTATCTGGATGACAGGTGCAGAGATTCTTGTGATTCCTGTGCCAGCTATGTCTTTAGGACTGTGCTGTTTTCTTTGTTATGACTTCTCCATGGTAAGCACACACAACCTCTCCCTTTACAGGATCATTGTTGATTAGAAGACATCTCCAGATTCAAAGTGTTTGAAAAACCAATGAATAAAACCTTTCTCCCCAACTTAACGTAAATGGTTTCTACAATAAAACCATTGGTTGAACCGATAAAAAAAATCTTTTTCTCATTTTAGTTAACAATGACGAAATGCTAGCGAATAAAATCCACAGTGACCGTGATGAAGACTAAATTGCTTTGCATTTTTATTTGAGTGAATTAGGATGAGTCAAAATGACCTGTTTGACTAAAACTCAAACGGAAATTAATTTCATCACATTAAGTTGGCAGTTTGCGCATTTACTTTCTGTCTGGCCAACAGCAGGCTGGCTGTGTTGGGAATAATCCCAGAGCTGTGCAGTGCCTCAGGGCTACTGCTGTGTGAGAATCTCCAGTATCGGGGTATGCTGTTCTCTCTCCTCTTCTCCCTTGTTGAGTTGTAGTTCTTTCCATTCGGTCTGCTCCACACCCCACGTCATGAATCCCTATTGTGTGTTAACTGATTGCTACGCAGATAGACAATGAGATGTGTACACTGTTAATTAGATTAAAGATTCAAATCAGAGCACCTTGATTCGAGAAAATAAAAGGCAAGGAGACAAAAGAAATGCCTGTGGTTCTTCATGCTTTCAGCTGGAAGAAAAAGATTTGGAGCCTGAGATACTTCATATACGACGAGCAAACCAAGAAAAACTCTTGTAAAATATTACTGAAGATAAAGAAACAGAATGTGGCTAACATTATAAGTTGAAAAACGTCAACAAATCTGAAGGGGCATAAGAAGCACAGAATCCAGACACTTTTGCACCAAAACAGTTTACATTGTAGCAAGACAACAAATTAAACATTCAGAATTAAGCAAGAATGAAAATATTTTAGTTTTATTCATTTTCATTCATTTATTTATTCATTTCATTTTATGTCTGGGTTAGATTTTAATGTGTAAGATGTTAATTAAAATGTGAGAGCTGGTTGAACACACCATGAGTGCTACATTTCAGCTTCATGATGGCGCTCTGTCAGAAATGTGATTTTTGTTCATATGTTATTTATAAATTGTTGAAGGGAGTCTATGAAATTAATTTTGTGTACTGTACATTTCACGTTATGTAATAGTCATCAGAAAAGACTTTTCTTTGTGTTTAGTCTATTTACTGTATATAGCTGGGTATTCAGCTAACCAAGAAAATATTATTGTGGCACCAACATCTTACAGCGTGTTCCTCCATTCCGTCTTATTTCTTCAGAAGAGTGTAGGTGGAGTGGAAGCGCTGAGACACACTGAAGCACAGTCTGTCACTGTTAGCATGATGTATATAAGATGATATTCTTATTTTTTCAGAAGAGTGTGTGTTAGCATGATGTATATAATGACTGAGATTCTCCATATATGTAATATGTCACCATGTACCTTCTTCCAAGTCTCATGTAGATCACAGCTCTTGCTCACACAGGTTTATTAAAATATTCACACCTGCTCACACCTGAAGAAGGCTTCACAGACGAAATAATGTGTTTTCTCTCTTCTCTTTTCAGCATGGAATAAACCTATTACTTGTTCCTTTATTAAAATACTCTCATTATTGTTTTAGTTTTGTTTTCACCGTGGCGCTAAAGACAGATAAATGTGTCTCGTGGAATCTAATTTCAGGTTGGAGGTTAGTTTCAGTAGTTTCCCTTCCTGCACAGACTGATGGGGCTGATTGACATGCTAAGTGGACAGTTAATCAAGTCCACAGAGAGACATTCAGAGTCAGGATGTTATAGCCTCCATCTCCTGTGTCTGTGAGGGTCTGGGTGTAACCTGAGACAGACACCTGCTGCTCTCAGACTGGGGGACAGAGAGGCAGTTAATTCTCTCTGTAAAATCTCCAATTTAACTAGAGATCATTAAAATATTCCTTTGCACTCTTACTTCTTCCTACATTTTTTTGGTAATTGGGTAATTGGACTGTTCCCAAAGATGGGTTGGTTGGTAGTACAAATTACTACTGGGAAGAACACAATTTATGATGTCTTAACATTAAGATTGTTCTTTTCTTTCTTGTAGGATTAAGAATAATTATGTTTTGTCGTTCAGAACGTCTCTGTTCTGTAAGTTTTGAGTGTAGTGAGTAAAACTCTTCCCGCTGTATTGACTGTACAACCATATGGGAACCACACAATGAAGGGCATCAGGACCAGGCAATAACAGCACTTCTAAATTAATTGTATTTAAGAGAAATATACAAATATAATCCTTTTCTAGTGATGTGTGCTAATATGAAAGCCATTATTTTCCATGACCTGGTTAGTTGATCTGGTTAGTTAGATTGAATAAAAGGCTGGGCTTGGAGGAGGGGAGGAGACTGCGGGGGTGGAGCAGCCGAACGGATTTCTTTTGATAAGCCACATCTCTCTACTCACTAGAGACACCAATTCCATTTGAGACACAAGTCACTGGATGAGCTCTTCGGCATTTCTACTGTTGGCTGCATTTTCGATTTCTCCTCTATTTTAGCGGTAGAAAAAACCCGAAGATCTGGATTTTCTATCATTAACATCTGAGTTCAGCTTCTGCAATCAATATTGCCGACAAAAGGTAAGAAATCGTATTTAAACATCATATATGCTTATACAGGCCAACGACACTACTACCATCTTAACAAGTAATTTATGTGGGTTAATGGTGACGAAGGCCAATCTAAAATCCAAACAAAGCAAGGAGCAGAAATATGGTTCTTCCAAGTGCTGGGGTGTCAAGTGGAGAGCCAGGTTAAGAGCATCCTCAGCAGACCTGATGGCCCGAGAGGCAGACTGGTAAGGATCCAACAGGGGAGATGGGCACAGGTGGAGGTGCTTAAGCACCAGATGCTCAAAGCCATTCATAGCCTTCGAGCTCAGAGCAGTTGGTCTGGCCTGTAGCCATTAGGGCATGATTTTTTTGAAGATTCGGGACCAGGAATTAGAGTGGATACTCTGAAACTGTGAAGTATCATCAAATCCGGTGAACACAGGAGCCAGGTGGTCTGCACAGTGACATATTGTCTAGAGCCCTTCAATCAAGTTTCTCAAAAAGCGCATCAAACTGATTACATTTACCTGGGAGGCTGGAGCCTTTGACCAGTTTTTTGTTTCATAGTTGGTCATTTTTTTCTTTTTCTCCAGTCTGATTTCTGCTTGTTTTCATCCAATTGCTCTTCCAGCTTTGTAATGTGGCTTCTCTTTGCTTTCTTCACTGCTGAGCACAGTTCACACTTGTTAGAGATATATTCAGCTCAGTCAGCCATGATAAAAGACCTGTCCTCTTTATGGCACAGGTCTTGCAATTCTTTTGAGAACCATGGATTCTTATTGCCATATATCTTAACTGTTTTGTGGGTATGCATACATCTTCACAGAAGCTCATGGAAGATATAACAGTGTCAGTATATTGAATAAGGAAAGTGGACAGTTAATCAAGTCCACAGAGAGACATTCAGAGTCAGGATGTCAGGAGTCAGCCTCCATCTCCTTTGTCTGTGAGGGTCTGGGTGTAACCTGAGACAGACACCTGCTGTTCTCAGACTGGGGGACAGATAGGCAGTTAATTCTCTCTGTAAAATCTCCAATTTAACTAGAGGTCATTTAAATATTCCTTTGCACTCTTACTTCTTCCTAAATTTATTTGGTAATTGGGTAATTGGACTGTGGGTATGCATACATCTTCACAGAAGCTTATGGAAAATATAACAGTGTCAGTATATTGAATAAGGAAAGTGGAAGCGGAGCTAAATATGTCCCAATGATCTTACTGATTTTAGTTTTGACGTGATATAAGATTAAAACTTTAAGACTTCCTAACTCTGATTGTTAAGAGACTGTTTCCCACATTCTCTGTTTATTGGAATATTTAAAATGGCACTAAGAGTTCATTTAAATATGAATATTATACAGTTATCTTTTAATGTGTTATTGTTCAGAACATCTCTGAAAAAGTACTTACAGAACAAATGTAAAACTCATTTCTTTCTGATGCGATGGCAGCCATAGTGTGCCAGAATACTCACCACACCAGCTCTCAGTGGGGAGAAGAACAGTGTGATGAAGCCAATTCATAAATAGGGATTATTACAAGGCCATGATTGGTAAAGGCCAATGAGAAATTTAGCCAGGATGCTTGGGTAACACCACAGGGAGTCAGGACCCAACAGGTCGATTTTACATCTCATCCGAAAGACAGCACCTTTCTACGGTACAGTTTCTCTATCACTATACTGGGGCATTAAGACCCACACAGACTGCAGGGTGAGCACTCCCTGCTGGTCCCACTAACACCTCTTCCAGCAGCCTTACTTTACTTACCTTCCTTTTTCCCAGAAGGTCTCCCATCCAGGTACTGACAAGGCTCATACCTGCTTAGCTTCAGTGGGTTGCTAGTTGTGAGTTGCAGGGTGGTATGGTTGCTGGCAATTAGATGAGAACCTAAGGGAATTGTTTTAGCTAATTCATTTTGACTTCCCCTGATATTAATAATGTTGACTTCATTCTTCATATATCTTTTGAAAAGGAAAATTCCCTCAGTCCTTTACATCTGAAGACGTCTGGGGACAGATCTCAAATGGCTTCAGTTGGAACATCCACCAAGTAAGAGTTCATTGTTGTTTTACAAAGTCATGTTTTATTTCAGAATCACGTACCTATCTGATAAAATGCAATTAGGGAGAAAGCTTAATTAGGAAAATGTAGGCCTTCTCTTGTTTCTATAGACAAACATTTTTCTATGTTGTCTTAGGAAACCCAGCAGGATTCCCCTGGTGTGCAAGATGTGCCTGAGGACATTTGACCAGCTTCCTGCTCACTTGAAGAGGGCGTGTATGAAGCAAGCCACACCAGAGGAGATCAGGATGGCCTCTCGCCAGGCCAGGAAGGACTTGATGAGTCACCTGAGGAAAGGGCGTGTTGTGGATTACGAGAGCATAGAGCTATTGTTTGACAAGGCAAATAGGAACCTAGCTGTGAGACTGGTGGAGTCCATGGGCTGTTTCGTACGGGGGAGACCTGAAGACAAACCAGCAAGGTGAGAGATTAAATTTTGACATTTCTTCATTGTATTTTCAAAGGCTTTTTTGAAACCGGTTATCTCGGTTAGTATTTTATGTAATGGTACTTTTACAGTTCCAGATGCCCTGAGGAAGCGCCTGCTGTCCAGCAGAAAGATCTGCCGCAGGCTCCTCCAAAGACTGAGGAGGACGAGGAAGATGACGGGGAACATGGGAGCTCTGAAGAACTGGAGCAGCAGTAAGACTTTCCTTTCATGTTTCCAGATTGATTAATAATTCCACTGGCTCTCTTACGTATGAAATCATTCTATGATTAGTGTCCTATATCCCTACAGGACCCCAGTAGTTAAGAGTTATCAGCAGGCTCTCCGGAAGAGAGTGGCCCGGGCTGGACTATACAGAAAACACACTCTGGATGCTCCTCTCCTGGCTGGGTTTAAACAGTACCTTATCCAGGACCTGGGTGTGGTAAACTGCTCTCAGGAGGTAGGTATTAAAAACTGGGCAGAGGCTCACAAAGTACATATTTTAACTCATCCGCACAGAATTTACCCATCTGAGATTGTGCCTGTCCTAAAAATAAACCCTAAAAACATTTTTTTTAGATAGACAACGTTTCCAGATTCCTGTTTTTTATGGATCCGTCTAAAGCATCCTTGATGTTTGTGAAGGACATTCCCAAAACGCGCAAATTTTTTTACCAACTGAGGATGACTGGACTGTCTCACCAAACCATTGCTAATTACATCAAAAACATCAACCGGTTCCTGCGCTACATCCTGAATGCCACCAACCTAAGACAGGAGGATCCCAGCCTGGCTAACGTCATCATCATCTTCCAGAGCATCCTGAAGGACATTCAGCAGAAAAACAGCAAGGATGTCTCACAGGAAGTCATCAGAAAGAGGTATTTTCCATTTGGAACTCTGATTCCAGTTGGTTTCCGGTTCCAGTACATGACGGGAATTGATGTTGATGGTACTACTCCTTCTGCCACAGATACAGACAGCTGCAGAGTCCTGGGCCGAGCGCCAGTGACTGCTGGAAGGTGCTGAGGGCTGCAAAGAGAGATGTGGAGCGGATACTGGAGAAGACGCACACTTCTGAAGACATCACCATGCCTGAGCAGCTTCTTGTGCTGTATTACCTGCAGGCCATTCTCCAGCTGAAGCATCTGCAGCACCCATGGGTGGTAAAGAATATGACAGTAAGCATGACAATCATGCATATTTCAGTTGTTTGGCCAAATTCTAACAATGAAACAATGATCTGACGTTCATAAAGAGACAGAATAACAGTGCTGGTCAGGGCTCATCGCTGTCATTTAGGTGGCGCTCCCGTTACTTAGGGCCTTTACAGGGAGACCTGCTGTGCCAGTGATCCTGGACTGGAGGGAAGGGTGAGGGAGAAGATGCTCTCAGCTCTGTGTTCAGTCAGAGAGATTGGACAGCGGAAGTGTGAGAGTGGAATTTGATTTCCACCCCAGCTTCTCTTCAGTAACTTCATATGGAACAAGAGTTAGTGAATGGCAAACATCAAGTTCAAACAGCCTCAGCGGCACTAAATCATAATCATTCTTGATGACACCGCCTCGTGTTATATGTAAGCCCCTTCTCTCTTTCCCATTTATCTCTCTTCCACCTCTCGGCACCTCTCTTCCACACCATCCCCTACTTGTGAGTCCTCATTGGGATCCCAGCCGCCTCGCCCTACAGAACCTTAGCACCCAGCCAAGTGGGTCAGACTGACTGATTGAAACACTCAACACTCTCCATACACTTCATTGCTGGGTGCTGCTGTTGCTACTGTAAAATGATCATTGGCAGTTTTGAATCAGATATTATTTATTGAATTGCTTGTGATTTCAGGTCCAGGAATGGATGCAGAGAAAGAATTTTGTGTCACAAAGAGGACGAAAACTGGCGATAATAGCAGTGACAAAGCACACAACCTCCTCACAGCAGCTGGCATGCTTTGCCCTGAATGAAGAAGAGGAACATGTAAGTCAAAGTTACGTTGATATACTCTCTCCAGTTCATTGCCAACATCTGTCTTCGGCATTCAACAATAGTTGAAAAGTACAATAACTGCATTTTGTCTGTTTTTTCAGATGTTTCACCTTTACTTCACTAAACTACGCTGTACTGCCACTGACAGCATCTGTGGAACAGAGACTGAACATTTTTTCATTTCTTCTGTGGGGGAGCCAATTTATAGTCCTTCCAATGACCTGCGAAGACTGCATGAGAAGTAAACCAAATCACAAAGTTGTTTTAATGTATTAATTGAACTGTCTGTGGCTTGGAAACAATCATACACTGTGTGTATGTGTTTGTTTTGTAGATACCACCTCTCACTCATCACCAGCCAGGCTGCCAGGAGTGCATTTGAGACGGCCACAAAGAGGCTCACAGATGCACAGAAGAGCATTGTGGCGGATTATCTGGCCCACTCAGATGGTACTGCAGAGAAACACTATAGGATACTGACACATGACAACATCTGCTCAGCCATTGAAGTCATTGAAGGTGTTGCAGAGGAGGGAGCTCAGTAAGTGTCACCATGTTCTGAATAGACGACAAAATATTCTTGTGTCAAAAACAGCAATTACTTCATGCTTTTGAAACATCAAGAGAGCAATCGCCAGTCAGTGCTGCAGGATGCACATCTGCTGTGTAACTGGAAGAGAAAACACCACTTTCAGTTCTTTTCAGCCAATGTGTTACAGAGATTATTGTGATCTAATATTCGTTTTTACATCAGATCAACACCAAAATCCGCTGTGGCAGCTGCAGGATCTGGAAATCCGAAGATGGATGATGCCACAGCCTTCCAGGAGCTGACACGGGAGTTTCCAGTGTTGTTAGATGGGCAGCTTCCCAGAAAGAAAGAGCGCCTGAGACTGACTGGAAGTCATGACCGACACTGTTACGACAGGTGGAGATCAGATCAGAGGAAGATGAGACTGCAGAACATTATTGGTAAGTTTACGTATCAATTATTTTCACAGAGAAACAGACAAAGAAAGTGAATTTGGAATCAATTCTGAGGGTTTCTGTTCTGGTTTTCATTCCAGACCATTACGCTAGACGGTTACCAACGGAAGGCCAGGTGACCCGCTATTTTCAAAAGATGAGCTGGACTGCAAATACACCAAAAGCGTCTGAAGTGCTTGAGAAGTGGAAGCCCAACACAGGTGCACAACCAAATGAAAGGCAAATTAAAAAGATGGTAAAGCGTCAAACCTGGAGAGGCCTGACTATCACTGACGATCCAGTGAAGGGGAAGAAGGTTGTGACTTCCAGGCGTTTCCAGAAGGCAGAGGTGGTGTGTGATTACCATGGCGAGGTCATCACAAAGACAGCTGCAGAAGCCCTAATGGCACATATGGCAGAGGGAGAAATGAGATGTCTTTTCTTTTTTGACGGACCTGCACAAAAAATGTGCATTGATGCTTTTGAAGAACACTGCGCTTGCCACCCGGATAAGGAGACGATCGGAAGGCGGATAAATTCCTCTAAGAAAAAAGATAACATCAGGGCTGTCAGAGAGTCATTCATAATCAACGGACAGCCCGTCATGACAATTCTGTTTATAGCGAAGAGGGACATTGCTGAGGGAGAAGAGCTCCTCTTTGATTACAGAGTTTCGAGGAAATCATTTCAGGGTGAAGGACAGGCTCTAGAGTGGCTGGATAACTGACCAGTTCCCGAAAATACTTTGTAAGTATGTTGAACATATCTTCTTTTAGCTATTAAAGATGGTGTCTTCTTGTGACTTGAAATCCATCTCATTATTGCTTATGTCATTGTTTTGAAGATGACATGTCTCATTCTCCAACAGCTAGGGCACCAGGAGGGGATAAGAGACAGACAAGTAGATATATGAAGCTCAGAAGAGCGTAGAGGCTGATTAGCCACCCCACACAAATATTCCCAAGACAAAACACTACGAGACATCTGTCCAGCTTTTGTTCTTATTGAAAGTTTTGGAATGAAGAGGTCTAATTGTCACTACTTTTGAAAAACTGTTGACTTTATCTGAATGTTTCAAAAGAAACACTCCACTTACAACACTTAAAAGTTTTCCAATTATTTCATGATGAGTGGAGCAATGCAAAGAATCTTTTTCAGTGTAAGACATCTGCTTTTGGGTCACTTTAAATTGAACAAACTCAAATCTTTTTGAGATGATGTGTTACACTAATTATTGATTTATGAATTTATTGTTTACAGACAGAGGACATATTCATTGTCAGAAGACGGATGATGGCCCAGGATTCCCAGAACGGACACTGGAGTTTCCAGCGGCATTAGATGGGTAGCCGCTTGGGAAGAGACATCGACTGAGACTCACTAGACTTCATGAATGACACCAAGAACAGAGCCTACAAGATGAGTCTAGATAACAATTCCTTAAACCTTTTAGTGAAGATTTCTGAAAAGGCTAAGGACTACAGCAATTATTTTTGGACTACAGAGATATTTTAAAACCTCATTAAGTAGTTAGACATTTGATGAAAAGTGGTTTATCTTTACAAGAATGTTTTAAAACTTTAATTGCAGTTCAATAGATGCCGTAGACCGAATCGACAATGACTGCATTTTATTTTCATTTTAGCCATAAACTGTTGTAAATAGTTTAATTGAAAAAAATATTAATTCAGAGCACCCAATCCAGTTGATTTTGAAATTGAGAGGCAATTATTAGCTATAGCGGTTCGTATCTATGACTGAGCTGTGATTTCTGTTTAATAGAGACCTGTCTCTTACACAAAGGAGATTTTTCACTCTAACAGGTGTCACTTCCCAGCAAAGTCTATCACATTCCATAAGGATTTACTGCATTAGAGCAGATAAGCAGCCTCAGTCCACTGCAGCTTTTAAAATATGACAGGTTTCTGAGAATTTCAAAGCAATAGAAAAGTGCAACAAATGGAGTTCTTGAAGTTGTTCTTTCATTGTGCCTTCAACAAAATCATATTAATGTGCTCCTGCTGTTTTGTAGAGTCCGCCTGCCACTCATCTCCAGCCATGTTGCCAGTAGGACACACGAGAAGCCACAAAGCAGCTGACTGAGGTCCCGGAGAACATGCAGGCACAACAGAAGCGCACTGTAATGTTTCAGCAGCCTCTTGGGAAGAGATGGACTGAGACTGATTGCGCTTCATAAACGACACCGTTTGATTTCACCCAGAACAGAGCCCACAAGATGATATGATATGATATGATATGATATGACATGATATGATATGGGCTGGGAGTTTAATGCTGCATCATTGCCATGGATCCAAGAGGGACATCGTGTATGTAGCTATCGTTTAGTGGGATTTTGCTGGTCTACAGAGATCTGAGTACAGTACAGTACAAGTACTGACATGTACAAGACATGATGGATGGATTAATACCCTTATTCATTTATTCCTTTTTTTAATTGTATAATGCTAACATGCCCAAAGGGGTTGGGCAGCCTAGGGGTTGACCTTGGACCCCTAGAGGTTTTTTTTCTCCTTACTAAGGAGTTTTTGGTTCCTCTCTTCCAGTGTCTTCTGGTCTTTTCTGTTTTGTATTCACAACATGTATGGTCACTTGCTTTGTTAAGCGCCTTGGGCAATCTTGTTGTGAAAGGCACTATATAAAAATAAATGTATTTGAATTGAAGATGAGACGAGAGAACAATTCCTTAATCCTTTTAGTGAAGTTTTCTGAATAGCTTAAGGACTAAATCATTTCTTAGCCATTTTATAACAGAATTAAGAAGTTGGATTAAAAACATATTTTCAGAGGTTTTATCTTTAAAGGAATGTTTAAAAATGTAAGTTGTCTCTTAAACAAAGGTCACTATTTGCTCATCGGAACAAGTGTCTCCAGATAATCAGCTCAGCAACCTAAAACAATTGATGATTGTAAATATGACAAGATTGTCGTAATGTAAAAGCTATAGTAAATGTAAAGTATAGAGTTGTTGAATTCTTTTGTTTTTGTCTTCAACACAATCATATGCAGATGTTATCATTTATGTTAATATGCAGATGTTATCATTTATGTTACTTTTTTGTAGCAGCCGCCTGCCAGTCAAGATGCCAGGAAGTACATGGTATGATCCACAAGGACTTAATGATGCAGAGAAGAGCATAAGGGAAAAAGAAAACAAGACATTTATCTATTAACACAGAAGATGGGTAATGGGAACAGCACTTCAAGACCAGACACTGGAGATTAAATTGAAGTTTTAGAAGTGATTCTTTGTGTTTGGCTTCAACACAATAATATGCTCACATTATTAATTTTTACATAACACCTGATATTCATTACAGGCCAGGGTTCCCAGGAGGACACACAACACAGCCAAAATGTGACAAGCTGAAGTACAGCAGACCATAGGGGAAGAACTCTTGCCTACATTTATGTTTCCACATCTACATCATTTTAAAAACTCCTTGGAAACTGGATTCCCAAGATGAAGATTTAACTTCAACAATGACATTATTTACCTTAAAAAAGTCCTAAAACTAGAGGGGTCTACATCTTACTAAGAATTCCCTGAGAAAGGGAGGAGATGATATGGTCAGTTCCCAGTGGTGGCACAAGGGTGAAGTGGTGTGCAATGACCATGATGACATTCTGGCAGTGCTGGCTCAGTTCGAAATCAGAAAGCTTTTCCTTTTCACCTGTCATCCCAAAAAGGACACCTTTGGAAGAAGAAGAAATCAATCGAGCAGAATAAACAATATTGAAAAAACAACGGTGAAAATCCGTAAGGCTGCAGGGCCTGATGGGATACCACCCCACATCCTCAGGACATGTGCAGCCCAGTTGACCACAGTGTTTACAGACATATTTAACTCCTCCCTGTCACAATCCATTGTCCCCACATGCTTAAAAAAAACACTATTGTTCCACTCCCCAAAAAGGCAAAAGTGATGTGCCTGAATGATTACTGCCCAGTTGCATTAACATCTGTGGTGATGAAATGTCTGAAGAAGCGGGTGTAGCCACACAACAACTCCATCACAGAGTCCCTGGACCCCTTGCGGTTTGCCTACCAGAACAACAGATCAGTGGATTGGTGATGTCCCCCTGGCTCTACATACAGCCTTGGAACACCTGGACACTAAGGACTCATATGTGAGAATGCTGTTTGTGGACTACAGTTCAGCATTCAATTCCATCATACCCAGCCAACTGGTGACAAAGCTCAGGGGACTAGGTCTGTGCAACTCTGTCTGCAACTGGTTGCTGGACTTCTTAATCAAGAGACCA
Organism: Atractosteus spatula; assembly: GCF_055471065.1. Classification (NCBI taxonomy): domain Eukaryota; kingdom Metazoa; phylum Chordata; class Actinopteri; order Semionotiformes; family Lepisosteidae; genus Atractosteus; species Atractosteus spatula. Next base: position 620,582 of record NC_142722.1, read on the forward strand.
CAGGTGGTGCGGCTATGTAATAAAACATCAACACCACACTCCCTGAGTACTGGAACACCACAAGGTTGTTCTCCCTGTTCACTCACGACTGCACAGCAAGACACAGCAACAACCGCATCATTAAATTTGCAGATGACACCACTATAATAGGCCTGAACGATGATGGGTCCGCTTACAGGGACGAAGTCATACAGCTGCTTAGGTGGTGTCATAGCAATAGCCTGGACTTGAACGTAAATAAAACAAAAGAGCTAATAGTGGACTTTTGGAGACACAGGCCACACACTCACAGCCCACTCAGTATTGATGGAACAGAAGTGGAAACAGTCACCAACTTTAGGTGTTTGGGAATTCACATTTCTAATGATCTAACCTGGACTGTGCACACGGACTCTATCTTGAAGAAGGCTCAGCAGCGCCTCTATTTCCTGAGGTGCCTCAAACGATGGGGGATGCCAGTACCTGTATTGGTGAACTTCTACCGCTGCACCATCGAGAGCATCCTCACCAACGGTATCACCGTGTGGTACGGCAACACCTCTTTTCGAAAAAGACAGGCACTGCAGAAAATGGTAAATGTGTCCCAGAAGATCATCGGCTGTGGTCTCACCGAGATTAAACAGCTCTATGAGGACCGCTGCCGTGATAGAATTCTGGCCATCACAGAGGACAGTCACCACCCTGGGCATGAGCTCTTCACCCCACTGCCCTCAGGCAAGAGATGCAAGAGCATACGGACACTTACCACTAGATACTTCGATGGCTTCGATCCACAAGCAGTGCGATTGGCGAACACATTTGCCCATGCCCCTCGGACCACACCTACACCATCTACCTCAATATGATTTCTTATTTATTGCACATCTTCAGTCATTGTTTACATATCTGCATTGTTTACATTCAAACTGTTTAGTTGTTTACTTGTACATTGTCTACTGTTTGTATATTGTCTTGATGCACTGTCTGCACTTTGTGTTTTTACTCTTGTTTTAAGAATCAAGAGACTTTCTGTAAGAATTCCATTGTACCAGTACATGTACTGGTTACATATGGCAATAAAGTTCAAGTTCAAGTTCAAAGTAGGGGAAAAGTATTAAAGGGAGTGCAGGGCTGATGCTGAGCTGAACCGTGGGGTTGATGCATTTGGCATTTGGTTTTGCGCTTGTAGTATGCACCTTTTGGAGATATGAATGAAAACAAGCCATCCATTTAGTCAATATTCAAAATTATTAGATACATATTTTTATGGAGGTGGACGTGATGCTGAGTTTAAAACTGGGGATACTAGACATTAAATGAAAGCTCTGATTCTCTGCTTTCACGTGCATTCAGTTTCAAGCTTGTAGTATGCAGCAGGTCTCCAAGGTGAACAGCCTCTGGCATGTTAGAACCAAGTAGGTAAGGTAAGTCAGCAAGTCAGATCCGTAACTCTGGGATAAGGATTAGCTCTAAGGGCTGGATCGGTCGGGTTGGTTTGGGAAGCAGGGCTGGGCGCGAGTCTTAGCTGGACGAGGCGCCGTGTGCCGCAGCCCCCCTCCCCTCGTCGCGGAGGGAGGGCGGGGGGAAGGCCGGGGTGCCAAGCCGTCGGCTGCGGTGGCGAATCTGGACGCACGCCAGGCCCTTCCCACGGATCTGCCCAGCTGTGGCGCGTGTCGGTCAACCCCCTCCCACCCAGGGGTCTTTTATCTTACAGATTGTGTTTGAGGCTTGCTGTTTATGAAGCCTTCTGCCTTTGGCTCTACTTCATAGTATGTTTGCCACACAAATCTGTGCTTCTTCCCATGTTTTTCCTCATATCACTCATGTAACTCATCTGTTTCTTTCTACTTATTTTTAATCAGTTCCGAGTCAATTGGGTCATTATTCTTCATATGGTCTTCTGGACATTGTAATTTTCTCTCCAATCTTCCATATTTCTTCTGAGTAGTAGTGTTACCTATTAACCCGGTGGAAAGCTGTGAAGAAAGATACAAGATGTGAAGAAGGGGTTAACTGAGTCCTTTCTGCACAAGGACTGGACTTCTAATCAACAGGCTGGTGTTTATGGCAGGAAAGGGAGATAAGTGATAAGGATTCCAGATGCCAGCTAGGAAACCCCAGGGAGGGTAATCTAAAACCCTGACCATTTGGCCAGAGTTTGTAAACTGGTCAAACACCGTGACCTCCCCCCTTTACCATAATAATGAGCCACATCAGAAGCGGCAAGGAAGGGCTGTATAAACTAAAAGTTTGTACCGGCACTTTGAACAATACTTCGGTTTTGCTGTTCCTTGAGGGAACAGGACTTTGGTTTTATTGTTCCTTGCATGCAATAAACTCTGCAACAGCCAATACCTGATCAATATGGACAGAATATTTCAATATCATAGCTTGCCTTGCCATCTACTCATGTACTGCCCTGCTGGTAGTTTTTCTCACTAAAATAACTTTCTTTGGTTTCACAGCTTCAGGCATGAACTGGAACATATCCTTCAGCTCCTCAATATAGGTCTTGACATTACAACTAGGTATTGTCAGATCAAACATTTCTTTGTCTTTTGAGGTTAAATCCGCTGTCTTACCTGCAAAAAGGACCAAGAACATGATGGATACACCTGAGCGTCCTGTATAGGGTTCTTTCTGATCTACTCGGAGATCTTGCCCTAGAGATTCTCTGTGCCCAGGCTTCCTGAATGCCCTTGTTCCCTTGGTCCCTACCTGAGACACACATGCCCTGCTCGAGATCTCTGATTTCTTGCAGGGCAGAGTCTTGTTCCTTGATCAGTATTTCTCTTTGTTCAGTTATTCGTTAGTCTTGTTGTGTAAACTTTCCAGTTTGATTTCCTGTTCATGCAAGCTTACCTGTATCTCTTTTCTGGCCTCGTCCATGACAGAGGGTCTTCTATTTTCTATTTTCACTAATGCTTCTTTGAGTAGTTTCTTTTTCTGTTCATTTTCCATTTTCTTTCCACTGATTATGCCCAATATTTCAAATTGCTCTTTTTTATATTCCTCCAGCTTACTCTTCTTCTGAGCGTCTGAGCTTTTGACAACCAGGCCAGTGTCAATTCAAATTTATCTAGAGCAGTTTAAAGCTAAACTGGATAAGACCCGTACCCTTCCTTTTTAAACGAGGAAATTGCCTTGGCTAGGATTTCTGCGTGGGTGTTTTCAATCTGTAATCTAAAGTCAGACTTCTTAGTACTGTCCCAGTAACCAGGATTGTCGCAATGAGAGATCCTAATTATAAACCACTGAACTTCAGATTATCTGGCAACCATTTCTATTTTTCAGGGAACAAAAGACTCTTTTTGGAATTTTACCTTTGAACACACTTTACTACAGTTCAATGACAACTATCTCTCCACAGTAGCATAAAAGGTAACCCTTACTTACTTATAGTGTAGCTTTAGAGAGCAGGGGCTGCTGGGTTGATTGTTTTTCTACATACAGAACAGCAGGGAAGCATCTTGGCTTTCCTGTAACCTCTACACTGAAATCCTGTGCCAACCATCTTGCTACTGTCTTAGAGAGATTTTCAATTTATCCCTGAAGCACAAGAAGAAGTTTGAAGGGTCACAGGAAGCAATGGCCCTCTTTTACGGATCTGTCATTGAGAGTGTTGTGCTGTTTCCCATCACTGTGTGAGATGGCAACACTTCTGCCCAGGACACGGAACAGGTAGAGAGGGCAGTGTATATCGCCTCTAAAACTCCCCTTCCCTTTGTGGATTCATTCTCCATCTCTAGACTGAAACACAAAGCTCTAAAGATGCTCGCCGGCTGCTTCCACCCTGCCCAGCCTTTGTTTACCTTTCTCCTCTCTGGTAGTGCTTAGGTCTGTTAAAATAAGGTGCACAGCTTCTGTAACAGCACCTGCCCAGAGGCTTTGAGATGTGTGAATCCAGTTATATAATGTAGGTTAAATGAATACATTATTACTGGAGTATGTAAGGACAGTATATGATGTGGGAATGTTATTATTGGTTTTATGTTTGTACTGTCCTATATTGTACTGATGTCTTTTGCTTGCATGAGCTGACCAAACCAGACTCGATGCAAAATTCAGGAAGTTGTTATGGAAATAGAAGTGTTGAACTTGAGAAACTGTACAGCAACACAGTACAAGCAACAACACAGACTTAGCATAAAATTACATGAGAAAATATTCAAACAAAAGCCAGTTTCAGTCTATTTTTGTTCCTGAGGAATAAAGCCAGCTGTTGGTTATTTGTTATCAACGAGGCTCTTTAAGGCCTTTACCTTCAATAAAGCCCAAATCCCAACAGAAATTTCTCATGTGCCTTGCTGGAGAGCAGGCCCAGTTTTCTCAGCAATGACCCATGACTGAGATTCATGGGTTCTTCCAGGTGTCCCGTATATCATCTGGCCTATGTGTACCATCTGTGGTATTAAAATACACACTCTCAATTTCAGTATTTTTTTGTTTGGTTTCTCTGTTGCTCTAAAGGCAGATAAAGGTGTCAAGTTAGAGGTTGGTTTCAGCAGTTTCACTTCCTGCACAGACTGATGGGTCTGATTCTCATGCTAAGTGGACAGTTAATCAAGTTCACAGAGAAACATTCAGAGTCAAGATGTTACAGCCTCCCTCTCGTTTGTCTATGAGGGTCTGGGTGTGTCCTGAGAGAGACCCCTGCTGTTCCCAGACTGGGCTGCAGAGAGGCAATTAACTCTCTCTAACAAATCTCATATTTTGCAGAGAAGATAAAAACAGTCATCCGCCTGCTCCAAAGCGTGTCGTTCTCCCTAAAAAAACCTCCTGGAGACACTTAATCATATTTCAGGTCTTCTCCCACAGCAATCTCTTTTGGCAAGGAACAGTAATGTCATGAAGTCCTGTTCATCGACCACAAAAGCCTGCCTCACTGGTCTAAGGTTGACTCTTTAATTTATTTGTCTTCCAAACGTGTCTTTATCTGGATGACAGGTGCAGAGATTCTTGTGATTCCTGTGCCAGCTATGTCTTTAGGACTGTGCTGTTTTCTTTGTTATGACTTCTCCATGGTAAGCACACACAACCTCTCCCTTTACAGGATCATTGTTGATTAGAAGACATCTCCAGATTCAAAGTGTTTGAAAAACCAATGAATAAAACCTTTCTCCCCAACTTAACGTAAATGGTTTCTACAATAAAACCATTGGTTGAACCGATAAAAAAAATCTTTTTCTCATTTTAGTTAACAATGACGAAATGCTAGCGAATAAAATCCACAGTGACCGTGATGAAGACTAAATTGCTTTGCATTTTTATTTGAGTGAATTAGGATGAGTCAAAATGACCTGTTTGACTAAAACTCAAACGGAAATTAATTTCATCACATTAAGTTGGCAGTTTGCGCATTTACTTTCTGTCTGGCCAACAGCAGGCTGGCTGTGTTGGGAATAATCCCAGAGCTGTGCAGTGCCTCAGGGCTACTGCTGTGTGAGAATCTCCAGTATCGGGGTATGCTGTTCTCTCTCCTCTTCTCCCTTGTTGAGTTGTAGTTCTTTCCATTCGGTCTGCTCCACACCCCACGTCATGAATCCCTATTGTGTGTTAACTGATTGCTACGCAGATAGACAATGAGATGTGTACACTGTTAATTAGATTAAAGATTCAAATCAGAGCACCTTGATTCGAGAAAATAAAAGGCAAGGAGACAAAAGAAATGCCTGTGGTTCTTCATGCTTTCAGCTGGAAGAAAAAGATTTGGAGCCTGAGATACTTCATATACGACGAGCAAACCAAGAAAAACTCTTGTAAAATATTACTGAAGATAAAGAAACAGAATGTGGCTAACATTATAAGTTGAAAAACGTCAACAAATCTGAAGGGGCATAAGAAGCACAGAATCCAGACACTTTTGCACCAAAACAGTTTACATTGTAGCAAGACAACAAATTAAACATTCAGAATTAAGCAAGAATGAAAATATTTTAGTTTTATTCATTTTCATTCATTCATTTATTCATTTCATTTTATGTCTGGGTTAGATTTTAATGTGTAAGATGTTAATTAAAATGTGAGAGCTGGTTGAACACACCATGAGTGCTACATTTCAGCTTCATGATGGCGCTCTGTCAGAAATGTGATTTTTGTTCATATGTTATTTATAAATTGTTGAAGGGAGTCTATGAAATTAATTTTGTGTACTGTACATTTCACGTTATGTAATAGTCATCAGAAAAGACTTTTCTTTGTGTTTAGTCTATTTACTGTATATAGCTGGGTATTCAGCTAACCAAGAAAATATTATTGTGGCACCAACATCTTACAGCGTGTTCCTCCATTCCGTCTTATTTCTTCAGAAGAGTGTAGGTGGAGTGGAAGCGCTGAGACACACTGAAGCACAGTCTGTCACTGTTAGCATGATGTATATAAGATGATATTCTTATTTTTTCAGAAGAGTGTGTGTTAGCATGATGTATATAATGACTGAGATTCTCCATATATGTAATATGTCACCATGTACCTTCTTCCAAGTTTCATGTAGATCACAGCTCTTGCTCACACAGGTTTATTAAAATATTCACACCTGCTCACACCTGAAGAAGGCTTCACAGACGAAATAATGTGTTTTCTCTCTTCTCTTTTCAGCATGGAATAAACCTATTACTTGTTCCTTTATTAAAATACTCTCATTATTGTTTTAGTTTTGTTTTCACCGTGGCGCTAAAGACAGATAAATGTGTCTCGTGGAATCTAATTTCAGGTTGGAGGTTAGTTTCAGTAGTTTCCCTTCCTGCACAGACTGATGGGGCTGATTGACATGCTAAGTGGACAGTTAATCAAGTCCACAGAGAGACATTCAGAGTCAGGATGTTATAGCCTCCATCTCCTGTGTCTGTGAGGGTCTGGGTGTAACCTGAGACAGACACCTGCTGCTCTCAGACTGGGGGACAGAGAGGCAGTTAATTCTCTCTGTAAAATCTCCAATTTAACTAGAGATCATTAAAATATTCCTTTGCACTCTTACTTCTTCCTACATTTTTTTGGTAATTGGGTAATTGGACTGTTCCCAAAGATGGGTTGGTTGGTAGTACAAATTACTACTGGGAAGAACACAATTTATGATGTCTTAACATTAAGATTGTTCTTTTCTTTCTTGTAGGATTAAGAATAATTATGTTTTGTCGTTCAGAACGTCTCTGTTCTGTAAGTTTTGAGTGTAGTGAGTAAAACTCTTCCCGCTGTATTGACTGTACAACCATATGGGAACCACACAATGAAGGGCATCAGGACCAGGCAATAACAGCACTTCTAAATTAATTGTATTTAAGAGAAATATACAAATATAATCCTTTTCTAGTGATGTGTGCTAATATGAAAGCCATTATTTTCCATGACCTGGTTAGTTGATCTGGTTAGTTAGATTGAATAAAAGGCTGGGCTTGGAGGAGGGGAGGAGACTGCGGGGGTGGAGCAGCCGAACGGATTTCTTTTGATAAGCCACATCTCTCTACTCACTAGAGACACCAATTCCATTTGAGACACAAGTCACTGGATGAGCTCTTCGGCATTTCTACTGTTGGCTGCATTTTCGATTTCTCCTCTATTTTAGCGGTAGAAAAAACCCGAAGATCTGGATTTTCTATCATTAACATCTGAGTTCAGCTTCTGCAATCAATATTGCCGACAAAAGGTAAGAAATCGTATTTAAACATCATATATGCTTATACAGGCCAACGACACTACTACCATCTTAACAAGTAATTTATGTGGGTTAATGGTGACGAAGGCCAATCTAAAATCCAAACAAAGCAAGGAGCAGAAATATGGTTCTTCCAAGTGCTGGGGTGTCAAGTGGAGAGCCAGGTTAAGAGCATCCTCAGCAGACCTGATGGCCCGAGAGGCAGACCGGTAAGGATCCAACAGGGGAGATGGGCACAGCTGGAGGTGCTTAAGCACCAGATGCTCAAAGCCATTCATAGCCTTCGAGCTCAGAGCAGTTGGTCTGGCCTGTAGCCATTAGGGCATGATTTTTTTGAAGATTCGGGACCAGGAATTAGAGTGGACACTCTGAAACTGTGAAGTATCATCAAATCCGGTGAACACAGGAGCTACAGATGCAGCCATTCAAAATGCGCGGGCGATACCGCATTATTTTCCGGTATGCTGTACGCAGTCTACCGCAAGTTACCGGTAAATACCGCAAGTTACCGGTAAATACCGCTAGCAAAATAATAGTATCCGGAATTTCCGCAAGGTGGAGCTAATAAAGCTCAACCTCTCATGTTTGAGCTGTAGCCATCAAAGTCTTTAACGAAGAAATTAATAATAGTATTAATAATAAATGACCTTGGACAAGCTGTAAACTCAAAGTATTGCCCTGGTCCACATTCTTTTTTTCATTGACCGTCTTTGTAAAAGTAACACCACAGCATTTCGCAATCACGCATTTTTTTCCAATCATGCAAAGTACAGTAATTTTTGAGAATCGATTCACCATGCCTTACACATGCTCATAAAAGAGATTGATTTAGGAACATAAACATATTACCGTATGCAAACTGTACTGTATACAGTATGTATATGTAAATTTAATGTCTTAACTGTGCCCGTTTAAGTATTGACTATTCATATCTAATTTTACCACTGAAGGGAAATCTTAGTAGCTGAGCATAAAAAGAATAGGAGCATACTGCAACGCGTGTGAAGGCCATAAACGATATTAATTTTGGAACATAAACATACAGTATATGGCTGGTCTCGGTACTTTAAAGAAAACATACACGAAACATGGTTTCATTATGACCAGAATCTGTCTTGAGATATTTTTAACTTGATTTACAGTATTTGAGAGGTATGTCTTAACACCGATACTACAGTGCTTAAGTACTGCTCACGTATATGTTTCTAGGTTTATATTATGCATTTCATACGGTCAAATTACTTTTGAGCAACTAATAAGAAGCGCGAAACGGTATGCGTTTTAGTTTCGTTTCGTGCTGGGACTGTGCTGTTAGTTTCCTGACTCCCATGTCACATGGTCTGTGATTGAAACCCGTAATACCGGTTTAATTCGTCACAGCCAGCACTCCGGTTGTAAAGTAGAAGCAGGCGAGATTTCCAGCGAAAAACACCTCCCCCTTCTTCAGGTGTGAGGGTCTTCTGCTCAGAATGAAACGCTAAAATGTAATGTAGGCTCTGAATGGGTTCAATTGTGATTTGGGCTTGATTAAGGTCGCTGCCTTTCATCTAAAACCCTACTTGAATCCTTCTAAACTAAAAATCAGTGTTTGTGAGTTCTAAATAAAGAGGTATCCAGGTAACAGTGAAACGGGCGGACAGTCTGGGGAGATCGCCCGTTTTCCATGTAAATAGTTCCCTGGTTCCGCACCCCTTGGTGTTTCTCTCGCTCTCTCTCGGGTCACCTGATCATTAGCTCGAAAGATTTGAGTGCTTTGTGTATATTCTAATGGTAGTGGGGGCAGGGTGTGTGGGAACAGGTTTGGTTGAAATTGCATTGGAGATCTATGTTCTTCACACCTGAAACATTTTCTCTGAAAGCATTTTCTTCGCAGTTTAACCGATCTTGTTACAGCATGTTACAGTTTACTATTATTAACCATATTAATTTTAAGTGCTTAATGTAAAATCTTGTAAAAATATATTTTCATTGTTCAAATATACATTAAGTCTGACTATCATATAATAAGTTAAATACAAAACTAAAGAAAAAATAGGGTGAAATATAATTCAAAATATTTTGCTAACAATGTTAACTGTTTATGAATAATAAAATGTATTAGCTAAGGAGTAGGATGGCACAGTTGTTAGTATGTTTTTTGTTTTGTTTCTTTTTCATAAATACAACAGTAGTACCTGATGTCTCAGTGGCTTTCAAAATTAAATTATGCATGCAAACCTGTGAACTAGAAAGATAACTAAGATATCCATCCATTTATAATGGTGGCAAAGTGGTTAGCATTGCTATCTTGCAGCACTGGGGTCCTAGGTTCAATTCCTGCCATCCTGTGTGTGTGGGGTTTACATGTTCTCTCTGGGTTACATGGTTTTTCTCCATATGTGTGATATGACTCCCTCTCGCACTCCAAAACATACTGGTAAGTTAATTGGTTTATGGGAAAACTGGCCCTGGTGTGTGTGTGTTTGTGTCTGTCTGTCCTGTGATGGACTGGCGCTATGTCCAGGGTGTATTCTGCCTTGTGTCCGTTGCTTACTGGGATAGGCTCCAAATCCTCTGTACTGGATAAAGAGATTAGAAATGGAAGTAAAGGCACTGTGTGGATGGAACTATACACAGTGTTAGAAACCCACTATGAAATGGCAGCATCTCACTGAGAATAAAATATTTTATACTGCTGGCTTAAGGAAACAGCCTTTCCACCTCTCTTGCACATCAGTATCCATACCTAGTTATTTAAACAACTTGCCTCTAATTATAAACATCTTAATATGCTGGCTCTGTGGATCCGCATCAGCTATGTTTGCCCATTCCTTCAATTCATGTGCATCCAACACACAGTTCAATGCCAGCAACTACACATAATCTAAAATACAATCCTTATTTCAGTATCTATGTAAACATATAGTCTGTTAACTTCATCATCTTCATCAAAAGTATGCCTAACCCCATTAGGAAGTGTTCTTGTTATAAGTGTATTCCTCAGCTTTCCCCAAACTATCTTCTTCTTGCCAACATCTCTAGTCTTTTATCCTGCAATAACTCAGCCAACACTTAAATCTCCAAAAGCTGCTTGTGTTAATTTCTTTAAATCACAAATATCATGTGTAAATACTGGCCATGTAATACTCTGCATTGTGGAATAATAGTTTATTTTAAAGGGAACTAGAGAAACTAAGAACTAGAGAAATCTAGTTTTTTTCTAGAATTAATAAATGCACATCCTGTTCACTGGGGAAATTAAATCCACACTAAGCAATCTTCAATATGTTCAGAATATGACAGCAAGAATCCTATCAGGGATGCATTACACCTGTTTTCAAGTCCTTGCACTGGTTACCTATCAGATTTCGAGTCAACTTCAAAATCCTTATCCTCCTTATATACTGTCCTACAACTGTTATTATTGATCTCCGAATTATTGTACTTGACATGACTTCATTCAGCCTTTCCTGAACGTCTATGACAGGCAGAGAGAGTGCTGTTTCTGGTGCGATCTTTTACAGCTGACATTTCACTGTTTTAAACGAACAAGAAATTAGATTGCTCATAAATCACTTATTCTATATAAACACAGCGTAATTGCCCTCCGAAAATCTTCTTTTTCTTGTTCGTTTTAGAGACCTTGATTGAAACTGATTTTAGATGTCAGAAAGGATTAATTTTCTCTGTATTTCCTACATTGCTTTGTCGAGATTTTAACTTTATATCTAACTTTATATCTAGGCTCAGATTTCAACTATAAATCGTACAGTAATTAATAGCAGTAAATACTGATGTTTATACATAAAAAAGTCATGCCTTGGAGTATAGACCCCCAAAGGAATGCCATAGACTCAAACTGCAAAATAAACACATACAGAAAGAAAGTATTTGTATTGTAATTGCAAATCCTGGTACTGTATGAGTGATTGGTATGACTTTCCTCATTACAAATCTCTTATTAGAATTTAAATTTCTCTGTAACTCCAGGTCAGAACAGAGAAAATGTAACTGCCTTAAGGAGTTTACGATTATGAAAAATAGAAGGATAAGCATGATACGTATGTCTTCTGTCATGTTACTGAGCACCAAATCTTATTGAGAATATGAATCCATTTAAGGTTTATACCATTAAAGTAACGGTTTATTCCATGCTGAAAATGTTTGTACCAGACTTTTTTGAGGCCTGTTTAATTGTGTCTGAAGTCTGATGTTGTAAATTTTATTGTTAAAAAGATCCATGAAAATGTCACTACTAAAGTTAGCTGGTACTGTTGGTACTGTAAGTGGCAAGTAGAGCTCATATTTTAGATTTTGTGTAGTTGCTAGCGTTGAACTGTGTGTTGGATGCACATGAATTGAAGGAATGGGCAAACATAGCTGATAAGGATCCACAGAGCCAGCATATTAAGATGTTTATAATTAGAGGCAATTTGTTTAAATAACTAGGTATGGATACTGATGTGCAAGAGAGGTGGAAAGGCTGTTTCCTTAAGCCAGCAGTATAAAATGTTTTATTCTCAGTGAGATGCTGCCATTTCATAGTGGGTTTCTAACACTGTGTATAGTTCCATCCACACAGTGCCTTTACTTCCATCCATTTCTAATCTCTTTATCCAGTACAGAGGATTTGGAGCCTATCCCAGTAAGCGACGGACACAAGGCAGAATACACCCTGGACATAGCGCCAGTCCATCACAGGACAGACAGACACAAACACACACACACCAAGGCCAGTTTAAATCTAACCTCAGAACCTTTCTTTTCAGAAGACTTAGTGTCTGTATCTGCTTCATTTTCTAATTTTGGTAGCACCTCTAACTGCTTGTCTTTCTTATATGCATTTACTTTGTAATCTGTGGTCCTTTTATCTGTTTTTACATCTACTGTATTGCTTTGAGATGCCACCTTTAATGGTGATATATCAAATAAAGTTTTTTATTATTGTTATAGGGAAACATGATCAGATTGTCCCTGGTTCAGAAAAAAAGATCTAAAGTATACTAGTTTGTCACTCTTCTAATTCCCTTTGCTAAATGACTTTTCATACTAATCTGATCAATCTAACTGCCAGTTTTCTGTGCTTTCTCTATCCTGCTAGATTTGCAATTATTCTGAAAATTTTCATCTTGAAATAACTCATTTCTAAATACCTTTTTCACTGTTAACATCTTGCAGCAACTCTGCGACAAAATATACACTCTGACAGTTCATCCTGCTACCAACATTAAATAGAACAAATCTTAAGATTTCTATATTTATGTCTTTATTTAGTGGTTTCATTAGTGACAAAGGCTAAACTTTCTTGGAAAAATGTCTTTTATGTGTTGTGGAAAAAACTGACTTGCTTTAACAAAATATGTTTACAAATCCTTTCACCTGGCATTTTCGTAGTTAGAAATTATGGAACGCTCTGTTAAAAGCAAGGGAGTTTTTATGTCCGTTGCAGTTCTTTTGAATATAACATGAATATATATCGTTATTAATTTCTTGAGATACGCGATTCCATATTATATTCCCTTTTAATCAAATTCTAAAAGTATGCTTGTTGACTCCGGTATCGTGTTAGTTAAAGACTTCGATGCTTAAAATGTTTAGGGAGAAATGGAATACTGGTGTGTATTTTTTTCTTTAAAGTACCAAGACCAGCCATATACTGTATGTTTATGTTCCAAAATTAATATCGTTTATGGCCTTCACACGCGTTGCAGTATGCTCCTATTCTTTTTATGCTCAGGCACTAAGTAAAAGGAGATGCTTCATATTGCTTGACTAATTTTAAAAACTAAGTTAGAAATGCAGACGCTCCCTCGGTGCGCTGCTCTGGTGCGCCGGCTCTTACACAGTGCCTGTCTGCCGTAAGCGTTACAATATACATACCCAACACTGCTTGTACCCATCTGTCATGCAAATAAAACACCTTGAATTGAATTGAATTGAGGGGAGAAGGGGGGGATACTAAAGCCAATACTGGCTCAATGGGCTTTGACGTGCTAATGCGTTGGTTTAACAGTCCGGGTGTGGCAGGCTTCCAATGTCAACTCGACTCGATTGGAAGACAATGAACGTATTTTAGCCCTAAATGAATTAATAGCAAACATGGTTTACATAAAATACATTTTTCCAAGAAAGTTTATAATAATACGATCTATAGTTGAAATCTGAGCCTACTTTAAAAATAAAGGAAAAGCATTTTCAGAGAGCAATCACGCTGTGTTTATGTAGAAAAAGCGATTAGGTTTATGAGCAATCTAATTACCTAATCGCTTAAAACGCTATATAAAATAAAGTTTATTTAGAGATGAATGATCAATGTGGTAGTTTAAATAATGTGAGTCAGGAAACTAACACAGCGCCACCGGATTTAATAACGCAATAAAAACGCTATAAAATAATGTGACACAGTACAGCACAGTACAATAATACTGACCATGACTTTAGAAGCATAAATTACCTTACACTCAATTTAAACACAAGCTGTCTTTCTGTATGAACCTCTAAGCTGGTTCATACAGAAAATGTAGAAATGCATTAGCCTGATTATGATTAAAAACACATAATTGAACACGCGTTTGCGATTTAAATCAGAACACGATTTAAATCAATATAAATGTTTATATTGTAATGCATACTGTCCAGCCTCCATTTCTCTATAAAAATTTACTGTTGCACACACACACACAATAGAAGCAGGAACCGCTGTCAGAAGGGAAGATATGTTCAAAATATCGCAAATATCGATCATGTTGCGATATTTTGAAATATAAAAGTCAACTGATTGTCCATAATATCGCTTACCTATTTTTTCGAAGAAATGTTTGTTAAAATAAAAGTTCAGCACCAGTTGGATTCGAACACACAACCTGCCAGTTGGTAGTCACGCACCTAGACCAGTAGGCTACAAGAGAGCTCGCATGATCAGGCAGGCGAAACAGCCCTACACAGCCCTGCCGCAGTACACGGATATAATCATACCGTTATTAAATTCTTTAGATACGCGATTCCATATTATATTCCCTTTTAATCAAATTCTAAAAGTATGCTTGTTGACTCCAGTATCACATTAGTTAAAGACTTCGAAGCTTACAATGTTTAGGGAGAAATGGAATACCGGTGTGTATTTTTTTCTTTAAAGTACCAAGACCAGCTATATACTGTATGTTTACGTTCCAAAATTAATATTGTTTATGGCCTTCACACGCGTTACAGTATGCTCCTATTCTTTTTATGCTCAGCTACTAAGATTTCCCTTCAGTGGTAAAATTCAATATCTACAACGGGCACAGTAAAGACGTTTACAGTAAGTCTTTCTACGACAGACCAACGGACCACGAGTGCCCCTGTCGGTCAACCAATCACGCACCGCGGTATCCCGTGTCATCATACCTGCGGTATCTGTACCGCGGTGTCTGTACCGCGCACTTTGAATGGCTGCATCTGTAGGTGGTCTGCACAGTGACATATTGTCTAGAGCCCTTCAATCAAGTTTCTCAAAGAGCGCATCAAACTGATTACATTTACCTGGGAGGCTGGAGCCTTTGACCAGTTTTTTGTTTCATAGTTGGTCATTTTTTTCTTTTTCTCCAGTCTGATTTCTGCTTGTTTTCATCCAATTGCTCTTCCAGCTTTGTAATGTGGCTTCTCTTTGCTTTCTTCACTGCTGAGCACAGTTCACACTTGTCAGAGATATATTCAGTTCAGTCAGCCATGATAAAAGACCTGTCCTCAATTCTTTTGAGAACCTAGGATTCTTATTGCCATATATCTTAACTGTTTTGTGGGTATGCATACATCTTCACAGAAGCTCATGGAAGATATAACAGTGTCAGTATATTGAATAAGGAAAGTGGACAGTTAATCAAGTCCACAGAGAGACATTCAGAGTCAGGATGTCAGGAGTCAGCCTCCATCTCCTGTGTCTGTGAGGGTCTGGGTGTAACCTGAGACAGACACCTGCTGTTCTCAGACTGGGGGACAGATAGGCAGTTAATTCTCTCTGTAAAATCTCCAATTTAACTAGAGGTCATTTAAATATTCCTTTGCACTCTTACTTCTTCCTAAATTTTTTTGGTAATTGGGTAATTGGACTGTGGGTATGCATACATCTTCACAGAAGCTTATGGAAAATATAACAGTGTCAGTATATTGAATAAGGAAAGTGGAAGCGGAGCTAAATATGTCCCAATGATCTTACTGATTTTAGTTTTGACGTGATATAAGATTAAAACTTTAAGACTTCCTAACTCTGATTGTTAAGAGACTGTTTCCCACATTCTCTGTTTATTGGAATATTTAAAATGGCACTAAGAGTTCATTTAAATATGAATATTATACAGTTATCTTTTAATGTGTTATTGTTCAGAACATCTCTGAAAAAGTACTTACAGAACAAATGTAAAACTCATTTCTTTCTGATGCGATGGCAGCCATAGTGTGCCAGAATACTCACCACACCAGCTCTCAGTGGGGAGAAGAACAGTGTGATGAAGCCAATTCATAAATAGGGATTATTACAAGGCCATGATTGGTAAAGGCCAATGAGAAATTTAGCCAGGATGCTTGGGTAACACCACAGGGGGTCAGGACCCAACAGGTCGGTTTTACATCTCATCCGAAAGACAGCACCTTTCTACGGTACAGTTTCTCTATCACTATACTGGGGCATTAAGACCCACACAGACTGCAGGGTGAGCGCTCCCTGCTGGTCCCACTAACACCTCTTCCAGCAGCCTTACTTTACTTACCTTTCTTTTTCCCAGGAGGTCTCCCATCCAGGTACTGACAAGGCTCACACCTGCTTAGCTTCAGTGGGTTGCTAGTTGTGAGTTGCAGGGTGGTATGGTTGCTGGCAATTAGATGAGAACCTAAGGGAATTGTTTTAGCTAATTCATTTTGACTTCCCCTGATATTAATAATGTTGACTTCATTCTTCATATATCTTTTGAAAAGGAAAATTCCCTCAGTCCTTTACATCTGAAGACGTCTGGGGACAGATCTCAAATGGCTTCAGTTGGAACATCCACCAAGTAAGAGTTCATTGTTGTTTTATTTCAGAATCACGTACCTATCTGATAAAATGCAATTAGGGAGAAAGCTTAATTAGGAAAATGTAGGCCTTCTCTTGTTTCTATAGACAAACATTTTTCTATGTTGTCTTAGGAAACCCAGCAGGATTCCCCTGGTGTGCAAGATGTGCCTGAGGACATTTGACCAGCTTCCTGCTCACTTGAAGAGGGCGTGTATGAAGCAAGCCACACCAGAGGAGATCAGGATGGCCTCTCGCCAGGCCAGGAAGGACTTGATGAGTCACCTGAGGAAAGGGCGTGTTGTGGATTACGAGAGCATAGAGCTATTGTTTGACAAGGCAAATAGGAACCTAGCTGTGAGACTGGTGGAGTCCATGGGCTGTTTCGTACGGGGGAGACCTGAAGACAAACCAGCAAGGTGAGAGATTAAATTTTGACATTTCTTCATTGTATTTTCAAAGGCTTTTTTGAAACCGGTTATCTCGGTTAGTATTTTATGTAATGGTACTTTTACAGTTCCAGATGCCCTGAGGAAGCGCCTGCTGTCCAGCAGAAAGAGCTGCCGCAGGCTCCTCCAAAGACTGAGGAGGATGAGGAAGATGAAGGGGAACATGGGAGCTCTGAAGAACTGGAGCAGCAGTAAGACTTTCCTTTCATGTTTCCAGATTGATTAATAATTCCACTGGCTCTCTTACGTATGAAATCATTCTATGATTAGTGTCCTATATCCCTACAGGACCCCAGTAGTTAAGAGTTATCAGCAGGCTCTCCGGAAGAGAGTGGCCCGGGCTGGACTATACAGAAAACACACTCTGGATGCTCCTCTCCTGGCTGGGTTTAAACAGTACCTTATCCAGGACCTGGGTGTGGTAAACTGCTCTCAGGAGGTAGGTATTAAAAACTGGGCAGAGGCTCACAAAGTACATATTTTAACTCATCCGCACAGAATTTACCCATCTGAGATTGTGCCTGTCCTAAAAATAAACCCTAAAAACATTTTTTTTAGATAGACAACGTTTCCAGATTCCTGTTTTTTATGGATCCGTCTAAAGCATCCTTGATGTTTGTGAAGGACATTCCCAAAACGCGCAAATTTTTTTACCAACTGAGGATGACTGGACTGTCTCACCAAACCATTGCTAATTACATCAAAAACATCAACCGGTTCCTGCGCTACATCCTGAATGCCACCAACCTAAGACAGGAGGATCCCAGCCTGGCTAACGTCATCATCATCTTCCAAAGCATCCTGAAGGACATTCAGCAGAAAAACAGCAAGGATGTCTCACAGGAAGTCATCAGAAAGAGGTATTTTCCATTTGGAACTCTGATTCCAGTTGGTTTCCGGTTCCAGTACATGACGGGAATTGACGTTGATGGTACTACTCCTTCTGCCACAGATACAGACAGCTGCAGAGTCCTGGGCCGAGCGCCAGTGACTGCTGGAAGGTGCTGAGGGCTGCAAAGAGAGATGTGGAGCGGATACTGGAGAAGACGCACACTTCTGAAGACATCACCATGCCTGAGCAGCTTCTTGTGCTGTATTACCTGCAGGCCATTCTCCAGCTGAAGCATCTGCAGCACCCATGGGTGGTAAAGAATATGACAGTAAGCATGACAGTCATGCATATTTCAGTTGTTTGGCCAAATTCTAACAATGAAACAATGATCTGACGTTCATAAAGAGACAGAATAACAGTGCTGGTCGGGGCTCATCGCTGTCATTTAGGTGGCCTTTGCAGGGAGACCTGCTGTGCCAGTGATCCTGGACTGGAGGGAAGGGTGCGGGAGAAGATGCTCTCAGCTCTGTGTTCAGTCAGAGAGATTGGACAGCGGAAGTGTGAGAGTGGAATTTGATTTCCACCCCAGCTTCTCTTCAGTAACTTCATATGGAACAAGAGTTAGTGAATGGCAAACATCAAGTTCAAACAGCCTCAGCGGCACTAAATCATAATCATTCTTGATGACACCGCCTCGTGTTATATGTAAGCCCCTTCTCTCTTTCCCATTTATCTCTCTTCCACCTCTCGGCACCTCTCTTCCACACCATCCCCTACTTGTGAGTCCTCATTGGGATCCCAGCCGCCTCGCCCTACAGAACCTTAGCACCCAGCCAAGTGGGTCAGACTGACTGATTGAAACACTCAACACTCTCCATACACTTCATTGCTGGGTGCTGCTGTTGCTACTGTAAAATGATCATTGGCAGTTTTGAATCAGATATTATTTATTGAATTGCTTGTGATTTCAGGTCCAGGAATGGATGCAGAGAAAGAATTTTGTGTCACAAAGAGGACGAAAACTGGCGATAATAGCAGTGACAAAGCACACAACCTCCTCACAGCAGCTGGCATGCTTTGCCCTGAATGAAGAAGAGGAACATGTAAGTCAAAGTTACGTTGATATACTCTCTCCAGTTCATTGCCAACATCTGTCTTCGGCATTCAACAATAGTTGAAAAGTACAATAACTGCATTTTGTCTGTTTTTTCAGATGTTTCACCTTTACTTCACTAAACTACGCTGTACTGCCACTGACAGCATCTGTGGAACAGAGACTGAACATTTTTTCATTTCTTCTGTGGGGGAGCCAATTTATAGTCCTTCCAATGACCTGCGAAGACTGCATGAGAAGTAAACCAAATCACAAAGTTGTTTTAATGTATTAATTGAACTGTCTGTGGCTTGGAAACAATCATACACTGTGTGTATGTGTTTGTTTTGTAGATACCACCTCTCACTCATCACCAGCCAGGCTGCCAGGAGTGCATTTGAGACGGCCACAAAGAGGCTCACAGATGCACAGAAGAGCATTGTGGCGGATTATCTGGCCCACTCAGATGGTACTGCAGAGAAACACTATAGGATACTGACACATGACAACATCTGCTCAGCCATTGAAGTCATTGAAGGTGTTGCAGAGGAGGGAGCTCAGTAAGTGTCACCATGTTCTGAATAGACGACAAAATATTCTTGTGTCAAAAACAGCAATTACTTCATGCTTTTGAAACATCAAGAGAGCAATCGCCAGTCAGTGCTGCAGGATGCACATCTGCTGTGTAACTGGAAGAGAAAACACCACTTTCAGTTCTTTTCAGCCAATGTGTTACAGAGATTATTGTGATCTAATATTCGTTTTTACATCAGATCAACACCAAAATCCGCTGTGGCAGCTGCAGGATCTGGAAATCCGAAGATGGATGATGCCACAGCCTTCCAGGAGCTGACACGGGAGTTTCCAGTGTTGTTAGATGGGCAGCTTCCCAGAAAGAAAGAGCGCCTGAGACTGACTGGAAGTCATGACCGACACTGTTACGACAGGTGGAGATCAGATCAGAGGAAGATGAGACTGCAGAACATTATTGGTAAGTTTACGTATCAATTATTTTCACAGAGAAACAGACAAAGAAAGTGAATTTGGAATCAATTCTGAGGGTTTCTGTTCTGGTTTTCATTCCAGACCATTACGCTAGACGGTTACCAACGGAAGGCCAGGTGACCCGCTATTTTCAAAAGATGAGCTGGACTGCAAATACACCAAAAGCGTCTGAAGTGCTTGAGAAGTGGAAGCCCAACACAGGTGCACAACCAAATGAAAGGCAAATTAAAAAGATGGTAAAGCGTCAAACCTGGAGAGGCCTGACTATCACTGACGATCCAGTGAAGGGGAAGAAGGTTGTGACTTCCAGGCGTTTCCAGAAGGCAGAGGTGGTGTGTGATTACCATGGCGAGGTCATCACAAAGACAGCTGCAGAAGCCCTAATGGCACATATGGCAGAGGGAGAAATGAGATGTCTTTTCTTTTTTGACGGACCTGCACAAAAAATGTGCATTGATGCTTTTGAAGAACACTGCGCTTGCCACCCGGATAAGGAGACGATCGGAAGGCGGATAAATTCCTCTAAGAAAAAAGATAACATCAGGGCTGTCAGAGAGTCATTCATAATCAACGGACAGCCCGTCATGACAATTCTGTTTATAGCGAAGAGGGACATTGCTGAGGGAGAAGAGCTCCTCTTTGATTACAGAGTTTCGAGGAAATCATTTCAGGGTGAAGGACAGGCTCTAGAGTGGCTGGATAACTGACCAGTTCCCGAAAATACTTTGTAAGTATGTTGAACATATCTTCTTTTAGCTATTAAAGATGGTGTCTTCTTGTGACTTGAAATCCATCTCATTATTGCTTATGTCATTGTTTTGAAGATGACATGTCTCATTCTCCAACAGCTAGGGCACCAGGAGGGGATAAGAGACAGACAAGTAGATATATGAAGCTCAGAAGAGCGTAGAGGCTGATTAGCCACCCCACACAAATATTCCCAAGACAAAACACTACGAGACATCTGTCCAGCTTTTGTTCTTATTGAAAGTTTTGGAATGAAGAGGTCTAATTGTCACTACTTTTGAAAAACTGTTGACTTTATCTGAATGTTTCAAAAGAAACACTCCACTTACAACACTTAAAAGTTTTCCAATTATTTCATGATGAGTGGAGCAATGCAAAGAATCTTTTTCAGTGTAAGACATCTGCTTTTGGGTCACTTTAAATTGAACAAACTCAAATCTTTTTGAGATGATGTGTTACACTAATTATTGATTTATGAATTTATTGTTTACAGACAGAGGACATATTCATTGTCAGAAGACGGATGATGGCCCAGGATTCCCAGAACGGACACTGGAGTTTCCAGCGGCATTAGATGGGTAGCCGCTTGGGAAGAGACATCGACTGAGACTCACTAGACTTCATGAATGACACCAAGAACAGAGCCTACAAGATGAGTCTAGATAACAATTCCTTAAACCTTTTAGTGAAGATTTCTGAAAAGGCTAAGGACTACAGCAATTATTTTTGGACTACAGAGATATTTTAAAACCTCATTAAGTAGTTAGACATTTGATGAAAAGTGGTTTATCTTTACAAGAATGTTTTAAAACTTTAATTGCAGTTCAATAGATGCCGTAGACCGAATCGACAATGACTGCATTTTATTTTCATTTTAGCCATAAACTGTTGTAAATAGTTTAATTGAAAAAAATATTAATTCAGAACACCCAATCCAGTTGATTTTGAAATTGAGAGGCAATTATTAGCTATAGCGGTTCGTATCTATGACTGAGCTGTGATTTCTGTTTAATAGAGACCTGTCTCTTACACAAAGGAGATTTTTCACTCTAACAGGTGTCACTTCCCAGCAAAGTCTATCACATTCCATAAGGATTTACTGCATTAGAGCAGATAAGCAGCCTCAGTCCACTGCAGCTTTTAAAATATGACAGGTTTCTGAGAATTTCAAAGCAATAGAAAAGTGCAACAAATGGAGTTCTTGAAGTTGTTCTTTCATTGTGCCTTCAACAAAATCATATTAATGTGCTCCTGCTGTTTTGTAGAGTCCGCCTGCCACTCATCTCCAGCCATGTTGCCAGTAGGACACACGAGAAGCCACAAAGCAGCTGACTGAGGTCCCGGAGAACATGCAGGCACAACAGAAGCGCACTGTAATGTTTCAGCAGCCTCTTGGGAAGAGATGGACTGAGACTGATTGCGCTTCATAAACGACACCGTTTGATTTCACCCAGAACAGAGCCCACAAGATGATATGATATGATATGATATGATATGACATGATATGATATGGGCTGGGAGTTTAATGCTGCATCATTGCCATGGATCCAAGAGGGACATCGTGTATGTAGCTATCGTTTAGTGGGATTTTGCTGGTCTACAGAGATCTGAGTACAGTACAGTACAAGTACTGACATGTACAAGACATGATGGATGGATTAATACCCTTATTCATTTATTCCTTTTTTTAATTGTATAATGCTAACATGCCCAAAGGGGTTGGGCAGCCTAGGGGTTGACCTTGGACCCCTAGAGGTTTTTTTTCTCCTTACTAAGGAGTTTTTGGTTCCTCTCTTCCAGTGTCTTCTGGTCTTTTCTGTTTTGTATTCACAACATGTATGGTCACTTGCTTTGTTAAGCGCCTTGGGCAATCTTGTTGTGAAAGGCACTATATAAAAATAAATGTATTTGAATTGAAGATGAGACGAGAGAACAATTCCTTAATCCTTTTAGTGAAGTTTTCTGAATAGCTTAAGGACTAAATCATTTCTTAGCCATTTTATAACAGAATTAAGAAGTTGGATTAAAAACATATTTTCAGAGGTTTTATCTTTAAAGGAATGTTTAAAAATGTAAGTTGTCTCTTAAACAAAGGTCACTATTTGCTCATCGGAACAAGTGTCTCCAGATAATCAGCTCAGCAACCTAAAACAATTGATGATTGTAAATATGACAAGATTGTCGTAATGTAAAAGCTATAGTAAATGTAAAGTATAGAGTTGTTGAATTCTTTTGTTTTTGTCTTCAACACAATCATATGCAGATGTTATCATTTATGTTAATATGCAGATGTTATCATTTATGTTACTTTTTTGTAGCAGCCGCCTGCCAGTCAAGATGCCAGGAAGTACATGGTATGATCCACAAGGACTTAATGATGCAGAGAAGAGCATAAGGGAAAAAGAAAACAAGACATTTATCTATTAACACAGAAGATGGGTAATGGGAACAGCACTTCAAGACCAGACACTGGAGGTTAAATTGAAGTTTTAGAAGTGATTCTTTGTGTTTGGCTTCAACACAATAATATGCTCACATTATTAATTTTTACATAACACCTGATATTCATTACAGGCCAGGGTTCCCAGGAGGACACACAACACAGCCAAAATGTGACAAGCTGAAGTACAGCAGACCATAGGGGAAGAACTCTTGCCTACATTTATGTTTCCACATCTACATCATTTTAAAAACTCCTTGGAAACTGGATTCCCAAGATGAAGATTTAACTTCAACAATGACATTATTAACCTTAAAAAAGTCCTAAAACTAGAGGGGTCTACATCTTACTAAGAATTCCCTGAGAAAGGGAGGAGATGATATGGTCAGTTCCCAGTGGTGGCACAAGGGTGAAGTGGTGTGCAATGACCATGATGACATTCTGGCAGTGCTGGCTCAGTTCGAAATCAGAAAGCTTTTCCTTTTCACCTGTCATCCCAAAAAGGACACCTTTGGAAGAAGAAGAAATCAATCGAGCAGAATAAACAATATTGAAAAAACAACGGTGAAAATCCGTAAGGCTGCAGGGCCTGATGGGATACCACCCCACATCCTCAGGACATGTGCAGCCCAGTTGACCACAGTGTTTACAGACATATTTAACTCCTCCCTGTCACAATCCATTGTCCCCACATGCTTAAAAAAAACACTATTGTTCCACTCCCCAAAAAGGCAAAAGTGATGTGCCTGAATGATTACTGCCCAGTTGCATTAACATCTGTGGTGATGAAATGTCTGAAGAAGCGGGTGTAGCCACACAACAACTCCATCACAGAGTCCCTGGACCCCTTGCGGTTTGCCTACCAGAACAACAGATCAGTGGATTGGTGATGTCCCCCTGGCTCTACATACAGCCTTGGAACACCTGGACACTAAGGACTCATATGTGAGAATGCTGTTTGTGGACTACAGTTCAGCATTCAATTCCATCATACCCAGCCAACTGGTGACAAAGCTCAGGGGACTAGGTCTGTGCAACTCTGTCTGCAACTGGTTGCTGGACTTCTTAATCAAGAGACCACAGGTGGTGCGGCTATGTAATAAAACATCAACACCACACTCCCTGAGTACTGGAACACCACAAGGTTGTTCTCCCTGTTCACTCACGACTGCACAGCAAGACACAGCAACAACCGCATCATTAAATTTGCAGATGACACCACTATAATAGGCCTGAACGATGATGGGTCCGCTTACAGGGACGAAGTCATACAGCTGCTTAGGTGGTGTCATAGCAATAGCCTGGACTTGAACGTAAATAAAACAAAAGAGCTAATAGTGGACTTTTGGAGACACAGGCCACACACTCACAGCCCACTCAGTATTGATGGAACAGAAGTGGAAACAGTCACCAACTTTAGGTGTTTGGGAATTCACATTTCTAATGATCTAACCTGGACTGTGCACACGGACTCTATCTTGAAGAAGGCTCAGCAGCGCCTCTATTTCCTGAGGTGCCTCAAACGATGGGGGATGCCAGTACCTGTATTGGTGAACTTCTACCGCTGCACCATCGAGAGCATCCTCACCAACGGTATCACCGTGTGGTACGGCAACACCTCTTTTCGAAAAAGACAGGCACTGCAGAAAATGGTAAATGTGTCCCAGAAGATCATCGGCTGTGGTCTCACCGAGATTAAACAGCTCTATGAGGACCGCTGCCGTGATAGAATTCTGGCCATCACAGAGGACAGTCGCCACCCTGGGCATGAGCTCTTCACCCCACTGCCCTCAGGCAAGAGATGCAAGAGCATACGGACACTTACCACTAGATACTTCGATGGCTTCGATCCACAAGCAGTGCGATTGGCGAACACATTTGCCCATGCCCCTCGGACCACACCTACACCATCTACCTCAATATGATTTCTTATTTATTGCACATCTTCAGTCATTGTTTACATATCTGCATTGTTTACATTCAAACTGTTTAGTTGTTTACTTGTACATTGTCTACTGTTTGTATATTGTCTTGATGCACTGTCTGCACTTTGTGTTTTTACTCTTGTTTTAAGAATCAAGAGACTTTCTGTAAGAATTCCATTGTACCAGTACATGTACTGGTTACATATGGCAATAAAGTTCAAGTTCAAGTTCAAAGTAGGGGAAAAGTATTAAAGGGAGTGCAGGGCTGATGCTGAGCTGAACCGTGGGGTTGATGCATTTGGCATTTGGTTTTGCGCTTGTAGTATGCACCTTTTGGAGATATGAATGAAAACAAGCCATCCATTTAGT
Organism: Atractosteus spatula; assembly: GCF_055471065.1. Taxonomy (NCBI): domain Eukaryota; kingdom Metazoa; phylum Chordata; class Actinopteri; order Semionotiformes; family Lepisosteidae; genus Atractosteus; species Atractosteus spatula. The sequence continues at coordinate 646,076 of NC_142722.1, forward strand.
CAATATTCAAAATTATTAGATACATATTTTTATGGAGGTGGACGTGATGCTGAGTTTAAAACTGGGGATACTAGACATTAAATGAAAGCTCTGATTCTCTGCTTTCACGTGCATTCAGTTTCAAGCTTGTAGTATGCAGCAGGTCTCCAAGGTGAACAGCCTCTGGCATGTTAGAACCAAGTAGGTAAGGTAAGTCAGCAAGTCAGATCCGTAACTCTGGGATAAGGATTAGCTCTAAGGGCTGGATCGGTCGGGTTGGTTTGGGAAGCAGGGCTGGGCGCGAGTCTTAGCTGGACGAGGCGCCGTGTGCCGCAGCCCCCCTCCCCTCGTCGCGGAGGGAGGGCGGGGGGAAGGCCGGGGTGCCAAGCCGTCGGCTGCGGTGGCGAATCTGGACGCACGCCAGGCCCTTCCCACGGATCTGCCCAGCTGTGGCGCGTGTCGGTCAACCCCCTCCCACCCAGGGGTCTTTTATCTTACAGATTGTGTTTGAGGCTTGCTGTTTATGAAGCCTTCTGCCTTTGGCTCTACTTCATAGTATGTTTGCCACACAAATCTGTGCTTCTTCCCATGTTTTTCCTCATATCACTCATGTAACTCATCTGTTTCTTTCTACTTATTTTTAATCAGTTCCGAGTCAATTGGGTCATTATTCTTCATATGGTCTTCTGGACATTGTAATTTTCTCTCCAATCTTCCATATTTCTTCTGAGTAGTAGTGTTACCTATTAACCCGGTGGAAAGCTGTGAAGAAAGATACAAGATGTGAAGAAGGGGTTAACTGAGTCCTTTCTGCACAAGGACTGGACTTCTAATCAACAGGCTGGTGTTTATGGCAGGAAAGGGAGATAAGTGATAAGGATTCCAGATGCCAGCTAGGAAACCCCAGGGAGGGTAATCTAAAACCCTGACCATTTGGCCAGAGTTTGTAAACTGGTCAAACACCGTGACCTCCCCCCTTTACCATAATAATGAGCCACATCAGAAGCGGCAAGGAAGGGCTGTATAAACTAAAAGTTTGTACCGGCACTTTGAACAATACTTCGGTTTTGCTGTTCCTTGAGGGAACAGGACTTTGGTTTTATTGTTCCTTGCATGCAATAAACTCTGCAACAGCCAATACCTGATCAATATGGACAGAATATTTCAATATCATAGCTTGCCTTGCCATCTACTCATGTACTGCCCTGCTGGTAGTTTTTCTCACTAAAATAACTTTCTTTGGTTTCACAGCTTCAGGCATGAACTGGAACATATCCTTCAGCTCCTCAATATAGGTCTTGACATTACAACTAGGTATTGTCAGATCAAACATTTCTTTGTCTTTTGAGGTTAAATCCGCTGTCTTACCTGCAAAAAGGACCAAGAACATGATGGATACACCTGAGCGTCCTGTATAGGGTTCTTTCTGATCTACTCGGAGATCTTGCCCTAGAGATTCTCTGTGCCCAGGCTTCCTGAATGCCCTTGTTCCCTTGGTCCCTACCTGAGACACACATGCCCTGCTCGAGATCTCTGATTTCTTGCAGGGCAGAGTCTTGTTCCTTGATCAGTATTTCTCTTTGTTCAGTTATTCGTTAGTCTTGTTGTGTAAACTTTCCAGTTTGATTTCCTGTTCATGCAAGCTTACCTGTATCTCTTTTCTGGCCTCGTCCATGACAGAGGGTCTTCTATTTTCTATTTTCACTAATGCTTCTTTGAGTAGTTTCTTTTTCTGTTCATTTTCCATTTTCTTTCCACTGATTATGCCCAATATTTCAAATTGCTCTTTTTTATATTCCTCCAGCTTACTCTTCTTCTGAGCGTCTGAGCTTTTGACAACCAGGCCAGTGTCAATTCAAATTTATCTAGAGCAGTTTAAAGCTAAACTGGATAAGACCCGTACCCTTCCTTTTTAAACGAGGAAATTGCCTTGGCTAGGATTTCTGCGTGGGTGTTTTCAATCTGTAATCTAAAGTCAGACTTCTTAGTACTGTCCCAGTAACCAGGATTGTCGCAATGAGAGATCCTAATTATAAACCACTGAACTTCAGATTATCTGGCAACCATTTCTATTTTTCAGGGAACAAAAGACTCTTTTTGGAATTTTACCTTTGAACACACTTTACTACAGTTCAATGACAACTATCTCTCCACAGTAGCATAAAAGGTAACCCTTACTTACTTATAGTGTAGCTTTAGAGAGCAGGGGCTGCTGGGTTGATTGTTTTTCTACATACAGAACAGCAGGGAAGCATCTTGGCTTTCCTGTAACCTCTACACTGAAATCCTGTGCCAACCATCTTGCTACTGTCTTAGAGAGATTTTCAATTTATCCCTGAAGCACAAGAAGAAGTTTGAAGGGTCACAGGAAGCAATGGCCCTCTTTTACGGATCTGTCATTGAGAGTGTTGTGCTGTTTCCCATCACTGTGTGAGATGGCAACACTTCTGCCCAGGACACGGAACAGGTAGAGAGGGCAGTGTATATCGCCTCTAAAACTCCCCTTCCCTTTGTGGATTCATTCTCCATCTCTAGACTGAAACACAAAGCTCTAAAGATGCTCGCCGGCTGCTTCCACCCTGCCCAGCCTTTGTTTACCTTTCTCCTCTCTGGTAGTGCTTAGGTCTGTTAAAATAAGGTGCACAGCTTCTGTAACAGCACCTGCCCAGAGGCTTTGAGATGTGTGAATCCAGTTATATAATGTAGGTTAAATGAATACATTATTACTGGAGTATGTAAGGACAGTATATGATGTGGGAATGTTATTATTGGTTTTATGTTTGTACTGTCCTATATTGTACTGATGTCTTTTGCTTGCATGAGCTGACCAAACCAGACTCGATGCAAAATTCAGGAAGTTGTTATGGAAATAGAAGTGTTGAACTTGAGAAACTGTACAGCAACACAGTACAAGCAACAACACAGACTTAGCATAAAATTACATGAGAAAATATTCAAACAAAAGCCAGTTTCAGTCTATTTTTGTTCCTGAGGAATAAAGCCAGCTGTTGGTTATTTGTTATCAACGAGGCTCTTTAAGGCCTTTACCTTCAATAAAGCCCAAATCCCAACAGAAATTTCTCATGTGCCTTGCTGGAGAGCAGGCCCAGTTTTCTCAGCAATGACCCATGACTGAGATTCATGGGTTCTTCCAGGTGTCCCGTATATCATCTGGCCTATGTGTACCATCTGTGGTATTAAAATACACACTCTCAATTTCAGTATTTTTTTGTTTGGTTTCTCTGTTGCTCTAAAGGCAGATAAAGGTGTCAAGTTAGAGGTTGGTTTCAGCAGTTTCACTTCCTGCACAGACTGATGGGTCTGATTCTCATGCTAAGTGGACAGTTAATCAAGTTCACAGAGAAACATTCAAAATCAAGATGTTACAGCCTCCCTCTCGTTTGTCTATGAGGGTCTGGGTGTGTCCTGAGAGAGACCCCTGCTGTTCCCAGACTGGGCTGCAGAGAGGCAATTAACTCTCTCTAACAAATCTCATATTTTGCAGAGAAGATAAAAACAGTCATCCGCCTGCTCCAAAGCGTGTCGTTCTCCCTAAAAAAACCTCCTGGAGACACTTAATCATATTTCAGGTCTTCTCCCACAGCAATCTCTTTTGGCAAGGAACAGTAATGTCATGAAGTCCTGTTCATCGACCACAAAAGCCTGCCTCACTGGTCTAAGGTTGACTCTTTAATTTATTTGTCTTCCAAACGTGTCTTTATCTGGATGACAGGTGCAGAGATTCTTGTGATTCCTGTGCCAGCTATGTCTTTAGGACTGTGCTGTTTTCTTTGTTATGACTTCTCCATGGTAAGCACACACAACCTCTCCCTTTACAGGATCATTGTTGATTAGAAGACATCTCCAGATTCAAAGTGTTTGAAAAACCAATGAATAAAACCTTTCTCCCCAACTTAACGTAAATGGTTTCTACAATAAAACCATTGGTTGAACCGATAAAAAAAATCTTTTTCTCATTTTAGTTAACAATGACGAAATGCTAGCGAATAAAATCCACAGTGACCGTGATGAAGACTAAATTGCTTTGCATTTTTATTTGAGTGAATTAGGATGAGTCAAAATGACCTGTTTGACTAAAACTCAAACGGAAATTAATTTCATCACATTAAGTTGGCAGTTTGCGCATTTACTTTCTGTCTGGCCAACAGCAGGCTGGCTGTGTTGGGAATAATCCCAGAGCTGTGCAGTGCCTCAGGGCTACTGCTGTGTGAGAATCTCCAGTATCGGGGTATGCTGTTCTCTCTCCTCTTCTCCCTTGTTGAGTTGTAGTTCTTTCCATTCGGTCTGCTCCACACCCCACGTCATGAATCCCTATTGTGTGTTAACTGATTGCTACGCAGATAGACAATGAGATGTGTACACTGTTAATTAGATTAAAGATTCAAATCAGAGCACCTTGATTCGAGAAAATAAAAGGCAAGGAGACAAAAGAAATGCCTGTGGTTCTTCATGCTTTCAGCTGGAAGAAAAAGATTTGGAGCCTGAGATACTTCATATACGACGAGCAAACCAAGAAAAACTCTTGTAAAATATTACTGAAGATAAAGAAACAGAATGTGGCTAACATTATAAGTTGAAAAACGTCAACAAATCTGAAGGGGCATAAGAAGCACAGAATCCAGACACTTTTGCACCAAAACAGTTTACATTGTAGCAAGACAACAAATTAAACATTCAGAATTAAGCAAGAATGAAAATATTTTAGTTTTATTCATTTTCATTCATTCATTTATTCATTTCATTTTATGTCTGGGTTAGATTTTAATGTGTAAGATGTTAATTAAAATGTGAGAGCTGGTTGAACACACCATGAGTGCTACATTTCAGCTTCATGATGGCACTCTGTCAGAAATGTGATTTTTGTTCATATGTTATTTATAAATTGTTGAAGGGAGTCTATGAAATTAATTTTGTGTACTGTACATTTCACGTTATGTAATAGTCATCAGAAAAGACTTTTCTTTGTGTTTAGTCTATTTACTGTATATAGCTGGGTATTCAGCTAACCAAGAAAATATTATTGTGGCACCAACATCTTACAGCGTGTTCCTCCATTCCGTCTTATTTCTTCAGAAGAGTGTAGGTGGAGTGGAAGCGCTGAGACACACTGAAGCACAGTCTGTCACTGTTAGCATGATGTATATAAGATGATATTCTTATTTTTTCAGAAGAGTGTGTGTTAGCATGATGTATATAATGACTGAGATTCTCCATATATGTAATATGTCACCATGTACCTTCTTCCAAGTCTCATGTAGATCACAGCTCTTGCTCACACAGGTTTATTAAAATATTCACACCTGCTCACACCTGAAGAAGGCTTCACAGACGAAATAATGTGTTTTCTCTCTTCTCTTTTCAGCATGGAATAAACCTATTACTTGTTCCTTTATTAAAATACTCTCATTATTGTTTTAGTTTTGTTTTCACCGTGGCGCTAAAGACAGATAAATGTGTCTCGTGGAATCTAATTTCAGGTTGGAGGTTAGTTTCAGTAGTTTCCCTTCCTGCACAGACTGATGGGGCTGATTGACATGCTAAGTGGACAGTTAATCAAGTCCACAGAGAGACATTCAGAGTCAGGATGTTATAGCCTCCATCTCCTGTGTCTGTGAGGGTCTGGGTGTAACCTGAGACAGACACCTGCTGCTCTCAGACTGGGGGACAGAGAGGCAGTTAATTCTCTCTGTAAAATCTCCAATTTAACTAGAGATCATTAAAATATTCCTTTGCACTCTTACTTCTTCCTACATTTTTTTGGTAATTGGGTAATTGGACTGTTCCCAAAGATGGGTTGGTTGGTAGTACAAATTACTACTGGGAAGAACACAATTTATGATGTCTTAACATTAAGATTGTTCTTTTCTTTCTTGTAGGATTAAGAATAATTATGTTTTGTCGTTCAGAACGTCTCTGTTCTGTAAGTTTTGAGTGTAGTGAGTAAAACTCTTCCCGCTGTATTGACTGTACAACCATATGGGAACCACACAATGAAGGGCATCAGGACCAGGCAATAACAGCACTTCTAAATTAATTGTATTTAAGAGAAATATACAAATATAATCCTTTTCTAGTGATGTGTGCTAATATGAAAGCCATTATTTTCCATGACCTGGTTAGTTGATCTGGTTAGTTAGATTGAATAAAAGGCTGGGCTTGGAGGAGGGGAGGAGACTGCGGGGGTGGAGCAGCCGAACGGATTTCTTTTGATAAGCCACATCTCTCTACTCACTAGAGACACCAATTCCATTTGAGACACAAGTCACTGGATGAGCTCTTCGGCATTTCTACTGTTGGCTGCATTTTCGATTTCTCCTCTATTTTAGCGGTAGAAAAAACCCGAAGATCTGGATTTTCTATCATTAACATCTGAGTTCAGCTTCTGCAATCAATATTGCCGACAAAAGGTAAGAAATCGTATTTAAACATCATATATGCTTATACAGGCCAACGACACTACTACCATCTTAACAAGTAATTTATGTGGGTTAATGGTGACGAAGGCCAATCTAAAATCCAAACAAAGCAAGGAGCAGAAATATGGTTCTTCCAAGTGCTGGGGTGTCAAGTGGAGAGCCAGGTTAAGAGCATCCTCAGCAGACCTGATGGCCCGAGAGGCAGACCGGTAAGGATCCAACAGGGGAGATGGGCACAGCTGGAGGTGCTTAAGCACCAGATGCTCAAAGCCATTCATAGCCTTCGAGCTCAGAGCAGTTGGTCTGGCCTGTAGCCATTAGGGCATGATTTTTTTGAAGATTCGGGACCAGGAATTAGAGTGGACACTCTGAAACTGTGAAGTATCATCAAATCCGGTGAACACAGGAGCTACAGATGCAGCCATTCAAAATGCGCGGGCGATACCGCATTATTTTCCGGTATGCTGTACGCAGTCTACCGCAAGTTACCGGTAAATACCGCAAGTTACCGGTAAATACCGCTAGCAAAATAATAGTATCCGGAATTTCCGCAAGGTGGAGCTAATAAAGCTCAACCTCTCATGTTTGAGCTGTAGCCATCAAAGTCTTTAACGAAGAAATTAATAATAGTATTAATAATAAATGACCTTGGACAAGCTGTAAACTCAAAGTATTGCCCTGGTCCACATTCTTTTTTTCATTGACCGTCTTTGTAAAAGTAACACCACAGCATTTCGCAATCACGCATTTTTTTCCAATCATGCAAAGTACAGTAATTTTTGAGAATCGATTCACCATGCCTTACACATGCTCATAAAAGAGATTGATTTAGGAACATAAACATATTACCGTATGCAAACTGTACTGTATACAGTATGTATATGTAAATTTAATGTCTTAACTGTGCCCGTTTAAGTATTGACTATTCATATCTAATTTTACCACTGAAGGGAAATCTTAGTAGCTGAGCATAAAAAGAATAGGAGCATACTGCAACGCGTGTGAAGGCCATAAACGATATTAATTTTGGAACATAAACATACAGTATATGGCTGGTCTCGGTACTTTAAAGAAAACATACACGAAACATGGTTTCATTATGACCAGAATCTGTCTTGAGATATTTTTAACTTGATTTACAGTATTTGAGAGGTATGTCTTAACACCGATACTACAGTGCTTAAGTACTGCTCACGTATATGTTTCTAGGTTTATATTATGCATTTCATACGGTCAAATTACTTTTGAGCAACTAATAAGAAGCGCGAAACGGTATGCGTTTTAGTTTCGTTTCGTGCTGGGACTGTGCTGTTAGTTTCCTGACTCCCATGTCACATGGTCTGTGATTGAAACCCGTAATACCGGTTTAATTCGTCACAGCCAGCACTCCGGTTGTAAAGTAGAAGCAGGCGAGATTTCCAGCGAAAAACACCTCCCCCTTCTTCAGGTGTGAGGGTCTTCTGCTCAGAATGAAACGCTAAAATGTAATGTAGGCTCTGAATGGGTTCAATTGTGATTTGGGCTTGATTAAGGTCGCTGCCTTTCATCTAAAACCCTACTTGAATCCTTCTAAACTAAAAATCAGTGTTTGTGAGTTCTAAATAAAGAGGTATCCAGGTAACAGTGAAACGGGCGGACAGTCTGGGGAGATCGCCCGTTTTCCATGTAAATAGTTCCCTGGTTCCGCACCCCTTGGTGTTTCTCTCGCTCTCTCTCGGGTCACCTGATCATTAGCTCGAAAGATTTGAGTGCTTTGTGTATATTCTAATGGTAGTGGGGGCAGGGTGTGTGGGAACAGGTTTGGTTGAAATTGCATTGGAGATCTATGTTCTTCACACCTGAAACATTTTCTCTGAAAGCATTTTCTTCGCAGTTTAACCGATCTTGTTACAGCATGTTACAGTTTACTATTATTAACCATATTAATTTTAAGTGCTTAATGTAAAATCTTGTAAAAATATATTTTCATTGTTCAAATATACATTAAGTCTGACTATCATATAATAAGTTAAATACAAAACTAAAGAAAAAATAGGGTGAAATATAATTCAAAATATTTTGCTAACAATGTTAACTGTTTATGAATAATAAAATGTATTAGCTAAGGAGTAGGATGGCACAGTTGTTAGTATGTTTTTTGTTTTGTTTCTTTTTCATAAATACAACAGTAGTACCTGATGTCTCAGTGGCTTTCAAAATTAAATTATGCATGCAAACCTGTGAACTAGAAAGATAACTAAGATATCCATCCATTTATAATGGTGGCAAAGTGGTTAGCATTGCTATCTTGCAGCACTGGGGTCCTAGGTTCAATTCCTGCCATCCTGTGTGTGTGGGGTTTACATGTTCTCTCTGGGTTACATGGTTTTTCTCCATATGTGTGATATGACTCCCTCTCGCACTCCAAAACATACTGGTAAGTTAATTGGTTTATGGGAAAACTGGCCCTGGTGTGTGTGTGTTTGTGTCTGTCTGTCCTGTGATGGACTGGCGCTATGTCCAGGGTGTATTCTGCCTTGTGTCCGTTGCTTACTGGGATAGGCTCCAAATCCTCTGTACTGGATAAAGAGATTAGAAATGGAAGTAAAGGCACTGTGTGGATGGAACTATACACAGTGTTAGAAACCCACTATGAAATGGCAGCATCTCACTGAGAATAAAATATTTTATACTGCTGGCTTAAGGAAACAGCCTTTCCACCTCTCTTGCACATCAGTATCCATACCTAGTTATTTAAACAACTTGCCTCTAATTATAAACATCTTAATATGCTGGCTCTGTGGATCCGCATCAGCTATGTTTGCCCATTCCTTCAATTCATGTGCATCCAACACACAGTTCAATGCCAGCAACTACACATAATCTAAAATACAGTCCTTATTTCAGTATCTATGTAAACATATAGTCTGTTAACTTCATCATCTTCATCAAAAGTATGCCTAACCCCATTAGGAAGTGTTCTTGTTATAAGTGTATTCCTCAGCTTTCCCCAAACTATCTTCTTCTTGCCAACATCTCTAGTCTTTTATCCTGCAATAACTCAGCCAACACTTAAATCTCCAAAAGCTGCTTGTGTTAATTTCTTTAAATCACAAATATCATGTGTAAATACTGGCCATGTAATACTCTGCATTGTGGAATAATAGTTTATTTTAAAGGGAACTAGAGAAACTAAGAACTAGAGAAATCTAGTTTTTTTCTAGAATTAATAAATGCACATCCTGTTCACTGGGGAAATTAAATCCACACTAAGCAATCTTCAATATGTTCAGAATATGACAGCAAGAATCCTATCAGGGATGCATTACACCTGTTTTCAAGTCCTTGCACTGGTTACCTATCAGATTTCGAGTCAACTTCAAAATCCTTATCCTCCTTATATACTGTCCTACAACTGTTATTATTGATCTCCGAATTATTGTACTTGACATGACTTCATTCAGCCTTTCCTGAACGTCTATGACAGGCAGAGAGAGTGCTGTTTCTGGTGCGATCTTTTACAGCTGACATTTCACTGTTTTAAACGAACAAGAAATTAGATTGCTCATAAATCACTTATTCTATATAAACACAGCGTAATTGCCCTCCGAAAATCTTCTTTTTCTTGTTCGTTTTAGAGACCTTGATTGAAACTGATTTTAGATGTCAGAAAGGATTAATTTTCTCTGTATTTCCTACATTGCTTTGTCGAGATTTTAACTTTATATCTAACTTTATATCTAGGCTCAGATTTCAACTATAAATCGTACAGTAATTAATAGCAGTAAATACTGATGTTTATACATAAAAAAGTCATGCCTTGGAGTATAGACCCCCAAAGGAATGCCATAGACTCAAACTGCAAAATAAACACATACAGAAAGAAAGTATTTGTATTGTAATTGCAAATCCTGGTACTGTATGAGTGATTGGTATGACTTTCCTCATTACAAATCTCTTATTAGAATTTAAATTTCTCTGTAACTCCAGGTCAGAACAGAGAAAATGTAACTGCCTTAAGGAGTTTACGATTATGAAAAATAGAAGGATAAGCATGATACGTATGTCTTCTGTCATGTTACTGAGCACCAAATCTTATTGAGAATATGAATCCATTTAAGGTTTATACCATTAAAGTAACGGTTTATTCCATGCTGAAAATGTTTGTACCAGACTTTTTTGAGGCCTGTTTAATTGTGTCTGAAGTCTGATGTTGTAAATTTTATTGTTAAAAAGATCCATGAAAATGTCACTACTAAAGTTAGCTGGTACTGTTGGTACTGTAAGTGGCAAGTAGAGCTCATATTTTAGATTTTGTGTAGTTGCTAGCGTTGAACTGTGTGTTGGATGCACATGAATTGAAGGAATGGGCAAACATAGCTGATAAGGATCCACAGAGCCAGCATATTAAGATGTTTATAATTAGAGGCAATTTGTTTAAATAACTAGGTATGGATACTGATGTGCAAGAGAGGTGGAAAGGCTGTTTCCTTAAGCCAGCAGTATAAAATGTTTTATTCTCAGTGAGATGCTGCCATTTCATAGTGGGTTTCTAACACTGTGTATAGTTCCATCCACACAGTGCCTTTACTTCCATCCATTTCTAATCTCTTTATCCAGTACAGAGGATTTGGAGCCTATCCCAGTAAGCGACGGACACAAGGCAGAATACACCCTGGACATAGCGCCAGTCCATCACAGGACAGACAGACACAAACACACACACACCAAGGCCAGTTTAAATCTAACCTCAGAACCTTTCTTTTCAGAAGACTTAGTGTCTGTATCTGCTTCATTTTCTAATTTTGGTAGCACCTCTAACTGCTTGTCTTTCTTATATGCATTTACTTTGTAATCTGTGGTCCTTTTATCTGTTTTTACATCTACTGTATTGCTTTGAGATGCCACCTTTAATGGTGATTTATCAAATAAAGTTTTTTATTATTGTTATAGGGAAACATGATCAGATTGTCCCTGGTTCAGAAAAAAAGATCTAAAGTATACTAGTTTGTCACTCTTCTAATTCCCTTTGCTAAATGACTTTTCATACTAATCTGATCAATCTAACTGCCAGTTTTCTGTGCTTTCTCTATCCTGCTAGATTTGCAATTATTCTGAAAATTTTCATCTTGAAATAACTCATTTCTAAATACCTTTTTCACTGTTAACATCTTGCAGCAACTCTGCGACAAAATATACACTCTGACAGTTCATCCTGCTACCAACATTAAATAGAACAAATCTTAAGATTTCTATATTTATGTCTTTATTTAGTGGTTTCATTAGTGACAAAGGCTAAACTTTCTTGGAAAAATGTCTTTTATGTGTTGTGGAAAAAACTGACTTGCTTTAACAAAATATGTTTACAAATCCTTTCACCTGGCATTTTCGTAGTTAGAAATTATGGAACGCTCTGTTAAAAGCAAGGGAGTTTTTATGTCCGTTGCAGTTCTTTTGAATATAACATGAATATATATCGTTATTAATTTCTTGAGATACGCGATTCCATATTATATTCCCTTTTAATCAAATTCTAAAAGTATGCTTGTTGACTCCGGTATCGTGTTAGTTAAAGACTTCGATGCTTAAAATGTTTAGGGAGAAATGGAATACTGGTGTGTATTTTTTTCTTTAAAGTACCAAGACCAGCCATATACTGTATGTTTATGTTCCAAAATTAATATCGTTTATGGCCTTCACACGCGTTGCAGTATGCTCCTATTCTTTTTATGCTCAGGCACTAAGTAAAAGGAGATGCTTCATATTGCTTGACTAATTTTAAAAACTAAGTTAGAAATGCAGACGCTCCCTCGGTGCGCTGCTCTGGTGCGCCGGCTCTTACACAGTGCCTGTCTGCCGTAAGCGTTACAATATACATACCCAACACTGCTTGTACCCATCTGTCATGCAAATAAAACACCTTGAATTGAATTGAATTGAGGGGAGAAGGGGGGGATACTAAAGCCAATACTGGCTCAATGGGCTTTGACGTGCTAATGCGTTGGTTTAACAGTCCGGGTGTGGCAGGCTTCCAATGTCAACTCGACTCGATTGGAAGACAATGAACGCATTTTAGCCCTAAATGAATTAATAGCAAACATGGTTTACATAAAATACATTTTTCCAAGAAAGTTTATAATAATACGATCTATAGTTGAAATCTGAGCCTACTTTAAAAATAAAGGAAAAGCATTTTCAGAGAGCAATCACGCTGTGTTTATGTAGAAAAAGCGATTAGGTTTATGAGCAATCTAATTACCTAATCGCTTAAAACGCTATATAAAATAAAGTTTATTTAGAGATGAATGATCAATGTGGTAGTTTAAATAATGTGAGTCAGGAAACTAACACAGCGCCACCGGATTTAATAACGCAATAAAAACGCTATAAAATAATGTGACACAGTACAGCACAGTACAATAATACTGACCATGACTTTAGAAGCATAAATTACCTTACACTCAATTTAAACACAAGCTGTCTTTCTGTATGAACCTCTAAGCTGGTTCATACAGAAAATGTAGAAATGCATTAGCCTGATTATGATTAAAAACACATAATTAAACACGCGTTTGCGATTTAAATCAGAACACGATTTAAATCAATATAAATGTTTATATTGTAATGCATACTGTCCAGCCTCCATTTCTCTATAAAAATTTACTGTTGCACACACACACACAATAGAAGCAGGAACCGCTGTCAGAAGGGAAGATATGTTCAAAATATCGCAAATATCGATCATGTTGCGATATTTTGAAATATAAAAGTCAACTGATTGTCCATAATATCGCTTACCTATTTTTTCGAAGAAATGTTTGTTAAAATAAAAGTTCAGCACCAGTTGGATTCGAACACACAACCTGCCAGTTGGTAGTCACGCACCTAGACCAGTAGGCTACAAGAGAGCTCGCATGATCAGGCAGGCGAAACAGCTATACACAGCCCTGCCGCAGTACACGGATATAATCATACCGTTATTAAATTCTTTAGATACGCGATTCCATATTATATTCCCTTTTAATCAAATTCTAAAAGTATGCTTGTTGACTCCAGTATCACATTAGTTAAAGACTTCGAAGCTTACAATGTTTAGGGAGAAATGGAATACCGGTGTGTATTTTTTTCTTTAAAGTACCAAGACCAGCTATATACTGTATGTTTACGTTCCAAAATTAATATTGTTTATGGCCTTCACACGCGTTACAGTATGCTCCTATTCTTTTTATGCTCAGCTACTAAGATTTCCCTTCAGTGGTAAAATTCAATATCTACAACGGGCACAGTAAAGACGTTTACAGTAAGTCTTTCTACGACAGACCAACGGACCACGAGTGCCCCTGTCGGTCAACCAATCACGCACCGCGGTATCCCGTGTCATCATACCTGCGGTATCTGTACCGCGGTGTCTGTACCGCGCACTTTGAATGGCTGCATCTGTAGGTGGTCTGCACAGTGACATATTGTCTAGAGCCCTTCAATCAAGTTTCTCAAAGAGCGCATCAAACTGATTACATTTACCTGGGAGGCTGGAGCCTTTGACCAGTTTTTTGTTTCATAGTTGGTCATTTTTTTCTTTTTCTCCAGTCTGATTTCTGCTTGTTTTCATCCAATTGCTCTTCCAGCTTTGTAATGTGGCTTCTCTTTGCTTTCTTCACTGCTGAGCACAGTTCACACTTGTCAGAGATATATTCAGTTCAGTCAGCCATGATAAAAGACCTGTCCTCAATTCTTTTGAGAACCTAGGATTCTTATTGCCATATATCTTAACTGTTTTGTGGGTATGCATACATCTTCACAGAAGCTCATGGAAGATATAACAGTGTCAGTATATTGAATAAGGAAAGTGGACAGTTAATCAAGTCCACAGAGAGACATTCAGAGTCAGGATGTCAGGAGTCAGCCTCCATCTCCTGTGTCTGTGAGGGTCTGGGTGTAACCTGAGACAGACACCTGCTGTTCTCAGACTGGGGGACAGATAGGCAGTTAATTCTCTCTGTAAAATCTCCAATTTAACTAGAGGTCATTTAAATATTCCTTTGCACTCTTACTTCTTCCTAAATTTTTTTGGTAATTGGGTAATTGGACTGTGGGTATGCATACATCTTCACAGAAGCTTATGGAAAATATAACAGTGTCAGTATATTGAATAAGGAAAGTGGAAGCGGAGCTAAATATGTCCCAATGATCTTACTGATTTTAGTTTTGACGTGATATAAGATTAAAACTTTAAGACTTCCTAACTCTGATTGTTAAGAGACTGTTTCCCACATTCTCTGTTTATTGGAATATTTAAAATGGCACTAAGAGTTCATTTAAATATGAATATTATACAGTTATCTTTTAATGTGTTATTGTTCAGAACATCTCTGAAAAAGTACTTACAGAACAAATGTAAAACTCATTTCTTTCTGATGCGATGGCAGCCATAGTGTGCCAGAATACTCACCACACCAGCTCTCAGTGGGGAGAAGAACAGTGTGATGAAGCCAATTCATAAATAGGGATTATTACAAGGCCATGATTGGTAAAGGCCAATGAGAAATTTAGCCAGGATGCTTGGGTAACACCACAGGGGGTCAGGACCCAACAGGTCGGTTTTACATCTCATCCGAAAGACAGCACCTTTCTACGGTACAGTTTCTCTATCACTATACTGGGGCATTAAGACCCACACAGACTGCAGGGTGAGCGCTCCCTGCTGGTCCCACTAACACCTCTTCCAGCAGCCTTACTTTACTTACCTTTCTTTTTCCCAGGAGGTCTCCCATCCAGGTACTGACAAGGCTCACACCTGCTTAGCTTCAGTGGGTTGCTAGTTGTGAGTTGCAGGGTGGTATGGTTGCTGGCAATTAGATGAGAACCTAAGGGAATTGTTTTAGCTAATTCATTTTGACTTCCCCTGATATTAATAATGTTGACTTCATTCTTCATATATCTTTTGAAAAGGAAAATTCCCTCAGTCCTTTACATCTGAAGACGTCTGGGGACAGATCTCAAATGGCTTCAGTTGGAACATCCACCAAGTAAGAGTTCATTGTTGTTTTATTTCAGAATCACGTACCTATCTGATAAAATGCAATTAGGGAGAAAGCTTAATTAGGAAAATGTAGGCCTTCTCTTGTTTCTATAGACAAACATTTTTCTATGTTGTCTTAGGAAACCCAGCAGGATTCCCCTGGTGTGCAAGATGTGCCTGAGGACATTTGACCAGCTTCCTGCTCACTTGAAGAGGGCGTGTATGAAGCAAGCCACACCAGAGGAGATCAGGATGGCCTCTCGCCAGGCCAGGAAGGACTTGATGAGTCACCTGAGGAAAGGGCGTGTTGTGGATTACGAGAGCATAGAGCTATTGTTTGACAAGGCAAATAGGAACCTAGCTGTGAGACTGGTGGAGTCCATGGGCTGTTTCGTACAGGGGAGACCTGAAGACAAACCAGCAAGGTGAGAGATTAAATTTTGACATTTCTTCATTGTATTTTCAAAGGCTTTTTTGAAACCGGTTATCTCGGTTAGTATTTTATGTAATGGTACTTTTACAGTTCCAGATGCCCTGAGGAAGCGCCTGCTGTCCAGCAGAAAGAGCTGCCGCAGGCTCCTCCAAAGACTGAGGAGGACGAGGAAGATGAAGGGGAACATGGGAGCTCTGAAGAACTGGAGCAGCAGTAAGACTTTCCTTTCATGTTTCCAGATTGATTAATAATTCCACTGGCTCTCTTACGTATGAAATCATTCTATGATTAGTGTCCTATATCCCTACAGGACCCCAGTAGTTAAGAGTTATCAGCAGGCTCTCCGGAAGAGAGTGGCCCGGGCTGGACTATACAGAAAACACACTCTGGATGCTCCTCTCCTGGCTGGGTTTAAACAGTACCTTATCCAGGACCTGGGTGTGGTAAACTGCTCTCAGGAGGTAGGTATTAAAAACTGGGCAGAGGCTCACAAAGTACATATTTTAACTCATCCGCACAGAATTTACCCATCTGAGATTGTGCCTGTCCTAAAAATAAACCCTAAAAACATTTTTTTTAGATAGACAACGTTTCCAGATTCCTGTTTTTTATGGATCCGTCTAAAGCATCCTTGATGTTTGTGAAGGACATTCCCAAAACGCGCAAATTTTTTTACCAACTGAGGATGACTGGACTGTCTCACCAAACCATTGCTAATTACATCAAAAACATCAACCGGTTCCTGCGCTACATCCTGAATGCCACCAACCTAAGACAGGAGGATCCCAGCCTGGCTAACGTCATCATCATCTTCCAAAGCATCCTGAAGGACATTCAGCAGAAAAACAGCAAGGATGTCTCACAGGAAGTCATCAGAAAGAGGTATTTTCCATTTGGAACTCTGATTCCAGTTGGTTTCCGGTTCCAGTACATGACGGGAATTGACGTTGATGGTACTACTCCTTCTGCCACAGATACAGACAGCTGCAGAGTCCTGGGCCGAGCGCCAGTGACTGCTGGAAGGTGCTGAGGGCTGCAAAGAGAGATGTGGAGCGGATACTGGAGAAGACGCACACTTCTGAAGACATCACCATGCCTGAGCAGCTTCTTGTGCTGTATTACCTGCAGGCCATTCTCCAGCTGAAGCATCTGCAGCACCCATGGGTGGTAAAGAATATGACAGTAAGCATGACAGTCATGCATATTTCAGTTGTTTGGCCAAATTCTAACAATGAAACAATGATCTGACGTTCATAAAGAGACAGAATAACAGTGCTGGTCGGGGCTCATCGCTGTCATTTAGGTGGCCTTTGCAGGGAGACCTGCTGTGCCAGTAATCCTGGACTGGAGGGAAGGGTGAGGGAGAAGATGCTCTCAGCTCTGTGTTCAGTCAGAGAGATTGGACAGCGGAAGTGTGAGAGTGGAATTTGATTTCCACCCCAGCTTCTCTTCAGTAACTTCATATGGAACAAGAGTTAGTGAATGGCAAACATCAAGTTCAAACAGCCTCAGCGGCACTAAATCATAATCATTCTTGATGACACCGCCTCGTGTTATATGTAAGCCCCTTCTCTCTTTCCCATTTATCTCTCTTCCACCTCTCGGCACCTCTCTTCCACACCATCCCCTACTTGTGAGTCCTCATTGGGATCCCAGCCGCCTCGCCCTACAGAACCTTAGCACCCAGCCAAGTGGGTCAGACTGACTGATTGAAACACTCAACACTCTCCATACACTTCATTGCTGGGTGCTGCTGTTGCTACTGTAAAATGATCATTGGCAGTTTTGAATCAGATATTATTTATTGAATTGCTTGTGATTTCAGGTCCAGGAATGGATGCAGAGAAAGAATTTTGTGTCACAAAGAGGACGAAAACTGGCGATAATAGCAGTGACAAAGCACACAACCTCCTCACAGCAGCTGGCATGCTTTGCCCTGAATGAAGAAGAGGAACATGTAAGTCAAAGTTACGTTGATATACTCTCTCCAGTTCATTGCCAACATCTGTCTTCGGCATTCAACAATAGTTGAAAAGTACAATAACTGCATTTTGTCTGTTTTTTCAGATGTTTCACCTTTACTTCACTAAACTACGCTGTACTGCCACTGACAGCATCTGTGGAACAGAGACTGAACATTTTTTCATTTCTTCTGTGGGGGAGCCAATTTATAGTCCTTCCAATGACCTGCGAAGACTGCATGAGAAGTAAACCAAATCACAAAGTTGTTTTAATGTATTAATTGAACTGTCTGTGGCTTGGAAACAATCATACACTGTGTGTATGTGTTTGTTTTGTAGATACCACCTCTCACTCATCACCAGCCAGGCTGCCAGGAGTGCATTTGAGACGGCCACAAAGAGGCTCACAGATGCACAGAAGAGCATTGTGGCGGATTATCTGGCCCACTCAGATGGTACTGCAGAGAAACACTATAGGATACTGACACATGACAACATCTGCTCAGCCATTGAAGTCATTGAAGGTGTTGCAGAGGAGGGAGCTCAGTAAGTGTCACCATGTTCTGAATAGACGACAAAATATTCTTGTGTCAAAAACAGCAATTACTTCATGCTTTTGAAACATCAAGAGAGCAATCGCCAGTCAGTGCTGCAGGATGCACATCTGCTGTGTAACTGGAAGAGAAAACACCACTTTCAGTTCTTTTCAGCCAATGTGTTACAGAGATTATTGTGATCTAATATTCGTTTTTACATCAGATCAACACCAAAATCCGCTGTGGCAGCTGCAGGATCTGGAAATCCGAAGATGGATGATGCCACAGCCTTCCAGGAGCTGACACGGGAGTTTCCAGTGTTGTTAGATGGGCAGCTTCCCAGAAAGAAAGAGCGCCTGAGACTGACTGGAAGTCATGACCGACACTGTTACGACAGGTGGAGATCAGATCAGAGGAAGATGAGACTGCAGAACATTATTGGTAAGTTTACGTATCAATTATTTTCACAGAGAAACAGACAAAGAAAGTGAATTTGGAATCAATTCTGAGGGTTTCTGTTCTGGTTTTCATTCCAGACCATTACGCTAGACGGTTACCAACGGAAGGCCAGGTGACCCGCTATTTTCAAAAGATGAGCTGGACTGCAAATACACCAAAAGCATCTGAAGTGCTTGAGAAGTGGAAGCCCAACACAGGTGCACAACCAAATGAAAGGCAAATTAAAAAGATGGTAAAGCGTCAAACCTGGAGAGGCCTGACTATCACTGACGATCCAGTGAAGGGGAAGAAGGTTGTGACTTCCAGGCGTTTCCAGAAGGCAGAGGTGGTGTGTGATTACCATGGCGAGGTCATCACAAAGACAGCTGCAGAAGCCCTAATGGCACATATGGCAGAGGGAGAAATGAGATGTCTTTTCTTTTTTGACGGACCTGCACAAAAAATGTGCATTGATGCTTTTGAAGAACACTGCGCTTGCCACCCGGATAAGGAGACGATCGGAAGGCGGATAAATTCCTCTAAGAAAAAAGATAACATCAGGGCTGTCAGAGAGTCATTCATAATCAACGGACAGCCCGTCATGACAATTCTGTTTATAGCGAAGAGGGACATTGCTGAGGGAGAAGAGCTCCTCTTTGATTACAGAGTTTCGAGGAAATCATTTCAGGGTGAAGGACAGGCTCTAGAGTGGCTGGATAACTGACCAGTTCCCGAAAATACTTTGTAAGTATGTTGAACATATCTTCTTTTAGCTATTAAAGATGGTGTCTTCTTGTGACTTGAAATCCATCTCATTATTGCTTATGTCATTGTTTTGAAGATGACATGTCTCATTCTCCAACAGCTAGGGCACCAGGAGGGGATAAGAGACAGACAAGTAGATATATGAAGCTCAGAAGAGCGTAGAGGCTGATTAGCCACCCCACACAAATATTCCCAAGACAAAACACTACGAGACATCTGTCCAGCTTTTGTTCTTATTGAAAGTTTTGGAATGAAGAGGTCTAATTGTCACCACTTTTGAAAAACTGTTGACTTTATCTGAATGTTTCAAAAGAAACACTCCACTTACAACACTTAAAAGTTTTCCAATTATTTCATGATGAGTGGAGCAATGCAAAGAATCTTTTTCAGTGTAAGACATCTGCTTTTGGGTCACTTTAAATTGAACAAACTCAAATCTTTTTGAGATGATGTGTTACACTAATTATTGATTTATGAATTTATTGTTTACAGACAGAGGACATATTCATTGTCAGAAGACGGATGATGGCCCAGGATTCCCAGAACGGACACTGGAGTTTCCAGCGGCATTAGATGGGTAGCCGCTTGGGAAGAGACATCGACTGAGACTCACTAGACTTCATGAATGACACCAAGAACAGAGCCTACAAGATGAGTCTAGATAACAATTCCTTAAACCTTTTAGTGAAGATTTCTGAAAAGGCTAAGGACTACAGCAATTATTTTTGGACTACAGAGATATTTTAAAACCTCATTAAGTAGTTAGACATTTGATGAAAAGTGGTTTATCTTTACAAGAATGTTTTAAAACTTTAATTGCAGTTCAATAGATGCCGTAGACCGAATCGACAATGACTGCATTTTATTTTCATTTTAGCCATAAACTGTTGTAAATAGTTTAATTGAAAAAAATATTAATTCAGAACACCCAATCCAGTTGATTTTGAAATTGAGAGGCAATTATTAGCTATAGTGGTTCGTATCTATGACTGAGCTGTGATTTCTGTTTAATAGAGACCTGTCTCTTACACAAAGGAGATTTTTCACTCTAACAGGTGTCACTTCCCAGCAAAGTCTATCACATTCCATAAGGATTTACTGCATTAGAGCAGATAAGCAGCCTCAGTCCACTGCAGCTTTTAAAATATGACAGGTTTCTGAGAATTTCAAAGCAATAGAAAAGTGCAACAAATGGAGTTCTTGAAGTTGTTCTTTCATTGTGCCTTCAACAAAATCATATTAATGTGCTCCTGCTGTTTTGTAGAGTCCGCCTGCCACTCATCTCCAGCCATGTTGCCAGTAGGACACACGAGAAGCCACAAAGCAGCTGACTGAGGTCCCGGAGGACATGCAGGCACAACAGAAGCGCACTGTAATGTTTCAGCAGCCTCTTGGGAAGAGATGGACTGAGACTGATTGCGCTTCATAAACGACACCGTTTGATTTCACCCAGAACAGAGCCCACAAGATGATATGATATGATATGATATGATATGACATGATATGATATGGGCTGGGAGTTTAATGCTGCATCATTGCCATGGATCCAAGAGGGACATCGTGTATGTAGCTATCGTTTAGTGGGATTTTGCTGGTCTACAGAGATCTGAGTACAGTACAGTACAAGTACTGACACGTACAAGACATGATGGATGGATTAATACCCTTATTCATTTATTCCTTTTTTTAATTGTATAATGCTAACATGCCCAAAGGGGTTGGGCAGCCTAGGGGTTGACCTTGGACCCCTAGAGGTTTTTTTTCTCCTTACTAAGGAGTTTTTGGTTCCTCTCTTCCTGTGTCTTCTGGTCTTATCTGTTTTGTATTCACTACATGTATGGTCACTTGCTTTGTTAAGCGCCTTGGGCAATCTTGTTGTGAAAGGCACTATATAAAAATAAATGTATTTGAATTGAAGATGAGACGAGAGAACAATTCCTTAATCCTTTTAGTGAAGTTTTCTGAATAGCTTAAGGACTAAATCATTTCTTAGCCATTTTATAACAGAATTAAGAAGTTGGATTAAAAACATATTTTCAGAGGTTTTATCTTTAAAGGAATGTTTAAAAATGTAAGTTGTCTCTTAAACAAAGGTCACTATTTGCTCATCGGAACAAGTGTCTCCAGATAATCAGCTCAGCAACCTAAAACAATTGATGATTGTAAATATGACAAGATTGTCGTAATGTAAAAGCTATAGTAAATGTAAAGTATAGAGTTGTTGAATTCTTTTGTTTTTGTCTTCAACACAATCATATGCAGATGTTATCATTTATGTTAATATGCAGATGTTATCATTTATGTTACTTTTTTGTAGCAGCCGCCTGCCAGTCAAGATGCCAGGAAGTACATGGTATGATCCACAAGGACTTAATGATGCAGAGAAGAGCATAAGGGAAAAAGAAAACAAGACATTTATCTATTAACACAGAAGATGGGTAATGGGAACAGCACTTCAAGACCAGACACTGGAGATTAAATTGAAGTTTTAGAAGTGATTCTTTGTGTTTGGCTTCAACACAATAATATGCTCACATTATTAATTTTTACATAACACCTGATATTCATTACAGGCCAGGGTTCCCAGGAGGACACACAACACAGCCAAAATGTGACAAGCTGAAGTACAGCAGACCATAGGGGAAGAACTCTTGCCTACATTTATGTTTCCACATCTACATCATTTTAAAAACTCCTTGGAAACTGGATTCCCAAGATGAAGATTTAACTTCAACAATGACATTATTTACCTTAAAAAAGTCCTAAAACTAGAGGGGTCTACATCTTACTAAGAATTCCCTGAGAAAGGGAGGAGATGATATGGTCAGTTCCCAGTGGTGGCACAAGGGTGAAGTGGTGTGCAATGACCATGATGACATTCTGGCAGTGCTGGCTCAGTTCGAAATCAGAAAGCTTTTCCTTTTCACCTGTCATCCCAAAAAGGACACCTTTGGAAGAAGAAGAAATCAATCGAGCAGAATAAACAATATTGAAAAAACAACGGTGAAAATCCGTAAGGCTGCAGGGCCTGATGGGATACCACCCCACATCCTCAGGACATGTGCAGCCCAGTTGACCACAGTGTTTACAGACATATTTAACTCCTCCCTGTCACAATCCATTGTCCCCACATGCTTAAAAAAAACACTATTGTTCCACTCCCCAAAAAGGCAAAAGTGATGTGCCTGAATGATTACTGCCCAGTTGCATTAACATCTGTGGTGATGAAATGTCTGAAGAAGCGGGTGTAGCCACACAACAACTCCATCACAGAGTCCCTGGACCCCTTGCGGTTTGCCTACCAGAACAACAGATCAGTGGATTGGTGATGTCCCCCTGGCTCTACATACAGCCTTGGAACACCTGGACACTAAGGACTCATATGTGAGAATGCTGTTTGTGGACTACAGTTCAGCATTCAATTCCATCATACCCAGCCAACTGGTGACAAAGCTCAGGGGACTAGGTCTGTGCAACTCTGTCTGCAACTGGTTGCTGGACTTCTTAATCAAGAGACCACAGGTGGTGCGGCTATGTAATAAAACATCAACACCACACTCCCTGAGTACTGGAACACCACAAGGTTGTTCTCCCTGTTCACTCACGACTGCACAGCAAGACACAGCAACAACCGCATCATTAAATTTGCAGGTGACACCACTATAATAGGCCTGAACGATGATGGGTCCGCTTACAGGGACGAAGTCATACAGCTGCTTAGGTGGTGTCATAGCAATAGCCTGGACTTGAACGTAAATAAAACAAAAGAGCTAATAGTGGACTTTTGGAGACACAGGCCACACACTCACAGCCCACTCAGTATTGATGGAACAGAAGTGGAAACAGTCACCAACTTTAGGTGTTTGGGAATTCACATTTCTAATGATCTAACCTGGACTGTGCACACGGACTCTATCTTGAAGAAGGCTCAGCAGCGCCTCTATTTCCTGAGGTGCCTCAAACGATGGGGGATGCCAGTACCTGTATTGGTGAACTTCTACCGCTGCACCATCGAGAGCATCCTCACCAACGGTATCACCGTGTGGTACGGCAACACCTCTTTTCGAAAAAGACAGGCACTGCAGAAAATGGTAAATGTGTCCCAGAAGATCATCGGCTGTGGTCTCACCGAGATTAAACAGCTCTATGAGGACCGCTGCCGTGATAGAATTCTGGCCATCACAGAGGACAGTCACCACCCTGGGCATGAGCTCTTCACCCCACTGCCCTCAGGCAAGAGATGCAAGAGCATACGGACACTTACCACTAGATACTTCGATAGCTTCGATCCACAAGCAGTGCGATTGGCGAACACATTTGCCCATGCCCCTCGGACCACACCTACACCATCTACCTCAATATGATTTCTTATTTATTGCACATCTTCAGTCATTGTTTACATATCTGCATTGTTTACATTCAAACTGTTTAGTTGTTTACTTGTACATTGTCTACTGTTTGTATATTGTCTTGATGCACTGTCTGCACTTTGTGTTTTTACTCTTGTTTTAAGAATCAAGAGACTTTCTGTAAGAATTCCATTGTACCAGTACATGTACTGGTTACATATGGCAATAAAGTTCAAGTTCAAGTTCAAAGTAGGGGAAAAGTATTAAAGGGAGTGCAGGGCTGATGCTGAGCTGAACCGTGGGGTTGATGCATTTGGCATTTGGTTTTGCGCTTGTAGTATGCACCTTTTGGAGATATGAATGAAAACAAGCCATCCATTTAGTCAATATTCAAAATTATTAGATACATATTTTTATGGAGGTGGACGTGATGCTGAGTTTAAAACTGGGGATACTAGACATTAAATGAAAGCTCTGATTCTCTGCTTTCACGTGCATTCAGTTTCAAGCTTGTAGTATGCAGCAGGTCTCCAAGGTGAACAGCCTCTGGCATGTTAGAACCAAGTAGGTAAGGTAAGTCAGCAAGTCAGATCCGTAACTCTGGGATAAGGATTAGCTCTAAGGGCTGGATCGGTCGGGTTGGTTTGGGAAGCAGGGCTGGGCGCGAGTCTTAGCTGGACGAGGCGCCGTGTGCCGCAGCCCCCCTCCCCTCGTCGCGGAGGGAGGGCGGGGGGAAGGCCGGGGTGCCAAGCCGTCGGCTGCGGTGGCGAATCTGGACGCACGCCAGGCCCTTCCCACGGATCTGCCCAGCTGTGGCGCGTGTCGGTCAACCCCCTCCCACCCAGGGGTCTTTTATCTTACAGATTGTGTTTGAGGCTTGCTGTTTATGAAGCCTTCTGCCTTTGGCTCTACTTCATAGTATGTTTGCCACACAAATCTGTGCTTCTTCCCATGTTTTTCCTCATATCACTCATGTAACTCATCTGTTTCTTTCTACTTATTTTTAATCAGTTCCGAGTCAATTGGGTCATTATTCTTCATATGGTCTTCTGGACATTGTAATTTTCTCTCCAATCTTCCATATTTCTTCTGAGTAGTAGTGTTACCTATTAACCCGGTGGAAAGCTGTGAAGAAAGATACAAGATGTGAAGAAGGGGTTAACTGAGTCCTTTCTGCACAAGGACTGGACTTCTAATCAACAGGCTGGTGTTTATGGCAGGAAAGGGAGATAAGTGATAAGGATTCCAGATGCCAGCTAGGAAACCCCAGGGAGGGTAATCTAAAACCCTGACCATTTGGCCAGAGTTTGTAAACTGGTCAAACACCGTGACCTCCCCCCTTTACCATAATAATGAGCCACATCAGAAGCGGCAAGGAAGGGCTGTATAAACTAAAAGTTTGTACCGGCACTTTGAACAATACTTCGGTTTTGCTGTTCCTTGAGGGAACAGGACTTTGGTTTTATTGTTCCTTGCATGCAATAAACTCTGCAACAGCCAATACCTGATCAATATGGACAGAATATTTCAATATCATAGCTTGCCTTGCCATCTACTCATGTACTGCCCTGCTGGTAGTTTTTCTCACTAAAATAACTTTCTTTGGTTTCACAGCTTCAGGCATGAACTGGAACATATCCTTCAGCTCCTCAATATAGGTCTTGACATTACAACTAGGTATTGTCAGATCAAACATTTCTTTGTCTTTTGAGGTTAAATCCGCTGTCTTACCTGCAAAAAGGACCAAGAACATGATGGATACACCTGAGCGTCCTGTATAGGGTTCTTTCTGATCTACTCGGAGATCTTGCCCTAGAGATTCTCTGTGCCCAGGCTTCCTGAATGCCCTTGTTCCCTTGGTCCCTACCTGAGACACACATGCCCTGCTCGAGATCTCTGATTTCTTGCAGGGCAGAGTCTTGTTCCTTGATCAGTATTTCTCTTTGTTCAGTTATTCGTTAGTCTTGTTGTGTAAACTTTCCAGTTTGATTTCCTGTTCATGCAAGCTTACCTGTATCTCTTTTCTGGCCTCGTCCATGACAGAGGGTCTTCTATTTTCTATTTTCACTAATGCTTCTTTGAGTAGTTTCTTTTTCTGTTCATTTTCCATTTTCTTTCCACTGATTATGCCCAATATTTCAAATTGCTCTTTTTTATATTCCTCCAGCTTACTCTTCTTCTGAGCGTCTGAGCTTTTGACAACCAGGCCAGTGTCAATTCAAATTTATCTAGAGCAGTTTAAAGCTAAACTGGATAAGACCCGTACCCTTCCTTTTTAAACGAGGAAATTGCCTTGGCTAGGATTTCTGCGTGGGTGTTTTCAATCTGTAATCTAAAGTCAGACTTCTTTGTACTGTCCCAGTAACCAGGATTGTCGCAATGAGAGATCCTAATTATAAACCACTGAACTTCAGATTATCTGGCAACCATTTCTATTTTTCAGGGAACAAAAGACTCTTTTTGGAATTTTACCTTTGAACACACTTTACTACAGTTCAATGACAACTATCTCTCCACAGTAGCATAAAAGGTAACCCTTACTTACTTATAGTGTAGCTTTAGAGAGCAGGGGCTGCTGGGTTGATTGTTTTTCTACATACAGAACAGCAGGGAAGCATCTTGGCTTTCCTGTAACCTCTACACTGAAATCCTGTGCCAACCATCTTGCTACTGTCTTAGAGAGATTTTCAATTTATCCCTGAAGCACAAGAAGAAGTTTGAAGGGTCACAGGAAGCAATGGCCCTCTTTTACGGATCTGTCATTGAGAGTGTTGTGCTGTTTCCCATCACTGTGTGAGATGGCAACACTTCTGCCCAGGACACGGAACAGGTAGAGAGGGCAGTGTATATCGCCTCTAAAACTCCCCTTCCCTTTGTGGATTCATTCTCCATCTCTAGACTGAAACACAAAGCTCTAAAGATGCTCGCCGGCTGCTTCCACCCTGCCCAGCCTTTGTTTACCTTTCTCCTCTCTGGTAGTGCTTAGGTCTGTTAAAATAAGGTGCACAGCTTCTGTAACAGCACCTGCCCAGAGGCTTTGAGATGTGTGAATACAGTTATATAATGTAGGTTAAATGAATACATTATTACTGGAGTATGTAAGGACAGTATATGATGTGGGAATGTTATTATTGGTTTTATGTTTGTACTGTCCTATATTGTACTGATGTCTTTTGCTTGCATGAGCTGACCAAACCAGACTCGATGCAAAATTCAGGAAGTTGTTATGGAAATAGAAGTGTTGAACTTGAGAAACTGTACAGCAACACAGTACAAGCAACAACACAGACTTAGCATAAAATTACATGAGAAAATATTCAAACAAAAGCCAGTTTCAGTCTATTTTTGTTCCTGAGGAATAAAGCCAGCTGTTGGTTATTTGTTATCAACGAGGCTCTTTAAGGCCTTTACCTTCAATAAAGCCCAAATCCCAACAGAAATTTCTCATGTGCCTTGCTGGAGAGCAGGCCCAGTTTTCTCAGCAATGACCCATGACTGAGATTCATGGGTTCTTCCAGGTGTCCCGTATATCATCTGGCCTATGTGTACCATCTGTGGTATTAAAATACACACTCTCAATTTCAGTATTTTTTTGTTTGGTTTCTCTGTTGCTCTAAAGGCAGATAAAGGTGTCAAGTTAGAGGTTGGTTTCAGCAGTTTCACTTCCTGCACAGACTGATGGGTCTGATTCTCATGCTAAGTGGACAGTTAATCAAGTTCACAGAGAAACATTCAGAGTCAAGATGTTACAGCCTCCCTCTCGTTTGTCTATGAGGGTCTGGGTGTGTCCTGAGAGAGACCCCTGCTGTTCCCAGACTGGGCTGCAGAGAGGCAATTAACTCTCTCTAACAAATCTCATATTTTGCAGAGAAGATAAAATTCGCCTGCTCCAAAGCGTGTCGTTCTCCCTAAAAAAACCTCCTGGAGACACTTAATCATATTTCAGGTCTTCTCCCACAGCAATCTCTTTTGGCAAGGAACAGTAATGTCATGAAGTCCTGTTCATCGACCACAAAAGCCTGCCTCACTGGTCTAAGGTTGACTCTTTAATTTATTTGTCTTCCAAACGTGTCTTTATCTGGATGACAGGTGCAGAGATTCTTGTGATTCCTGTGCCAGCTATGTCTTTAGGACTGTGCTGTTTTCTTTGTTATGACTTCTCCATGGTAAGCACACACAACCTCTCCCTTTACAGGATCATTGTTGATTAGAAGACATCTCCAGATTCAAAGTGTTTGAAAAACCAATGAATAAAACCTTTCTCCCCAACTTAACGTAAATGGTTTCTACAATAAAACCATTGGTTGAACCGATAAAAAAAATCTTTTTCTCATTTTAGTTAACAATGACGAAATGCTAGCGAATAAAATCCACAGTGACCGTGATGAAGACTAAATTGCTTTGCATTTTTATTTGAGTGAATTAGGATGAGTCAAAATGACCTGTTTGACTAAAACTCAAACGGAAATTAATTTCATCACATTAAGTTGGCAGTTTGCGCATTTACTTTCTGTCTGGCCAACAGCAGGCTGGCTGTGTTGGGAATAATCCCAGAGCTGTGCAGTGCCTCAGGGCTACTGCTGTGTGAGAATCTCCAGTATCGGGGTATGCTGTTCTCTCTCCTCTTCTCCCTTGTTGAGTTGTAGTTCTTTCCATTCGGTCTGCTCCACACCCCACGTCATGAATCCCTATTGTGTGTTAACTGATTGCTACGCAGATAGACAATGAGATGTGTACACTGTTAATTAGATTAAAGATTCAAATCAGAGCACCTTGATTCGAGAAAATAAAAGGCAAGGAGACAAAAGAAATGCCTGTGGTTCTTCATGCTTTCAGCTGGAAGAAAAAGATTTGGAGCCTGAGATACTTCATATACGACGAGCAAACCAAGAAAAACTCTTGTAAAATATTACTGAAGATAAAGAAACAGAATGTGGCTAACATTATAAGTTGAAAAACGTCAACAAATCTGAAGGGGCATAAGAAGCACAGAATCCAGACACTTTTGCACCAAAACAGTTTACATTGTAGCAAGACAACAAATTAAACATTCAGAATTAAGCAAGAATGAAAATATTTTAGTTTTATTCATTTTCATTCATTCATTTATTCATTTCATTTTATGTCTGGGTTAGATTTTAATGTGTAAGATGTTAATTAAAATGTGAGAGCTGGTTGAACACACCATGAGTGCTACATTTCAGCTTCATGATGGCGCTCTGTCAGAAATGTGATTTTTGTTCATATGTTATTTATAAATTGTTGAAGGGAGTCTATGAAATTAATTTTGTGTACTGTACATTTCACGTTATGTAATAGTCATCAGAAAAGACTTTTCTTTGTGTTTAGTCTATTTACTGTATATAGCTGGGTATTCAGCTAACCAAGAAAATATTATTGTGGCACCAACATCTTACAGCGTGTTCCTCCATTCCGTCTTATTTCTTCAGAAGAGTGTAGGTGGAGTGGAAGCGCTGAGACACACTGAAGCACAGTCTGTCACTGTTAGCATGATGTATATAAGATGATATTCTTATTTTTTCAGAAGAGTGTGTGTTAGCATGATGTATATAATGACTGAGATTCTCCATATATGTAATATGTCACCATGTACCTTCTTCCAAGTCTCATGTAGATCACAGCTCTTGCTCACACAGGTTTATTAA
The DNA here is from genome assembly GCF_055471065.1 of Atractosteus spatula. Lineage (NCBI taxonomy): Eukaryota > Metazoa > Chordata > Actinopteri > Semionotiformes > Lepisosteidae > Atractosteus > Atractosteus spatula. The sequence continues at coordinate 675,638 of NC_142722.1, forward strand.
AATATTCACACCTGCTCACACCTGAAGAAGGCTTCACAGACGAAATAATGTGTTTTCTCTCTTCTCTTTTCAGCATGGAATAAACCTATTACTTGTTCCTTTATTAAAATACTCTCATTATTGTTTTAGTTTTGTTTTCACCGTGGCGCTAAAGACAGATAAATGTGTCTCGTGGAATCTAATTTCAGGTTGGAGGTTAGTTTCAGTAGTTTCCCTTCCTGCACAGACTGATGGGGCTGATTGACATGCTAAGTGGACAGTTAATCAAGTCCACAGAGAGACATTCAGAGTCAGGATGTTATAGCCTCCATCTCCTGTGTCTGTGAGGGTCTGGGTGTAACCTGAGACAGACACCTGCTGCTCTCAGACTGGGGGACAGAGAGGCAGTTAATTCTCTCTGTAAAATCTCCAATTTAACTAGAGATCATTAAAATATTCCTTTGCACTCTTACTTCTTCCTACATTTTTTTGGTAATTGGGTAATTGGACTGTTCCCAAAGATGGGTTGGTTGGTAGTACAAATTACTACTGGGAAGAACACAATTTATGATGTCTTAACATTAAGATTGTTCTTTTCTTTCTTGTAGGATTAAGAATAATTATGTTTTGTCGTTCAGAACGTCTCTGTTCTGTAAGTTTTGAGTGTAGTGAGTAAAACTCTTCCCGCTGTATTGACTGTACAACCATATGGGAACCACACAATGAAGGGCATCAGGACCAGGCAATAACAGCACTTCTAAATTAATTGTATTTAAGAGAAATATACAAATATAATCCTTTTCTAGTGATGTGTGCTAATATGAAAGCCATTATTTTCCATGACCTGGTTAGTTGATCTGGTTAGTTAGATTGAATAAAAGGCTGGGCTTGGAGGAGGGGAGGAGACTGCGGGGGTGGAGCAGCCGAACGGATTTCTTTTGATAAGCCACATCTCTCTACTCACTAGAGACACCAATTCCATTTGAGACACAAGTCACTGGATGAGCTCTTCGGCATTTCTACTGTTGGCTGCATTTTCGATTTCTCCTCTATTTTAGCGGTAGAAAAAACCCGAAGATCTGGATTTTCTATCATTAACATCTGAGTTCAGCTTCTGCAATCAATATTGCCGACAAAAGGTAAGAAATCGTATTTAAACATCATATATGCTTATACAGGCCAACGACACTACTACCATCTTAACAAGTAATTTATGTGGGTTAATGGTGACGAAGGCCAATCTAAAATCCAAACAAAGCAAGGAGCAGAAATATGGTTCTTCCAAGTGCTGGGGTGTCAAGTGGAGAGCCAGGTTAAGAGCATCCTCAGCAGACCTGATGGCCCGAGAGGCAGACCGGTAAGGATCCAACAGGGGAGATGGGCACAGCTGGAGGTGCTTAAGCACCAGATGCTCAAAGCCATTCATAGCCTTCGAGCTCAGAGCAGTTGGTCTGGCCTGTAGCCATTAGGGCATGATTTTTTTGAAGATTCGGGACCAGGAATTAGAGTGGACACTCTGAAACTGTGAAGTATCATCAAATCCGGTGAACACAGGAGCTACAGATGCAGCCATTCAAAATGCGCGGGCGATACCGCATTATTTTCCGGTATGCTGTACGCAGTCTACCGCAAGTTACCGGTAAATACCGCAAGTTACCGGTAAATACCGCTAGCAAAATAATAGTATCCGGAATTTCCGCAAGGTGGAGCTAATAAAGCTCAACCTCTCATGTTTGAGCTGTAGCCATCAAAGTCTTTAACGAAGATATTAATAATAGTATTAATAATAAATGACCTTGGACAAGCTGTAAACTCAAAGTATTGCCCTGGTCCACATTCTTTTTTTCATTGACCGTCTTTGTAAAAGTAACACCACAGCATTTCGCAATCACGCATTTTTTTCCAATCATGCAAAGTACAGTAATTTTTGAGAATCGATTCACCATGCCTTACACATGCTCATAAAAGAGATTGATTTAGGAACATAAACATATTACCGTATGCAAACTGTACTGTATACAGTATGTATATGTATATTTAATGTCTTAACTGTGCCCGTTTAAGTATTGACTATTCATATCTAATTTTACCACTGAAGGGAAATCTTAGTAGCTGAGCATAAAAAGAATAGGAGCATACTGCAACGCGTGTGAAGGCCATAAACGATATTAATTTTGGAACATAAACATACAGTATATGGCTGGTCTCGGTACTTTAAAGAAAACATACACGAAACATGGTTTCATTATGACCAGAATCTGTCTTGAGATATTTTTAACTTGATTTACAGTATTTGAGAGGTATGTCTTAACACCGATACTACAGTGCTTAAGTACTGCTCACGTATATGTTTCTAGGTTTATATTATGCATTTCATACGGTCAAATTACTTTTGAGCAACTAATAAGAAGCGCGAAACGGTATGCGTTTTAGTTTCGTTTCGTGCTGGGACTGTGCTGTTAGTTTCCTGACTCCCATGTCACATGGTCTGTGATTGAAACCCGTAATACCGGTTTAATTCGTCACAGCCAGCACTCCGGTTGTAAAGTAGAAGCAGGCGAGATTTCCAGCGAAAAACACCTCCCCCTTCTTCAGGTGTGAGGGTCTTCTGCTCAGAATGAAACGCTAAAATGTAATGTAGGCTCTGAATGGGTTCAATTGTGATTTGGGCTTGATTAAGGTCGCTGCCTTTCATCTAAAACCCTACTTGAATCCTTCTAAACTAAAAATCAGTGTTTGTGAGTTCTAAATAAAGAGGTATCCAGGTAACAGTGAAACGGGCGGACAGTCTGGGGAGATCGCCCGTTTTCCATGTAAATAGTTCCCTGGTTCCGCACCCCTTGGTGTTTCTCTCGCTCTCTCTCGGGTCACCTGATCATTAGCTCGAAAGATTTGAGTGCTTTGTGTATATTCTAATGGTAGTGGGGGCAGGGTGTGTGGGAACAGGTTTGGTTGAAATTGCATTGGAGATCTATGTTCTTCACACCTGAAACATTTTCTCTGAAAGCATTTTCTTCGCAGTTTAACCGATCTTGTTACAGCATGTTACAGTTTACTATTATTAACCATATTAATTTTAAGTGCTTAATGTAAAATCTTGTAAAAATATATTTTCATTGTTCAAATATACATTAAGTCTGACTATCATATAATAAGTTAAATACAAAACTAAAGAAAAAATAGGGTTAAATATAATTCAAAATATTTTGCTAACAATGTTAACTGTTTATGAATAATAAAATGTATTAGCTAAGGAGTAGGATGGCACAGTTGTTAGTATGTTTTTTGTTTTGTTTCTTTTTCATAAATACAACAGTAGTACCTGATGTCTCAGTGGCTTTCAAAATTAAATTATGCATGCAAACCTGTGAACTAGAAAGATAACTAAGATATCCATCCATTTATAATGGTGGCAAAGTGGTTAGCATTGCTATCTTGCAGCACTGGGGTCCTAGGTTCAATTCCTGCCATCCTGTGTGTGTGGGGTTTACATGTTATCTCTGGGTTACATGGTTTTTCTCCATATGTGTGATATGACTCCCTCTCGCACTCCAAAACATACTGGTAAGTTAATTGGTTTATGGGAAAACTGGCCCTGGTGTGTGTGTGTTTGTGTCTGTCTGTCCTGTGATGGACTGGCGCTATGTCCAGGGTGTATTCTGCCTTGTGTCCGTTGCTTACTGGGATAGGCTCCAAATCCTCTGTACTGGATAAAGAGATTAGAAATGGAAGTAAAGGCACTGTGTGGATGGAACTATACACAGTGTTAGAAACCCACTATGAAATGGCAGCATCTCACTGAGAATAAAATATTTTATACTGCTGGCTTAAGGAAACAGCCTTTCCACCTCTCTTGCACATCAGTATCCATACCTAGTTATTTAAACAACTTGCCTCTAATTATAAACATCTTAATATGCTGGCTCTGTGGATCCGCATCAGCTATGTTTGCCCATTCCTTCAATTCATGTGCATCCAACACACAGTTCAATGCCAGCAACTACACATAATCTAAAATACAATCTTTATTTCAGTATCTATGTAAACATATAGTCTGTTAACTTCATCATCTTCATCAAAAGTATGCCTAACCCCATTAGGAAGTGTTCTTGTTATAAGTGTATTCCTCAGCTTTCCCCAAACTATCTTCTTCTTGCCAACATCTCTAGTCTTTTATCCTGCAATAACTCAGCCAACACTTAAATCTCCAAAAGCTGCTTGTGTTAATTTCTTTAAATCACAAATATCATGTGTAAATACTGGCCATGTAATACTCTGCATTGTGGAATAATAGTTTATTTTAAAGGGAACTAGAGAAACTAAGAACTAGAGAAATCTATTTTTTTTCTAGAATTAATAAATGCACATCCTGTTCACTGGGGAAATTAAATCCACACTAAGCAATCTTCAATATGTTCAGAATATGACAGCAAGAATCCTATCAGGGATGCATTACACTTGTTTTCAAGTCCTTGCACTGGTTACCTATCAGATTTCGAGTCAACTTCAAAATCCTTATCCTCCTTATATACTGTCCTACAACTGTTATTATTGATCTCCGAATTATTGTACTTGACATGACTTCATTCAGCCTTTCCTGAACGTCTATGACAGGCAGAGAGAGTGCTGTTTCTGGTGCGATCTTTTACAGCTGACATTTCACTGTTTTAAACGAACAAGAAATTAGATTGCTCATAAATCACTTATTCTATATAAACACAGCGTAATTGCCCTCCGAAAATCTTCTTTTTCTTGTTCGTTTTAGAGACCTTGATTGAAACTGATTTTAGATGTCAGAAAGGATTAATTTTCTCTGTATTTCCTACATTGCTTTGTCGAGATTTTAACTTTATATCTAACTTTATATCTAGGCTCAGATTTCAACTATAAATCGTACAGTAATTAATAGCAGTAAATACTGATGTTTATACATAAAAAAGTCATGCCTTGGAGTATAGACCCCCAAAGGAATGCCATAGACTCAAACTGCAAAATAAACACATACAGAAAGAAAGTATTTGTATTGTAATTGCAAATCCTGGTACTGTATGAGTGATTGGTATGACTTTCCTCATTACAAATCTCTTATTAGAATTTAAATTTCTCTGTAACTCCAGGTCAGAACAGAGAAAATGTAACTGCCTTAAGGAGTTTACGATTATGAAAAATAGAAGGATAAGCATGATACGTATGTCTTCTGTCATGTTACTGAGCACCAAATCTTATTGAGAATATGAATCCATTTAAGGTTTATACCATTAAAGTAACGGTTTATTCCATGCTGAAAATGTTTGTACCAGACTTTTTTGAGGCCTGTTTAATTGTGTCTGAAGTCTGATGTTGTAAATTTTATTGTTAAAAAGATCCATGAAAATGTCACTACTAAAGTTAGCTGGTACTGTTGGTACTGTAAGTGGCAAGTAGAGCTCATATTTTAGATTTTGTGTAGTTGCTAGCGTTGAACTGTGTGTTGGATGCACATGAATTGAAGGAATGGGCAAACATAGCTGATAAGGATCCACAGAGCCAGCATATTAAGATGTTTATAATTAGAGGCAATTTGTTTAAATAACTAGGTATGGATACTGATGTGCAAGAGAGGTGGAAAGGCTGTTTCCTTAAGCCAGCAGTATAAAATGTTTTATTCTCAGTGAGATGCTGCCATTTCATAGTGGGTTTCTAACACTGTGTATAGTTCCATCCACACAGTGCCTTTACTTCCATCCATTTCTAATCTCTTTATCCAGTACAGAGGATTTGGAGCCTATCCCAGTAAGCGACGGACACAAGGCAGAATACACCCTGGACATAGCGCCAGTCCATCACAGGACAGACAGACACAAACACACACACACCAAGGCCAGTTTAAATCTAACCTCAGAACCTTTCTTTTCAGAAGACTTAGTGTCTGTATCTGCTTCATTTTCTAATTTTGGTAGCACCTCTAACTGCTTGTCTTTCTTATATGCATTTACTTTGTAATCTGTGGTCCTTTTATCTGTTTTTACATCTACTGTATTGCTTTGAGATGCCACCTTTAATGGTGATATATCAAATAAAGTTTTTTATTATTGTTATAGGGAAACATGATCAGATTGTCCCTGGTTCAGAAAAAAAGATCTAAAGTATACTAGTTTGTCACTCTTCTAATTCCCTTTGCTAAATGACTTTTCATACTAATCTGATCAATCTAACTGCCAGTTTTCTGTGCTTTCTCTATCCTGCTAGATTTGCAATTATTCTGAAAATTTTCATCTTGAAATAACTCATTTCTAAATACCTTTTTCACTGTTAACATCTTGCAGCAACTCTGCAACAAAATATACACTCTGACAGTTCATCCTGCTACCAACATTAAATAGAACAAATCTTAAGATTTCTATATTTATGTCTTTATTTAGTGGTTTCATTAGTAACAAAGGCTAAACTTTCTTGGAAAAATGTCTTTTATGTGTTGTGGAAAAAACTGACTTGCTTTAACAAAATATGTTTACAAATCCTTTCACCTGGCATTTTCGTAGTTAGAAATTATGGAACGCTCTGTTAAAAGCAAGGGAGTTTTTATGTCCGTTGCAGTTCTTTTGAATATAACATGAATATATATCGTTATTAATTTCTTGAGATACGCGATTCCATATTATATTCCCTTTTAATCAAATTCTAAAAGTATGCTTGTTGACTCCGGTATCGTGTTAGTTAAAGACTTCGATGCTTAAAATGTTTAGGGAGAAATGGAATACTGGTGTGTATTTTTTTCTTTAAAGTACCAAGACCAGCCATATACTGTATGTTTATGTTCCAAAATTAATATCGTTTATGGCCTTCACACGCGTTGCAGTATGCTCCTATTCTTTTTATGCTCAGGCACTAAGTAAAAGGAGATGCTTCATATTGCTTGACTAATTTTAAAAACTAAGTTAGAAATGCAGACGCTCCCTCGGTGCGCTGCTCTGGTGCGCCGGCTCTTACACAGTGCCTGTCTGCCGTAAGCGTTACAATATACATACCCAACACTGCTTGTACCCATCTGTCATGCAAATAAAACACCTTGAATTGAATTGAATTGAGGGGAGAAGGGGGGGATACTAAAGCCAATACTGGCTCAATGGGCTTTGACGTGCTAATGCGTTGGTTTAACAGTCCGGGTGTGGCAGGCTTCCAATGTCAACTCGACTCGATTGGAAGACAATGAACGTATTTTAGCCCTAAATGAATTAATAGCAAACATGGTTTACATAAAATACATTTTTCCAAGAAAGTTTATAATAATACGATCTATAGTTGAAATCTGAGCCTACTTTAAAAATAAAGGAAAAGCATTTTCAGAGAGCAATCACGCTGTGTTTATGTAGAAAAAGCGATTAGGTTTATGAGCAATCTAATTACCTAATCGCTTAAAACGCTATATAAAATAAAGTTTATTTAGAGATGAATGATCAATGTGGTAGTTTAAATAATGTGAGTCAGGAAACTAACACAGCGCCACCGGATTTAATAACGCAATAAAAACGCTATAAAATAATGTGACACAGTACAGCACAGTACAATAATACTGACCATGACTTTAGAAGCATAAATTACCTTACACTCAATTTAAACACAAGCTGTCTTTCTGTATGAACCTCTAAGCTGGTTCATACAGAAAATGTAGAAATGCATTAGCCTGATTATGATTAAAAACACATAATTAAACACGCGTTTGCGATTTAAATCAGAACACGATTTAAATCAATATAAATGTTTATATTGTAATGCATACTGTCCAGCCTCCATTTCTCTATAAAAATTTACTGTTGCACACACACACACAATAGAAGCAGGAACCGCTGTCAGAAGGGAAGATATGTTCAAAATATCGCAAATATCGATCATGTTGCGATATTTTGAAATATAAAAGTCAACTGATTGTCCATAATATCGCTTACCTATTTTTTCGAAGAAATGTTTGTTAAAATAAAAGTTCAGCACCAGTTGGATTCGAACACACAACCTGCCAGTTGGTAGTCACGCACCTAGACCAGTAGGCTACAAGAGAGCTCGCATGATCAGGCAGGCGAAACAGCCCTACACAGCCCTGCCGCAGTACACGGATATAATCATACCGTTATTAAATTCTTTAGATACGCGATTCCATATTATATTCCCTTTTAATCAAATTCTAAAAGTATGCTTGTTGACTCCAGTATCACATTAGTTAAAGACTTCGAAGCTTACAATGTTTAGGGAGAAATGGAATACCGGTGTGTATTTTTTTCTTTAAAGTACCAAGACCAGCTATATACTGTATGTTTACGTTCCAAAATTAATATTGTTTATGGCCTTCACACGCGTTACAGTATGCTCCTATTCTTTTTATGCTCAGCTACTAAGATTTCCCTTCAGTGGTAAAATTCAATATCTACAACGGGCACAGTAAAGACGTTTACAGTAAGTCTTTCTACGACAGACCAACGGACCACGAGTGCCCCTGTCGGTCAACCAATCACGCACCGCGGTATCCCGTGTCATCATACCTGCGGTATCTGTACCGCGGTGTCTGTACCGCGCACTTTGAATGGCTGCATCTGTAGGTGGTCTGCACAGTGACATATTGTCTAGAGCCCTTCAATCAAGTTTCTCAAAGAGCGCATCAAACTGATTACATTTACCTGGGAGGCTGGAGCCTTTGACCAGTTTTTTGTTTCATAGTTGGTCATTTTTTTCTTTTTCTCCAGTCTGATTTCTGCTTGTTTTCATCCAATTGCTCTTCCAGCTTTGTAATGTGGCTTCTCTTTGCTTTCTTCACTGCTGAGCACAGTTCACACTTGTCAGAGATATATTCAGTTCAGTCAGCCATGATAAAAGACCTGTCCTCAATTCTTTTGAGAACCTAGGATTCTTATTGCCATATATCTTAACTGTTTTGTGGGTATGCATACATCTTCACAGAAGCTCATGGAAGATATAACAGTGTCAGTATATTGAATAAGGAAAGTGGACAGTTAATCAAGTCCACAGAGAGACATTCAGAGTCAGGATGTCAGGAGTCAGCCTCCATCTCCTGTGTCTGTGAGGGTCTGGGTGTAACCTGAGACAGACACCTGCTGTTCTCAGACTGGGGGACAGATAGGCAGTTAATTCTCTCTGTAAAATCTCCAATTTAACTAGAGGTCATTTAAATATTCCTTTGCACTCTTACTTCTTCCTAAATTTTTTTGGTAATTGGGTAATTGGACTGTGGGTATGCATACATCTTCACAGAAGCTTATGGAAAATATAACAGTGTCAGTATATTGAATAAGGAAAGTGGAAGCGGAGCTAAATATGTCCCAATGATCTTACTGATTTTAGTTTTGACGTGATATAAGATTAAAACTTTAAGACTTCCTAACTCTGATTGTTAAGAGACTGTTTCCCACATTCTCTGTTTATTGGAATATTTAAAATGGCACTAAGAGTTCATTTAAATATGAATATTATACAGTTATCTTTTAATGTGTTATTGTTCAGAACATCTCTGAAAAAGTACTTACAGAACAAATGTAAAACTCATTTCTTTCTGATGCGATGGCAGCCATAGTGTGCCAGAATACTCACCACACCAGCTCTCAGTGGGGAGAAGAACAGTGTGATGAAGCCAATTCATAAATAGGGATTATTACAAGGCCATGATTGGTAAAGGCCAATGAGAAATTTAGCCAGGATGCTTGGGTAACACCACAGGGGGTCAGGACCCAACAGGTCGGTTTTACATCTCATCCGAAAGACAGCACCTTTCTACGGTACAGTTTCTCTATCACTATACTGGGGCATTAAGACCCACACAGACTGCAGGGTGAGCACTCCCTGCTGGTCCCACTAACACCTCTTCCAGCAGCCTTACTTTACTTACCTTTCTTTTTCCCCAGGAGGTCTCCCATCCAGGTACTGACAAGGCTCACACCTGCTTAGCTTCAGTGGGTTGCTAGTTGTGAGTTGCAGGGTGGTATGGTTGCTGGCAATTAGATGAGAACCTAAGGGAATTGTTTTAGCTAATTCATTTTGACTTCCCCTGATATTAATAATGTTGACTTCATTCTTCATATATCTTTTGAAAAGGAAAATTCCCTCAGTCCTTTACATCTGAAGACGTCTGGGGACAGATCTCAAATGCCTTCAGTTGGAACATCCACCAAGTAAGAGTTCATTGTTGTTTTATTTCAGAATCACGTACCTATCTGATAAAATGCAATTAGGGAGAAAGCTTAATTAGGAAAATGTAGGCCTTCTCTTGTTTCTATAGACAAACATTTTTCTATGTTGTCTTAGGAAACCCAGCAGGATTCCCCTGGTGTGCAAGATGTGCCTGAGGACATTTGACCAGCTTCCTGCTCACTTGAAGAGGGCGTGTATGAAGCAAGCCACACCAGAGGAGATCAGGATGGCCTCTCGCCAGGCCAGGAAGGACTTGATGAGTCACCTGAGGAAAGGGCGTGTTGTGGATTACGAGAGCATAGAGCTATTGTTTGACAAGGCAAATAGGAACCTAGCTGTGAGACTGGTGGAGTCCATGGGCTGTTTCGTACGGGGGAGACCTGAAGACAAACCAGCAAGGTGAGAGATTAAATTTTGACATTTCTTCATTGTATTTTCAAAGGCTTTTTTGAAACCGGTTATCTCGGTTAGTATTTTATGTAATGGTACTTTTACAGTTCCAGATGCCCTGAGGAAGCGCCTGCTGTCCAGCAGAAAGAGCTGCCGCAGGCTCCTCCAAAGACTGAGGAGGACGAGGAAGATGAAGGGGAACATGGGAGCTCTGAAGAACTGGAGCAGCAGTAAGACTTTCCTTTCATGTTTCCAGATTGATTAATAATTCCACTGGCTCTCTTACGTATGAAATCATTCTATGATTAGTGTCCTATATCCCTACAGGACCCCAGTAGTTAAGAGTTATCAGCAGGCTCTCCGGAAGAGAGTGGCCCGGGCTGGACTATACAGAAAACACACTCTGGATGCTCCTCTCCTGGCTGGGTTTAAACAGTACCTTATCCAGGACCTGGGTGTGGTAAACTGCTCTCAGGAGGTAGGTATTAAAAACTGGGCAGAGGCTCACAAAGTACATATTTTAACTCATCCGCACAGAATTTACCCATCTGAGATTGTGCCTGTCCTAAAAATAAACCCTAAAAACATTTTTTTTAGATAGACAACGTTTCCAGATTCCTGTTTTTTATGGATCCGTCTAAAGCATCCTTGATGTTTGTGAAGGACATTCCCAAAACGCGCAAATTTTTTTACCAACTGAGGATGACTGGACTGTCTCACCAAACCATTGCTAATTACATCAAAAACATCAACCGGTTCCTGCGCTACATCCTGAATGCCACCAACCTAAGACAGGAGGATCCCAGCCTGGCTAACGTCATCATCATCTTCCAAAGCATCCTGAAGGACATTCAGCAGAAAAACAGCAAGGATGTCTCACAGGAAGTCATCAGAAAGAGGTATTTTCCATTTGGAACTCTGATTCCAGTTGGTTTCCGGTTCCAGTACATGACGGGAATTGACGTTGATGGTACTACTCCTTCTGCCACAGATACAGACAGCTGCAGAGTCCTGGGCCGAGCGCCAGTGACTGCTGGAAGGTGCTGAGGGCTGCAAAGAGAGATGTGGAGCGGATACTGGAGAAGACGCACACTTCTGAAGACATCACCATGCCTGAGCAGCTTCTTGTGCTGTATTACCTGCAGGCCATTCTCCAGCTGAAGCATCTGCAGCACCCATGGGTGGTAAAGAATATGACAGTAAGCATGACAGTCATGCATATTTCAGTTGTTTGGCCAAATTCTAACAATGAAACAATGATCTGACGTTCATAAAGAGACAGAATAACAGTGCTGGTCGGGGCTCATCGCTGTCATTTAGGTGGCCTTTGCAGGGAGACCTGCTGTGCCAGTGATCCTGGACTGGAGGGAAGGGTGAGGGAGAAGATGCTCTCAGCTCTGTGTTCAGTCAGAGAGATTGGACAGCGGAAGTGTGAGAGTGGAATTTGATTTCCACCCCAGCTTCTCTTCAGTAACTTCATATGGAACAAGAGTTAGTGAATGGCAAACATCAAGTTCAAACAGCCTCAGCGGCACTAAATCGTAATCATTCTTGATGACACCGCCTCGTGTTATATGTAAGCCCCTTCTCTCTTTCCCATTTATCTCTCTTCCACCTCTCGGCACCTCTCTTCCACACCATCCCCTACTTGTGAGTCCTCATTGGGATCCCAGCCGCCTCGCCCTACAGAACCTTAGCACCCAGCCAAGTGGGTCAGACTGACTGATTGAAACACTCAACACTCTCCATACACTTCATTGCTGGGTGCTGCTGTTGCTACTGTAAAATGATCATTGGCAGTTTTGAATCAGATATTATTTATTGAATTGCTTGTGATTTCAGGTCCAGGAATGGATGCAGAGAAAGAATTTTGTGTCACAAAGAGGACGAAAACTGGCGATAATAGCAGTGACAAAGCACACAACCTCCTCACAGCAGCTGGCATGCTTTGCCCTGAATGAAGAAGAGGAACATGTAAGTCAAAGTTACGTTGATATACTCTCTCCAGTTCATTGCCAACATCTGTCTTCGGCATTCAACAATAGTTGAAAAGTACAATAACTGCATTTTGTCTGTTTTTTCAGATGTTTCACCTTTACTTCACTAAACTACGCTGTACTGCCACTGACAGCATCTGTGGAACAGAGACTGAACATTTTTTCATTTCTTCTGTGGGGGAGCCAATTTATAGTCCTTCCAATGACCTGCGAAGACTGCATGAGAAGTAAACCAAATCACAAAGTTGTTTTAATGTATTAATTGAACTGTCTGTGGCTTGGAAACAATCATACACTGTGTGTATGTGTTTGTTTTGTAGATACCACCTCTCACTCATCACCAGCCAGGCTGCCAGGAGTGCATTTGAGACGGCCACAAAGAGGCTCACAGATGCACAGAAGAGCATTGTGGCGGATTATCTGGCCCACTCAGATGGTACTGCAGAGAAACACTATAGGATACTGACACATGACAACATCTGCTCAGCCATTGAAGTCATTGAAGGTGTTGCAGAGGAGGGAGCTCAGTAAGTGTCACCATGTTCTGAATAGACGACAAAATATTCTTGTGTCAAAAACAGCAATTACTTCATGCTTTTGAAACATCAAGAGAGCAATCGCCAGTCAGTGCTGCAGGATGCACATCTGCTGTGTAACTGGAAGAGAAAACACCACTTTCAGTTCTTTTCAGCCAATGTGTTACAGAGATTATTGTGATCTAATATTCGTTTTTACATCAGATCAACACCAAAATCCGCTGTGGCAGCTGCAGGATCTGGAAATCCGAAGATGGATGATGCCACAGCCTTCCAGGAGCTGACACGGGAGTTTCCAGTGTTGTTAGATGGGCAGCTTCCCAGAAAGAAAGAGCGCCTGAGACTGACTGGAAGTCATGACCGACACTGTTACGACAGGTGGAGATCAGATCAGAGGAAGATGAGACTGCAGAACATTATTGGTAAGTTTACGTATCAATTATTTTCACAGAGAAACAGACAAAGAAAGTGAATTTGGAATCAATTCTGAGGGTTTCTGTTCTGGTTTTCATTCCAGACCATTACGCTAGACGGTTACCAACGGAAGGCCAGGTGACCCGCTATTTTCAAAAGATGAGCTGGACTGCAAATACACCAAAAGCGTCTGAAGTGCTTGAGAAGTGGAAGCCCAACACAGGTGCATAACCAAATGAAAGGCAAATTAAAAAGATGGTAAAGCGTCAAACCTGGAGAGGCCTGACTATCACTGACGATCCAGTGAAGGGGAAGAAGGTTGTGACTTCCAGGTGTTTCCAGAAGGCAGAGGTGGTGTGTGATTACCATGGCGAGGTCATCACAAAGACAGCTGCAGAAGCCCTAATGGCACATATGGCAGAGGGAGAAATGAGATGTCTTTTCTTTTTTGACGGACCTGCACAAAAAATGTGCATTGATGCTTTTGAAGAACACTGCGCTTGCCACCCGGATAAGGAGACGATCGGAAGGCGGATAAATTCCTCTAAGAAAAAAGATAACATCAGGGCTGTCAGAGAGTCATTCATAATCAACGGACAGCCCGTCATGACAATTCTGTTTATAGCGAAGAGGGACATTGCTGAGGGAGAAGAGCTCCTCTTTGATTACAGAGTTTCGAGGAAATCATTTCAGGGTGAAGGACAGGCTCTAGAGTGGCTGGATAACTGACCAGTTCCCGAAAATACTTTGTAAGTATGTTGAACATATCTTCTTTTAGCTATTAAAGATGGTGTCTTCTTGTGACTTGAAATCCATCTCATTATTGCTTATGTCATTGTTTTGAAGATGACATGTCTCATTCTCCAACAGCTAGGGCACCAGGAGGGGATAAGAGACAGACAAGTAGATATATGAAGCTCAGAAGAGCGTAGAGGCTGATTAGCCACCCCACACAAATATTCCCAAGACAAAACACTACGAGACATCTGTCCAGCTTTTGTTCTTATTGAAAGTTTTGGAATGAAGAGGTCTAATTGTCACCACTTTTGAAAAACTGTTGACTTTATCTGAATGTTTCAAAAGAAACACTCCACTTACAACACTTAAAAGTTTTCCAATTATTTCATGATGAGTGGAGCAATGCAAAGAATCTTTTTCAGTGTAAGACATCTGCTTTTGGGTCACTTTAAATTGAACAAACTCAAATCTTTTTGAGATGATGTGTTACACTAATTATTGATTTATGAATTTATTGTTTACAGACAGAGGACATATTCATTGTCAGAAGACGGATGATGGCCCAGGATTCCCAGAACGGACACTGGAGTTTCCAGCGGCATTAGATGGGTAGCCGCTTGGGAAGAGACATCGACTGAGACTCACTAGACTTCATGAATGACACCAAGAACAGAGCCTACAAGATGAGTCTAGATAACAATTCCTTAAACCTTTTAGTGAAGATTTCTGAAAAGGCTAAGGACTACAGCAATTATTTTTGGACTACAGAGATATTTTAAAACCTCATTAAGTAGTTAGACATTTGATGAAAAGTGGTTTATCTTTACAAGAATGTTTTAAAACTTTAATTGCAGTTCAATAGATGCCGTAGACCGAATCGACAATGACTGCATTTTATTTTCATTTTAGCCATAAACTGTTGTAAATAGTTTAATTGAAAAAAATATTAATTCAGAACACCCAATCCAGTTGATTTTGAAATTGAGAGGCAATTATTAGCTATAGCGGTTCGTATCTATGACTGAGCTGTGATTTCTGTTTAATAGAGACCTGTCTCTTACACAAAGGAGATTTTTCACTCTAACAGGTGTCACTTCCCAGCAAAGTCTATCACATTCCATAAGGATTTACTGCATTAGAGCAGATAAGCAGCCTCAGTCCACTGCAGCTTTTAAAATATGACAGGTTTCTGAGAATTTCAAAGCAATAGAAAAGTGCAACAAATGGAGTTCTTGAAGTTGTTCTTTCATTGTGCCTTCAACAAAATCATATTAATGTGCTCCTGCTGTTTTGTAGAGTCCGCCTGCCACTCATCTCCAGCCATGTTGCCAGTAGGACACACGAGAAGCCACAAAGCAGCTGACTGAGGTCCCGGAGAACATGCAGGCACAACAGAAGCGCACTGTAATGTTTCAGCAGCCTCTTGGGAAGAGATGGACTGAGACTGATTGCGCTTCATAAACGACACCGTTTGATTAAACCCAGAACAGAGCCCACAAGATGATATGATATGATATGATATGATATGACATGATATGATATGGGCTGGGAGTTTAATGCTGCATCATTGCCATGGATCCAAGAGGGACATCGTGTATGTAGCTATCGTTTAGTGGGATTTTGCTGGTCTACAGAGATCTGAGTACAGTACAGTACAAGTACTGACATGTACAAGACATGATGGATGGATTAATACCCTTATTCATTTATTCCTTTTTTTAATTGTATAATGCTAACATGCCCAAAGGGGTTGGGCAGCCTAGGGGTTGACCTTGGACCCCTAGAGGTTTTTTTTCTCCTTACTAAGGAGTTTTTGGTTCCTCTCTTCCAGTGTCTTCTGGTCTTTTCTGTTTTGTATTCACAACATGTATGGTCACTTGCTTTGTTAAGCGCCTTGGGCAATCTTGTTGTGAAAGGCACTATATAAAAATAAATGTATTTGAATTGAAGATGAGACGAGAGAACAATTCCTTAATCCTTTTAGTGAAGTTTTCTGAATAGCTTAAGGACTAAATCATTTCTTAGCCATTTTATAACAGAATTAAGAAGTTGGATTAAAAACATATTTTCAGAGGTTTTATCTTTAAAGGAATGTTTAAAAATGTAAGTTGTCT
Organism: Atractosteus spatula; assembly: GCF_055471065.1. Lineage (NCBI taxonomy): Eukaryota > Metazoa > Chordata > Actinopteri > Semionotiformes > Lepisosteidae > Atractosteus > Atractosteus spatula. Next base: position 691,979 of record NC_142722.1, read on the forward strand.
CTTAAACAAAGGTCACTATTTGCTCATCGGAACAAGTGTCTCCAGATAATCAGCTCAGCAACCTAAAACAATTGATGATTGTAAATATGACAAGATTGTCGTAATGTAAAAGCTATAGTAAATGTAAAGTATAGAGTTGTTGAATTCTTTTGTTTTTGTCTTCAACACAATCATATGCAGATGTTATCATTTATGTTACTTTTTTGTAGCAGCCGCCTGCCAGTCAAGATGCCAGGAAGTACATGGTATGATCCACAAGGACTTAATGATGCAGAGAAGAGCATAAGGGAAAAAGAAAACAAGACATTTATCTATTAACACAGAAGATGGGTAATGGGAACAGCACTTCAAGACCAGACACTGGAGATTAAATTGAAGTTTTAGAAGTGATTCTTTGTGTTTGGCTTCAACACAATAATATGCTCACATTATTAATTTTTACATAACACCTGATATTCATTACAGGCCAGGGTTCCCAGGAGGACACACAACACAGCCAAAATGTGACAAGCTGAAGTACAGCAGACCATAGGGGAAGAACTCTTGCCTACATTTATGTTTCCACATCTACATCATTTTAAAAACTCCTTGGAAACTGGATTCCCAAGATGAAGATTTAACTTCAACAATGACATTATTAACCTTAAAAAAGTCCTAAAACTAGAGGGGTCTACATCTTACTAAGAATTCCCTGAGAAAGGGAGGAGATGATATGGTCAGTTCCCAGTGGTGGCACAAGGGTGAAGTGGTGTGCAATGACCATGATGACATTCTGGCAGTGCTGGCTCAGTTCGAAATCAGAAAGCTTTTCCTTTTCACCTGTCATCCCAAAAAGGACACCTTTGGAAGAAGAAGAAATCAATCGAGCAGAATAAACAATATTGAAAAAACAACGGTGAAAATCCGTAAGGCTGCAGGGCCTGATGGGATACCACCCCACATCCTCAGGACATGTGCAGCCCAGTTGACCACAGTGTTTACAGACATATTTAACTCCTCCCTGTCACAATCCATTGTCCCCACATGCTTAAAAAAAACACTATTGTTCCACTCCCCAAAAAGGCAAAAGTGATGTGCCTGAATGATTACTGCCCAGTTGCATTAACATCTGTGGTGATGAAATGTCTGAAGAAGCGGGTGTAGCCACACAACAACTCCATCACAGAGTCCCTGGACCCCTTGCGGTTTGCCTACCAGAACAACAGATCAGTGGATTGGTGATGTCCCCCTGGCTCTACATACAGCCTTGGAACACCTGGACACTAAGGACTCATATGTGAGAATGCTGTTTGTGGACTACAGTTCAGCATTCAATTCCATCATACCCAGCCAACTGGTGACAAAGCTCAGGGGACTAGGTCTGTGCAACTCTGTCTGCAACTGGTTGCTGGACTTCTTAATCAAGAGACCACAGGTGGTGCGGCTATGTAATAAAACATCAACACCACACTCCCTGAGTACTGGAACACCACAAGGTTGTTCTCCCTGTTCACTCACGACTGCACAGCAAGACACAGCAACAACCGCATCATTAAATTTGCAGATGACACCACTATAATAGGCCTGAACGATGATGGGTCCGCTTACAGGGACGAAGTCATACAGCTGCTTAGGTGGTGTCATAGCAATAGCCTGGACTTGAACGTAAATAAAACAAAAGAGCTAATAGTGGACTTTTGGAGACACAGGCCACACACTCACAGCCCACTCAGTATTGATGGAACAGAAGTGGAAACAGTCACCAACTTTAGGTGTTTGGGAATTCACATTTCTAATGATCTAACCTGGACTGTGCACACGGACTCTATCTTGAAGAAGGCTCAGCAGCGCCTCTATTTCCTGAGGTGCCTCAAACGATGGGGGATGCCAGTACCTGTATTGGTGAACTTCTACCGCTGCACCATCGAGAGCATCCTCACCAACGGTATCACCGTGTGGTACGGCAACACCTCTTTTCGAAAAAGACAGGCACTGCAGAAAATGGTAAATGTGTCCCAGAAGATCATCGGCTGTGGTCTCACCGAGATTAAACAGCTCTATGAGGACCGCTGCCGTGATAGAATTCTGGCCATCACAGAGGACAGTCACCACCCTGGGCATGAGCTCTTCACCCCACTGCCCTCAGGCAAGAGATGCAAGAGCATACGGACACTTACCACTAGATACTTCGATAGCTTCGATCCACAAGCAGTGCGATTGGCGAACACATTTGCCCATGCCCCTCGGACCACACCTACACCATCTACCTCAATATGATTTCTTATTTATTGCACATCTTCAGTCATTGTTTACATATCTGCATTGTTTACATTCAAACTGTTTAGTTGTTTACTTGTACATTGTCTACTGTTTGTATATTGTCTTGATGCACTGTCTGCACTTTGTGTTTTTACTCTTGTTTTAAGAATCAAGAGACTTTCTGTAAGAATTCCATTGTACCAGTACATGTACTGGTTACATATGGCAATAAAGTTCAAGTTCAAGTTCAAAGTAGGGGAAAAGTATTAAAGGGAGTGCAGGGCTGATGCTGAGCTGAACCGTGGGGTTGATGCATTTGGCATTTGGTTTTGCGCTTGTAGTATGCACCTTTTGGAGATATGAATGAAAACAAGCCATCCATTTAGTCAATATTCAAAATTATTAGATACATATTTTTATGGAGGTGGACGTGATGCTGAGTTTAAAACTGGGGATACTAGACATTAAATGAAAGCTCTGATTCTCTGCTTTCACGTGCATTCAGTTTCAAGCTTGTAGTATGCAGCAGGTCTCCAAGGTGAACAGCCTCTGGCATGTTAGAACCAAGTAGGTAAGGTAAGTCAGCAAGTCAGATCCGTAACTCTGGGATAAGGATTAGCTCTAAGGGCTGGATCGGTCGGGTTGGTTTGGGAAGCAGGGCTGGGCGCGAGTCTTAGCTGGACGAGGCGCCGTGTGCCGCAGCCCCCCTCCCCTCGTCGCGGAGGGAGGGCGGGGGGAAGGCCGGGGTGCCAAGCCGTCGGCTGCGGTGGCGAATCTGGATGCACGCCAGGCCCTTCCCACGGATCTGCCCAGCTGTGGCGCGTGTCGGTCAACCCCCTCCCACCCAGGGGTCTTTTATCTTACAGATTGTGTTTGAGGCTTGCTGTTTATGAAGCCTTCTGCCTTTGGCTCTACTTCATAGTATGTTTGCCACACAAATCTGTGCTTCTTCCCATGTTTTTCCTCATATCACTCATGTAACTCATCTGTTTCTTTCTACTTATTTTTAATCAGTTCCGAGTCAATTGGGTCATTATTCTTCATATGGTCTTCTGGACATTGTAATTTTCTCTCCAATCTTCCATATTTCTTCTGAGTAGTAGTGTTACCTATTAACCCGGTGGAAAGCTGTGAAGAAAGATACAAGATGTGAAGAAGGGGTTAACTGAGTCCTTTCTGCACAAGGACTGGACTTCTAATCAACAGGCTGGTGTTTATGGCAGGAAAGGGAGATAAGTGATAAGGATTCCAGATGCCAGCTAGGAAACCCCAGGGAGGGTAATCTAAAACCCTGACCCTTTGGCCAGAGTTTGTAAACTGGTCAAACACCGTGACCTCCCCCCTTTACCATAATAATGAGCCACATCAGAAGCGGCAAGGAAGGGCTGTATAAACTAAAAGTTTGTACCGGCACTTTGAACAATACTTCGGTTTTGCTGTTCCTTGAGGGAACAGGACTTTGGTTTTATTGTTCCTTGCATGCAATAAACTCTGCAACAGCCAATACCTGATCAATATGGACAGAATATTTCAATATCATAGCTTGCCTTGCCATCTACTCATGTACTGCCCTGCTGGTAGTTTTTCTCACTAAAATAACTTTCTTTGGTTTCACAGCTTCAGGCATGAACTGGAACATATCCTTCAGCTCCTCAATATAGGTCTTGACATTACAACTAGGTATTGTCAGATCAAACATTTCTTTGTCTTTTGAGGTTAAATCCGCTGTCTTACCTGCAAAAAGGACCAAGAACATGATGGATACACCTGAGCGTCCTGTATAGGGTTCTTTCTGATCTACTCGGAGATCTTGCCCTAGAGATTCTCTGTGCCCAGGCTTCCTGAATGCCCTTGTTCCCTTGGTCCCTACCTGAGACACACATGCCCTGCTCGAGATCTCTGATTTCTTGCAGGGCAGAGTCTTGTTCCTTGATCAGTATTTCTCTTTGTTCAGTTATTCGTTAGTCTTGTTGTGTAAACTTTCCAGTTTGATTTCCTGTTCATGCAAGCTTACCTGTATCTCTTTTCTGGCCTCGTCCATGACAGAGGGTCTTCTATTTTCTATTTTCACTAATGCTTCTTTGAGTAGTTTCTTTTTCTGTTCATTTTCCATTTTCTTTCCACTGATTATGCCCAATATTTCAAATTGCTCTTTTTTATATTCCTCCAGCTTACTCTTCTTCTGAGCGTCTGAGCTTTTGACAACCAGGCCAGTGTCAATTCAAATTTATCTAGAGCAGTTTAAAGCTAAACTGGATAAGACCCGTACCCTTCCTTTTTAAACGAGGAAATTGCCTTGGCTAGGATTTCTGCGTGGGTGTTTTCAATCTGTAATCTAAAGTCAGACTTCTTAGTACTGTCCCAGTAACCAGGATTGTCGCAATGAGAGATCCTAATTATAAACCACTGAACTTCAGATTATCTGGCAACCATTTCTATTTTTCAGGGAACAAAAGACTCTTTTTGGAATTTTACCTTTGAACACACTTTACTACAGTTCAATGACAACTATCTCTCCACAGTAGCATAAAAGGTAACCCTTACTTACTTATAGTGTAGCTTTAGAGAGCAGGGGCTGCTGGGTTGATTGTTTTTCTACATACAGAACAGCAGGGAAGCATCTTGGCTTTCCTGTAACCTCTACACTGAAATCCTGTGCCAACCATCTTGCTACTGTCTTAGAGAGATTTTCAATTTATCCCTGAAGCACAAGAAGAAGTTTGAAGGGTCACAGGAAGCAATGGCCCTCTTTTACGGATCTGTCATTGAGAGTGTTGTGCTGTTTCCCATCACTGTGTGAGATGGCAACACTTCTGCCCAGGACACGGAACAGGTAGAGAGGGCAGTGTATATCGCCTCTAAAACTCCCCTTCCCTTTGTGGATTCATTCTCCATCTCTAGACTGAAACACAAAGCTCTAAAGATGCTCGCCGGCTGCTTCCACCCTGCCCAGCCTTTGTTTACCTTTCTCCTCTCTGGTAGTGCTTAGGTCTGTTAAAATAAGGTGCACAGCTTCTGTAACAGCACCTGCCCAGAGGCTTTGAGATGTGTGAATCCAGTTATATAATGTAGGTTAAATGAATACATTATTACTGGAGTATGTAAGGACAGTATATGATGTGGGAATGTTATTATTGGTTTTATGTTTGTACTGTCCTATATTGTACTGATGTCTTTTGCTTGCATGAGCTGACCAAACCAGACTCGATGCAAAATTCAGGAAGTTGTTATGGAAATAGAAGTGTTGAACTTGAGAAACTGTACAGCAACACAGTACAAGCAACAACACAGACTTAGCATAAAATTACATGAGAAAATATTCAAACAAAAGCCAGTTTCAGTCTATTTTTGTTCCTGAGGAATAAAGCCAGCTGTTGGTTATTTGTTATCAACGAGGCTCTTTAAGGCCTTTACCTTCAATAAAGCCCAAATCCCAACAGAAATTTCTCATGTGCCTTGCTGGAGAGCAGGCCCAGTTTTCTCAGCAATGACCCATGACTGAGATTCATGGGTTCTTCCAGGTGTCCCGTATATCATCTGGCCTATGTGTACCATCTGTGGTATTAAAATACACACTCTCAATTTCAGTATTTTTTTGTTTGGTTTCTCTGTTGCTCTAAAGGCAGATAAAGGTGTCAAGTTAGAGGTTGGTTTCAGCAGTTTCACTTCCTGCACAGACTGATGGGTCTGATTCTCATGCTAAGTGGACAGTTAATCAAGTTCACAGAGAAACATTCAGAGTCAAGATGTTACAGCCTCCCTCTCGTTTGTCTATGAGGGTCTGGGTGTGTCCTGAGAGAGACCCCTGCTGTTCCCAGACTGGGCTGCAGAGAGGCAATTAACTCTCTCTAACAAATCTCATATTTTGCAGAGAAGATAAAAACAGTCATCCGCCTGCTCCAAAGCGTGTCGTTCTCCCTAAAAAAACCTCCTGGAGACACTTAATCATATTTCAGGTCTTCTCCCACAGCAATCTCTTTTGGCAAGGAACAGTAATGTCATGAAGTCCTGTTCATCGACCACAAAAGCCTGCCTCACTGGTCTAAGGTTGACTCTTTAATTTATTTGTCTTCCAAACGTGTCTTTATCTGGATGACAGGTGCAGAGATTCTTGTGATTCCTGTGCCAGCTATGTCTTTAGGACTGTGCTGTTTTCTTTGTTATGACTTCTCCATGGTAAGCACACACAACCTCTCCCTTTACAGGATCATTGTTGATTAGAAGACATCTCCAGATTCAAAGTGTTTGAAAAACCAATGAATAAAACCTTTCTCCCCAACTTAACGTAAATGGTTTCTACAATAAAACCATTGGTTGAACCGATAAAAAAAATCTTTTTCTCATTTTAGTTAACAATGACGAAATGCTAGCGAATAAAATCCACAGTGACCGTGATGAAGACTAAATTGCTTTGCATTTTTATTTGAGTGAATTAGGATGAGTCAAAATGACCTGTTTGACTAAAACTCAAACGGAAATTAATTTCATCACATTAAGTTGGCAGTTTGCGCATTTACTTTCTGTCTGGCCAACAGCAGGCTGGCTGTGTTGGGAATAATCCCAGAGCTGTGCAGTGCCTCAGGGCTACTGCTGTGTGAGAATCTCCAGTATCGGGGTATGCTGTTCTCTCTCCTCTTCTCCCTTGTTGAGTTGTAGTTCTTTCCATTCGGTCTGCTCCACACCCCACGTCATGAATCCCTATTGTGTGTTAACTGATTGCTACGCAGATAGACAATGAGATGTGTACACTGTTAATTAGATTAAAGATTCAAATCAGAGCACCTTGATTCGAGAAAATAAAAGGCAAGGAGACAAAAGAAATGCCTGTGGTTCTTCATGCTTTCAGCTGGAAGAAAAAGATTTGGAGCCTGAGATACTTCATATACGACGAGCAAACCAAGAAAAACTCTTGTAAAATATTACTGAAGATAAAGAAACAGAATGTGGCTAACATTATAAGTTGAAAAACGTCAACAAATCTGAAGGGGCATAAGAAGCACAGAATCCAGACACTTTTGCACCAAAACAGTTTACATTGTAGCAAGACAACAAATTAAACATTCAGAATTAAGCAAGAATGAAAATATTTTAGTTTTATTCATTTTCATTCATTCATTTATTCATTTCATTTTATGTCTGGGTTAGATTTTAATGTGTAAGATGTTAATTAAAATGTGAGAGCTGGTTGAACACACCATGAGTGCTACATTTCAGCTTCATGATGGCGCTCTGTCAGAAATGTGATTTTTGTTCATATGTTATTTATAAATTGTTGAAGGGAGTCTATGAAATTAATTTTGTGTACTGTACATTTCACGTTATGTAATAGTCATCAGAAAAGACTTTTCTTTGTGTTTAGTCTATTTACTGTATATAGCTGGGTATTCAGCTAACCAAGAAAATATTATTGTGGCACCAACATCTTACAGCGTGTTCCTCCATTCCGTCTTATTTCTTCAGAAGAGTGTAGGTGGAGTGGAAGCGCTGAGACACACTGAAGCACAGTCTGTCACTGTTAGCATGATGTATATAAGATGATATTCTTATTTTTTCAGAAGAGTGTGTGTTAGCATGATGTATATAATGACTGAGATTCTCCATATATGTAATATGTCACCATGTACCTTCTTCCAAGTTTCATGTAGATCACAGCTCTTGCTCACACAGGTTTATTAAAATATTCACACCTGCTCACACCTGAAGAAGGCTTCACAGACGAAATAATGTGTTTTCTCTCTTCTCTTTTCAGCATGGAATAAACCTATTACTTGTTCCTTTATTAAAATACTCTCATTATTGTTTTAGTTTTGTTTTCACCGTGGCGCTAAAGACAGATAAATGTGTCTCGTGGAATCTAATTTCAGGTTGGAGGTTAGTTTCAGTAGTTTCCCTTCCTGCACAGACTGATGGGGCTGATTGACATGCTAAGTGGACAGTTAATCAAGTCCACAGAGAGACATTCAGAGTCAGGATGTTATAGCCTCCATCTCCTGTGTCTGTGAGGGTCTGGGTGTAACCTGAGACAGACACCTGCTGCTCTCAGACTGGGGGACAGAGAGGCAGTTAATTCTCTCTGTAAAATCTCCAATTTAACTAGAGATCATTAAAATATTCCTTTGCACTCTTACTTCTTCCTACATTTTTTTGGTAATTGGGTAATTGGACTGTTCCCAAAGATGGGTTGGTTGGTAGTACAAATTACTACTGGGAAGAACACAATTTATTATGTCTTAACATTAAGATTGTTCTTTTCCTTCTTGTAGGATTAAGAATAATTATGTTTTGTCGTTCAGAACGTCTCTGTTCTGTAAGTTTTGAGTGCAGTGAGTAAAACTCTTCCCGCTGTATTGACTGTACAACCATATGGGAACCACACAATGAAGGGCATCAGGACCAGGCAATAACAGCACTTCTAAATTAATTGTATTTAAGAGAAATATACAAATATAATCCTTTTCTAGTGATGTGTGCTAATATGAAAGCCATTATTTTCCATGACCTGGTTAGTTGATCTGGTTAGTTAGATTGAATAAAAGGCTGGGCTTGGAGGAGGGGAGGAGACTGCGGGGGTGGAGCAGCCGAACGGATTTCTTTTGATAAGCCACATCTCTCTACTCACTAGAGACACCAATTCCATTTGAGACACAAGTCACTGGATGAGCTCTTCGGCATTTCTACTGTTGGCTGCATTTTCAATTTCTCCTCTATATTAGCGGTAGAAAAAACCCGAAGATCTGGATTTTCTATCATTAACATCTGAGTTCAGCTTCTGCAATCAATATTGCCGACAAAAGGTAAGAAATCGTATTTAAACATCATATATGCTTATACAGGCCAACGACACTACTACCATCTTAACAAGTAATTTATGTGGGTTAATGGTGACGAAGGCCAATCTAAAATCCAAACAAAGCAAGGAGCAGAAATATGGTTCTTCCAAGTGCTGGGGTGTCAAGTGGAGAGCCAGGTTAAGAGCATCCTCAGCAGACCTGATGGCCCGAGAGGCAGACTGGTAAGGATCCAACAGGGGAGATGGGCACAGGTGGAGGTGCTTAAGCACCAGATGCTCAAAGCCATTCATAGCCTTCGAGCTCAGAGCAGTTGGTCTGGCCTGTAGCCATTAGGGCATGATTTTTTTGAAGATTCGGGACCAGGAATTAGAGTGGATACTCTGAAACTGTGAAGTATCATCAAATCCGGTGAACACAGGAGCCAGGTGGTCTGCACAGTGACATATTGTCTAGAGCCCTTCAATCAAGTTTCTCAAAAAGCGCATCAGACTGATTACATTTACCTGGGAGGCTGGAGCCTTTGACCAGTTTTTTGTTTCATAGTTGGTCATTTTTTTCTTTTTCTCCAGTCTGATTTCTGCTTGTTTTCATCCAATTGCTCTTCCAGCTTTGTAATGTGGCTTCTCTTTGCTTTCTTCACTGCTGAGCACAGTTCACACTTGTTAGAGATATATTCAGCTCAGTCAGCCATGATAAAAGACCTGTCCTCTTTATGGCACAGGTCTTGCAATTCTTTTGAGAACCATGGATTCTTATTGCCATATATCTTAACTGTTTTGTGGGTATGCATACATCTTCACAGAAGCTCATGGAAGATATAACAGTGTCAGTATATTGAATAAGGAAAGTGGACAGTTAATCAAGTCCACAGAGAGACATTCAGAGTCAGGATGTCAGGAGTCAGCCTCCATCTCCTGTGTCTGTGAGGGTCTGGGTGTAACCTGAGACAGACACCTGCTGTTCTCAGACTGGGGGACAGATAGGCAGTTAATTCTCTCTGTAAAATCTCCAATTTAACTAGAGGTCATTTAAATATTCCTTTGCACTCTTACTTCTTCCTAAATTTTTTTGGTAATTGGGTAATTGGACTGTGGGTATGCATACATCTTCACAGAAGCTTATGGAAAATATAACAGTGTCAGTATATTGAATAAGGAAAGTGGAAGCGGAGCTAAATATGTCCCAATGATCTTACTGATTTTAGTTTTGACGTGATATAAGATTAAAACTTTAAGACTTCCTAACTCTGATTGTTAAGAGACTGTTTCCCACATTCTCTGTTTATTGGAATATTTAAAATGGCACTAAGAGTTCATTTAAATATGAATATTATACAGTTATCTTTTAATGTGTTATTGTTCAGAACATCTCTGAAAAAGTACTTACAGAACAAATGTAAAACTCATTTCTTTCTGATGCGATGGCAGCCATAGTGTGCCAGAATACTCACCACACCAGCTCTCAGTGGGGAGAAGAACAGTGTGATGAAGCCAATTCATAAATAGGGATTATTACAAGGCCATGATTGGTAAAGGCCAATGAGAAATTTAGCCAGGATGCTTGGGTAACACCACAGGGAGTCAGGACCCAACAGGTCGGTTTTACATCTCATCCGAAAGACAGCACCTTTCTACGGTACAGTTTCTCTATCACTATACTGGGGCATTAAGACCCACACAGACTGCAGGGTGAGCACTCCCTGCTGGTCCCACTAACACCTCTTCCAGCAGCCTTACTTTACTTACCTTCCTTTTTCCCAGAAGGTCTCCCATCCAGGTACTGACAAGGCTCATACCTGCTTAGCTTCAGTGGGTTGCTAGTTGTGAGTTGCAGGGTGGTATGGTTGCTGGCAATTAGATGAGAACCTAAGGGAATTGTTTTAGCTAATTCATTTTGACTTCCCCTGATATTAATAATGTTGACTTCATTCTTCATATATCTTTTGAAAAGGAAAATTCCCTCAGTCCTTTACATCTGAAGACGTCTGGGGACAGATCTCAAATGGCTTCAGTTGGAACATCCACCAAGTAAGAGTTCATTGTTGTTTTACAAAGTCATGTTTTATTTCAGAATCACGTACCTATCTGATAAAATGCAATTAGGGAGAAAGCTTAATTAGGAAAATGTAGGCCTTCTCTTGTTTCTATAGACAAACATTTTTCTATGTTGTCTTAGGAAACCCAGCAGGATTCCCCTGGTGTGCAAGATGTGCCTGAGGACATTTGACCAGCTTCCTGCTCACTTGAAGAGGGCGTGTATGAAGCAAGCCACACCAGAGGAGATCAGGATGGCCTCTCGCCAGGCCAGGAAGGACTTGATGAGTCACCTGAGGAAAGGGCGTGTTGTGGATTACGAGAGCATAGAGCTATTGTTTGACAAGGCAAATAGGAACCTAGCTGTGAGACTGGTGGAGTCCATGGGCTGTTTCGTACGGGGGAGACCTGAAGACAAACCAGCAAGGTGAGAGATTAAATTTTGACATTTCTTCATTGTATTTTCAAAGGCTTTTTTGAAACCGGTTATCTCGGTTAGTATTTTATGTAATGGTACTTTTACAGTTCCAGATGCCCTGAGGAAGCGCCTGCTGTCCAGCAGAAAGATCTGCCGCAGGCTCCTCCAAAGACTGAGGAGGACGAGGAAGATGACGGGGAACATGGGAGCTCTGAAGAACTGGAGCAGCAGTAAGACTTTCCTTTCATGTTTCCAGATTGATTAATAATTCCACTGGCTCTCTTACGTATGAAATCATTCTATGATTAGTGTCCTATATCCCTACAGGACCCCAGTAGTTAAGAGTTATCAGCAGGCTCTCCGGAAGAGAGTGGCCCGGGCTGGACTATACAGAAAACACACTCTGGATGCTCCTCTCCTGGCTGGGTTTAAACAGTACCTTATCCAGGACCTGGGTGTGGTAAACTGCTCTCAGGAGGTAGGTATTAAAAACTGGGCAGAGGCTCACAAAGTACATATTTTAACTCATCCGCACAGAATTTACCCATCTGAGATTGTGCCTGTCCTAAAAATAAACCCTAAAAACATTTTTTTTAGATAGACAACGTTTCCAGATTCCTGTTTTTTATGGATCCGTCTAAAGCATCCTTGATGTTTGTGAAGGACATTCCCAAAACGCGCAAATTTTTTTACCAACTGAGGATGACTGGACTGTCTCACCAAACCATTGCTAATTACATCAAAAACATCAACCGGTTCCTGCGCTACATCCTGAATGCCACCAACCTAAGACAGGAGGATCCCAGCCTGGCTAACGTCATCATCATCTTCCAGAGCATCCTGAAGGACATTCAGCAGAAAAACAGCAAGGATGTCTCACAGGAAGTCATCAGAAAGAGGTATTTTCCATTTGGAACTCTGATTCCAGTTGGTTTCCGGTTCCAGTACATGACGGGAATTGATGTTGATGGTACTACTCCTTCTGCCACAGATACAGACAGCTGCAGAGTCCTGGGCCGAGCGCCAGTGACTGCTGGAAGGTGCTGAGGGCTGCAAAGAGAGATGTGGAGCGGATACTGGAGAAGACGCACACTTCTGAAGACATCACCATGCCTGAGCAGCTTCTTGTGCTGTATTACCTGCAGGCCATTCTCCAGCTGAAGCATCTGCAGCACCCATGGGTGGTAAAGAATATGACAGTAAGCATGACAATCATGCATATTTCAGTTGTTTGGCCAAATTCTAACAATGAAACAATGATCTGACGTTCATAAAGAGACAGAATAACAGTGCTGGTCAGGGCTCATCGCTGTCATTTAGGTGGCGCTCCCGTTACTTAGGGCCTTTACAGGGAGACCTGCTGTGCCAGTGATCCTGGACTGGAGGGAAGGGTGAGGGAGAAGATGCTCTCAGCTCTGTGTTCAGTCAGAGAGATTGGACAGCGGAAGTGTGAGAGTGGAATTTGATTTCCACCCCAGCTTCTCTTCAGTAACTTCATATGGAACAAGAGTTAGTGAATGGCAAACATCAAGTTCAAACAGCCTCAGCGGCACTAAATCGTAATCATTCTTGATGACACCGCCTCGTGTTATATGTAAGCCCCTTCTCTCTTTCCCATTTATCTCTCTTCCACCTCTCGGCACCTCTCTTCCACACCATCCCCTACTTGTGAGTCCTCATTGGGATCCCAGCCGCCTCGCCCTACAGAACCTTAGCACCCAGCCAAGTGGGTCAGACTGACTGATTGAAACACTCAACACTCTCCATACACTTCATTGCTGGGTGCTGCTGTTGCTACTGTAAAATGATCATTGGCAGTTTTGAATCAGATATTATTTATTGAATTGCTTGTGATTTCAGGTCCAGGAATGGATGCAGAGAAAGAATTTTGTGTCACAAAGAGGACGAAAACTGGCGATAATAGCAGTGACAAAGCACACAACCTCCTCACAGCAGCTGGCATGCTTTGCCCTGAATGAAGAAGAGGAACATGTAAGTCAAAGTTACGTTGATATACTCTCTCCAGTTCATTGCCAACATCTGTCTTCGGCATTCAACAATAGTTGAAAAGTACAATAACTGCATTTTGTCTGTTTTTTCAGATGTTTCACCTTTACTTCACTAAACTACGCTGTACTGCCACTGACAGCATCTGTGGAACAGAGACTGAACATTTTTTCATTTCTTCTGTGGGGGAGCCAATTTATAGTCCTTCCAATGACCTGCGAAGACTGCATGAGAAGTAAACCAAATCACAAAGTTGTTTTAATGTATTAATTGAACTGTCTGTGGCTTGGAAACAATCATACACTGTGTGTATGTGTTTGTTTTGTAGATACCACCTCTCACTCATCACCAGCCAGGCTGCCAGGAGTGCATTTGAGACGGCCACAAAGAGGCTCACAGATGCACAGAAGAGCATTGTGGCGGATTATCTGGCCCACTCAGATGGTACTGCAGAGAAACACTATAGGATACTGACACATGACAACATCTGCTCAGCCATTGAAGTCATTGAAGGTGTTGCAGAGGAGGGAGCTCAGTAAGTGTCACCATGTTCTGAATAGACGACAAAATATTCTTGTGTCAAAAACAGCAATTACTTCATGCTTTTGAAACATCAAGAGAGCAATCGCCAGTCAGTGCTGCAGGATGCACATCTGCTGTGTAACTGGAAGAGAAAACACCACTTTCAGTTCTTTTCAGCCAATGTGTTACAGAGATTATTGTGATCTAATATTCGTTTTTACATCAGATCAACACCAAAATCCGCTGTGGCAGCTGCAGGATCTGGAAATCCGAAGATGGATGATGCCACAGCCTTCCAGGAGCTGACACGGGAGTTTCCAGTGTTGTTAGATGGGCAGCTTCCCAGAAAGAAAGAGCGCCTGAGACTGACTGGAAGTCATGACCGACACTGTTACGACAGGTGGAGATCAGATCAGAGGAAGATGAGACTGCAGAACATTATTGGTAAGTTTACGTATCAATTATTTTCACAGAGAAACAGACAAAGAAAGTGAATTTGGAATCAATTCTGAGGGTTTCTGTTCTGGTTTTCATTCCAGACCATTACGCTAGACGGTTACCAACGGAAGGCCAGGTGACCCGCTATTTTCAAAAGATGAGCTGGACTGCAAATACACCAAAAGCGTCTGAAGTGCTTGAGAAGTGGAAGCCCAACACAGGTGCATAACCAAATGAAAGGCAAATTAAAAAGATGGTAAAGCGTCAAACCTGGAGAGGCCTGACTATCACTGACGATCCAGTGAAGGGGAAGAAGGTTGTGACTTCCAGGCGTTTCCAGAAGGCAGAGGTGGTGTGTGATTACCATGGCGAGGTCATCACAAAGACAGCTGCAGAAGCCCTAATGGCACATATGGCAGAGGGAGAAATGAGATGTCTTTTCTTTTTTGACGGACCTGCACAAAAAATGTGCATTGATGCTTTTGAAGAACACTGCGCTTGCCACCCGGATAAGGAGACGATCGGAAGGCGGATAAATTCCTCTAAGAAAAAAGATAACATCAGGGCTGTCAGAGAGTCATTCATAATCAACG
Source organism: Atractosteus spatula (assembly GCF_055471065.1). NCBI lineage: Eukaryota > Metazoa > Chordata > Actinopteri > Semionotiformes > Lepisosteidae > Atractosteus > Atractosteus spatula. Next base: position 707,019 of record NC_142722.1, read on the forward strand.
GACAGCCCGTCATGACAATTCTGTTTATAGCGAAGAGGGACATTGCTGAGGGAGAAGAGCTCCTCTTTGATTACAGAGTTTCGAGGAAATCATTTCAGGGTGAAGGACAGGCTCTAGAGTGGCTGGATAACTGACCAGTTCCCGAAAATACTTTGTAAGTATGTTGAACATATCTTCTTTTAGCTATTAAAGATGGTGTCTTCTTGTGACTTGAAATCCATCTCATTATTGCTTATGTCATTGTTTTGAAGATGACATGTCTCATTCTCCAACAGCTAGGGCACCAGGAGGGGATAAGAGACAGACAAGTAGATATATGAAGCTCAGAAGAGCGTAGAGGCTGATTAGCCACCCCACACAAATATTCCCAAGACAAAACACTACGAGACATCTGTCCAGCTTTTGTTCTTATTGAAAGTTTTGGAATGAAGAGGTCTAATTGTCACCACTTTTGAAAAACTGTTGACTTTATCTGAATGTTTCAAAAGAAACACTCCACTTACAACACTTAAAAGTTTTCCAATTATTTCATGATGAGTGGAGCAATGCAAAGAATCTTTTTCAGTGTAAGACATCTGCTTTTGGGTCACTTTAAATTGAACAAACTCAAATCTTTTTGAGATGATGTGTTACACTAATTATTGATTTATGAATTTATTGTTTACAGACAGAGGACATATTCATTGTCAGAAGACGGATGATGGCCCAGGATTCCCAGAACGGACACTGGAGTTTCCAGCGGCATTAGATGGGTAGCCGCTTGGGAAGAGACATCGACTGAGACTCACTAGACTTCATGAATGACACCAAGAACAGAGCCTACAAGATGAGTCTAGATAACAATTCCTTAAACCTTTTAGTGAAGATTTCTGAAAAGGCTAAGGACTACAGCAATTATTTTTGGACTACAGAGATATTTTAAAACCTCATTAAGTAGTTAGACATTTGATGAAAAGTGGTTTATCTTTACAAGAATGTTTTAAAACTTTAATTGCAGTTCAATAGATGCCGTAGACCGAATCGACAATGACTGCATTTTATTTTCATTTTAGCCATAAACTGTTGTAAATAGTTTAATTGAAAAAAATATTAATTCAGAACACCCAATCCAGTTGATTTTGAAATTGAGAGGCAATTATTAGCTATAGTGGTTCGTATCTATGACTGAGCTGTGATTTCTGTTTAATAGAGACCTGTCTCTTACACAAAGGAGATTTTTCACTCTAACAGGTGTCACTTCCCAGCAAAGTCTATCACATTCCATAAGGATTTACTGCATTAGAGCAGATAAGCAGCCTCAGTCCACTGCAGCTTTTAAAATATGACAGGTTTCTGAGAATTTCAAAGCAATAGAAAAGTGCAACAAATGGAGTTCTTGAAGTTGTTCTTTCATTGTGCCTTCAACAAAATCATATTAATGTGCTCCTGCTGTTTTGTAGAGTCCGCCTGCCACTCATCTCCAGCCATGTTGCCAGTAGGACACACGAGAAGCCACAAAGCAGCTGACTGAGGTCCCGGAGAACATGCAGGCACAACAGAAGCGCACTGTAATGTTTCAGCAGCCTCTTGGGAAGAGATGGACTGAGACTGATTGCGCTTCATAAACGACACCGTTTGATTAAACCCAGAACAGAGCCCACAAGATGATATGATATGATATGATATGATATGACATGATATGATATGGGCTGGGAGTTTAATGCTGCATCATTGCCATGGATCCAAGAGGGACATCGTGTATGTAGCTATCGTTTAGTGGGATTTTGCTGGTCTACAGAGATCTGAGTACAGTACAGTACAAGTACTGACATGTACAAGACATGATGGATGGATTAATACCCTTATTCATTTATTCCTTTTTTTAATTGTATAATGCTAACATGCCCAAAGGGGTTGGGCAGCCTAGGGGTTGACCTTGGACCCCTAGAGGTTTTTTTTCTCCTTACTAAGGAGTTTTTGGTTCCTCTCTTCCAGTGTCTTCTGGTCTTTTCTGTTTTGTATTCACAACATGTATGGTCACTTGCTTTGTTAAGCGCCTTGGGCAATCTTGTTGTGAAAGGCACTATATAAAAATAAATGTATTTGAATTGAAGATGAGACGAGAGAACAATTCCTTAATCCTTTTAGTGAAGTTTTCTGAATAGCTTAAGGACTAAATCATTTCTTAGCCATTTTATAACAGAATTAAGAAGTTGGATTAAAAACATATTTTCAGAGGTTTTATCTTTAAAGGAATGTTTAAAAATGTAAGTTGTCTCTTAAACAAAGGTCACTATTTGCTCATCGGAACAAGTGTCTCCAGATAATCAGCTCAGCAACCTAAAACAATTGATGATTGTAAATATGACAAGATTGTCGTAATGTAAAAGCTATAGTAAATGTAAAGTATAGAGTTGTTGAATTCTTTTGTTTTTGTCTTCAACACAATCATATGCAGATGTTATCATTTATGTTACTTTTTTGTAGCAGCCGCCTGCCAGTCAAGATGCCAGGAAGTACATGGTATGATCCACAAGGACTTAATGATGCAGAGAAGAGCATAAGGGAAAAAGAAAACAAGACATTTATCTATTAACACAGAAGATGGGTAATGGGAACAGCACTTCAAGACCAGACACTGGAGATTAAATTGAAGTTTTAGAAGTGATTCTTTGTGTTTGGCTTCAACACAATAATATGCTCACATTATTAATTTTTACATAACACCTGATATTCATTACAGGCCAGGGTTCCCAGGAGGACACACAACACAGCCAAAATGTGACAAGCTGAAGTACAGCAGACCATAGGGGAAGAACTCTTGCCTACATTTATGTTTCCACATCTACATCATTTTAAAAACTCCTTGGAAACTGGATTCCCAAGATGAAGATTTAACTTCAACAATGACATTATTAACCTTAAAAAAGTCCTAAAACTAGAGGGGTCTACATCTTACTAAGAATTCCCTGAGAAAGGGAGGAGATGATATGGTCAGTTCCCAGTGGTGGCACAAGGGTGAAGTGGTGTGCAATGACCATGATGACATTCTGGCAGTGCTGGCTCAGTTCGAAATCAGAAAGCTTTTCCTTTTCACCTGTCATCCCAAAAAGGACACCTTTGGAAGAAGAAGAAATCAATCGAGCAGAATAAACAATATTGAAAAAACAACGGTGAAAATCCGTAAGGCTGCAGGGCCTGATGGGATACCACCCCACATCCTCAGGACATGTGCAGCCCAGTTGACCACAGTGTTTACAGACATATTTAACTCCTCCCTGTCACAATCCATTGTCCCCACATGCTTAAAAAAAACACTATTGTTCCACTCCCCAAAAAGGCAAAAGTGATGTGCCTGAATGATTACTGCCCAGTTGCATTAACATCTGTGGTGATGAAATGTCTGAAGAAGCGGGTGTAGCCACACAACAACTCCATCACAGAGTCCCTGGACCCCTTGCGGTTTGCCTACCAGAACAACAGATCAGTGGATTGGTGATGTCCCCCTGGCTCTACATACAGCCTTGGAACACCTGGACACTAAGGACTCATATGTGAGAATGCTGTTTGTGGACTACAGTTCAGCATTCAATTCCATCATACCCAGCCAACTGGTGACAAAGCTCAGGGGACTAGGTCTGTGCAACTCTGTCTGCAACTGGTTGCTGGACTTCTTAATCAAGAGACCACAGGTGGTGCGGCTATGTAATAAAACATCAACACCACACTCCCTGAGTACTGGAACACCACAAGGTTGTTCTCCCTGTTCACTCACGACTGCACAGCAAGACACAGCAACAACCGCATCATTAAATTTGCAGATGACACCACTATAATAGGCCTGAACGATGATGGGTCCGCTTACAGGGACGAAGTCATACAGCTGCTTAGGTGGTGTCATAGCAATAGCCTGGACTTGAACGTAAATAAAACAAAAGAGCTAATAGTGGACTTTTGGAGACACAGGCCACACACTCACAGCCCACTCAGTATTGATGGAACAGAAGTGGAAACAGTCACCAACTTTAGGTGTTTGGGAATTCACATTTCTAATGATCTAACCTGGACTGTGCACACGGACTCTATCTTGAAGAAGGCTCAGCAGCGCCTCTATTTCCTGAGGTGCCTCAAACGATGGGGGATGCCAGTACCTGTATTGGTGAACTTCTACCGCTGCACCATCGAGAGCATCCTCACCAACGGTATCACCGTGTGGTACGGCAACACCTCTTTTCGAAAAAGACAGGCACTGCAGAAAATGGTAAATGTGTCCCAGAAGATCATCGGCTGTGGTCTCACCGAGATTAAACAGCTCTATGAGGACCGCTGCCGTGATAGAATTCTGGCCATCACAGAGGACAGTCACCACCCTGGGCATGAGCTCTTCACCCCACTGCCCTCAGGCAAGAGATGCAAGAGCATACGGACACTTACCACTAGATACTTCGATAGCTTCGATCCACAAGCAGTGCGATTGGCGAACACATTTGCCCATGCCCCTCGGACCACACCTACACCATCTACCTCAATATGATTTCTTATTTATTGCACATCTTCAGTCATTGTTTACATATCTGCATTGTTTACATTCAAACTGTTTAGTTGTTTACTTGTACATTGTCTACTGTTTGTATATTGTCTTGATGCACTGTCTGCACTTTGTGTTTTTACTCTTGTTTTAAGAATCAAGAGACTTTCTGTAAGAATTCCATTGTACCAGTACATGTACTGGTTACATATGGCAATAAAGTTCAAGTTCAAGTTCAAAGTAGGGGAAAAGTATTAAAGGGAGTGCAGGGCTGATGCTGAGCTGAACCGTGGGGTTGATGCATTTGGCATTTGGTTTTGCGCTTGTAGTATGCACCTTTTGGAGATATGAATGAAAACAAGCCATCCATTTAGTCAATATTCAAAATTATTAGATACATATTTTTATGGAGGTGGACGTGATGCTGAGTTTAAAACTGGGGATACTAGACATTAAATGAAAGCTCTGATTCTCTGCTTTCACGTGCATTCAGTTTCAAGCTTGTAGTATGCAGCAGGTCTCCAAGGTGAACAGCCTCTGGCATGTTAGAACCAAGTAGGTAAGGTAAGTCAGCAAGTCAGATCCGTAACTCTGGGATAAGGATTAGCTCTAAGGGCTGGATCGGTCGGGTTGGTTTGGGAAGCAGGGCTGGGCGCGAGTCTTAGCTGGACGAGGCGCCGTGTGCCGCAGCCCCCCTCCCCTCGTCGCGGAGGGAGGGCGGGGGGAAGGCCGGGGTGCCAAGCCGTCGGCTGCGGTGGCGAATCTGGACGCACGCCAGGCCCTTCCCACGGATCTGCCCAGCTGTGGCGCGTGTCGGTCAACCCCCTCCCACCCAGGGGTCTTTTATCTTACAGATTGTGTTTGAGGCTTGCTGTTTATGAAGCCTTCTGCCTTTGGCTCTACTTCATAGTATGTTTGCCACACAAATCTGTGCTTCTTCCCATGTTTTTCCTCATATCACTCATGTAACTCATCTGTTTCTTTCTACTTATTTTTAATCAGTTCCGAGTCAATTGGGTCATTATTCTTCATATGGTCTTCTGGACATTGTAATTTTCTCTCCAATCTTCCATATTTCTTCTGAGTAGTAGTGTTACCTATTAACCCGGTGGAAAGCTGTGAAGAAAGATACAAGATGTGAAGAAGGGGTTAACTGAGTCCTTTCTGCACAAGGACTGGACTTCTAATCAACAGGCTGGTGTTTATGGCAGGAAAGGGAGATAAGTGATAAGGATTCCAGATGCCAGCTAGGAAACCCCAGGGAGGGTAATCTAAAACCCTGACCATTTGGCCAGAGTTTGTAAACTGGTCAAACACCGTGACCTCCCCCCTTTACCATAATAATGAGCCACATCAGAAGCGGCAAGGAAGGGCTGTATAAACTAAAAGTTTGTACCGGCACTTTGAACAATACTTCGGTTTTGCTGTTCCTTGAGGGAACAGGACTTTGGTTTTATTGTTCCTTGCATGCAATAAACTCTGCAACAGCCAATACCTGATCAATATGGACAGAATATTTCAATATCATAGCTTGCCTTGCCATCTACTCATGTACTGCCCTGCTGGTAGTTTTTCTCACTAAAATAACTTTCTTTGGTTTCACAGCTTCAGGCATGAACTGGAACATATCCTTCAGCTCCTCAATATAGGTCTTGACATTACAACTAGGTATTGTCAGATCAAACATTTCTTTGTCTTTTGAGGTTAAATCCGCTGTCTTACCTGCAAAAAGGACCAAGAACATGATGGATACACCTGAGCGTCCTGTATAGGGTTCTTTCTGATCTACTCGGAGATCTTGCCCTAGAGATTCTCTGTGCCCAGGCTTCCTGAATGCCCTTGTTCCCTTGGTCCCTACCTGAGACACACATGCCCTGCTCGAGATCTCTGATTTCTTGCAGGGCAGAGTCTTGTTCCTTGATCAGTATTTCTCTTTGTTCAGTTATTCGTTAGTCTTGTTGTGTAAACTTTCCAGTTTGATTTCCTGTTCATGCAAGCTTACCTGTATCTCTTTTCTGGCCTCGTCCATGACAGAGGGTCTTCTATTTTCTATTTTCACTAATGCTTCTTTGAGTAGTTTCTTTTTCTGTTCATTTTCCATTTTCTTTCCACTGATTATGCCCAATATTTCAAATTGCTCTTTTTTATATTCCTCCAGCTTACTCTTCTTCTGAGCGTCTGAGCTTTTGACAACCAGGCCAGTGTCAATTCAAATTTATCTAGAGCAGTTTAAAGCTAAACTGGATAAGACCCGTACCCTTCCTTTTTAAACGAGGAAATTGCCTTGGCTAGGATTTCTGCGTGGGTGTTTTCAATCTGTAATCTAAAGTCAGACTTCTTAGTACTGTCCCAGTAACCAGGATTGTCGCAATGAGAGATCCTAATTATAAACCACTGAACTTCAGATTATCTGGCAACCATTTCTATTTTTCAGGGAACAAAAGACTCTTTTTGGAATTTTACCTTTGAACACACTTTACTACAGTTCAATGACAACTATCTCTCCACAGTAGCATAAAAGGTAACCCTTACTTACTTATAGTGTAGCTTTAGAGAGCAGGGGCTGCTGGGTTGATTGTTTTTCTACATACAGAACAGCAGGGAAGCATCTTGGCTTTCCTGTAACCTCTACACTGAAATCCTGTGCCAACCATCTTGCTACTGTCTTAGAGAGATTTTCAATTTATCCCTGAAGCACAAGAAGAAGTTTGAAGGGTCACAGGAAGCAATGGCCCTCTTTTACGGATCTGTCATTGAGAGTGTTGTGCTGTTTCCCATCACTGTGTGAGATGGCAACACTTCTGCCCAGGACACGGAACAGGTAGAGAGGGCAGTGTATATCGCCTCTAAAACTCCCCTTCCCTTTGTGGATTCATTCTCCATCTCTAGACTGAAACACAAAGCTCTAAAGATGCTCGCCGGCTGCTTCCACCCTGCCCAGCCTTTGTTTACCTTTCTCCTCTCTGGTAGTGCTTAGGTCTGTTAAAATAAGGTGCACAGCTTCTGTAACAGCACCTGCCCAGAGGCTTTGAGATGTGTGAATCCAGTTATATAATGTAGGTTAAATGAATACATTATTACTGGAGTATGTAAGGACAGTATATGATGTGGGAATGTTATTATTGGTTTTATGTTTGTACTGTCCTATATTGTACTGATGTCTTTTGCTTGCATGAGCTGACCAAACCAGACTCGATGCAAAATTCAGGAAGTTGTTATGGAAATAGAAGTGTTGAACTTGAGAAACTGTACAGCAACACAGTACAAGCAACAACACAGACTTAGCATAAAATTACATGAGAAAATATTCAAACAAAAGCCAGTTTCAGTCTATTTTTGTTCCTGAGGAATAAAGCCAGCTGTTGGTTATTTGTTATCAACGAGGCTCTTTAAGGCCTTTACCTTCAATAAAGCCCAAATCCCAACAGAAATTTCTCATGTGCCTTGCTGGAGAGCAGGCCCAGTTTTCTCAGCAATGACCCATGACTGAGATTCATGGGTTCTTCCAGGTGTCCCGTATATCATCTGGCCTATGTGTACCATCTGTGGTATTAAAATACACACTCTCAATTTCAGTATTTTTTTGTTTGGTTTCTCTGTTGCTCTAAAGGCAGATAAAGGTGTCAAGTTAGAGGTTGGTTTCAGCAGTTTCACTTCCTGCACAGACTGATGGGTCTGATTCTCATGCTAAGTGGACAGTTAATCAAGTTCACAGAGAAACATTCAGAGTCAAGATGTTACAGCCTCCCTCTCGTTTGTCTATGAGGGTCTGGGTGTGTCCTGAGAGAGACCCCTGCTGTTCCCAGACTGGGCTGCAGAGAGGCAATTAACTCTCTCTAACAAATCTCATATTTTGCAGAGAAGATAAAAACAGTCATCCGCCTGCTCCAAAGCGTGTCGTTCTCCCTAAAAAAACCTCCTGGAGACACTTAATCATATTTCAGGTCTTCTCCCACAGCAATCTCTTTTGGCAAGGAACAGTAATGTCATGAAGTCCTGTTCATCGACCACAAAAGCCTGCCTCACTGGTCTAAGGTTGACTCTTTAATTTATTTGTCTTCCAAACGTGTCTTTATCTGGATGACAGGTGCAGAGATTCTTGTGATTCCTGTGCCAGCTATGTCTTTAGGACTGTGCTGTTTTCTTTGTTATGACTTCTCCATGGTAAGCACACACAACCTCTCCCTTTACAGGATCATTGTTGATTAGAAGACATCTCCAGATTCAAAGTGTTTGAAAAACCAATGAATAAAACCTTTCTCCCCAACTTAACGTAAATGGTTTCTACAATAAAACCATTGGTTGAACCGATAAAAAAAATCTTTTTCTCATTTTAGTTAACAATGACGAAATGCTAGCGAATAAAATCCACAGTGACCGTGATGAAGACTAAATTGCTTTGCATTTTTATTTGAGTGAATTAGGATGAGTCAAAATGACCTGTTTGACTAAAACTCAAACGGAAATTAATTTCATCACATTAAGTTGGCAGTTTGCGCATTTACTTTGTGTCTGGCCAACAGCAGGCTGGCTGTGTTGGGAATAATCCCAGAGCTGTGCAGTGCCTCAGGGCTACTGCTGTGTGAGAATCTCCAGTATCGGGGTATGCTGTTCTCTCTCCTCTTCTCCCTTGTTGAGTTGTAGTTCTTTCCATTCGGTCTGCTCCACACCCCACGTCATGAATCCCTATTGTGTGTTAACTGATTGCTACGCAGATAGACAATGAGATGTGTACACTGTTAATTAGATTAAAGATTCAAATCAGAGCACCTTGATTCGAGAAAATAAAAGGCAAGGAGACAAAAGAAATGCCTGTGGTTCTTCATGCTTTCAGCTGGAAGAAAAAGATTTGGAGCCTGAGATACTTCATATACGACGAGCAAACCAAGAAAAACTCTTGTAAAATATTACTGAAGATAAAGAAACAGAATGTGGCTAACATTATAAGTTGAAAAACGTCAACAAATCTGAAGGGGCATAAGAAGCACAGAATCCAGACACTTTTGCACCAAAACAGTTTACATTGTAGCAAGACAACAAATTAAACATTCAGAATTAAGCAAGAATGAAAATATTTTAGTTTTATTCATTTTCATTCATTCATTTATTCATTTCATTTTATGTCTGGGTTAGATTTTAATGTGTAAGATGTTAATTAAAATGTGAGAGCTGGTTGAACACACCATGAGTGCTACATTTCAGCTTCATGATGGCGCTCTGTCAGAAATGTGATTTTTGTTCATATGTTATTTATAAATTGTTGAAGGGAGTCTATGAAATTAATTTTGTGTACTGTACATTTCACGTTATGTAATAGTCATCAGAAAAGACTTTTCTTTGTGTTTAGTCTATTTACTGTATATAGCTGGGTATTCAGCTAACCAAGAAAATATTATTGTGGCACCAACATCTTACAGCGTGTTCCTCCATTCCGTCTTATTTCTTCAGAAGAGTGTAGGTGGAGTGGAAGCGCTGAGACACACTGAAGCACAGTCTGTCACTGTTAGCATGATGTATATAAGATGATATTCTTATTTTTTCAGAAGAGTGTGTGTTAGCATGATGTATATAATGACTGAGATTCTCCATATATGTAATATGTCACCATGTACCTTCTTCCAAGTTTCATGTAGATCACAGCTCTTGCTCACACAGGTTTATTAAAATATTCACACCTGCTCACACCTGAAGAAGGCTTCACAGACGAAATAATGTGTTTTCTCTCTTCTCTTTTCAGCATGGAATAAACCTATTACTTGTTCCTTTATTAAAATACTCTCATTATTGTTTTAGTTTTGTTTTCACCGTGGCGCTAAAGACAGATAAATGTGTCTCGTGGAATCTAATTTCAGGTTGGAGGTTAGTTTCAGTAGTTTCCCTTCCTGCACAGACTGATGGGGCTGATTGACATGCTAAGTGGACAGTTAATCAAGTCCACAGAGAGACATTCAGAGTCAGGATGTTATAGCCTCCATCTCCTGTGTCTGTGAGGGTCTGGGTGTAACCTGAGACAGACACCTGCTGCTCTCAGACTGGGGGACAGAGAGGCAGTTAATTCTCTCTGTAAAATCTCCAATTTAACTAGAGATCATTAAAATATTCCTTTGCACTCTTACTTCTTCCTACATTTTTTTGGTAATTGGGTAATTGGACTGTTCCCAAAGATGGGTTGGTTGGTAGTACAAATTACTACTGGGAAGAACACAATTTATTATGTCTTAACATTAAGATTGTTCTTTTCCTTCTTGTAGGATTAAGAATAATTATGTTTTGTCGTTCAGAACGTCTCTGTTCTGTAAGTTTTGAGTGCAGTGAGTAAAACTCTTCCCGCTGTATTGACTGTACAACCATATGGGAACCACACAATGAAGGGCATCAGGACCAGGCAATAACAGCACTTCTAAATTAATTGTATTTAAGAGAAATATACAAATATAATCCTTTTCTAGTGATGTGTGCTAATATGAAAGCCATTATTTTCCATGACCTGGTTAGTTGATCTGGTTAGTTAGATTGAATAAAAGGCTGGGCTTGGAGGAGGGGAGGAGACTGCGGGGGTGGAGCAGCCGAACGGATTTCTTTTGATAAGCCACATCTCTCTACTCACTAGAGACACCAATTCCATTTGAGACACAAGTCACTGGATGAGCTCTTCGGCATTTCTACTGTTGGCTGCATTTTCAATTTCTCCTCTATATTAGCGGTAGAAAAAACCCGAAGATCTGGATTTTCTATCATTAACATCTGAGTTCAGCTTCTGCAATCAATATTGCCGACAAAAGGTAAGAAATCGTATTTAAACATCATATATGCTTATACAGGCCAACGACACTACTACCATCTTAACAAGTAATTTATGTGGGTTAATGGTGACGAAGGCCAATCTAAAATCCAAACAAAGCAAGGAGCAGAAATATGGTTCTTCCAAGTGCTGGGGTGTCAAGTGGAGAGCCAGGTTAAGAGCATCCTCAGCAGACCTGATGGCCCGAGAGGCAGACTGGTAAGGATCCAACAGGGGAGATGGGCACAGGTGGAGGTGCTTAAGCACCAGATGCTCAAAGCCATTCATAGCCTTCGAGCTCAGAGCAGTTGGTCTGGCCTGTAGCCATTAGGGCATGATTTTTTTGAAGATTCGGGACCAGGAATTAGAGTGGATACTCTGAAACTGTGAAGTATCATCAAATCCGGTGAACACAGGAGCCAGGTGGTCTGCACAGTGACATATTGTCTAGAGCCCTTCAATCAAGTTTCTCAAAAAGCGCATCAGACTGATTACATTTACCTGGGAGGCTGGAGCCTTTGACCAGTTTTTTGTTTCATAGTTGGTCATTTTTTTCTTTTTCTCCAGTCTGATTTCTGCTTGTTTTCATCCAATTGCTCTTCCAGCTTTGTAATGTGGCTTCTCTTTGCTTTCTTCACTGCTGAGCACAGTTCACACTTGTTAGAGATATATTCAGCTCAGTCAGCCATGATAAAAGACCTGTCCTCTTTATGGCACAGGTCTTGCAATTCTTTTGAGAACCATGGATTCTTATTGCCATATATCTTAACTGTTTTGTGGGTATGCATACATCTTCACAGAAGCTCATGGAAGATATAACAGTGTCAGTATATTGAATAAGGAAAGTGGACAGTTAATCAAGTCCACAGAGAGACATTCAGAGTCAGGATGTCAGGAGTCAGCCTCCATCTCCTGTGTCTGTGAGGGTCTGGGTGTAACCTGAGACAGACACCTGCTGTTCTCAGACTGGGGGACAGATAGGCAGTTAATTCTCTCTGTAAAATCTCCAATTTAACTAGAGGTCATTTAAATATTCCTTTGCACTCTTACTTCTTCCTAAATTTTTTTGGTAATTGGGTAATTGGACTGTGGGTATGCATACATCTTCACAGAAGCTTATGGAAAATATAACAGTGTCAGTATATTGAATAAGGAAAGTGGAAGCGGAGCTAAATATGTCCCAATGATCTTACTGATTTTAGTTTTGACGTGATATAAGATTAAAACTTTAAGACTTCCTAACTCTGATTGTTAAGAGACTGTTTCCCACATTCTCTGTTTATTGGAATATTTAAAATGGCACTAAGAGTTCATTTAAATATGAATATTATACAGTTATCTTTTAATGTGTTATTGTTCAGAACATCTCTGAAAAAGTACTTACAGAACAAATGTAAAACTCATTTCTTTCTGATGCGATGGCAGCCATAGTGTGCCAGAATACTCACCACACCAGCTCTCAGTGGGGAGAAGAACAGTGTGATGAAGCCAATTCATAAATAGGGATTATTACAAGGCCATGATTGGTAAAGGCCAATGAGAAATTTAGCCAGGATGCTTGGGTAACACCACAGGGAGTCAGGACCCAACAGGTCGGTTTTACATCTCATCCGAAAGACAGCACCTTTCTACGGTACAGTTTCTCTATCACTATACTGGGGCATTAAGACCCACACAGACTGCAGGGTGAGCACTCCCTGCTGGTCCCACTAACACCTCTTCCAGCAGCCTTACTTTACTTACCTTCCTTTTTCCCAGAAGGTCTCCCATCCAGGTACTGACAAGGCTCATACCTGCTTAGCTTCAGTGGGTTGCTAGTTGTGAGTTGCAGGGTGGTATGGTTGCTGGCAATTAGATGAGAACCTAAGGGAATTGTTTTAGCTAATTCATTTTGACTTCCCCTGATATTAATAATGTTGACTTCATTCTTCATATATCTTTTGAAAAGGAAAATTCCCTCAGTCCTTTACATCTGAAGACGTCTGGGGACAGATCTCAAATGGCTTCAGTTGGAACATCCACCAAGTAAGAGTTCATTGTTGTTTTACAAAGTCATGTTTTATTTCAGAATCACGTACCTATCTGATAAAATGCAATTAGGGAGAAAGCTTAATTAGGAAAATGTAGGCCTTCTCTTGTTTCTATAGACAAACATTTTTCTATGTTGTCTTAGGAAACCCAGCAGGATTCCCCTGGTGTGCAAGATGTGCCTGAGGACATTTGACCAGCTTCCTGCTCACTTGAAGAGGGCGTGTATGAAGCAAGCCACACCAGAGGAGATCAGGATGGCCTCTCGCCAGGCCAGGAAGGACTTGATGAGTCACCTGAGGAAAGGGCGTGTTGTGGATTACGAGAGCATAGAGCTATTGTTTGACAAGGCAAATAGGAACCTAGCTGTGAGACTGGTGGAGTCCATGGGCTGTTTCGTACGGGGGAGACCTGAAGACAAACCAGCAAGGTGAGAGATTAAATTTTGACATTTCTTCATTGTATTTTCAAAGGCTTTTTTGAAACCGGTTATCTCGGTTAGTATTTTATGTAATGGTACTTTTACAGTTCCAGATGCCCTGAGGAAGCGCCTGCTGTCCAGCAGAAAGATCTGCCGCAGGCTCCTCCAAAGACTGAGGAGGACGAGGAAGATGACGGGGAACATGGAAGCTCTGAAGAACTGGAGCAGCAGTAAGACTTTCCTTTCATGTTTCCAGATTGATTAATAATTCCACTGGCTCTCTTACGTATGAAATCATTCTATGATTAGTGTCCTATATCCCTACAGGACCCCAGTAGTTAAGAGTTATCAGCAGGCTCTCCGGAAGAGAGTGGCCCGGGCTGGACTATACAGAAAACACACTCTGGATGCTCCTCTCCTGGCTGGGTTTAAACAGTACCTTATCCAGGACCTGGGTGTGGTAAACTGCTCTCAGGAGGTAGGTATTAAAAACTGGGCAGAGGCTCACAAAGTACATATTTTAACTCATCCGCACAGAATTTACCCATCTGAGATTGTGCCTGTCCTAAAAATAAACCCTAAAAACATTTTTTTTAGATAGACAACGTTTCCAGATTCCTGTTTTTTATGGATCCGTCTAAAGCATCCTTGATGTTTGTGAAGGACATTCCCAAAACGCGCAAATTTTTTTACCAACTGAGGATGACTGGACTGTCTCACCAAACCATTGCTAATTACATCAAAAACATCAACCGGTTCCTGCGCTACATCCTGAATGCCACCAACCTAAGACAGGAGGATCCCAGCCTGGCTAACGTCATCATCATCTTCCAGAGCATCCTGAAGGACATTCAGCAGAAAAACAGCAAGGATGTCTCACAGGAAGTCATCAGAAAGAGGTATTTTCCATTTGGAACTCTGATTCCAGTTGGTTTCCGGTTCCAGTACATGACGGGAATTGATGTTGATGGTACTACTCCTTCTGCCACAGATACAGACAGCTGCAGAGTCCTGGGCCGAGCGCCAGTGACTGCTGGAAGGTGCTGAGGGCTGCAAAGAGAGATGTGGAGCGGATACTGGAGAAGACGCACACTTCTGAAGACATCACCATGCCTGAGCAGCTTCTTGTGCTGTATTACCTGCAGGCCATTCTCCAGCTGAAGCATCTGCAGCACCCATGGGTGGTAAAGAATATGACAGTAAGCATGACAATCATGCATATTTCAGTTGTTTGGCCAAATTCTAACAATGAAACAATGATCTGACGTTCATAAAGAGACAGAATAACAGTGCTGGTCAGGGCTCATCGCTGTCATTTAGGTGGCGCTCCCGTTACTTAGGGCCTTTACAGGGAGACCTGCTGTGCCAGTGATCCTGGACTGGAGGGAAGGGTGAGGGAGAAGATGCTCTCAGCTCTGTGTTCAGTCAGAGAGATTGGACAGCGGAAGTGTGAGAGTGGAATTTGATTTCCACCCCAGCTTCTCTTCAGTAACTTCATATGGAACAAGAGTTAGTGAATGGCAAACATCAAGTTCAAACAGCCTCAGCGGCACTAAATCGTAATCATTCTTGATGACACCGCCTCGTGTTATATGTAAGCCCCTTCTCTCTTTCCCATTTATCTCTCTTCCACCTCTCGGCACCTCTCTTCCACACCATCCCCTACTTGTGAGTCCTCATTGGGATCCCAGCCGCCTCGCCCTACAGAACCTTAGCACCCAGCCAAGTGGGTCAGACTGACTGATTGAAACACTCAACACTCTCCATACACTTCATTGCTGGGTGCTGCTGTTGCTACTGTAAAATGATCATTGGCAGTTTTGAATCAGATATTATTTATTGAATTGCTTGTGATTTCAGGTCCAGGAATGGATGCAGAGAAAGAATTTTGTGTCACAAAGAGGACGAAAACTGGCGATAATAGCAGTGACAAAGCACACAACCTCCTCACAGCAGCTGGCATGCTTTGCCCTGAATGAAGAAGAGGAACATGTAAGTCAAAGTTACGTTGATATACTCTCTCCAGTTCATTGCCAACATCTGTCTTCGGCATTCAACAATAGTTGAAAAGTACAATAACTGCATTTTGTCTGTTTTTTCAGATGTTTCACCTTTACTTCACTAAACTACGCTGTACTGCCACTGACAGCATCTGTGGAACAGAGACTGAACATTTTTTCATTTCTTCTGTGGGGGAGCCAATTTATAGTCCTTCCAATGACCTGCGAAGACTGCATGAGAAGTAAACCAAATCACAAAGTTGTTTTAATGTATTAATTGAACTGTCTGTGGCTTGGAAACAATCATACACTGTGTGTATGTGTTTGTTTTGTAGATACCACCTCTCACTCATCACCAGCCAGGCTGCCAGGAGTGCATTTGAGACGGCCACAAAGAGGCTCACAGATGCACAGAAGAGCATTGTGGCGGATTATCTGGCCCACTCAGATGGTACTGCAGAGAAACACTATAGGATACTGACACATGACAACATCTGCTCAGCCATTGAAGTCATTGAAGGTGTTGCAGAGGAGGGAGCTCAGTAAGTGTCACCATGTTCTGAATAGACGACAAAATATTCTTGTGTCAAAAACAGCAATTACTTCATGCTTTTGAAACATCAAGAGAGCAATCGCCAGTCAGTGCTGCAGGATGCACATCTGCTGTGTAACTGGAAGAGAAAACACCACTTTCAGTTCTTTTCAGCCAATGTGTTACAGAGATTATTGTGATCTAATATTCGTTTTTACATCAGATCAACACCAAAATCCGCTGTGGCAGCTGCAGGATCTGGAAATCCGAAGATGGATGATGCCACAGCCTTCCAGGAGCTGACACGGGAGTTTCCAGTGTTGTTAGATGGGCAGCTTCCCAGAAAGAAAGAGCGCCTGAGACTGACTGGAAGTCATGACCGACACTGTTACGACAGGTGGAGATCAGATCAGAGGAAGATGAGACTGCAGAACATTATTGGTAAGTTTACGTATCAATTATTTTCACAGAGAAACAGACAAAGAAAGTGAATTTGGAATCAATTCTGAGGGTTTCTGTTCTGGTTTTCATTCCAGACCATTACGCTAGACGGTTACCAACGGAAGGCCAGGTGACCCGCTATTTTCAAAAGATGAGCTGGACTGCAAATACACCAAAAGCGTCTGAAGTGCTTGAGAAGTGGAAGCCCAACACAGGTGCATAACCAAATGAAAGGCAAATTAAAAAGATGGTAAAGCGTCAAACCTGGAGAGGCCTGACTATCACTGACGATCCAGTGAAGGGGAAGAAGGTTGTGACTTCCAGGCGTTTCCAGAAGGCAGAGGTGGTGTGTGATTACCATGGCGAGGTCATCACAAAGACAGCTGCAGAAGCCCTAATGGCACATATGGCAGAGGGAGAAATGAGATGTCTTTTCTTTTTTGACGGACCTGCACAAAAAATGTGCATTGATGCTTTTGAAGAACACTGCGCTTGCCACCCGGATAAGGAGACGATCGGAAGGCGGATAAATTCCTCTAAGAAAAAAGATAACATCAGGGCTGTCAGAGAGTCATTCATAATCAACGGACAGCCCGTCATGACAATTCTGTTTATAGCGAAGAGGGACATTGCTGAGGGAGAAGAGCTCCTCTTTGATTACAGAGTTTCGAGGAAATCATTTCAGGGTGAAGGACAGGCTCTAGAGTGGCTGGATAACTGACCAGTTCCCGAAAATACTTTGTAAGTATGTTGAACATATCTTCTTTTAGCTATTAAAGATGGTGTCTTCTTGTGACTTGAAATCCATCTCATTATTGCTTATGTCATTGTTTTGAAGATGACATGTCTCATTCTCCAACAGCTAGGGCACCAGGAGGGGATAAGAGACAGACAAGTAGATATATGAAGCTCAGAAGAGCGTAGAGGCTGATTAGCCACCCCACACAAATATTCCCAAGACAAAACACTACGAGACATCTGTCCAGCTTTTGTTCTTATTGAAAGTTTTGGAATGAAGAGGTCTAATTGTCACCACTTTTGAAAAACTGTTGACTTTATCTGAATGTTTCAAAAGAAACACTCCACTTACAACACTTAAAAGTTTTCCAATTATTTCATGATGAGTGGAGCAATGCAAAGAATCTTTTTCAGTGTAAGACATCTGCTTTTGGGTCACTTTAAATTGAACAAACTCAAATCTTTTTGAGATGATGTGTTACACTAATTATTGATTTATGAATTTATTGTTTACAGACAGAGGACATATTCATTGTCAGAAGACGGATGATGGCCCAGGATTCCCAGAACGGACACTGGAGTTTCCAGCGGCATTAGATGGGTAGCCGCTTGGGAAGAGACATCGACTGAGACTCACTAGACTTCATGAATGACACCAAGAACAGAGCCTACAAGATGAGTCTAGATAACAATTCCTTAAACCTTTTAGTGAAGATTTCTGAAAAGGCTAAGGACTACAGCAATTATTTTTGGACTACAGAGATATTTTAAAACCTCATTAAGTAGTTAGACATTTGATGAAAAGTGGTTTATCTTTACAAGAATGTTTTAAAACTTTAATTGCAGTTCAATAGATGCCGTAGACCGAATCGACAATGACTGCATTTTATTTTCATTTTAGCCATAAACTGTTGTAAATAGTTTAATTGAAAAAAATATTAATTCAGAACACCCAATCCAGTTGATTTTGAAATTGAGAGGCAATTATTAGCTATAGTGGTTCGTATCTATGACTGAGCTGTGATTTCTGTTTAATAGAGACCTGTCTCTTACACAAAGGAGATTTTTCACTCTAACAGGTGTCACTTCCCAGCAAAGTCTATCACATTCCATAAGGATTTACTGCATTAGAGCAGATAAGCAGCCTCAGTCCACTGCAGCTTTTAAAATATGACAGGTTTCTGAGAATTTCAAAGCAATAGAAAAGTGCAACAAATGGAGTTCTTGAAGTTGTTCTTTCATTGTGCCTTCAACAAAATCATATTAATGTGCTCCTGCTGTTTTGTAGAGTCCGCCTGCCACTCATCTCCAGCCATGTTGCCAGTAGGACACACGAGAAGCCACAAAGCAGCTGACTGAGGTCCCGGAGAACATGCAGGCACAACAGAAGCGCACTGTAATGTTTCAGCAGCCTCTTGGGAAGAGATGGACTGAGACTGATTGCGCTTCATAAACGACACCGTTTGATTAAACCCAGAACAGAGCCCACAAGATGATATGATATGATATGATATGATATGACATGATATGATATGGGCTGGGAGTTTAATGCTGCATCATTGCCATGGATCCAAGAGGGACATCGTGTATGTAGCTATCGTTTAGTGGGATTTTGCTGGTCTACAGAGATCTGAGTACAGTACAGTACAAGTACTGACATGTACAAGACATGATGGATGGATTAATACCCTTATTCATTTATTCCTTTTTTTAATTGTATAATGCTAACATGCCCAAAGGGGTTGGGCAGCCTAGGGGTTGACCTTGGACCCCTAGAGGTTTTTTTTCTCCTTACTAAGGAGTTTTTGGTTCCTCTCTTCCAGTGTCTTCTGGTCTTTTCTGTTTTGTATTCACAACATGTATGGTCACTTGCTTTGTTAAGCGCCTTGGGCAATCTTGTTGTGAAAGGCACTATATAAAAATAAATGTATTTGAATTGAAGATGAGACGAGAGAACAATTCCTTAATCCTTTTAGTGAAGTTTTCTGAATAGCTTAAGGACTAAATCATTTCTTAGCCATTTTATAACAGAATTAAGAAGTTGGATTAAAAACATATTTTCAGAGGTTTTATCTTTAAAGGAATGTTTAAAAATGTAAGTTGTCTCTTAAACAAAGGTCACTATTTGCTCATCGGAACAAGTGTCTCCAGATAATCAGCTCAGCAACCTAAAACAATTGATGATTGTAAATATGACAAGATTGTCGTAATGTAAAAGCTATAGTAAATGTAAAGTATAGAGTTGTTGAATTCTTTTGTTTTTGTCTTCAACACAATCATATGCAGATGTTATCATTTATGTTACTTTTTTGTAGCAGCCGCCTGCCAGTCAAGATGCCAGGAAGTACATGGTATGATCCACAAGGACTTAATGATGCAGAGAAGAGCATAAGGGAAAAAGAAAACAAGACATTTATCTATTAACACAGAAGATGGGTAATGGGAACAGCACTTCAAGACCAGACACTGGAGATTAAATTGAAGTTTTAGAAGTGATTCTTTGTGTTTGGCTTCAACACAATAATATGCTCACATTATTAATTTTTACATAACACCTGATATTCATTACAGGCCAGGGTTCCCAGGAGGACACACAACACAGCCAAAATGTGACAAGCTGAAGTACAGCAGACCATAGGGGAAGAACTCTTGCCTACATTTATGTTTCCACATCTACATCATTTTAAAAACTCCTTGGAAACTGGATTCCCAAGATGAAGATTTAACTTCAACAATGACATTATTAACCTTAAAAAAGTCCTAAAACTAGAGGGGTCTACATCTTACTAAGAATTCCCTGAGAAAGGGAGGAGATGATATGGTCAGTTCCCAGTGGTGGCACAAGGGTGAAGTGGTGTGCAATGACCATGATGACATTCTGGCAGTGCTGGCTCAGTTCGAAATCAGAAAGCTTTTCCTTTTCACCTGTCATCCCAAAAAGGACACCTTTGGAAGAAGAAGAAATCAATCGAGCAGAATAAACAATATTGAAAAAACAACGGTGAAAATCCGTAAGGCTGCAGGGCCTGATGGGATACCACCCCACATCCTCAGGACATGTGCAGCCCAGTTGACCACAGTGTTTACAGACATATTTAACTCCTCCCTGTCACAATCCATTGTCCCCACATGCTTAAAAAAAACACTATTGTTCCACTCCCCAAAAAGGCAAAAGTGATGTGCCTGAATGATTACTGCCCAGTTGCATTAACATCTGTGGTGATGAAATGTCTGAAGAAGCGGGTGTAGCCACACAACAACTCCATCACAGAGTCCCTGGACCCCTTGCGGTTTGCCTACCAGAACAACAGATCAGTGGATTGGTGATGTCCCCCTGGCTCTACATACAGCCTTGGATCTACATACAACTGTGTGTTGGATGCACATGAATTGAAGGAATGGGCAAACATAGCTGATAAGGATCCACAGAGCCAGCATATTAAGATGTTTATAATTAGAGGCAATTTGTTTAAATAACTAGGTATGGATACTGATGTGCAAGAGAGGTGGAAAGGCTGTTTCCTTAAGCCAGCAGTATAAAATGTTTTATTCTCAGTGAGATGCTGCCATTTCATAGTGGGTTTCTAACACTGTGTATAGTTCCATCCACACAGTGCCTTTACTTCCATCCATTTCTAATCTCTTTATCCAGTACAGAGGATTTGGAGCCTATCCCAGTAAGCGACGGACACAAGGCAGAATACACCCTGGACATAGCGCCAGTCCATCACAGGACAGACAGACACAAACACACACACACCAAGGCCAGTTTAAATCTAACCTCAGAACCTTTCTTTTCAGAAGACTTAGTGTCTGTATCTGCTTCATTTTCTAATTTTGGTAGCACCTCTAACTGCTTGTCTTTCTTATATGCATTTACTTTGTAATCTGTGGTCCTTTTATCTGTTTTTACATCTACTGTATTGCTTTGAGATGCCACCTTTAATGGTGATATATCAAATAAAGTTTTTTATTATTGTTATAGGGAAACATGATCAGATTGTCCCTGGTTCAGAAAAAAAGATCTAAAGTATACTAGTTTGTCACTCTTCTAATTCCCTTTGCTAAATGACTTTTCATACTAATCTGATCAATCTAACTGCCAGTTTTCTGTGCTTTCTCTATCCTGCTAGATTTGCAATTATTCTGAAAATTTTCATCTTGAAATAACTCATTTCTAAATACCTTTTTCACTGTTAACATCTTGCAGCAACTCTGCGACAAAATATACACTCTGACAGTTCATCCTGCTACCAACATTAAATAGAACAAATCTTAAGATTTCTATATTTATGTCTTTATTTAGTGGTTTCATTAGTGACAAAGGCTAAACTTTCTTGGAAAAATGTCTTTTATGTGTTGTGGAAAAAACTGACTTGCTTTAACAAAATATGTTTACAAATCCTTTCACCTGGCATTTTCGTAGTTAGAAATTATGGAACGCTCTGTTAAAAGCAAGGGAGTTTTTATGTCCGTTGCAGTTCTTTTGAATATAACATGAATATATATCGTTATTAATTTCTTGAGATACGCGATTCCATATTATATTCCCTTTTAATCAAATTCTAAAAGTATGCTTGTTGACTCCGGTATCGTGTTAGTTAAAGACTTCGATGCTTAAAATGTTTAGGGAGAAATGGAATACTGGTGTGTATTTTTTTCTTTAAAGTACCAAGACCAGCCATATACTGTATGTTTATGTTCCAAAATTAATATCGTTTATGGCCTTCACACGCGTTGCAGTATGCTCCTATTCTTTTTATGCTCAGGCACTAAGTAAAAGGAGATGCTTCATATTGCTTGACTAATTTTAAAAACTAAGTTAGAAATGCAGACGCTCCCTCGGTGCGCTGCTCTGGTGCGCCGGCTCTTACACAGTGCCTGTCTGCCGTAAGCGTTACAATATACATACCCAACACTGCTTGTACCCATCTGTCATGCAAATAAAACACCTTGAATTGAATTGAATTGAGGGGAGAAGGGGGGGATACTAAAGCCAATACTGGCTCAATGGGCTTTGACGTGCTAATGCGTTGGTTTAACAGTCCGGGTGTGGCAGGCTTCCAATGTCAACTCGACTCGATTGGAAGACAATGAACGTATTTTAGCCCTAAATGAATTAATAGCAAACATGGTTTACATAAAATACATTTTTCCAAGAAAGTTTATAATAATACGATCTATAGTTGAAATCTGAGCCTACTTTAAAAATAAAGGAAAAGCATTTTCAGAGAGCAATCACGCTGTGTTTATGTAGAAAAAGCGATTAGGTTTATGAGCAATCTAATTACCTAATCGCTTAAAACGCTATATAAAATAAAGTTTATTTAGAGATGAATGATCAATGTGGTAGTTTAAATAATGTGAGTCAGGAAACTAACACAGCGCCACCGGATTTAATAACGCAATAAAAACGCTATAAAATAATGTGACACAGTACAGCACAGTACAATAATACTGACCATGACTTTAGAAGCATAAATTACCTTA
The DNA here is from genome assembly GCF_055471065.1 of Atractosteus spatula. Classification (NCBI taxonomy): domain Eukaryota; kingdom Metazoa; phylum Chordata; class Actinopteri; order Semionotiformes; family Lepisosteidae; genus Atractosteus; species Atractosteus spatula. Next base: position 729,957 of record NC_142722.1, read on the forward strand.
CACTCAATTTAAACACAAGCTGTCTTTCTGTATGAACCTCTAAGCTGGTTCATACAGAAAATGTAGAAATGCATTAGCCTGATTATGATTAAAAACACATAATTAAACACGCGTTTGCGATTTAAATCAGAACACGATTTAAATCAATATAAATGTTTATATTGTAACGCATACTGTCCAGCCTCCATTTCTCTATAAAAATTTACTGTTGCACACACACACACAATAGAAGCAGGAACCGCTGTCAGAAGGGAAGATATGTTCAAAATATCGCAAATATCGATCATGTTGCGATATTTTGAAATATAAAAGTCAACTGATTGTCCATAATATCGCTTACCTATTTTTTCGAAGAAATGTTTGTTAAAATAAAAGTTCAGCACCAGTTGGATTCGAACACACAACCTGCCAGTTGGTAGTCACGCACCTAGACCAGTAGGCTACAAGAGAGCTCGCATGATCAGGCAGGCGAAACAGCCCTACACAGCCCTGCCGCAGTACACGGATATAATCATACCGTTATTAAATTCTTTAGATACGCGATTCCATATTATATTCCCTTTTAATCAAATTCTAAAAGTATGCTTGTTGACTCCAGTATCACATTAGTTAAAGACTTCGAAGCTTACAATGTTTAGGGAGAAATGGAATACCGGTGTGTATTTTTTTCTTTAAAGTACCAAGACCAGCTATATACTGTATGTTTACGTTCCAAAATTAATATTGTTTATGGCCTTCACACGCGTTACAGTATGCTCCTATTCTTTTTATGCTCAGCTACTAAGATTTCCCTTCAGTGGTAAAATTCAATATCTACAACGGGCACAGTAAAGACGTTTACAGTAAGTCTTTCTACGACAGACCAACGGACCACGAGTGCCCCTGTCGGTCAACCAATCACGCACCGCGGTATCCCGTGTCATCATACCTGCGGTATCTGTACCGCGGTGTCTGTACCGCGCACTTTGAATGGCTGCATCTGTAGGTGGTCTGCACAGTGACATATTGTCTAGAGCCCTTCAATCAAGTTTCTCAAAGAGCGCATCAAACTGATTACATTTACCTGGGAGGCTGGAGCCTTTGACCAGTTTTTTGTTTCATAGTTGGTCATTTTTTTCTTTTTCTCCAGTCTGATTTCTGCTTGTTTTCATCCAATTGCTCTTCCAGCTTTGTAATGTGGCTTCTCTTTGCTTTCTTCACTGCTGAGCACAGTTCACACTTGTCAGAGATATATTCAGTTCAGTCAGCCATGATAAAAGACCTGTCCTCAATTCTTTTGAGAACCTAGGATTCTTATTGCCATATATCTTAACTGTTTTGTGGGTATGCATACATCTTCACAGAAGCTCATGGAAGATATAACAGTGTCAGTATATTGAATAAGGAAAGTGGACAGTTAATCAAGTCCACAGAGAGACATTCAGAGTCAGGATGTCAGGAGTCAGCCTCCATCTCCTGTGTCTGTGAGGGTCTGGGTGTAACCTGAGACAGACACCTGCTGTTCTCAGACTGGGGGACAGATAGGCAGTTAATTCTCTCTGTAAAATCTCCAATTTAACTAGAGGTCATTTAAATATTCCTTTGCACTCTTACTTCTTCCTAAATTTTTTTGGTAATTGGGTAATTGGACTGTGGGTATGCATACATCTTCACAGAAGCTTATGGAAAATATAACAGTGTCAGTATATTGAATAAGGAAAGTGGAAGCGGAGCTAAATATGTCCCAATGATCTTACTGATTTTAGTTTTGACGTGATATAAGATTAAAACTTTAAGACTTCCTAACTCTGATTGTTAAGAGACTGTTTCCCACATTCTCTGTTTATTGGAATATTTAAAATGGCACTAAGAGTTCATTTAAATATGAATATTATACAGTTATCTTTTAATGTGTTATTGTTCAGAACATCTCTGAAAAAGTACTTACAGAACAAATGTAAAACTCATTTCTTTCTGATGCGATGGCAGCCATAGTGTGCCAGAATACTCACCACACCAGCTCTCAGTGGGGAGAAGAACAGTGTGATGAAGCCAATTCATAAATAGGGATTATTACAAGGCCATGATTGGTAAAGGCCAATGAGAAATTTAGCCAGGATGCTTGGGTAACACCACAGGGGGTCAGAACCCAACAGGTCGGTTTTACATCTCATCCGAAAGACAGCACCTTTCTACGGTACAGTTTCTCTATCACTATACTGGGGCATTAAGACCCACACAGACTGCAGGGTGAGCGCTCCCTGCTGGTCCCACTAACACCTCTTCCAGCAGCCTTACTTTACTTACCTTTCTTTTTCCCCAGGAGGTCTCCCATCCAGGTACTGACAAGGCTCACACCTGCTTAGCTTCAGTGGGTTGCTAGTTGTGAGTTGCAGGGTGGTATGGTTGCTGGCAATTAGATGAGAACCTAAGGGAATTGTTTTAGCTAATTCATTTTGACTTCCCCTGATATTAATAATGTTGACTTCATTCTTCATATATCTTTTGAAAAGGAAAATTCCCTCAGTCCTTTACATCTGAAGACGTCTGGGGACAGATCTCAAATGCCTTCAGTTGGAACATCCACCAAGTAAGAGTTCATTGTTGTTTTATTTCAGAATCACGTACCTATCTGATAAAATGCAATTAGGGAGAAAGCTTAATTAGGAAAATGTAGGCCTTCTCTTGTTTCTATAGACAAACATTTTTCTATGTTGTCTTAGGAAACCCAGCAGGATTCCCCTGGTGTGCAAGATGTGCCTGAGGACATTTGACCAGCTTCCTGCTCACTTGAAGAGGGCGTGTATGAAGCAAGCCACACCAGAGGAGATCAGGATGGCCTCTCGCCAGGCCAGGAAGGACTTGATGAGTCACCTGAGGAAAGGGCGTGTTGTGGATTACGAGAGCATAGAGCTATTGTTTGACAAGGCAAATAGGAACCTAGCTGTGAGACTGGTGGAGTCCATGGGCTGTTTCGTACGGGGGAGACCTGAAGACAAACCAGCAAGGTGAGAGATTAAATTTTGACATTTCTTCATTGTATTTTCAAAGGCTTTTTTGAAACCGGTTATCTCGGTTAGTATTTTATGTAATGGTACTTTTACAGTTCCAGATGCCCTGAGGAAGCGCCTGCTGTCCAGCAGAAAGAGCTGCCGCAGGCTCCTCCAAAGACTGAGGAGGACGAGGAAGATGAAGGGGAACATGGGAGCTCTGAAGAACTGGAGCAGCAGTAAGACTTTCCTTTCATGTTTCCAGATTGATTAATAATTCCACTGGCTCTCTTACGTATGAAATCATTCTATGATTAGTGTCCTATATCCCTACAGGACCCCAGTAGTTAAGAGTTATCAGCAGGCTCTCCGGAAGAGAGTGGCCCGGGCTGGACTATACAGAAAACACACTCTGGATGCTCCTCTCCTGGCTGGGTTTAAACAGTACCTTATCCAGGACCTGGGTGTGGTAAACTGCTCTCAGGAGGTAGGTATTAAAAACTGGGCAGAGGCTCACAAAGTACATATTTTAACTCATCCGCACAGAATTTACCCATCTGAGATTGTGCCTGTCCTAAAAATAAACCCTAAAAACATTTTTTTTAGATAGACAACGTTTCCAGATTCCTGTTTTTTATGGATCCGTCTAAAGCATCCTTGATGTTTGTGAAGGACATTCCCAAAACGCGCAAATTTTTTTACCAACTGAGGATGACTGGACTGTCTCACCAAACCATTGCTAATTACATCAAAAACATCAACCGGTTCCTGCGCTACATCCTGAATGCCACCAACCTAAGACAGGAGGATCCCAGCCTGGCTAACGTCATCATCATCTTCCAAAGCATCCTGAAGGACATTCAGCAGAAAAACAGCAAGGATGTCTCACAGGAAGTCATCAGAAAGAGGTATTTTCCATTTGGAACTCTGATTCCAGTTGGTTTCCGGTTCCAGTACATGACGGGAATTGACGTTGATGGTACTACTCCTTCTGCCACAGATACAGACAGCTGCAGAGTCCTGGGCCGAGCGCCAGTGACTGCTGGAAGGTGCTGAGGGCTGCAAAGAGAGATGTGGAGCGGATACTGGAGAAGACGCACACTTCTGAAGACATCACCATGCCTGAGCAGCTTCTTGTGCTGTATTACCTGCAGGCCATTCTCCAGCTGAAGCATCTGCAGCACCCATGGGTGGTAAAGAATATGACAGTAAGCATGACAGTCATGCATATTTCAGTTGTTTGGCCACATTCTAACAATGAAACAATGATCTGACGTTCATAAAGAGACAGAATAACAGTGCTGGTCGGGGCTCATCGCTGTCATTTAGGTGGCCTTTGCAGGGAGACCTGCTGTGCCAGTGATCCTGGACTGGAGGGAAGGGTGAGGGAGAAGATGCTCTCAGCTCTGTGTTCAGTCAGAGAGATTGGACAGCGGAAGTGTGAGAGTGGAATTTGATTTCCACCCCAGCTTCTCTTCAGTAACTTCATATGGAACAAGAGTTAGTGAATGGCAAACATCAAGTTCAAACAGCCTCAGCGGCACTAAATCGTAATCATTCTTGATGACACCGCCTCGTGTTATATGTAAGCCCCTTCTCTCTTTCCCATTTATCTCTCTTCCACCTCTCGGCACCTCTCTTCCACACCATCCCCTACTTGTGAGTCCTCATTGGGATCCCAGCCGCCTCGCCCTACAGAACCTTAGCACCCAGCCAAGTGGGTCAGACTGACTGATTGAAACACTCAACACTCTCCATACACTTCATTGCTGGGTGCTGCTGTTGCTACTGTAAAATGATCATTGGCAGTTTTGAATCAGATATTATTTATTGAATTGCTTGTGATTTCAGGTCCAGGAATGGATGCAGAGAAAGAATTTTGTGTCACAAAGAGGACGAAAACTGGCGATAATAGCAGTGACAAAGCACACAACCTCCTCACAGCAGCTGGCATGCTTTGCCCTGAATGAAGAAGAGGAACATGTAAGTCAAAGTTACGTTGATATACTCTCTCCAGTTCATTGCCAACATCTGTCTTCGGCATTCAACAATAGTTGAAAAGTACAATAACTGCATTTTGTCTGTTTTTTCAGATGTTTCACCTTTACTTCACTAAACTACGCTGTACTGCCACTGACAGCATCTGTGGAACAGAGACTGAACATTTTTTCATTTCTTCTGTGGGGGAGCCAATTTATAGTCCTTCCAATGACCTGCGAAGACTGCATGAGAAGTAAACCAAATCACAAAGTTGTTTTAATGTATTAATTGAACTGTCTGTGGCTTGGAAACAATCATACACTGTGTGTATGTGTTTGTTTTGTAGATACCACCTCTCACTCATCACCAGCCAGGCTGCCAGGAGTGCATTTGAGACGGCCACAAAGAGGCTCACAGATGCACAGAAGAGCATTGTGGCGGATTATCTGGCCCACTCAGATGGTACTGCAGAGAAACACTATAGGATACTGACACATGACAACATCTGCTCAGCCATTGAAGTCATTGAAGGTGTTGCAGAGGAGGGAGCTCAGTAAGTGTCACCATGTTCTGAATAGACGACAAAATATTCTTGTGTCAAAAACAGCAATTACTTCATGCTTTTGAAACATCAAGAGAGCAATCGCCAGTCAGTGCTGCAGGATGCACATCTGCTGTGTAACTGGAAGAGAAAACACCACTTTCAGTTCTTTTCAGCCAATGTGTTACAGAGATTATTGTGATCTAATATTCGTTTTTACATCAGATCAACACCAAAATCCGCTGTGGCAGCTGCAGGATCTGGAAATCCGAAGATGGATGATGCCACAGCCTTCCAGGAGCTGACACGGGAGTTTCCAGTGTTGTTAGATGGGCAGCTTCCCAGAAAGAAAGAGCGCCTGAGACTGACTGGAAGTCATGACCGACACTGTTACGACAGGTGGAGATCAGATCAGAGGAAGATGAGACTGCAGAACATTATTGGTAAGTTTACGTATCAATTATTTTCACAGAGAAACAGACAAAGAAAGTGAATTTGGAATCAATTCTGAGGGTTTCTGTTCTGGTTTTCATTCCAGACCATTACGCTAGACGGTTACCAACGGAAGGCCAGGTGACCCGCTATTTTCAAAAGATGAGCTGGACTGCAAATACACCAAAAGCGTCTGAAGTGCTTGAGAAGTGGAAGCCCAACACAGGTGCATAACCAAATGAAAGGCAAATTAAAAAGATGGTAAAGCGTCAAACCTGGAGAGGCCTGACTATCACTGACGATCCAGTGAAGGGGAAGAAGGTTGTGACTTCCAGGCGTTTCCAGAAGGCAGAGGTGGTGTGTGATTACCATGGCGAGGTCATCACAAAGACAGCTGCAGAAGCCCTAATGGCACATATGGCAGAGGGAGAAATGAGATGTCTTTTCTTTTTTGACGGACCTGCACAAAAAATGTGCATTGATGCTTTTGAAGAACACTGCGCTTGCCACCCGGATAAGGAGACGATCGGAAGGCGGATAAATTCCTCTAAGAAAAAAGATAACATCAGGGCTGTCAGAGAGTCATTCATAATCAACGGACAGCCCGTCATGACAATTCTGTTTATAGCGAAGAGGGACATTGCTGAGGGAGAAGAGCTCCTCTTTGATTACAGAGTTTCGAGGAAATCATTTCAGGGTGAAGGACAGGCTCTAGAGTGGCTGGATAACTGACCAGTTCCCGAAAATACTTTGTAAGTATGTTGAACATATCTTCTTTTAGCTATTAAAGATGGTGTCTTCTTGTGACTTGAAATCCATCTCATTATTGCTTATGTCATTGTTTTGAAGATGACATGTCTCATTCTCCAACAGCTAGGGCACCAGGAGGGGATAAGAGACAGACAAGTAGATATATGAAGCTCAGAAGAGCGTAGAGGCTGATTAGCCACCCCACACAAATATTCCCAAGACAAAACACTACGAGACATCTGTCCAGCTTTTGTTCTTATTGAAAGTTTTGGAATGAAGAGGTCTAATTGTCACCACTTTTGAAAAACTGTTGACTTTATCTGAATGTTTCAAAAGAAACACTCCACTTACAACACTTAAAAGTTTTCCAATTATTTCATGATGAGTGGAGCAATGCAAAGAATCTTTTTCAGTGTAAGACATCTGCTTTTGGGTCACTTTAAATTGAACAAACTCAAATCTTTTTGAGATGATGTGTTACACTAATTATTGATTTATGAATTTATTGTTTACAGACAGAGGACATATTCATTGTCAGAAGACGGATGATGGCCCAGGATTCCCAGAACGGACACTGGAGTTTCCAGCGGCATTAGATGGGTAGCCGCTTGGGAAGAGACATCGACTGAGACTCACTAGACTTCATGAATGACACCAAGAACAGAGCCTACAAGATGAGTCTAGATAACAATTCCTTAAACCTTTTAGTGAAGATTTCTGAAAAGGCTAAGGACTACAGCAATTATTTTTGGACTACAGAGATATTTTAAAACCTCATTAAGTAGTTAGACATTTGATGAAAAGTGGTTTATCTTTACAAGAATGTTTTAAAACTTTAATTGCAGTTCAATAGATGCCGTAGACCGAATCGACAATGACTGCATTTTATTTTCATTTTAGCCATAAACTGTTGTAAATAGTTTAATTGAAAAAAATATTAATTCAGAACACCCAATCCAGTTGATTTTGAAATTGAGAGGCAATTATTAGCTATAGCGGTTCGTATCTATGACTGAGCTGTGATTTCTGTTTAATAGAGACCTGTCTCTTACACAAAGGAGATTTTTCACTCTAACAGGTGTCACTTCCCAGCAAAGTCTATCACATTCCATAAGGATTTACTGCATTAGAGCAGATAAGCAGCCTCAGTCCACTGCAGCTTTTAAAATATGACAGGTTTCTGAGAATTTCAAAGCAATAGAAAAGTGCAACAAATGGAGTTCTTGAAGTTGTTCTTTCATTGTGCCTTCAACAAAATCATATTAATGTGCTCCTGCTGTTTTGTAGAGTCCGCCTGCCACTCATCTCCAGCCATGTTGCCAGTAGGACACACGAGAAGCCACAAAGCAGCTGACTGAGGTCCCGGAGAACATGCAGGCACAACAGAAGCGCACTGTAATGTTTCAGCAGCCTCTTGGGAAGAGATGGACTGAGACTGATTGCGCTTCATAAACGACACCGTTTGATTAAACCCAGAACAGAGCCCACAAGATGATATGATATGATATGATATGATATGACATGATATGATATGGGCTGGGAGTTTAATGCTGCATCATTGCCATGGATCCAAGAGGGACATCGTGTATGTAGCTATCGTTTAGTGGGATTTTGCTGGTCTACAGAGATCTGAGTACAGTACAGTACAAGTACTGACATGTACAAGACATGATGGATGGATTAATACCCTTATTCATTTATTCCTTTTTTTAATTGTATAATGCTAACATGCCCAAAGGGGTTGGGCAGCCTAGGGGTTGACCTTGGACCCCTAGAGGTTTTTTTTTTCCTTACTAAGGAGTTTTTGGTTCCTCTCTTCCAGTGTCTTCTGGTCTTTTCTGTTTTGTATTCACAACATGTATGGTCACTTGCTTTGTTAAGCGCCTTGGGCAATCTTGTTGTGAAAGGCACTATATAAAAATAAATGTATTTGAATTGAAGATGAGACGAGAGAACAATTCCTTAATCCTTTTAGTGAAGTTTTCTGAATAGCTTAAGGACTAAATCATTTCTTAGCCATTTTATAACAGAATTAAGAAGTTGGATTAAAAACATATTTTCAGAGGTTTTATCTTTAAAGGAATGTTTAAAAATGTAAGTTGTCTCTTAAACAAAGGTCACTATTTGCTCATCGGAACAAGTGTCTCCAGATAATCAGCTCAGCAACCTAAAACAATTGATGATTGTAAATATGACAAGATTGTCGTAATGTAAAAGCTATAGTAAATGTAAAGTATAGAGTTGTTGAATTCTTTTGTTTTTGTCTTCAACACAATCATATGCAGATGTTATCATTTATGTTACTTTTTTGTAGCAGCCGCCTGCCAGTCAAGATGCCAGGAAGTACATGGTATGATCCACAAGGACTTAATGATGCAGAGAAGAGCATAAGGGAAAAAGAAAACAAGACATTTATCTATTAACACAGAAGATGGGTAATGGGAACAGCACTTCAAGACCAGACACTGGAGATTAAATTGAAGTTTTAGAAGTGATTCTTTGTGTTTGGCTTCAACACAATAATATGCTCACATTATTAATTTTTACATAACACCTGATATTCATTACAGGCCAGGGTTCCCAGGAGGACACACAACACAGCCAAAATGTGACAAGCTGAAGTACAGCAGACCATAGGGGAAGAACTCTTGCCTACATTTATGTTTCCACATCTACATCATTTTAAAAACTCCTTGGAAACTGGATTCCCAAGATGAAGATTTAACTTCAACAATGACATTATTAACCTTAAAAAAGTCCTAAAACTAGAGGGGTCTACATCTTACTAAGAATTCCCTGAGAAAGGGAGGAGATGATATGGTCAGTTCCCAGTGGTGGCACAAGGGTGAAGTGGTGTGCAATGACCATGATGACATTCTGGCAGTGCTGGCTCAGTTCGAAATCAGAAAGCTTTTCCTTTTCACCTGTCATCCCAAAAAGGACACCTTTGGAAGAAGAAGAAATCAATCGAGCAGAATAAACAATATTGAAAAAACAACGGTGAAAATCCGTAAGGCTGCAGGGCCTGATGGGATACCACCCCACATCCTCAGGACATGTGCAGCCCAGTTGACCACAGTGTTTACAGACATATTTAACTCCTCCCTGTCACAATCCATTGTCCCCACATGCTTAAAAAAAACACTATTGTTCCACTCCCCAAAAAGGCAAAAGTGATGTGCCTGAATGATTACTGCCCAGTTGCATTAACATCTGTGGTGATGAAATGTCTGAAGAAGCGGGTGTAGCCACACAACAACTCCATCACAGAGTCCCTGGACCCCTTGCGGTTTGCCTACCAGAACAACAGATCAGTGGATTGGTGATGTCCCCCTGGCTCTACATACAGCCTTGGAACACCTGGACACTAAGGACTCATATGTGAGAATGCTGTTTGTGGACTACAGTTCAGCATTCAATTCCATCATACCCAGCCAACTGGTGACAAAGCTCAGGGGACTAGGTCTGTGCAACTCTGTCTGCAACTGGTTGCTGGACTTCTTAATCAAGAGACCACAGGTGGTGCGGCTATGTAATAAAACATCAACACCACACTCCCTGAGTACTGGAACACCACAAGGTTGTTCTCCCTGTTCACTCACGACTGCACAGCAAGACACAGCAACAACCGCATCATTAAATTTGCAGATGACACCACTATAATAGGCCTGAACGATGATGGGTCCGCTTACAGGGACGAAGTCATACAGCTGCTTAGGTGGTGTCATAGCAATAGCCTGGACTTGAACGTAAATAAAACAAAAGAGCTAATAGTGGACTTTTGGAGACACAGGCCACACACTCACAGCCCACTCAGTATTGATGGAACAGAAGTGGAAACAGTCACCAACTTTAGGTGTTTGGGAATTCACATTTCTAATGATCTAACCTGGACTGTGCACACGGACTCTATCTTGAAGAAGGCTCAGCAGCGCCTCTATTTCCTGAGGTGCCTCAAACGATGGGGGATGCCAGTACCTGTATTGGTGAACTTCTACCGCTGCACCATCGAGAGCATCCTCACCAACGGTATCACCGTGTGGTACGGCAACACCTCTTTTCGAAAAAGACAGGCACTGCAGAAAATGGTAAATGTGTCCCAGAAGATCATCGGCTGTGGTCTCACCGAGATTAAACAGCTCTATGAGGACCGCTGCCGTGATAGAATTCTGGCCATCACAGAGGACAGTCACCACCCTGGGCATGAGCTCTTCACCCCACTGCCCTCAGGCAAGAGATGCAAGAGCATACGGACACTTACCACTAGATACTTCGATAGCTTCGATCCACAAGCAGTGCGATTGGCGAACACATTTGCCCATGCCCCTCGGACCACACCTACACCATCTACCTCAATATGATTTCTTATTTATTGCACATCTTCAGTCATTGTTTACATATCTGCATTGTTTACATTCAAACTGTTTAGTTGTTTACTTGTACATTGTCTACTGTTTGTATATTGTCTTGATGCACTGTCTGCACTTTGTGTTTTTACTCTTGTTTTAAGAATCAAGAGACTTTCTGTAAGAATTCCATTGTACCAGTACATGTACTGGTTACATATGGCAATAAAGTTCAAGTTCAAGTTCAAAGTAGGGGAAAAGTATTAAAGGGAGTGCAGGGCTGATGCTGAGCTGAACCGTGGGGTTGATGCATTTGGCATTTGGTTTTGCGCTTGTAGTATGCACCTTTTGGAGATATGAATGAAAACAAGCCATCCATTTAGTCAATATTCAAAATTATTAGATACATATTTTTATGGAGGTGGACGTGATGCTGAGTTTAAAACTGGGGATACTAGACATTAAATGAAAGCTCTGATTCTCTGCTTTCACGTGCATTCAGTTTCAAGCTTGTAGTATGCAGCAGGTCTCCAAGGTGAACAGCCTCTGGCATGTTAGAACCAAGTAGGTAAGGTAAGTCAGCAAGTCAGATCCGTAACTCTGGGATAAGGATTAGCTCTAAGGGCTGGATCGGTCGGGTTGGTTTGGGAAGCAGGGCTGGGCGCGAGTCTTAGCTGGACGAGGCGCCGTGTGCCGCAGCCCCCCTCCCCTCGTCGCGGAGGGAGGGCGGGGGGAAGGCCGGGGTGCCAAGCCGTCGGCTGCGGTGGCGAATCTGGATGCACGCCAGGCCCTTCCCACGGATCTGCCCAGCTGTGGCGCGTGTCGGTCAACCCCCTCCCACCCAGGGGTCTTTTATCTTACAGATTGTGTTTGAGGCTTGCTGTTTATGAAGCCTTCTGCCTTTGGCTCTACTTCATAGTATGTTTGCCACACAAATCTGTGCTTCTTCCCATGTTTTTCCTCATATCACTCATGTAACTCATCTGTTTCTTTCTACTTATTTTTAATCAGTTCCGAGTCAATTGGGTCATTATTCTTCATATGGTCTTCTGGACATTGTAATTTTCTCTCCAATCTTCCATATTTCTTCTGAGTAGTAGTGTTACCTATTAACCCGGTGGAAAGCTGTGAAGAAAGATACAAGATGTGAAGAAGGGGTTAACTGAGTCCTTTCTGCACAAGGACTGGACTTCTAATCAACAGGCTGGTGTTTATGGCAGGAAAGGGAGATAAGTGATAAGGATTCCAGATGCCAGCTAGGAAACCCCAGGGAGGGTAATCTAAAACCCTGACCATTTGGCCAGAGTTTGTAAACTGGTCAAACACCGTGACCTCCCCCCTTTACCATAATAATGAGCCACATCAGAAGCGGCAAGGAAGGGCTGTATAAACTAAAAGTTTGTACCGGCACTTTGAACAATACTTCGGTTTTGCTGTTCCTTGAGGGAACAGGACTTTGGTTTTATTGTTCCTTGCATGCAATAAACTCTGCAACAGCCAATACCTGATCAATATGGACAGAATATTTCAATATCATAGCTTGCCTTGCCATCTACTCATGTACTGCCCTGCTGGTAGTTTTTCTCACTAAAATAACTTTCTTTGGTTTCACAGCTTCAGGCATGAACTGGAACATATCCTTCAGCTCCTCAATATAGGTCTTGACATTACAACTAGGTATTGTCAGATCAAACATTTCTTTGTCTTTTGAGGTTAAATCCGCTGTCTTACCTGCAAAAAGGACCAAGAACATGATGGATACACCTGAGCGTCCTGTATAGGGTTCTTTCTGATCTACTCGGAGATCTTGCCCTAGAGATTCTCTGTGCCCAGGCTTCCTGAATGCCCTTGTTCCCTTGGTCCCTACCTGAGACACACATGCCCTGCTCGAGATCTCTGATTTCTTGCAGGGCAGAGTCTTGTTCCTTGATCAGTATTTCTCTTTGTTCAGTTATTCGTTAGTCTTGTTGTGTAAACTTTCCAGTTTGATTTCCTGTTCATGCAAGCTTACCTGTATCTCTTTTCTGGCCTCGTCCATGACAGAGGGTCTTCTATTTTCTATTTTCACTAATGCTTCTTTGAGTAGTTTCTTTTTCTGTTCATTTTCCATTTTCTTTCCACTGATTATGCCCAATATTTCAAATTGCTCTTTTTTATATTCCTCCAGCTTACTCTTCTTCTGAGCGTCTGAGCTTTTGACAACCAGGCCAGTGTCAATTCAAATTTATCTAGAGCAGTTTAAAGCTAAACTGGATAAGACCCGTACCCTTCCTTTTTAAACGAGGAAATTGCCTTGGCTAGGATTTCTGCGTGGGTGTTTTCAATCTGTAATCTAAAGTCAGACTTCTTAGTACTGTCCCAGTAACCAGGATTGTCGCAATGAGAGATCCTAATTATAAACCACTGAACTTCAGATTATCTGGCAACCATTTCTATTTTTCAGGGAACAAAAGACTCTTTTTGGAATTTTACCTTTGAACACACTTTACTACAGTTCAATGACAACTATCTCTCCACAGTAGCATAAAAGGTAACCCTTACTTACTTATAGTGTAGCTTTAGAGAGCAGGGGCTGCTGGGTTGATTGTTTTTCTACATACAGAACAGCAGGGAAGCATCTTGGCTTTCCTGTAACCTCTACACTGAAATCCTGTGCCAACCATCTTGCTACTGTCTTAGAGAGATTTTCAATTTATCCCTGAAGCACAAGAAGAAGTTTGAAGGGTCACAGGAAGCAATGGCCCTCTTTTACGGATCTGTCATTGAGAGTGTTGTGCTGTTTCCCATCACTGTGTGAGATGGCAACACTTCTGCCCAGGACACGGAACAGGTAGAGAGGGCAGTGTATATCGCCTCTAAAACTCCCCTTCCCTTTGTGGATTCATTCTCCATCTCTAGACTGAAACACAAAGCTCTAAAGATGCTCGCCGGCTGCTTCCACCCTGCCCAGCCTTTGTTTACCTTTCTCCTCTCTGGTAGTGCTTAGGTCTGTTAAAATAAGGTGCACAGCTTCTGTAACAGCACCTGCCCAGAGGCTTTGAGATGTGTGAATACAGTTATATAATGTAGGTTAAATGAATACATTATTACTGGAGTATGTAAGGACAGTATATGATGTGGGAATGTTATTATTGGTTTTATGTTTGTACTGTCCTATATTGTACTGATGTCTTTTGCTTGCATGAGCTGACCAAACCAGACTCGATGCAAAATTCAGGAAGTTGTTATGGAAATAGAAGTGTTGAACTTGAGAAACTGTACAGCAACACAGTACAAGCAACAACACAGACTTAGCATAAAATTACATGAGAAAATATTCAAACAAAAGCCAGTTTCAGTCTATTTTTGTTCCTGAGGAATAAAGCCAGCTGTTGGTTATTTGTTATCAACGAGGCTCTTTAAGGCCTTTACCTTCAATAAAGCCCAAATCCCAACAGAAATTTCTCATGTGCCTTGCTGGAGAGCAGGCCCAGTTTTCTCAGCAATGACCCATGACTGAGATTCATGGGTTCTTCCAGGTGTCCCGTATATCATCTGGCCTATGTGTACCATCTGTGGTATTAAAATACACACTCTCAATTTCAGTATTTTTTTGTTTGGTTTCTCTGTTGCTCTAAAGGCAGATAAAGGTGTCAAGTTAGAGGTTGGTTTCAGCAGTTTCACTTCCTGCACAGACTGATGGGTCTGATTCTCATGCTAAGTGGACAGTTAATCAAGTTCACAGAGAAACATTCAGAGTCAAGATGTTACAGCCTCCCTCTCGTTTGTCTATGAGGGTCTGGGTGTGTCCTGAGAGAGACCCCTGCTGTTCCCAGACTGGGCTGCAGAGAGGCAATTAACTCTCTCTAACAAATCTCATATTTTGCAGAGAAGATAAAAACAGTCATCCGCCTGCTCCAAAGCGTGTCGTTCTCCCTAAAAAAACCTCCTGGAGACACTTAATCATATTTCAGGTCTTCTCCCACAGCAATCTCTTTTGGCAAGGAACAGTAATGTCATGAAGTCCTGTTCATCGACCACAAAAGCCTGCCTCACTGGTCTAAGGTTGACTCTTTAATTTATTTGTCTTCCAAACGTGTCTTTATCTGGATGACAGGTGCAGAGATTCTTGTGATTCCTGTGCCAGCTATGTCTTTAGGACTGTGCTGTTTTCTTTGTTATGACTTCTCCATGGTAAGCACACACAACCTCTCCCTTTACAGGATCATTGTTGATTAGAAGACATCTCCAGATTCAAAGTGTTTGAAAAACCAATGAATAAAACCTTTCTCCCCAACTTAACGTAAATGGTTTCTACAATAAAACCATTGGTTGAACCGATAAAAAAAATCTTTTTCTCATTTTAGTTAACAATGACGAAATGCTAGCGAATAAAATCCACAGTGACCGTGATGAAGACTAAATTGCTTTGCATTTTTATTTGAGTGAATTAGGATGAGTCAAAATGACCTGTTTGACTAAAACTCAAACGGAAATTAATTTCATCACATTAAGTTGGCAGTTTGCGCATTTACTTTCTGTCTGGCCAACAGCAGGCTGGCTGTGTTGGGAATAATCCCAGAGCTGTGCAGTGCCTCAGGGCTACTGCTGTGTGAGAATCTCCAGTATCGGGGTATGCTGTTCTCTCTCCTCTTCTCCCTTGTTGAGTTGTAGTTCTTTCCATTCGGTCTGCTCCACACCCCACGTCATGAATCCCTATTGTGTGTTAACTGATTGCTACGCAGATAGACAATGAGATGTGTACACTGTTAATTAGATTAAAGATTCAAATCAGAGCACCTTGATTCGAGAAAATAAAAGGCAAGGAGACAAAAGAAATGCCTGTGGTTCTTCATGCTTTCAGCTGGAAGAAAAAGATTTGGAGCCTGAGATACTTCATATACGACGAGCAAACCAAGAAAAACTCTTGTAAAATATTACTGAAGATAAAGAAACAGAATGTGGCTAACATTATAAGTTGAAAAACGTCAACAAATCTGAAGGGGCATAAGAAGCACAGAATCCAGACACTTTTGCACCAAAACAGTTTACATTGTAGCAAGACAACAAATTAAACATTCAGAATTAAGCAAGAATGAAAATATTTTAGTTTTATTCATTTTCATTCATTCATTTATTCATTTCATTTTATGTCTGGGTTAGATTTTAATGTGTAAGATGTTAATTAAAATGTGAGAGCTGGTTGAACACACCATGAGTGCTACATTTCAGCTTCATGATGGCGCTCTGTCAGAAATGTGATTTTTGTTCATATGTTATTTATAAATTGTTGAAGGGAGTCTATGAAATTAATTTTGTGTACTGTACATTTCACGTTATGTAATAGTCATCAGAAAAGACTTTTCTTTGTGTTTAGTCTATTTACTGTATATAGCTGGGTATTCAGCTAACCAAGAAAATATTATTGTGGCACCAACATCTTACAGCGTGTTCCTCCATTCCGTCTTATTTCTTCAGAAGAGTGTAGGTGGAGTGGAAGCGCTGAGACACACTGAAGCACAGTCTGTCACTGTTAGCATGATGTATATAAGATGATATTCTTATTTTTTCAGAAGAGTGTGTGTTAGCATGATGTATATAATGACTGAGATTCTCCATATATGTAATATGTCACCATGTACCTTCTTCCAAGTTTCATGTAGATCACAGCTCTTGCTCACACAGGTTTATTAAAATATTCACACCTGCTCACACCTGAAGAAGGCTTCACAGACGAAATAATGTGTTTTCTCTCTTCTCTTTTCAGCATGGAATAAACCTATTACTTGTTCCTTTATTAAAATACTCTCATTATTGTTTTAGTTTTGTTTTCACCGTGGCGCTAAAGACAGATAAATGTGTCTCGTGGAATCTAATTTCAGGTTGGAGGTTAGTTTCAGTAGTTTCCCTTCCTGCACAGACTGATGGGGCTGATTGACATGCTAAGTGGACAGTTAATCAAGTCCACAGAGAGACATTCAGAGTCAGGATGTTATAGCCTCCATCTCCTGTGTCTGTGAGGGTCTGGGTGTAACCTGAGACAGACACCTGCTGCTCTCAGACTGGGGGACAGAGAGGCAGTTAATTCTCTCTGTAAAATCTCCAATTTAACTAGAGATCATTAAAATATTCCTTTGCACTCTTACTTCTTCCTACATTTTTTTGGTAATTGGGTAATTGGACTGTTCCCAAAGATGGGTTGGTTGGTAGTACAAATTACTACTGGGAAGAACACAATTTATTATGTCTTAACATTAAGATTGTTCTTTTCCTTCTTGTAGGATTAAGAATAATTATGTTTTGTCGTTCAGAACGTCTCTGTTCTGTAAGTTTTGAGTGCAGTGAGTAAAACTCTTCCCGCTGTATTGACTGTACAACCATATGGGAACCACACAATGAAGGGCATCAGGACCAGGCAATAACAGCACTTCTAAATTAATTGTATTTAAGAGAAATATACAAATATAATCCTTTTCTAGTGATGTGTGCTAATATGAAAGCCATTATTTTCCATGACCTGGTTAGTTGATCTGGTTAGTTAGATTGAATAAAAGGCTGGGCTTGGAGGAGGGGAGGAGACTGCGGGGGTGGAGCAGCCGAACGGATTTCTTTTGATAAGCCACATCTCTCTACTCACTAGAGACACCAATTCCATTTGAGACACAAGTCACTGGATGAGCTCTTCGGCATTTCTACTGTTGGCTGCATTTTCAATTTCTCCTCTATATTAGCGGTAGAAAAAACCCGAAGATCTGGATTTTCTATCATTAACATCTGAGTTCAGCTTCTGCAATCAATATTGCCGACAAAAGGTAAGAAATCGTATTTAAACATCATATATGCTTATACAGGCCAACGACACTACTACCATCTTAACAAGTAATTTATGTGGGTTAATGGTGACGAAGGCCAATCTAAAATCCAAACAAAGCAAGGAGCAGAAATATGGTTCTTCCAAGTGCTGGGGTGTCAAGTGGAGAGCCAGGTTAAGAGCATCCTCAGCAGACCTGATGGCCCGAGAGGCAGACTGGTAAGGATCCAACAGGGGAGATGGGCACAGGTGGAGGTGCTTAAGCACCAGATGCTCAAAGCCATTCATAGCCTTCGAGCTCAGAGCAGTTGGTCTGGCCTGTAGCCATTAGGGCATGATTTTTTTGAAGATTCGGGACCAGGAATTAGAGTGGATACTCTGAAACTGTGAAGTATCATCAAATCCGGTGAACACAGGAGCCAGGTGGTCTGCACAGTGACATATTGTCTAGAGCCCTTCAATCAAGTTTCTCAAAAAGCGCATCAGACTGATTACATTTACCTGGGAGGCTGGAGCCTTTGACCAGTTTTTTGTTTCATAGTTGGTCATTTTTTTCTTTTTCTCCAGTCTGATTTCTGCTTGTTTTCATCCAATTGCTCTTCCAGCTTTGTAATGTGGCTTCTCTTTGCTTTCTTCACTGCTGAGCACAGTTCACACTTGTTAGAGATATATTCAGCTCAGTCAGCCATGATAAAAGACCTGTCCTCTTTATGGCACAGGTCTTGCAATTCTTTTGAGAACCATGGATTCTTATTGCCATATATCTTAACTGTTTTGTGGGTATGCATACATCTTCACAGAAGCTCATGGAAGATATAACAGTGTCAGTATATTGAATAAGGAAAGTGGACAGTTAATCAAGTCCACAGAGAGACATTCAGAGTCAGGATGTCAGGAGTCAGCCTCCATCTCCTGTGTCTGTGAGGGTCTGGGTGTAACCTGAGACAGACACCTGCTGTTCTCAGACTGGGGGACAGATAGGCAGTTAATTCTCTCTGTAAAATCTCCAATTTAACTAGAGGTCATTTAAATATTCCTTTGCACTCTTACTTCTTCCTAAATTTTTTTGGTAATTGGGTAATTGGACTGTGGGTATGCATACATCTTCACAGAAGCTTATGGAAAATATAACAGTGTCAGTATATTGAATAAGGAAAGTGGAAGCGGAGCTAAATATGTCCCAATGATCTTACTGATTTTAGTTTTGACGTGATATAAGATTAAAACTTTAAGACTTCCTAACTCTGATTGTTAAGAGACTGTTTCCCACATTCTCTGTTTATTGGAATATTTAAAATGGCACTAAGAGTTCATTAAGAACATCTCTGAAAAAGTACTTACAGAACAAATGTAAAACTCATTTCTTTCTGATGCGATGGCAGCCATAGTGTGCCAGAATACTCACCACACCAGCTCTCAGTGGGGAGAAGAACAGTGTGATGAAGCCAATTCATAAATAGGGATTATTACAAGGCCATGATTGGTAAAGGCCAATGAGAAATTTAGCCAGGATGCTTGGGTAACACCACAGGGAGTCAGGACCCAACAGGTCGGTTTTACATCTCATCCGAAAGACAGCACCTTTCTACGGTACAGTTTCTCTATCACTATACTGGGGCATTAAGACCCACACAGACTGCAGGGTGAGCACTCCCTGCTGGTCCCACTAACACCTCTTCCAGCAGCCTTACTTTACTTACCTTCCTTTTTCCCAGAAGGTCTCCCATCCAGGTACTGACAAGGCTCATACCTGCTTAGCTTCAGTGGGTTGCTAGTTGTGAGTTGCAGGGTGGTATGGTTGCTGGCAATTAGATGAGAACCTAAGGGAATTGTTTTAGCTAATTCATTTTGACTTCCCCTGATATTAATAATGTTGACTTCATTCTTCATATATCTTTTGAAAAGGAAAATTCCCTCAGTCCTTTACATCTGAAGACGTCTGGGGACAGATCTCAAATGGCTTCAGTTGGAACATCCACCAAGTAAGAGTTCATTGTTGTTTTACAAAGTCATGTTTTATTTCAGAATCACGTACCTATCTGATAAAATGCAATTAGGGAGAAAGCTTAATTAGGAAAATGTAGGCCTTCTCTTGTTTCTATAGACAAACATTTTTCTATGTTGTCTTAGGAAACCCAGCAGGATTCCCCTGGTGTGCAAGATGTGCCTGAGGACATTTGACCAGCTTCCTGCTCACTTGAAGAGGGCGTGTATGAAGCAAGCCACACCAGAGGAGATCAGGATGGCCTCTCGCCAGGCCAGGAAGGACTTGATGAGTCACCTGAGGAAAGGGCGTGTTGTGGATTACGAGAGCATAGAGCTATTGTTTGACAAGGCAAATAGGAACCTAGCTGTGAGACTGGTGGAGTCCATGGGCTGTTTCGTACGGGGGAGACCTGAAGACAAACCAGCAAGGTGAGAGATTAAATTTTGACATTTCTTCATTGTATTTTCAAAGGCTTTTTTGAAACCGGTTATCTCGGTTAGTATTTTATGTAATGGTACTTTTACAGTTCCAGATGCCCTGAGGAAGCGCCTGCTGTCCAGCAGAAAGAGCTGCCGCAGGCTCCTCCAAAGACTGAGGAGGACGAGGAAGATGAAGGGGAACATGGGAGCTCTGAAGAACTGGAGCAGCAGTAAGACTTTCCTTTCATGTTTCCAGATTGATTAATAATTCCACTGGCTCTCTTACGTATGAAATCATTCTATGATTAGTGTCCTATATCCCTACAGGACCCCAGTAGTTAAGAGTTATCAGCAGGCTCTCCGGAAGAGAGTGGCCCGGGCTGGACTATACAGAAAACACACTCTGGATGCTCCTCTCCTGGCTGGGTTTAAACAGTACCTTATCCAGGACCTGGGTGTGGTAAACTGCTCTCAGGAGGTAGGTATTAAAAACTGGGCAGAGGCTCACAAAGTACATATTTTAACTCATCCGCACAGAATTTACCCATCTGAGATTGTGCCTGTCCTAAAAATAAACCCTAAAAACATTTTTTTTAGATAGACAACGTTTCCAGATTCCTGTTTTTTATGGATCCGTCTAAAGCATCCTTGATGTTTGTGAAGGACATTCCCAAAACGCGCAAATTTTTTTACCAACTGAGGATGACTGGACTGTCTCACCAAACCATTGCTAATTACATCAAAAACATCAACCGGTTCCTGCGCTACATCCTGAATGCCACCAACCTAAGACAGGAGGATCCCAGCCTGGCTAACGTCATCATCATCTTCCAGAGCATCCTGAAGGACATTCAGCAGAAAAACAGCAAGGATGTCTCACAGGAAGTCATCAGAAAGAGGTATTTTCCATTTGGAACTCTGATTCCAGTTGGTTTCCGGTTCCAGTACATGACGGGAATTGATGTTGATGGTACTACTCCTTCTGCCACAGATACAGACAGCTGCAGAGTCCTGGGCCGAGCGCCAGTGACTGCTGGAAGGTGCTGAGGGCTGCAAAGAGAGATGTGGAGCGGATACTGGAGAAGACGCACACTTCTGAAGACATCACCATGCCTGAGCAGCTTCTTGTGCTGTATTACCTGCAGGCCATTCTCCAGCTGAAGCATCTGCAGCACCCATGGGTGGTAAAGAATATGACAGTAAGCATGACAATCATGCATATTTCAGTTGTTTGGCCAAATTCTAACAATGAAACAATGATCTGACGTTCATAAAGAGACAGAATAACAGTGCTGGTCAGGGCTCATCGCTGTCATTTAGGTGGCGCTCCCGTTACTTAGGGCCTTTACAGGGAGACCTGCTGTGCCAGTGATCCTGGACTGGAGGGAAGGGTGAGGGAGAAGATGCTCTCAGCTCTGTGTTCAGTCAGAGAGATTGGACAGCGGAAGTGTGAGAGTGGAATTTGATTTCCACCCCAGCTTCTCTTCAGTAACTTCATATGGAACAAGAGTTAGTGAATGGCAAACATCAAGTTCAAACAGCCTCAGCGGCACTAAATCGTAATCATTCTTGATGACACCGCCTCGTGTTATATGTAAGCCCCTTCTCTCTTTCCCATTTATCTCTCTTCCACCTCTCGGCACCTCTCTTCCACACCATCCCCTACTTGTGAGTCCTCATTGGGATCCCAGCCGCCTCGCCCTACAGAACCTTAGCACCCAGCCAAGTGGGTCAGACTGACTGATTGAAACACTCAACACTCTCCATACACTTCATTGCTGGGTGCTGCTGTTGCTACTGTAAAATGATCATTGGCAGTTTTGAATCAGATATTATTTATTGAATTGCTTGTGATTTCAGGTCCAGGAATGGATGCAGAGAAAGAATTTTGTGTCACAAAGAGGACGAAAACTGGCGATAATAGCAGTGACAAAGCACACAACCTCCTCACAGCAGCTGGCATGCTTTGCCCTGAATGAAGAAGAGGAACATGTAAGTCAAAGTTACGTTGATATACTCTCTCCAGTTCATTGCCAACATCTGTCTTCGGCATTCAACAATAGTTGAAAAGTACAATAACTGCATTTTGTCTGTTTTTTCAGATGTTTCACCTTTACTTCACTAAACTACGCTGTACTGCCACTGACAGCATCTGTGGAACAGAGACTGAACATTTTTTCATTTCTTCTGTGGGGGAGCCAATTTATAGTCCTTCCAATGACCTGCGAAGACTGCATGAGAAGTAAACCAAATCACAAAGTTGTTTTAATGTATTAATTGAACTGTCTGTGGCTTGGAAACAATCATACACTGTGTGTATGTGTTTGTTTTGTAGATACCACCTCTCACTCATCACCAGCCAGGCTGCCAGGAGTGCATTTGAGACGGCCACAAAGAGGCTCACAGATGCACAGAAGAGCATTGTGGCGGATTATCTGGCCCACTCAGATGGTACTGCAGAGAAACACTATAGGATACTGACACATGACAACATCTGCTCAGCCATTGAAGTCATTGAAGGTGTTGCAGAGGAGGGAGCTCAGTAAGTGTCACCATGTTCTGAATAGACGACAAAATATTCTTGTGTCAAAAACAGCAATTACTTCATGCTTTTGAAACATCAAGAGAGCAATCGCCAGTCAGTGCTGCAGGATGCACATCTGCTGTGTAACTGGAAGAGAAAACACCACTTTCAGTTCTTTTCAGCCAATGTGTTACAGAGATTATTGTGATCTAATATTCGTTTTTACATCAGATCAACACCAAAATCCGCTGTGGCAGCTGCAGGATCTGGAAATCCGAAGATGGATGATGCCACAGCCTTCCAGGAGCTGACACGGGAGTTTCCAGTGTTGTTAGATGGGCAGCTTCCCAGAAAGAAAGAGCGCCTGAGACTGACTGGAAGTCATGACCGACACTGTTACGACAGGTGGAGATCAGATCAGAGGAAGATGAGACTGCAGAACATTATTGGTAAGTTTACGTATCAATTATTTTCACAGAGAAACAGACAAAGAAAGTGAATTTGGAATCAATTCTGAGGGTTTCTGTTCTGGTTTTCATTCCAGACCATTACGCTAGACGGTTACCAACGGAAGGCCAGGTGACCCGCTATTTTCAAAAGATGAGCTGGACTGCAAATACACCAAAAGCGTCTGAAGTGCTTGAGAAGTGGAAGCCCAACACAGGTGCACAACCAAATGAAAGGCAAATTAAAAAGATGGTAAAGCGTCAAACCTGGAGAGGCCTGACTATCACTGACGATCCAGTGAAGGGGAAGAAGGTTGTGACTTCCAGGCGTTTCCAGAAGGCAGAGGTGGTGTGTGATTACCATGGCGAGGTCATCACAAAGACAGCTGCAGAAGCCCTAATGGCACATATGGCAGAGGGAGAAATGAGATGTCTTTTCTTTTTTGACGGACCTGCACAAAAAATGTGCATTGATGCTTTTGAAGAACACTGCGCTTGCCACCCGGATAAGGAGACGATCGGAAGGCGGATAAATTCCTCTAAGAAAAAAGATAACATCAGGGCTGTCAGAGAGTCATTCATAATCAACGGACAGCCCGTCATGACAATTCTGTTTATAGCGAAGAGGGACATTGCTGAGGGAGAAGAGCTCCTCTTTGATTACAGAGTTTCGAGGAAATCATTTCAGGGTGAAGGACAGGCTCTAGAGTGGCTGGATAACTGACCAGTTCCCGAAAATACTTTGTAAGTATGTTGAACATATCTTCTTTTAGCTATTAAAGATGGTGTCTTCTTGTGACTTGAAATCCATCTCATTATTGCTTATGTCATTGTTTTGAAGATGACATGTCTCATTCTCCAACAGCTAGGGCACCAGGAGGGGATAAGAGACAGACAAGTAGATATATGAAGCTCAGAAGAGCGTAGAGGCTGATTAGCCACCCCACACAAATATTCCCAAGACAAAACACTACGAGACATCTGTCCAGCTTTTGTTCTTATTGAAAGTTTTGGAATGAAGAGGTCTAATTGTCACTACTTTTGAAAAACTGTTGACTTTATCTGAATGTTTCAAAAGAAACACTCCACTTACAACACTTAAAAGTTTTCCAATTATTTCATGATGAGTGGAGCAATGCAAAGAATCTTTTTCAGTGTAAGACATCTGCTTTTGGGTCACTTTAAATTGAACAAACTCAAATCTTTTTGAGATGATGTGTTACACTAATTATTGATTTATGAATTTATTGTTTACAGACAGAGGACATATTCATTGTCAGAAGACGGATGATGGCCCAGGATTCCCAGAACGGACACTGGAGTTTCCAGCGGCATTAGATGGGTAGCCGCTTGGGAAGAGACATCGACTGAGACTCACTAGACTTCATGAATGACACCAAGAACAGAGCCTACAAGATGAGTCTAGATAACAATTCCTTAAACCTTTTAGTGAAGATTTCTGAAAAGGCTAAGGACTACAGCAATTATTTTTGGACTACAGAGATATTTTAAAACCTCATTAAGTAGTTAGACATTTGATGAAAAGTGGTTTATCTTTACAAGAATGTTTTAAAACTTTAATTGCAGTTCAATAGATGCCGTAGACCGAATCGACAATGACTGCATTTTATTTTCATTTTAGCCATAAACTGTTGTAAATAGTTTAATTGAAAAAAATATTAATTCAGAACACCCAATCCAGTTGATTTTGAAATTGAGAGGCAATTATTAGCTATAGCGGTTCGTATCTATGACTGAGCTGTGATTTCTGTTTAATAGAGACCTGTCTCTTACACAAAGGAGATTTTTCACTCTAACAGGTGTCACTTCCCAGCAAAGTCTATCACATTCCATAAGGATTTACTGCATTAGAGCAGATAAGCAGCCTCAGTCCACTGCAGCTTTTAAAATATGACAGGTTTCTGAGAATTTCAAAGCAATAGAAAAGTGCAACAAATGGAGTTCTTGAAGTTGTTCTTTCATTGTGCCTTCAACAAAATCATATTAATGTGCTCCTGCTGTTTTGTAGAGTCCGCCTGCCACTCATCTCCAGCCATGTTGCCAGTAGGACACACGAGAAGCCACAAAGCAGCTGACTGAGGTCCCGGAGAACATGCAGGCACAACAGAAGCGCACTGTAATGTTTCAGCAGCCTCTTGGGAAGAGATGGACTGAGACTGATTGCGCTTCATAAACGACACCGTTTGATTTCACCCAGAACAGAGCCCACAAGATGATATGATATGATATGATATGATATGACATGATATGATATGGGCTGGGAGTTTAATGCTGCATCATTGCCATGGATCCAAGAGGGACATCGTGTATGTAGCTATCGTTTAGTGGGATTTTGCTGGTCTACAGAGATCTGAGTACAGTACAGTACAAGTACTGACATGTACAAGACATGATGGATGGATTAATACCCTTATTCATTTATTCCTTTTTTTAATTGTATAATGCTAACATGCCCAAAGGGGTTGGGCAGCCTAGGGGTTGACCTTGGACCCCTAGAGGTTTTTTTTTTCCTTACTAAGGAGTTTTTGGTTCCTCTCTTCCAGTGTCTTCTGGTCTTTTCTGTTTTGTATTCACAACATGTATGGTCACTTGCTTTGTTAAGCGCCTTGGGCAATCTTGTTGTGAAAGGCACTATATAAAAATAAATGTATTTGAATTGAAGATGAGACGAGAGAACAATTCCTTAATCCTTTTAGTGAAGTTTTCTGAATAGCTTAAGGACTAAATCATTTCTTAGCCATTTTATAACAGAATTAAGAAGTTGGATTAAAAACATATTTTCAGAGGTTTTATCTTTAAAGGAATGTTTAAAAATGTAAGTTGTCTCTTAAACAAAGGTCACTATTTGCTCATCGGAACAAGTGTCTCCAGATAATCAGCTCAGCAACCTAAAACAATTGATGATTGTAAATATGACAAGATTGTCGTAATGTAAAAGCTATAGTAAATGTAAAGTATAGAGTTGTTGAATTCTTTTGTTTTTGTCTTCAACACAATCATATGCAGATGTTATCATTTATGTTAATATGCAGATGTTATCATTTATGTTACTTTTTTGTAGCAGCCGCCTGCCAGTCAAGATGCCAGGAAGTACATGGTATGATCCACAAGGACTTAATGATGCAGAGAAGAGCATAAGGGAAAAAGAAAACAAGACATTTATCTATTAACACAGAAGATGGGTAATGGGAACAGCACTTCAAGACCAGACACTGGAGGTTAAATTGAAGTTTTAGAAGTGATTCTTTGTGTTTGGCTTCAACACAGTAATATGCTCACATTATTAATTTTTACATAACACCTGATATTCATTACAGGCCAGGGTTCCCAGGAGGACACACAACACAGCCAAAATGTGACAAGCTGAAGTACAGCAGACCATAGGGGAAGAACTCTTGCCTACATTTATGTTTCCACATCTACATCATTTTAAAAACTCCTTGGAAACTGGATTCCCAAGATGAAGATTTAACTTCAACAATGACATTATTAACCTTAAAAAAGTCCTAAAACTAGAGGGGTCTACATCTTACTAAGAATTCCCTGAGAAAGGGAGGAGATGATATGGTCAGTTCCCAGTGGTGGCACAAGGGTGAAGTGGTGTGCAATGACCATGATGACATTCTGGCAGTGCTGGCTCAGTTCGAAATCAGAAAGCTTTTCCTTTTCACCTGTCATCCCAAAAAGGACACCTTTGGAAGAAGAAGAAATCAATCGAGCAGAATAAACAATATTGAAAAAACAACGGTGAAAATCCGTAAGGCTGCAGGGCCTGATGGGATACCACCCCACATCCTCAGGACATGTGCAGCCCAGTTGACCACAGTGTTTACAGACATATTTAACTCCTCCCTGTCACAATCCATTGTCCCCACATGCTTAAAAAAAACACTATTGTTCCACTCCCCAAAAAGGCAAAAGTGATGTGCCTGAATGATTACTGCCCAGTTGCATTAACATCTGTGGTGATGAAATGTCTGAAGAAGCGGGTGTAGCCACACAACAACTCCATCACAGAGTCCCTGGACCCCTTGCGGTTTGCCTACCAGAACAACAGATCAGTGGATTGGTGATGTCCCCCTGGCTCTACATACAGCCTTGGAACACCTGGACACTAAGGACTCATATGTGAGAATGCTGTTTGTGGACTACAGTTCAGCATTCAATTCCATCATACCCAGCCAACTGGTGACAAAGCTCAGGGGACTAGGTCTGTGCAACTCTGTCTGCAACTGGTTGCTGGACTTCTTAATCAAGAGACCACAGGTGGTGCGGCTATGTAATAAAACATCAACACCACACTCCCTGAGTACTGGAACACCACAAGGTTGTTCTCCCTGTTCACTCACGACTGCACAGCAAGACACAGCAACAACCGCATCATTAAATTTGCAGATGACACCACTATAATAGGCCTGAACGATGATGGGTCCGCTTACAGGGACGAAGTCATACAGCTGCTTAGGTGGTGTCATAGCAATAGCCTGGACTTGAACGTAAATAAAACAAAAGAGCTAATAGTGGACTTTTGGAGACACAGGCCACACACTCACAGCCCACTCAGTATTGATGGAACAGAAGTGGAAACAGTCACCAACTTTAGGTGTTTGGGAATTCACATTTCTAATGATCTAACCTGGACTGTGCACACGGACTCTATCTTGAAGAAGGCTCAGCAGCGCCTCTATTTCCTGAGGTGCCTCAAACGATGGGGGATGCCAGTACCTGTATTGGTGAACTTCTACCGCTGCACCATCGAGAGCATCCTCACCAACGGTATCACCGTGTGGTACGGCAACACCTCTTTTCGAAAAAGACAGGCACTGCAGAAAATGGTAAATGTGTCCCAGAAGATCATCGGCTGTGGTCTCACCGAGATTAAACAGCTCTATGAGGACCGCTGCCGTGATAGAATTCTGGCCATCACAGAGGACAGTCACCACCCTGGGCATGAGCTCTTCACCCCACTGCCCTCAGGCAAGAGATGCAAGAGCATACGGACACTTACCACTAGATACTTCGATAGCTTCGATCCACAAGCAGTGCGATTGGCGAACACATTTGCCCATGCCCCTCGGACCACACCTACACCATCTACCTCAATATGATTTCTTATTTATTGCACATCTTCAGTCATTGTTTACATATCTGCATTGTTTACATTCAAACTGTTTAGTTGTTTACTTGTACATTGTCTACTGTTTGTATATTGTCTTGATGCACTGTCTGCACTTTGTGTTTTTACTCTTGTTTTAAGAATCAAGAGACTTTCTGTAAGAATTCCATTGTACCAGTACATGTACTGGTTACATATGGCAATAAAGTTCAAGTTCAAGTTCAAAGTAGGGGAAAAGTATTAAAGGGAGTGCAGGGCTGATGCTGAGCTGAACCGTGGGGTTGATGCATTTGGCATTTGGTTTTGCGCTTGTAGTATGCACCTTTTGGAGATATGAATGAAAACAAGCCATCCATTTAGTCAATATTCAAAATTATTAGATACATATTTTTATGGAGGTGGACGTGATGCTGAGTTTAAAACTGGGGATACTAGACATTAAATGAAAGCTCTGATTCTCTGCTTTCACGTGCATTCAGTTTCAAGCTTGTAGTATGCAGCAGGTCTCCAAGGTGAACAGCCTCTGGCATGTTAGAACCAAGTAGGTAAGGTAAGTCAGCAAGTCAGATCCGTAACTCTGGGATAAGGATTAGCTCTAAGGGCTGGATCGGTCGGGTTGGTTTGGGAAGCAGGGCTGGGCGCGAGTCTTAGCTGGACGAGGCGCCGTGTGCCGCAGCCCCCCTCCCCTCGTCGCGGAGGGAGGGCGGGGGGAAGGCCGGGGTGCCAAGCCGTCGGCTGCGGTGGCGAATCTGGACGCACGCCAGGCCCTTCCCACGGATCTGCCCAGCTGTGGCGCGTGTCGGTCAACCCCCTCCCACCCAGGGGTCTTTTATCTTACAGATTGTGTTTGAGGCTTGCTGTTTATGAAGCCTTCTGCCTTTGGCTCTACTTCATAGTATGTTTGCCACACAAATCTGTGCTTCTTCCCATGTTTTTCCTCATATCACTCATGTAACTCATCTGTTTCTTTCTACTTATTTTTAATCAGTTCCGAGTCAATTGGGTCATTATTCTTCATATGGTCTTCTGGACATTGTAATTTTCTCTCCAATCTTCCATATTTCTTCTGAGTAGTAGTGTTACCTATTAACCCGGTGGAAAGCTGTGAAGAAAGATACAAGATGTGAAGAAGGGGTTAACTGAGTCCTTTCTGCACAAGGACTGGACTTCTAATCAACAGGCTGGTGTTTATGGCAGGAAAGGGAGATAAGTGATAAGGATTCCAGATGCCAGCTAGGAAACCCCAGGGAGGGTAATCTAAAACCCTGACCATTTGGCCAGAGTTTGTAAACTGGTCAAACACCGTGACCTCCCCCCTTTACCATAATAATGAGCCACATCAGAAGCGGCAAGGAAGGGCTGTATAAACTAAAAGTTTGTACCGGCACTTTGAACAATACTTCGGTTTTGCTGTTCCTTGAGGGAACAGGACTTTGGTTTTATTGTTCCTTGCATGCAATAAACTCTGCAACAGCCAATACCTGATCAATATGGACAGAATATTTCAATATCATAGCTTGCCTTGCCATCTACTCATGTACTGCCCTGCTGGTAGTTTTTCTCACTAAAATAACTTTCTTTGGTTTCACAGCTTCAGGCATGAACTGGAACATATCCTTCAGCTCCTCAATATAGGTCTTGACATTACAACTAGGTATTGTCAGATCAAACATTTCTTTGTCTTTTGAGGTTAAATCCGCTGTCTTACCTGCAAAAAGGACCAAGAACATGATGGATACACCTGAGCGTCCTGTATAGGGTTCTTTCTGATCTACTCGGAGATCTTGCCCTAGAGATTCTCTGTGCCCAGGCTTCCTGAATGCCCTTGTTCCCTTGGTCCCTACCTGAGACACACATGCCCTGCTCGAGATCTCTGATTTCTTGCAGGGCAGAGTCTTGTTCCTTGATCAGTATTTCTCTTTGTTCAGTTATTCGTTAGTCTTGTTGTGTAAACTTTCCAGTTTGATTTCCTGTTCATGCAAGCTTACCTGTATCTCTTTTCTGGCCTCGTCCATGACAGAGGGTCTTCTATTTTCTATTTTCACTAATGCTTCTTTGAGTAGTTTCTTTTTCTGTTCATTTTCCATTTTCTTTCCACTGATTATGCCCAATATTTCAAATTGCTCTTTTTTATATTCCTCCAGCTTACTCTTCTTCTGAGCGTCTGAGCTTTTGACAACCAGGCCAGTGTCAATTCAAATTTATCTAGAGCAGTTTAAAGCTAAACTGGATAAGACCCGTACCCTTCCTTTTTAAACGAGGAAATTGCCTTGGCTAGGATTTCTGCGTGGGTGTTTTCAATCTGTAATCTAAAGTCAGACTTCTTAGTACTGTCCCAGTAACCAGGATTGTCGCAATGAGAGATCCTAATTATAAACCACTGAACTTCAGATTATCTGGCAACCATTTCTATTTTTCAGGGAACAAAAGACTCTTTTTGGAATTTTACCTTTGAACACACTTTACTACAGTTCAATGACAACTATCTCTCCACAGTAGCATAAAAGGTAACCCTTACTTACTTATAGTGTAGCTTTAGAGAGCAGGGGCTGCTGGGTTGATTGTTTTTCTACATACAGAACAGCAGGGAAGCATCTTGGCTTTCCTGTAACCTCTACACTGAAATCCTGTGCCAACCATCTTGCTACTGTCTTAGAGAGATTTTCAATTTATCCCTGAAGCACAAGAAGAAGTTTGAAGGGTCACAGGAAGCAATGGCCCTCTTTTACGGATCTGTCATTGAGAGTGTTGTGCTGTTTCCCATCACTGTGTGAGATGGCAACACTTCTGCCCAGGACACGGAACAGGTAGAGAGGGCAGTGTATATCGCCTCTAAAACTCCCCTTCCCTTTGTGGATTCATTCTCCATCTCTAGACTGAAACACAAAGCTCTAAAGATGCTCGCCGGCTGCTTCCACCCTGCCCAGCCTTTGTTTACCTTTCTCCTCTCTGGTAGTGCTTAGGTCTGTTAAAATAAGGTGCACAGCTTCTGTAACAGCACCTGCCCAGAGGCTTTGAGATGTGTGAATCCAGTTATATAATGTAGGTTAAATGAATACATTATTACTGGAGTATGTAAGGACAGTATATGATGTGGGAATGTTATTATTGGTTTTATGTTTGTACTGTCCTATATTGTACTGATGTCTTTTGCTTGCATGAGCTGACCAAACCAGACTCGATGCAAAATTCAGGAAGTTGTTATGGAAATAGAAGTGTTGAACTTGAGAAACTGTACAGCAACACAGTACAAGCAACAACACAGACTTAGCATAAAATTACATGAGAAAATATTCAAACAAAAGCCAGTTTCAGTCTATTTTTGTTCCTGAGGAATAAAGCCAGCTGTTGGTTATTTGTTATCAACGAGGCTCTTTAAGGCCTTTACCTTCAATAAAGCCCAAATCCCAACAGAAATTTCTCATGTGCCTTGCTGGAGAGCAGGCCCAGTTTTCTCAGCAATGACCCATGACTGAGATTCATGGGTTCTTCCAGGTGTCCCGTATATCATCTGGCCTATGTGTACCATCTGTGGTATTAAAATACACACTCTCAATTTCAGTATTTTTTTGTTTGGTTTCTCTGTTGCTCTAAAGGCAGATAAAGGTGTCAAGTTAGAGGTTGGTTTCAGCAGTTTCACTTCCTGCACAGACTGATGGGTCTGATTCTCATGCTAAGTGGACAGTTAATCAAGTTCACAGAGAAACATTCAGAGTCAAGATGTTACAGCCTCCCTCTCGTTTGTCTATGAGGGTCTGGGTGTGTCCTGAGAGAGACCCCTGCTGTTCCCAGACTGGGCTGCAGAGAGGCAATTAACTCTCTCTAACAAATCTCATATTTTGCAGAGAAGATAAAAACAGTCATCCGCCTGCTCCAAAGCGTGTCGTTCTCCCTAAAAAAACCTCCTGGAGACACTTAATCATATTTCAGGTCTTCTCCCACAGCAATCTCTTTTGGCAAGGAACAGTAATGTCATGAAGTCCTGTTCATCGACCACAAAAGCCTGCCTCACTGGTCTAAGGTTGACTCTTTAATTTATTTGTCTTCCAAACGTGTCTTTATCTGGATGACAGGTGCAGAGATTCTTGTGATTCCTGTGCCAGCTATGTCTTTAGGACTGTGCTGTTTTCTTTGTTATGACTTCTCCATGGTAAGCACACACAACCTCTCCCTTTACAGGATCATTGTTGATTAGAAGACATCTCCAGATTCAAAGTGTTTGAAAAACCAATGAATAAAACCTTTCTCCCCAACTTAACGTAAATGGTTTCTACAATAAAACCATTGGTTGAACCGATAAAAAAAATCTTTTTCTCATTTTAGTTAACAATGACGAAATGCTAGCGAATAAAATCCACAGTGACCGTGATGAAGACTAAATTGCTTTGCATTTTTATTTGAGTGAATTAGGATGAGTCAAAATGACCTGTTTGACTAAAACTCAAACGGAAATTAATTTCATCACATTAAGTTGGCAGTTTGCGCATTTACTTTCTGTCTGGCCAACAGCAGGCTGGCTGTGTTGGGAATAATCCCAGAGCTGTGCAGTGCCTCAGGGCTACTGCTGTGTGAGAATCTCCAGTATCGGGGTATGCTGTTCTCTCTCCTCTTCTCCCTTGTTGAGTTGTAGTTCTTTCCATTCGGTCTGCTCCACACCCCACGTCATGAATCCCTATTGTGTGTTAACTGATTGCTACGC
Organism: Atractosteus spatula; assembly: GCF_055471065.1. Classification (NCBI taxonomy): domain Eukaryota; kingdom Metazoa; phylum Chordata; class Actinopteri; order Semionotiformes; family Lepisosteidae; genus Atractosteus; species Atractosteus spatula. Next base: position 762,977 of record NC_142722.1, read on the forward strand.
AGATAGACAATGAGATGTGTACACTGTTAATTAGATTAAAGATTCAAATCAGAGCACCTTGATTCGAGAAAATAAAAGGCAAGGAGACAAAAGAAATGCCTGTGGTTCTTCATGCTTTCAGCTGGAAGAAAAAGATTTGGAGCCTGAGATACTTCATATACGACGAGCAAACCAAGAAAAACTCTTGTAAAATATTACTGAAGATAAAGAAACAGAATGTGGCTAACATTATAAGTTGAAAAACGTCAACAAATCTGAAGGGGCATAAGAAGCACAGAATCCAGACACTTTTGCACCAAAACAGTTTACATTGTAGCAAGACAACAAATTAAACATTCAGAATTAAGCAAGAATGAAAATATTTTAGTTTTATTCATTTTCATTCATTCATTTATTCATTTCATTTTATGTCTGGGTTAGATTTTAATGTGTAAGATGTTAATTAAAATGTGAGAGCTGGTTGAACACACCATGAGTGCTACATTTCAGCTTCATGATGGCGCTCTGTCAGAAATGTGATTTTTGTTCATATGTTATTTATAAATTGTTGAAGGGAGTCTATGAAATTAATTTTGTGTACTGTACATTTCACGTTATGTAATAGTCATCAGAAAAGACTTTTCTTTGTGTTTAGTCTATTTACTGTATATAGCTGGGTATTCAGCTAACCAAGAAAATATTATTGTGGCACCAACATCTTACAGCGTGTTCCTCCATTCCGTCTTATTTCTTCAGAAGAGTGTAGGTGGAGTGGAAGCGCTGAGACACACTGAAGCACAGTCTGTCACTGTTAGCATGATGTATATAAGATGATATTCTTATTTTTTCAGAAGAGTGTGTGTTAGCATGATGTATATAATGACTGAGATTCTCCATATATGTAATATGTCACCATGTACCTTCTTCCAAGTTTCATGTAGATCACAGCTCTTGCTCACACAGGTTTATTAAAATATTCACACCTGCTCACACCTGAAGAAGGCTTCACAGACGAAATAATGTGTTTTCTCTCTTCTCTTTTCAGCATGGAATAAACCTATTACTTGTTCCTTTATTAAAATACTCTCATTATTGTTTTAGTTTTGTTTTCACCGTGGCGCTAAAGACAGATAAATGTGTCTCGTGGAATCTAATTTCAGGTTGGAGGTTAGTTTCAGTAGTTTCCCTTCCTGCACAGACTGATGGGGCTGATTGACATGCTAAGTGGACAGTTAATCAAGTCCACAGAGAGACATTCAGAGTCAGGATGTTATAGCCTCCATCTCCTGTGTCTGTGAGGGTCTGGGTGTAACCTGAGACAGACACCTGCTGCTCTCAGACTGGGGGACAGAGAGGCAGTTAATTCTCTCTGTAAAATCTCCAATTTAACTAGAGATCATTAAAATATTCCTTTGCACTCTTACTTCTTCCTACATTTTTTTGGTAATTGGGTAATTGGACTGTTCCCAAAGATGGGTTGGTTGGTAGTACAAATTACTACTGGGAAGAACACAATTTATGATGTCTTAACATTAAGATTGTTCTTTTCTTTCTTGTAGGATTAAGAATAATTATGTTTTGTCGTTCAGAACGTCTCTGTTCTGTAAGTTTTGAGTGTAGTGAGTAAAACTCTTCCCGCTGTATTGACTGTACAACCATATGGGAACCACACAATGAAGGGCATCAGGACCAGGCAATAACAGCACTTCTAAATTAATTGTATTTAAGAGAAATATACAAATATAATCCTTTTCTAGTGATGTGTGCTAATATGAAAGCCATTATTTTCCATGACCTGGTTAGTTGATCTGGTTAGTTAGATTGAATAAAAGGCTGGGCTTGGAGGAGGGGAGGAGACTGCGGGGGTGGAGCAGCCGAACGGATTTCTTTTGATAAGCCACATCTCTCTACTCACTAGAGACACCAATTCCATTTGAGACACAAGTCACTGGATGAGCTCTTCGGCATTTCTACTGTTGGCTGCATTTTCGATTTCTCCTCTATTTTAGCGGTAGAAAAAACCCGAAGATCTGGATTTTCTATCATTAACATCTGAGTTCAGCTTCTGCAATCAATATTGCCGACAAAAGGTAAGAAATCGTATTTAAACATCATATATGCTTATACAGGCCAACGACACTACTACCATCTTAACAAGTAATTTATGTGGGTTAATGGTGACGAAGGCCAATCTAAAATCCAAACAAAGCAAGGAGCAGAAATATGGTTCTTCCAAGTGCTGGGGTGTCAAGTGGAGAGCCAGGTTAAGAGCATCCTCAGCAGACCTGATGGCCCGAGAGGCAGACCGGTAAGGATCCAACAGGGGAGATGGGCACAGCTGGAGGTGCTTAAGCACCAGATGCTCAAAGCCATTCATAGCCTTCGAGCTCAGAGCAGTTGGTCTGGCCTGTAGCCATTAGGGCATGATTTTTTTGAAGATTCGGGACCAGGAATTAGAGTGGACACTCTGAAACTGTGAAGTATCATCAAATCCGGTGAACACAGGAGCTACAGATGCAGCCATTCAAAATGCGCGGGCGATACCGCATTATTTTCCGGTATGCTGTACGCAGTCTACCGCAAGTTACCGGTAAATACCGCAAGTTACCGGTAAATACCGCTAGCAAAATAATAGTATCCGGAATTTCCGCAAGGTGGAGCTAATAAAGCTCAACCTCTCATGTTTGAGCTGTAGCCATCAAAGTCTTTAACGAAGATATTAATAATAGTATTAATAATAAATGACCTTGGACAAGCTGTAAACTCAAAGTATTGCCCTGGTCCACATTCTTTTTTTCATTGACCGTCTTTGTAAAAGTAACACCACAGCATTTCGCAATCACGCATTTTTTTCCAATCATGCAAAGTACAGTAATTTTTGAGAATCGATTCACCATGCCTTACACATGCTCATAAAAGAGATTGATTTAGGAACATAAACATATTACCGTATGCAAACTGTACTGTATACAGTATGTATATGTATATTTAATGTCTTAACTGTGCCCGTTTAAGTATTGACTATTCATATCTAATTTTACCACTGAAGGGAAATCTTAGTAGCTGAGCATAAAAAGAATAGGAGCATACTGCAACGCGTGTGAAGGCCATAAACGATATTAATTTTGGAACATAAACATACAGTATATGGCTGGTCTCGGTACTTTAAAGAAAACATACACGAAACATGGTTTCATTATGACCAGAATCTGTCTTGAGATATTTTTAACTTGATTTACAGTATTTGAGAGGTATGTCTTAACACCGATACTACAGTGCTTAAGTACTGCTCACGTATATGTTTCTAGGTTTATATTATGCATTTCATACGGTCAAATTACTTTTGAGCAACTAATAAAAAGCGCGAAACGGTATGCGTTTTAGTTTCGTTTCGTGCTGGGACTGTGCTGTTAGTTTCCTGACTCCCATGTCACATGGTCTGTGATTGAAACCCGTAATACCGGTTTAATTCGTCACAGCCAGCACTCCGGTTGTAAAGTAGAAGCAGGCGAGATTTCCAGCGAAAAACACCTCCCCCTTCTTCAGGTGTGAGGGTCTTCTGCTCAGAATGAAACGCTAAAATGTAATGTAGGCTCTGAATGGGTTCAATTGTGATTTGGGCTTGATTAAGGTCGCTGCCTTTCATCTAAAACCCTACTTGAATCCTTCTAAACTAAAAATCAGTGTTTGTGAGTTCTAAATAAAGAGGTATCCAGGTAACAGTGAAACGGGCGGACAGTCTGGGGAGATCGCCCGTTTTCCATGTAAATAGTTCCCTGGTTCCGCACCCCTTGGTGTTTCTCTCGCTCTCTCTCGGGTCACCTGATCATTAGCTCGAAAGATTTGAGTGCTTTGTGTATATTCTAATGGTAGTGGGGGCAGGGTGTGTGGGAACAGGTTTGGTTGAAATTGCATTGGAGATCTATGTTCTTCACACCTGAAACATTTTCTCTGAAAGCATTTTCTTCGCAGTTTAACCGATCTTGTTACAGCATGTTACAGTTTACTATTATTAACCATATTAATTTTAAGTGCTTAATGTAAAATCTTGTAAAAATATATTTTCATTGTTCAAATATACATTAAGTCTGACTATCATATAATAAGTTAAATACAAAACTAAAGAAAAAATAGGGTTAAATATAATTCAAAATATTTTGCTAACAATGTTAACTGTTTATGAATAATAAAATGTATTAGCTAAGGAGTAGGATGGCACAGTTGTTAGTATGTTTTTTGTTTTGTTTCTTTTTCATAAATACAACAGTAGTACCTGATGTCTCAGTGGCTTTCAAAATTAAATTATGCATGCAAACCTGTGAACTAGAAAGATAACTAAGATATCCATCCATTTATAATGGTGGCAAAGTGGTTAGCATTGCTATCTTGCAGCACTGGGGTCCTAGGTTCAATTCCTGCCATCCTGTGTGTGTGGGGTTTACATGTTCTCTCTGGGTTACATGGTTTTTCTCCATATGTGTGATATGACTCCCTCTCGCACTCCAAAACATACTGGTAAGTTAATTGGTTTATGGGAAAACTGGCCCTGGTGTGTGTGTGTTTGTGTCTGTCTGTCCTGTGATGGACTGGCGCTATGTCCAGGGTGTATTCTGCCTTGTGTCCGTTGCTTACTGGGATAGGCTCCAAATCCTCTGTACTGGATAAAGAGATTAGAAATGGAAGTAAAGGCACTGTGTGGATGGAACTATACACAGTGTTAGAAACCCACTATGAAATGGCAGCATCTCACTGAGAATAAAATATTTTATACTGCTGGCTTAAGGAAACAGCCTTTCCACCTCTCTTGCACATCAGTATCCATACCTAGTTATTTAAACAACTTGCCTCTAATTATAAACATCTTAATATGCTGGCTCTGTGGATCCGCATCAGCTATGTTTGCCCATTCCTTCAATTCATGTGCATCCAACACACAGTTCAATGCCAGCAACTACACATAATCTAAAATACAATCCTTATTTCAGTATCTATGTAAACATATAGTCTGTTAACTTCATCATCTTCATCAAAAGTATGCCTAACCCCATTAGGAAGTGTTCTTGTTATAAGTGTATTCCTCAGCTTTCCCCAAACTATCTTCTTCTTGCCAACATCTCTAGTCTTTTATCCTGCAATAACTCAGCCAACACTTAAATCTCCAAAAGCTGCTTGTGTTAATTTCTTTAAATCACAAATATCATGTGTAAATACTGGCCATGTAATACTCTGCATTGTGGAATAATAGTTTATTTTAAAGGGAACTAGAGAAACTAAGAACTAGAGAAATCTAGTTTTTTTCTAGAATTAATAAATGCACATCCTGTTCACTGGGGAAATTAAATCCACACTAAGCAATCTTCAATATGTTCAGAATATGACAGCAAGAATCCTATCAGGGATGCATTACACCTGTTTTCAAGTCCTTGCACTGGTTACCTATCAGATTTCGAGTCAACTTCAAAATCCTTATCCTCCTTATATACTGTCCTACAACTGTTATTATTGATCTCCGAATTATTGTACTTGACATGACTTCATTCAGCCTTTCCTGAACGTCTATGACAGGCAGAGAGAGTGCTGTTTCTGGTGCGATCTTTTACAGCTGACATTTCACTGTTTTAAACGAACAAGAAATTAGATTGCTCATAAATCACTTATTCTATATAAACACAGCGTAATTGCCCTCCGAAAATCTTCTTTTTCTTGTTCGTTTTAGAGACCTTGATTGAAACTGATTTTAGATGTCAGAAAGGATTAATTTTCTCTGTATTTCCTACATTGCTTTGTTGAGATTTTAACTTTATATCTAACTTTATATCTAGGCTCAGATTTCAACTATAAATCGTACAGTAATTAATAGCAGTAAATACTGATGTTTATACATAAAAAAGTCATGCCTTGGAGTATAGACCCCCAAAGGAATGCCATAGACTCAAACTGCAAAATAAACACATACAGAAAGAAAGTATTTGTATTGTAATTGCAAATCCTGGTACTGTATGAGTGATTGGTATGACTTTCCTCATTACAAATCTCTTATTAGAATTTAAATTTCTCTGTAACTCCAGGTCAGAACAGAGAAAATGTAACTGCCTTAAGGAGTTTACGATTATGAAAAATAGAAGGATAAGCATGATACGTATGTCTTCTGTCATGTTACTGAGCACCAAATCTTATTGAGAATATGAATCCATTTAAGGTTTATACCATTAAAGTAACGGTTTATTCCATGCTGAAAATGTTTGTACCAGACTTTTTTGAGGCCTGTTTAATTGTGTCTGAAGTCTGATGTTGTAAATTTTATTGTTAAAAAGATCCATGAAAATGTCACTACTAAAGTTAGCTGGTACTGTTGGTACTGTAAGTGGCAAGTAGAGCTCATATTTTAGATTTTGTGTAGTTGCTAGCGTTGAACTGTGTGTTGGATGCACATGAATTGAAGGAATGGGCAAACATAGCTGATAAGGATCCACAGAGCCAGCATATTAAGATGTTTATAATTAGAGGCAATTTGTTTAAATAACTAGGTATGGATACTGATGTGCAAGAGAGGTGGAAAGGCTGTTTCCTTAAGCCAGCAGTATAAAATGTTTTATTCTCAGTGAGATGCTGCCATTTCATAGTGGGTTTCTAACACTGTGTATAGTTCCATCCACACAGTGCCTTTACTTCCATCCATTTCTAATCTCTTTATCCAGTACAGAGGATTTGGAGCCTATCCCAGTAAGCGACGGACACAAGGCAGAATACACCCTGGACATAGCGCCAGTCCATCACAGGACAGACAGACACAAACACACACACACCAAGGCCAGTTTAAATCTAACCTCAGAACCTTTCTTTTCAGAAGACTTAGTGTCTGTATCTGCTTCATTTTCTAATTTTGGTAGCACCTCTAACTGCTTGTCTTTCTTATATGCATTTACTTTGTAATCTGTGGTCCTTTTATCTGTTTTTACATCTACTGTATTGCTTTGAGATGCCACCTTTAATGGTGATATATCAAATAAAGTTTTTTATTATTGTTATAGGGAAACATGATCAGATTGTCCCTGGTTCAGAAAAAAAGATCTAAAGTATACTAGTTTGTCACTCTTCTAATTCCCTTTGCTAAATGACTTTTCATACTAATCTGATCAATCTAACTGCCAGTTTTCTGTGCTTTCTCTATCCTGCTAGATTTGCAATTATTCTGAAAATTTTCATCTTGAAATAACTCATTTCTAAATACCTTTTTCACTGTTAACATCTTGCAGCAACTCTGCGACAAAATATACACTCTGACAGTTCATCCTGCTACCAACATTAAATAGAACAAATCTTAAGATTTCTATATTTATGTCTTTATTTAGTGGTTTCATTAGTGACAAAGGCTAAACTTTCTTGGAAAAATGTCTTTTATGTGTTGTGGAAAAAACTGACTTGCTTTAACAAAATATGTTTACAAATCCTTTCACCTGGCATTTTCGTAGTTAGAAATTATGGAACGCTCTGTTAAAAGCAAGGGAGTTTTTATGTCCGTTGCAGTTCTTTTGAATATAACATGAATATATATCGTTATTAATTTCTTGAGATACGCGATTCCATATTATATTCCCTTTTAATCAAATTCTAAAAGTATGCTTGTTGACTCCGGTATCGTGTTAGTTAAAGACTTCGATGCTTAAAATGTTTAGGGAGAAATGGAATACTGGTGTGTATTTTTTTCTTTAAAGTACCAAGACCAGCCATATACTGTATGTTTATGTTCCAAAATTAATATCGTTTATGGCCTTCACACGCGTTGCAGTATGCTCCTATTCTTTTTATGCTCAGGCACTAAGTAAAAGGAGATGCTTCATATTGCTTGACTAATTTTAAAAACTAAGTTAGAAATGCAGACGCTCCCTCGGTGCGCTGCTCTGGTGCGCCGGCTCTTACACAGTGCCTGTCTGCCGTAAGCGTTACAATATACATACCCAACACTGCTTGTACCCATCTGTCATGCAAATAAAACACCTTGAATTGAATTGAATTGAGGGGAGAAGGGGGGGATACTAAAGCCAATACTGGCTCAATGGGCTTTGACGTGCTAATGCGTTGGTTTAACAGTCCGGGTGTGGCAGGCTTCCAATGTCAACTCGATTGGAAGACAATGAACGTATTTTAGCCCTAAATGAATTAATAGCAAACATGGTTTACATAAAATACATTTTTCCAAGAAAGTTTATAATAATACGATCTATAGTTGAAATCTGAGCCTACTTTAAAAATAAAGGAAAAGCATTTTCAGAGAGCAATCACGCTGTGTTTATGTAGAAAAAGCGATTAGGTTTATGAGCAATCTAATTACCTAATCGCTTAAAACGCTATATAAAATAAAGTTTATTTAGAGATGAATGATCAATGTGGTAGTTTAAATAATGTGAGTCAGGAAACTAACACAGCGCCACCGGATTTAATAACGCAATAAAAACGCTATAAAATATTGTGACACAGTACAGCACAGTACAATAATACTGACCATGACTTTAGAAGCATAAATTACCTTACACTCAATTTAAACACAAGCTGTCTTTCTGTATGAACCTCTAAGCTGGTTCATACAGAAAATGTAGAAATGCATTAGCCTGATTATGATTAAAAACACATAATTAAACACGCGATTGCGATTTAAATCAGAACACGATTTAAATCAATATAAATGTTTATATTGTAACGCATACTGTCCAGCCTCCATTTCTCTATAAAAATTTACTGTTGCACACACACACACAATAGAAGCAGGAACCGCTGTCAGAAGGGAAGATATGTTCAAAATATCGCAAATATCGATCATGTTGCGATATTTTGAAATATAAAAGTCAACTGATTGTCCATAATATCGCTTACCTATTTTTTCGAAGAAATGTTTGTTAAAATAAAAGTTCAGCACCAGTTGGATTCGAACACACAACCTGCCAGTTGGTAGTCACGCACCTAGACCAGTAGGCTACAAGAGAGCTCGCATGATCAGGCAGGCGAAACAGCCCTACACAGCCCTGCCGCAGTACACGGATATAATCATACCGTTATTAAATTCTTTAGATACGCGATTCCATATTATATTCCCTTTTAATCAAATTCTAAAAGTATGCTTGTTGACTCCAGTATCACATTAGTTAAAGACTTCGAAGCTTACAATGTTTAGGGAGAAATGGAATACCGGTGTGTATTTTTTTCTTTAAAGTACCAAGACCAGCTATATACTGTATGTTTACGTTCCAAAATTAATATTGTTTATGGCCTTCACACGCGTTACAGTATGCTCCTATTCTTTTTATGCTCAGCTACTAAGATTTCCCTTCAGTGGTAAAATTCAATATCTACAACGGGCACAGTAAAGACGTTTACAGTAAGTCTTTCTACGACAGACCAACGGACCACGAGTGCCCCTGTCGGTCAACCAATCACGCACCGCGGTATCCCGTGTCATCATACCTGCGGTATCTGTACCGCGGTGTCTGTACCGCGCACTTTGAATGGCTGCATCTGTAGGTGGTCTGCACAGTGACATATTGTCTAGAGCCCTTCAATCAAGTTTCTCAAAGAGCGCATCAAACTGATTACATTTACCTGGGAGGCTGGAGCCTTTGACCAGTTTTTTGTTTCATAGTTGGTCATTTTTTTCTTTTTCTCCAGTCTGATTTCTGCTTGTTTTCATCCAATTGCTCTTCCAGCTTTGTAATGTGGCTTCTCTTTGCTTTCTTCACTGCTGAGCACAGTTCACACTTGTCAGAGATATATTCAGTTCAGTCAGCCATGATAAAAGACCTGTCCTCAATTCTTTTGAGAACCTAGGATTCTTATTGCCATATATCTTAACTGTTTTGTGGGTATGCATACATCTTCACAGAAGCTCATGGAAGATATAACAGTGTCAGTATATTGAATAAGGAAAGTGGACAGTTAATCAAGTCCACAGAGAGACATTCAGAGTCAGGATGTCAGGAGTCAGCCTCCATCTCCTGTGTCTGTGAGGGTCTGGGTGTAACCTGAGACAGACACCTGCTGTTCTCAGACTGGGGGACAGATAGGCAGTTAATTCTCTCTGTAAAATCTCCAATTTAACTAGAGGTCATTTAAATATTCCTTTGCACTCTTACTTCTTCCTAAATTTTTTTGGTAATTGGGTAATTGGACTGTGGGTATGCATACATCTTCACAGAAGCTTATGGAAAATATAACAGTGTCAGTATATTGAATAAGGAAAGTGGAAGCGGAGCTAAATATGTCCCAATGATCTTACTGATTTTAGTTTTGACGTGATATAAGATTAAAACTTTAAGACTTCCTAACTCTGATTGTTAAGAGACTGTTTCCCACATTCTCTGTTTATTGGAATATTTAAAATGGCACTAAGAGTTCATTTAAATATGAATATTATACAGTTATCTTTTAATGTGTTATTGTTCAGAACATCTCTGAAAAAGTACTTACAGAACAAATGTAAAACTCATTTCTTTCTGATGCGATGGCAGCCATAGTGTGCCAGAATACTCACCACACCAGCTCTCAGTGGGGAGAAGAACAGTGTGATGAAGCCAATTCATAAATAGGGATTATTACAAGGCCATGATTGGTAAAGGCCAATGAGAAATTTAGCCAGGATGCTTGGGTAACACCACAGGGGGTCAGAACCCAACAGGTCGGTTTTACATCTCATCCGAAAGACAGCACCTTTCTACGGTACAGTTTCTCTATCACTATACTGGGGCATTAAGACCCACACAGACTGCAGGGTGAGCGCTCCCTGCTGGTCCCACTAACACCTCTTCCAGCAGCCTTACTTTACTTACCTTTCTTTTTCCCCAGGAGGTCTCCCATCCAGGTACTGACAAGGCTCACACCTGCTTAGCTTCAGTGGGTTGCTAGTTGTGAGTTGCAGGGTGGTATGGTTGCTGGCAATTAGATGAGAACCTAAGGGAATTGTTTTAGCTAATTCATTTTGACTTCCCCTGATATTAATAATGTTGACTTCATTCTTCATATATCTTTTGAAAAGGAAAATTCCCTCAGTCCTTTACATCTGAAGACGTCTGGGGACAGATCTCAAATGCCTTCAGTTGGAACATCCACCAAGTAAGAGTTCATTGTTGTTTTATTTCAGAATCACGTACCTATCTGATAAAATGCAATTAGGGAGAAAGCTTAATTAGGAAAATGTAGGCCTTCTCTTGTTTCTATAGACAAACATTTTTCTATGTTGTCTTAGGAAACCCAGCAGGATTCCCCTGGTGTGCAAGATGTGCCTGAGGACATTTGACCAGCTTCCTGCTCACTTGAAGAGGGCGTGTATGAAGCAAGCCACACCAGAGGAGATCAGGATGGCCTCTCGCCAGGCCAGGAAGGACTTGATGAGTCACCTGAGGAAAGGGCGTGTTGTGGATTACGAGAGCATAGAGCTATTGTTTGACAAGGCAAATAGGAACCTAGCTGTGAGACTGGTGGAGTCCATGGGCTGTTTCGTACGGGGGAGACCTGAAGACAAACCAGCAAGGTGAGAGATTAAATTTTGACATTTCTTCATTGTATTTTCAAAGGCTTTTTTGAAACCGGTTATCTCGGTTAGTATTTTATGTAATGGTACTTTTACAGTTCCAGATGCCCTGAGGAAGCGCCTGCTGTCCAGCAGAAAGAGCTGCCGCAGGCTCCTCCAAAGACTGAGGAGGACGAGGAAGATGAAGGGGAACATGGGAGCTCTGAAGAACTGGAGCAGCAGTAAGACTTTCCTTTCATGTTTCCAGATTGATTAATAATTCCACTGGCTCTCTTACGTATGAAATCATTCTATGATTAGTGTCCTATATCCCTACAGGACCCCAGTAGTTAAGAGTTATCAGCAGGCTCTCCGGAAGAGAGTGGCCCGGGCTGGACTATACAGAAAACACACTCTGGATGCTCCTCTCCTGGCTGGGTTTAAACAGTACCTTATCCAGGACCTGGGTGTGGTAAACTGCTCTCAGGAGGTAGGTATTAAAAACTGGGCAGAGGCTCACAAAGTACATATTTTAACTCATCCGCACAGAATTTACCCATCTGAGATTGTGCCTGTCCTAAAAATAAACCCTAAAAACATTTTTTTTAGATAGACAACGTTTCCAGATTCCTGTTTTTTATGGATCCGTCTAAAGCATCCTTGATGTTTGTGAAGGACATTCCCAAAACGCGCAAATTTTTTTACCAACTGAGGATGACTGGACTGTCTCACCAAACCATTGCTAATTACATCAAAAACATCAACCGGTTCCTGCGCTACATCCTGAATGCCACCAACCTAAGACAGGAGGATCCCAGCCTGGCTAACGTCATCATCATCTTCCAAAGCATCCTGAAGGACATTCAGCAGAAAAACAGCAAGGATGTCTCACAGGAAGTCATCAGAAAGAGGTATTTTCCATTTGGAACTCTGATTCCAGTTGGTTTCCGGTTCCAGTACATGACGGGAATTGACGTTGATGGTACTACTCCTTCTGCCACAGATACAGACAGCTGCAGAGTCCTGGGCCGAGCGCCAGTGACTGCTGGAAGGTGCTGAGGGCTGCAAAGAGAGATGTGGAGCGGATACTGGAGAAGACGCACACTTCTGAAGACATCACCATGCCTGAGCAGCTTCTTGTGCTGTATTACCTGCAGGCCATTCTCCAGCTGAAGCATCTGCAGCACCCATGGGTGGTAAAGAATATGACAGTAAGCATGACAGTCATGCATATTTCAGTTGTTTGGCCAAATTCTAACAATGAAACAATGATCTGACGTTCATAAAGAGACAGAATAACAGTGCTGGTCGGGGCTCATCGCTGTCATTTAGGTGGCCTTTGCAGGGAGACCTGCTGTGCCAGTGATCCTGGACTGGAGGGAAGGGTGAGGGAGAAGATGCTCTCAGCTCTGTGTTCAGTCAGAGAGATTGGACAGCGGAAGTGTGAGAGTGGAATTTGATTTCCACCCCAGCTTCTCTTCAGTAACTTCATATGGAACAAGAGTTAGTGAATGGCAAACATCAAGTTCAAACAGCCTCAGCGGCACTAAATCGTAATCATTCTTGATGACACCGCCTCGTGTTATATGTAAGCCCCTTCTCTCTTTCCCATTTATCTCTCTTCCACCTCTCGGCACCTCTCTTCCACACCATCCCCTACTTGTGAGTCCTCATTGGGATCCCAGCCGCCTCGCCCTACAGAACCTTAGCACCCAGCCAAGTGGGTCAGACTGACTGATTGAAACACTCAACACTCTCCATACACTTCATTGCTGGGTGCTGCTGTTGCTACTGTAAAATGATCATTGGCAGTTTTGAATCAGATATTATTTATTGAATTGCTTGTGATTTCAGGTCCAGGAATGGATGCAGAGAAAGAATTTTGTGTCACAAAGAGGACGAAAACTGGCGATAATAGCAGTGACAAAGCACACAACCTCCTCACAGCAGCTGGCATGCTTTGCCCTGAATGAAGAAGAGGAACATGTAAGTCAAAGTTACGTTGATATACTCTCTCCAGTTCATTGCCAACATCTGTCTTCGGCATTCAACAATAGTTGAAAAGTACAATAACTGCATTTTGTCTGTTTTTTCAGATGTTTCACCTTTACTTCACTAAACTACGCTGTACTGCCACTGACAGCATCTGTGGAACAGAGACTGAACATTTTTTCATTTCTTCTGTGGGGGAGCCAATTTATAGTCCTTCCAATGACCTGCGAAGACTGCATGAGAAGTAAACCAAATCACAAAGTTGTTTTAATGTATTAATTGAACTGTCTGTGGCTTGGAAACAATCATACACTGTGTGTATGTGTTTGTTTTGTAGATACCACCTCTCACTCATCACCAGCCAGGCTGCCAGGAGTGCATTTGAGACGGCCACAAAGAGGCTCACAGATGCACAGAAGAGCATTGTGGCGGATTATCTGGCCCACTCAGATGGTACTGCAGAGAAACACTATAGGATACTGACACAAGACAACATCTGCTCAGCCATTGAAGTCATTGAAGGTGTTGCAGAGGAGGGAGCTCAGTAAGTGTCACCATGTTCTGAATAGACGACAAAATATTCTTGTGTCAAAAACAGCAATTACTTCATGCTTTTGAAACATCAAGAGAGCAATCGCCAGTCAGTGCTGCAGGATGCACATCTGCTGTGTAACTGGAAGAGAAAACACCACTTTCAGTTCTTTTCAGCCAATGTGTTACAGAGATTATTGTGATCTAATATTCGTTTTTACATCAGATCAACACCAAAATCCGCTGTGGCAGCTGCAGGATCTGGAAATCCGAAGATGGATGATGCCACAGCCTTCCAGGAGCTGACACGGGAGTTTCCAGTGTTGTTAGATGGGCAGCTTCCCAGAAAGAAAGAGCGCCTGAGACTGACTGGAAGTCATGACCGACACTGTTACGACAGGTGGAGATCAGATCAGAGGAAGATGAGACTGCAGAACATTATTGGTAAGTTTATGTATCAATTATTTTCACAGAGAAACAGACAAAGAAAGTGAATTTGGAATCAATTCTGAGGGTTTCTGTTCTGGTTTTCATTCCAGACCATTACGCTAGACGGTTACCAACGGAAGGCCAGGTGACCCGCTATTTTCAAAAGATGAGCTGGACTGCAAATACACCAAAAGCGTCTGAAGTGCTTGAGAAGTGGAAGCCCAACACAGGTGCACAACCAAATGAAAGGCAAATTAAAAAGATGGTAAAGCGTCAAACCTGGAGAGGCCTGACTATCACTGACGATCCAGTGAAGGGGAAGAAGGTTGTGACTTCCAGGCGTTTCCAGAAGGCAGAGGTGGTGTGTGATTACCATGGCGAGGTCATCACAAAGACAGCTGCAGAAGCCCTAATGGCACATATGGCAGAGGGAGAAATGAGATGTCTTTTCTTTTTTGACGGACCTGCACAAAAAATGTGCATTGATGCTTTTGAAGAACACTGCGCTTGCCACCCGGATAAGGAGACGATCGGAAGGCGGATAAATTCCTCTAAGAAAAAAGATAACATCAGGGCTGTCAGAGAGTCATTCATAATCAACGGACAGCCCGTCATGACAATTCTGTTTATAGCGAAGAGGGACATTGCTGAGGGAGAAGAGCTCCTCTTTGATTACAGAGTTTCGAGGAAATCATTTCAGGGTGAAGGACAGGCTCGAGAGTGGCTGGATAACTGACCAGTTCCCGAAAATACTTTGTAAGTATGTTGAACATATCTTCTTTTAGCTATTAAAGATGGTGTCTTCTTGTGACTTGAAATCCATCTCATTATTGCTTATGTCATTGTTTTGAAGATGACATGTCTCATTCTCCAACAGCTAGGGCACCAGGAGGGGATAAGAGACAGACAAGTAGATATATGAAGCTCAGAAGAGCGTAGAGGCTGATTAGCCACCCCACACAAATATTCCCAAGACAAAACACTACGAGACATCTGTCCAGCTTTTGTTCTTATTGAAAGTTTTGGAATGAAGAGGTCTAATTGTCACCACTTTTGAAAAACTGTTGACTTTATCTGAATGTTTCAAAAGAAACACTCCACTTACAACACTTAAAAGTTTTCCAATTATTTCATGATGAGTGGAGCAATGCAAAGAATCTTTTTCAGTGTAAGACATCTGCTTTTGGGTCACTTTAAATTGAACAAACTCAAATCTTTTTGAGATGATGTGTTACACTAATTATTGATTTATGAATTTATTGTTTACAGACAGAGGACATATTCATTGTCAGAAGACGGATGATGGCCCAGCATTCCCAGAACGGACACTGGAGTTTCCAGCGGCATTAGATGGGTAGCCGCTTGGGAAGAGACATCGACTGAGACTCACTAGACTTCATAAATGACACCAAGAACAGAGCCTACAAGATGAGTCTAGATAACAATTCCTTAAACCTTTTAGTGAAGATTTCTGAAAAGGCTAAGGACTACAGCAATTATTTTTGGACTACAGAGATATTTTAAAACCTCATTAAGTAGTTAGACATTTGATGAAAAGTGGTTTATCTTTACAAGAATGTTTTAAAACTTTAATTGCAGTTCAATAGATGCCGTAGACCGAATCGACAATGACTGCATTTTATTTTCATTTTAGCCATAAACTGTTGTAAATAGTTTAATTGAAAAAAATATTAATTCAGAACACCCAATCCAGTTGATTTTGAAATTGAGAGGCAATTATTAGCTATAGCGGTTCGTATCTATGACTGAGCTGTGATTTCTGTTTAATAGAGACCTGTCTCTTACACAAAGGAGATTTTTCACTCTAACAGGTGTCACTTCCCAGCAAAGTCTATCACATTCCATAAGGATTTACTGCATTAGAGCAGATAAGCAGCCTCAGTCCACTGCAGCTTTTAAAATATGACAGGTTTCTGAGAATTTCAAAGCAATAGAAAAGTGCAACAAATGGAGTTCTTGAAGTTGTTCTTTCATTGTGCCTTCAACAAAATCATATTAATGTGCTCCTGCTGTTTTGTAGAGTCCGCCTGCCACTCATCTCCAGCCATGTTGCCAGTAGGACACACGAGAAGCCACAAAGCAGCTGACTGAGGTCCCGGAGAACATGCAGGCACAACAGAAGCGCACTGTAATGTTTCAGCAGCCTCTTGGGAAGAGATGGACTGAGACTGATTGCGCTTCATAAACGACACCGTTTGATTTCACCCAGAACAGAGCCCACAAGATGATATGATATGATATGATATGATATGACATGATATGATATGGGCTGGGAGTTTAATGCTGCATCATTGCCATGGATCCAAGAGGGACATCGTGTATGTAGCTATCGTTTAGTGGGATTTTGCTGGTCTACAGAGATCTGAGTACAGTACAGTACAAGTACTGACATGTACAAGACATGATGGATGGATTAATACCCTTATTCATTTATTCCTTTTTTTAATTGTATAATGCTAACATGCCCAAAGGGGTTGGGCAGCCTAGGGGTTGACCTTGGACCCCTAGAGGTTTTTTTTCTCCTTACTAAGGAGTTTTTGGTTCCTCTCTTCCAGTGTCTTCTGGTCTTTTCTGTTTTGTATTCACAACATGTATGGTCACTTGCTTTGTTAAGCGCCTTGGGCAATCTTGTTGTGAAAGGCACTATATAAAAATAAATGTATTTGAATTGAAGATGAGACGAGAGAACAATTCCTTAATCCTTTTAGTGAAGTTTTCTGAATAGCTTAAGGACTAAATCATTTCTTAGCCATTTTATAACAGAATTAAGAAGTTGGATTAAAAACATATTTTCAGAGGTTTTATCTTTAAAGGAATGTTTAAAAATGTAAGTTGTCTCTTAAACAAAGGTCACTATTTGCTCATCGGAACAAGTGTCTCCAGATAATCAGCTCAGCAACCTAAAACAATTGATGATTGTAAATATGACAAGATTGTCGTAATGTAAAAGCTATAGTAAATGTAAAGTATAGAGTTGTTGAATTCTTTTGTTTTTGTCTTCAACACAATCATATGCAGATGTTATCATTTATGTTAATATGCAGATGTTATCATTTATGTTACTTTTTTGTAGCAGCCGCCTGCCAGTCAAGATGCCAGGAAGTACATGGTATGATCCACAAGGACTTAATGATGCAGAGAAGAGCATAAGGGAAAAAGAAAACAAGACATTTATCTATTAACACAGAAGATGGGTAATGGGAACAGCACTTCAAGACCAGACACTGGAGATTAAATTGAAGTTTTAGAAGTGATTCTTTGTGTTTGGCTTCAACACAATAATATGCTCACATTATTAATTTTTACATAACACCTGATATTCATTACAGGCCAGGGTTCCCAGGAGGACACACAACACAGCCAAAATGTGACAAGCTGAAGTACAGCAGACCATAGGGGAAGAACTCTTGCCTACATTTATGTTTCCACATCTACATCATTTTAAAAACTCCTTGGAAACTGGATTCCCAAGATGAAGATTTAACTTCAACAATGACATTATTAACCTTAAAAAAGTCCTAAAACTAGAGGGGTCTACATCTTACTAAGAATTCCCTGAGAAAGGGAGGAGATGATATGGTCAGTTCCCAGTGGTGGCACAAGGGTGAAGTGGTGTGCAATGACCATGATGACATTCTGGCAGTGCTGGCTCAGTTCGAAATCAGAAAGCTTTTCCTTTTCACCTGTCATCCCAAAAAGGACACCTTTGGAAGAAGAAGAAATCAATCGAGCAGAATAAACAATATTGAAAAAACAACGGTGAAAATCCGTAAGGCTGCAGGGCCTGATGGGATACCACCCCACATCCTCAGGACATGTGCAGCCCAGTTGACCACAGTGTTTACAGACATATTTAACTCCTCCCTGTCACAATCCATTGTCCCCACATGCTTAAAAAAAACACTATTGTTCCACTCCCCAAAAAGGCAAAAGTGATGTGCCTGAATGATTACTGCCCAGTTGCATTAACATCTGTGGTGATGAAATGTCTGAAGAAGCGGGTGTAGCCACACAACAACTCCATCACAGAGTCCCTGGACCCCTTGCGGTTTGCCTACCAGAACAACAGATCAGTGGATTGGTGATGTCCCCCTGGCTCTACATACAGCCTTGGAACACCTGGACACTAAGGACTCATATGTGAGAATGCTGTTTGTGGACTACAGTTCAGCATTCAATTCCATCATACCCAGCCAACTGGTGACAAAGCTCAGGGGACTAGGTCTGTGCAACTCTGTCTGCAACTGGTTGCTGGACTTCTTAATCAAGAGACCACAGGTGGTGCGGCTATGTAATAAAACATCAACACCACACTCCCTGAGTACTGGAACACCACAAGGTTGTTCTCCCTGTTCACTCACGACTGCACAGCAAGACACAGCAACAACCGCATCATTAAATTTGCAGATGACACCACTATAATAGGCCTGAACGATGATGGGTCCGCTTACAGGGACGAAGTCATACAGCTGCTTAGGTGGTGTCATAGCAATAGCCTGGACTTGAACGTAAATAAAACAAAAGAGCTAATAGTGGACTTTTGGAGACACAGGCCACACACTCACAGCCCACTCAGTATTGATGGAACAGAAGTGGAAACAGTCACCAACTTTAGGTGTTTGGGAATTCACATTTCTAATGATCTAACCTGGACTGTGCACACGGACTCTATCTTGAAGAAGGCTCAGCAGCGCCTCTATTTCCTGAGGTGCCTCAAACGATGGGGGATGCCAGTACCTGTATTGGTGAACTTCTACCGCTGCACCATCGAGAGCATCCTCACCAACGGTATCACCGTGTGGTACGGCAACACCTCTTTTCGAAAAAGACAGGCACTGCAGAAAATGGTAAATGTGTCCCAGAAGATCATCGGCTGTGGTCTCACCGAGATTAAACAGCTCTATGAGGACCGCTGCCGTGATAGAATTCTGGCCATCACAGAGGACAGTCACCACCCTGGGCATGAGCTCTTCACCCCACTGCCCTCAGGCAAGAGATGCAAGAGCATACGGACACTTACCACTAGATACTTCGATAGCTTCGATCCACAAGCAGTGCGATTGGCGAACACATTTGCCCATGCCCCTCGGACCACACCTACACCATCTACCTCAATATGATTTCTTATTTATTGCACATCTTCAGTCATTGTTTACATATCTGCATTGTTTACATTCAAACTGTTTAGTTGTTTACTTGTACATTGTCTACTGTTTGTATATTGTCTTGATGCACTGTCTGCACTTTGTGTTTTTACTCTTGTTTTAAGAATCAAGAGACTTTCTGTAAGAATTCCATTGTACCAGTACATGTACTGGTTACATATGGCAATAAAGTTCAAGTTCAAGTTCAAAGTAGGGGAAAAGTATTAAAGGGAGTGCAGGGCTGATGCTGAGCTGAACCGTGGGGTTGATGCATTTGGCATTTGGTTTTGCGCTTGTAGTATGCACCTTTTGGAGATATGAATGAAAACAAGCCATCCATTTAGTCAATATTCAAAATTATTAGATACATATTTTTATGGAGGTGGACGTGATGCTGAGTTTAAAACTGGGGATACTAGACATTAAATGAAAGCTCTGATTCTCTGCTTTCACGTGCATTCAGTTTCAAGCTTGTAGTATGCAGCAGGTCTCCAAGGTGAACAGCCTCTGGCATGTTAGAACCAAGTAGGTAAGGTAAGTCAGCAAGTCAGATCCGTAACTCTGGGATAAGGATTAGCTCTAAGGGCTGGATCGGTCGGGTTGGTTTGGGAAGCAGGGCTGGGCGCGAGTCTTAGCTGGACGAGGCGCCGTGTGCCGCAGCCCCCCTCCCCTCGTCGCGGAGGGAGGGCGGGGGGAAGGCCGGGGTGCCAAGCCGTCGGCTGCGGTGGCGAATCTGGACGCACGCCAGGCCCTTCCCACGGATCTGCCCAGCTGTGGCGCGTGTCGGTCAACCCCCTCCCACCCAGGGGTCTTTTATCTTACAGATTGTGTTTGAGGCTTGCTGTTTATGAAGCCTTCTGCCTTTGGCTCTACTTCATAGTATGTTTGCCACACAAATCTGTGCTTCTTCCCATGTTTTTCCTCATATCACTCATGTAACTCATCTGTTTCTTTCTACTTATTTTTAATCAGTTCCGAGTCAATTGGGTCATTATTCTTCATATGGTCTTCTGGACATTGTAATTTTCTCTCCAATCTTCCATATTTCTTCTGAGTAGTAGTGTTACCTATTAACCCGGTGGAAAGCTGTGAAGAAAGATACAAGATGTGAAGAAGGGGTTAACTGAGTCCTTTCTGCACAAGGACTGGACTTCTAATCAACAGGCTGGTGTTTATGGCAGGAAAGGGAGATAAGTGATAAGGATTCCAGATGCCAGCTAGGAAACCCCAGGGAGGGTAATCTAAAACCCTGACCATTTGGCCAGAGTTTGTAAACTGGTCAAACACCGTGACCTCCCCCCTTTACCATAATAATGAGCCACATCAGAAGCGGCAAGGAAGGGCTGTATAAACTAAAAGTTTGTACCGGCACTTTGAACAATACTTCGGTTTTGCTGTTCCTTGAGGGAACAGGACTTTGGTTTTATTGTTCCTTGCATGCAATAAACTCTGCAACAGCCAATACCTGATCAATATGGACAGAATATTTCAATATCATAGCTTGCCTTGCCATCTACTCATGTACTGCCCTGCTGGTAGTTTTTCTCACTAAAATAACTTTCTTTGGTTTCACAGCTTCAGGCATGAACTGGAACATATCCTTCAGCTCCTCAATATAGGTCTTGACATTACAACTAGGTATTGTCAGATCAAACATTTCTTTGTCTTTTGAGGTTAAATCCGCTGTCTTACCTGCAAAAAGGACCAAGAACATGATGGATACACCTGAGCGTCCTGTATAGGGTTCTTTCTGATCTACTCGGAGATCTTGCCCTAGAGATTCTCTGTGCCCAGGCTTCCTGAATGCCCTTGTTCCCTTGGTCCCTACCTGAGACACACATGCCCTGCTCGAGATCTCTGATTTCTTGCAGGGCAGAGTCTTGTTCCTTGATCAGTATTTCTCTTTGTTCAGTTATTCGTTAGTCTTGTTGTGTAAACTTTCCAGTTTGATTTCCTGTTCATGCAAGCTTACCTGTATCTCTTTTCTGGCCTCGTCCATGACAGAGGGTCTTCTATTTTCTATTTTCACTAATGCTTCTTTGAGTAGTTTCTTTTTCTGTTCATTTTCCATTTTCTTTCCACTGATTATGCCCAATATTTCAAATTGCTCTTTTTTATATTCCTCCAGCTTACTCTTCTTCTGAGCGTCTGAGCTTTTGACAACCAGGCCAGTGTCAATTCAAATTTATCTAGAGCAGTTTAAAGCTAAACTGGATAAGACCCGTACCCTTCCTTTTTAAACGAGGAAATTGCCTTGGCTAGGATTTCTGCGTGGGTGTTTTCAATCTGTAATCTAAAGTCAGACTTCTTAGTACTGTCCCAGTAACCAGGATTGTCGCAATGAGAGATCCTAATTATAAACCACTGAACTTCAGATTATCTGGCAACCATTTCTATTTTTCAGGGAACAAAAGACTCTTTTTGGAATTTTACCTTTGAACACACTTTACTACAGTTCAATGACAACTATCTCTCCACAGTAGCATAAAAGGTAACCCTTACTTACTTATAGTGTAGCTTTAGAGAGCAGGGGCTGCTGGGTTGATTGTTTTTCTACATACAGAACAGCAGGGAAGCATCTTGGCTTTCCTGTAACCTCTACACTGAAATCCTGTGCCAACCATCTTGCTACTGTCTTAGAGAGATTTTCAATTTATCCCTGAAGCACAAGAAGAAGTTTGAAGGGTCACAGGAAGCAATGGCCCTCTTTTACGGATCTGTCATTGAGAGTGTTGTGCTGTTTCCCATCACTGTGTGAGATGGCAACACTTCTGCCCAGGACACGGAACAGGTAGAGAGGGCAGTGTATATCGCCTCTAAAACTCCCCTTCCCTTTGTGGATTCATTCTCCATCTCTAGACTGAAACACAAAGCTCTAAAGATGCTCGCCGGCTGCTTCCACCCTGCCCAGCCTTTGTTTACCTTTCTCCTCTCTGGTAGTGCTTAGGTCTGTTAAAATAAGGTGCACAGCTTCTGTAACAGCACCTGCCCAGAGGCTTTGAGATGTGTGAATCCAGTTATATAATGTAGGTTAAATGAATACATTATTACTGGAGTATGTAAGGACAGTATATGATGTGGGAATGTTATTATTGGTTTTATGTTTGTACTGTCCTATATTGTACTGATGTCTTTTGCTTGCATGAGCTGACCAAACCAGACTCGATGCAAAATTCAGGAAGTTGTTATGGAAATAGAAGTGTTGAACTTGAGAAACTGTACAGCAACACAGTACAAGCAACAACACAGACTTAGCATAAAATTACATGAGAAAATATTCAAACAAAAGCCAGTTTCAGTCTATTTTTGTTCCTGAGGAATAAAGCCAGCTGTTGGTTATTTGTTATCAACGAGGCTCTTTAAGGCCTTTACCTTCAATAAAGCCCAAATCCCAACAGAAATTTCTCATGTGCCTTGCTGGAGAGCAGGCCCAGTTTTCTCAGCAATGACCCATGACTGAGATTCATGGGTTCTTCCAGGTGTCCCGTATATCATCTGGCCTATGTGTACCATCTGTGGTATTAAAATACACACTCTCAATTTCAGTATTTTTTTGTTTGGTTTCTCTGTTGCTCTAAAGGCAGATAAAGGTGTCAAGTTAGAGGTTGGTTTCAGCAGTTTCACTTCCTGCACAGACTGATGGGTCTGATTCTCATGCTAAGTGGACAGTTAATCAAGTTCACAGAGAAACATTCAGAGTCAAGATGTTACAGCCTCCCTCTCGTTTGTCTATGAGGGTCTGGGTGTGTCCTGAGAGAGACCCCTGCTGTTCCCAGACTGGGCTGCAGAGAGGCAATTAACTCTCTCTAACAAATCTCATATTTTGCAGAGAAGATAAAAACAGTCATCCGCCTGCTCCAAAGCGTGTCGTTCTCCCTAAAAAAACCTCCTGGAGACACTTAATCATATTTCAGGTCTTCTCCCACAGCAATCTCTTTTGGCAAGGAACAGTAATGTCATGAAGTCCTGTTCATCGACCACAAAAGCCTGCCTCACTGGTCTAAGGTTGACTCTTTAATTTATTTGTCTTCCAAACGTGTCTTTATCTGGATGACAGGTGCAGAGATTCTTGTGATTCCTGTGCCAGCTATGTCTTTAGGACTGTGCTGTTTTCTTTGTTATGACTTCTCCATGGTAAGCACACACAACCTCTCCCTTTACAGGATCATTGTTGATTAGAAGACATCTCCAGATTCAAAGTGTTTGAAAAACCAATGAATAAAACCTTTCTCCCCAACTTAACGTAAATGGTTTCTACAATAAAACCATTGGTTGAACCGATAAAAAAAATCTTTTTCTCATTTTAGTTAACAATGACGAAATGCTAGCGAATAAAATCCACAGTGACCGTGATGAAGACTAAATTGCTTTGCATTTTTATTTGAGTGAATTAGGATGAGTCAAAATGACCTGTTTGACTAAAACTCAAACGGAAATTAATTTCATCACATTAAGTTGGCAGTTTGCGCATTTACTTTCTGTCTGGCCAACAGCAGGCTGGCTGTGTTGGGAATAATCCCAGAGCTGTGCAGTGCCTCAGGGCTACTGCTGTGTGAGAATCTCCAGTATCGGGGTATGCTGTTCTCTCTCCTCTTCTCCCTTGTTGAGTTGTAGTTCTTTCCATTCGGTCTGCTCCACACCCCACGTCATGAATCCCTATTGTGTGTTAACTGATTGCTACGCAGATAGACAATGAGATGTGTACACTGTTAATTAGATTAAAGATTCAAATCAGAGCACCTTGATTCGAGAAAATAAAAGGCAAGGAGACAAAAGAAATGCCTGTGGTTCTTCATGCTTTCAGCTGGAAGAAAAAGATTTGGAGCCTGAGATACTTCATATACGACGAGCAAACCAAGAAAAACTCTTGTAAAATATTACTGAAGATAAAGAAACAGAATGTGGCTAACATTATAAGTTGAAAAACGTCAACAAATCTGAAGGGGCATAAGAAGCACAGAATCCAGACACTTTTGCACCAAAACAGTTTACATTGTAGCAAGACAACAAATTAAACATTCAGAATTAAGCAAGAATGAAAATATTTTAGTTTTATTCATTTTCATTCATTCATTTATTCATTTCATTTTATGTCTGGGTTAGATTTTAATGTGTAAGATGTTAATTAAAATGTGAGAGCTGGTTGAACACACCATGAGTGCTACATTTCAGCTTCATGATGGCGCTCTGTCAGAAATGTGATTTTTGTTCATATGTTATTTATAAATTGTTGAAGGGAGTCTATGAAATTAATTTTGTGTACTGTACATTTCACGTTATGTAATAGTCATCAGAAAAGACTTTTCTTTGTGTTTAGTCTATTTACTGTATATAGCTGGGTATTCAGCTAACCAAGAAAATATTATTGTGGCACCAACATCTTACAGCGTGTTCCTCCATTCCGTCTTATTTCTTCAGAAGAGTGTAGGTGGAGTGGAAGCGCTGAGACACACTGAAGCACAGTCTGTCACTGTTAGCATGATGTATATAAGATGATATTCTTATTTTTTCAGAAGAGTGTGTGTTAGCATGATGTATATAATGACTGAGATTCTCCATATATGTAATATGTCACCATGTACCTTCTTCCAAGTCTCATGTAGATCACAGCTCTTGCTCACACAGGTTTATTAAAATATTCACACCTGCTCACACCTGAAGAAGGCTTCACAGACGAAATAATGTGTTTTCTCTCTTCTCTTTTCAGCATGGAATAAACCTATTACTTGTTCCTTTATTAAAATACTCTCATTATTGTTTTAGTTTTGTTTTCACCGTGGCGCTAAAGACAGATAAATGTGTCTCGTGGAATCTAATTTCAGGTTGGAGGTTAGTTTCAGTAGTTTCCCTTCCTGCACAGACTGATGGGGCTGATTGACATGCTAAGTGGACAGTTAATCAAGTCCACAGAGAGACATTCAGAGTCAGGATGTTATAGCCTCCATCTCCTGTGTCTGTGAGGGTCTGGGTGTAACCTGAGACAGACACCTGCTGCTCTCAGACTGGGGGACAGAGAGGCAGTTAATTCTCTCTGTAAAATCTCCAATTTAACTAGAGATCATTAAAATATTCCTTTGCACTCTTACTTCTTCCTACATTTTTTTGGTAATTGGGTAATTGGACTGTTCCCAAAGATGGGTTGGTTGGTAGTACAAATTACTACTGGGAAGAACACAATTTATGATGTCTTAACATTAAGATTGTTCTTTTCTTTCTTGTAGGATTAAGAATAATTATGTTTTGTCGTTCAGAACGTCTCTGTTCTGTAAGTTTTGAGTGTAGTGAGTAAAACTCTTCCCGCTGTATTGACTGTACAACCATATGGGAACCACACAATGAAGGGCATCAGGACCAGGCAATAACAGCACTTCTAAATTAATTGTATTTAAGAGAAATATACAAATATAATCCTTTTCTAGTGATGTGTGCTAATATGAAAGCCATTATTTTCCATGACCTGGTTAGTTGATCTGGTTAGTTAGATTGAATAAAAGGCTGGGCTTGGAGGAGGGGAGGAGACTGCGGGGGTGGAGCAGCCGAACGGATTTCTTTTGATAAGCCACATCTCTCTACTCACTAGAGACACCAATTCCATTTGAGACACAAGTCACTGGATGAGCTCTTCGGCATTTCTACTGTTGGCTGCATTTTCGATTTCTCCTCTATTTTAGCGGTAGAAAAAACCCGAAGATCTGGATTTTCTATCATTAACATCTGAGTTCAGCTTCTGCAATCAATATTGCCGACAAAAGGTAAGAAATCGTATTTAAACATCATATATGCTTATACAGGCCAACGACACTACTACCATCTTAACAAGTAATTTATGTGGGTTAATGGTGACGAAGGCCAATCTAAAATCCAAACAAAGCAAGGAGCAGAAATATGGTTCTTCCAAGTGCTGGGGTGTCAAGTGGAGAGCCAGGTTAAGAGCATCCTCAGCAGACCTGATGGCCCGAGAGGCAGACCGGTAAGGATCCAACAGGGGAGATGGGCACAGCTGGAGGTGCTTAAGCACCAGATGCTCAAAGCCATTCATAGCCTTCGAGCTCAGAGCAGTTGGTCTGGCCTGTAGCCATTAGGGCATGATTTTTTTGAAGATTCGGGACCAGGAATTAGAGTGGACACTCTGAAACTGTGAAGTATCATCAAATCCGGTGAACACAGGAGCTACAGATGCAGCCATTCAAAATGCGCGGGCGATACCGCATTATTTTCCGGTATGCTGTACGCAGTCTACCGCAAGTTACCGGTAAATACCGCAAGTTACCGGTAAATACCGCTAGCAAAATAATAGTATCCGGAATTTCCGCAAGGTGGAGCTAATAAAGCTCAACCTCTCATGTTTGAGCTGTAGCCATCAAAGTCTTTAACGAAGATATTAATAATAGTATTAATAATAAATGACCTTGGACAAGCTGTAAACTCAAAGTATTGCCCTGGTCCACATTCTTTTTTTCATTGACCGTCTTTGTAAAAGTAACACCACAGCATTTCGCAATCACGCATTTTTTTCCAATCATGCAAAGTACAGTAATTTTTGAGAATCGATTCACCATGCCTTACACATGCTCATAAAAGAGATTGATTTAGGAACATAAACATATTACCGTATGCAAACTGTACTGTATACAGTATGTATATGTATATTTAATGTCTTAACTGTGCCCGTTTAAGTATTGACTATTCATATCTAATTTTACCACTGAAGGGAAATCTTAGTAGCTGAGCATAAAAAGAATAGGAGCATACTGCAACGCGTGTGAAGGCCATAAACGATATTAATTTTGGAACATAAACATACAGTATATGGCTGGTCTCGGTACTTTAAAGAAAACATACACGAAACATGGTTTCATTATGACCAGAATCTGTCTTGAGATATTTTTAACTTGATTTACAGTATTTGAGAGGTATGTCTTAACACCGATACTACAGTGCTTAAGTACTGCTCACGTATATGTTTCTAGGTTTATATTATGCATTTCATACGGTCAAATTACTTTTGAGCAACTAATAAGAAGCGCGAAACGGTATGCGTTTTAGTTTCGTTTCGTGCTGGGACTGTGCTGTTAGTTTCCTGACTCCCATGTCACATGGTCTGTGATTGAAACCCGTAATACCGGTTTAATTCGTCACAGCCAGCACTCCGGTTGTAAAGTAGAAGCAGGCGAGATTTCCAGCGAAAAACACCTCCCCCTTCTTCAGGTGTGAGGGTCTTCTGCTCAGAATGAAACGCTAAAATGTAATGTAGGCTCTGAATGGGTTCAATTGTGATTTGGGCTTGATTAAGGTCGCTGCCTTTCATCTAAAACCCTACTTGAATCCTTCTAAACTAAAAATCAGTGTTTGTGAGTTCTAAATAAAGAGGTATCCAGGTAACAGTGAAACGGGCGGACAGTCTGGGGAGATCGCCCGTTTTCCATGTAAATAGTTCCCTGGTTCCGCACCCCTTGGTGTTTCTCTCGCTCTCTCTCGGGTCACCTGATCATTAGCTCGAAAGATTTGAGTGCTTTGTGTATATTCTAATGGTAGTGGGGGCAGGGTGTGTGGGAACAGGTTTGGTTGAAATTGCATTGGAGATCTATGTTCTTCACACCTGAAACATTTTCTCTGAAAGCATTTTCTTCGCAGTTTAACCGATCTTGTTACAGCATGTTACAGTTTACTATTATTAACCATATTAATTTTAAGTGCTTAATGTAAAATCTTGTAAAAATATATTTTCATTGTTCAAATATACATTAAGTCTGACTATCATATAATAAGTTAAATACAAAACTAAAGAAAAAATAGGGTTAAATATAATTCAAAATATTTTGCTAACAATGTTAACTGTTTATGAATAATAAAATGTATTAGCTAAGGAGTAGGATGGCACAGTTGTTAGTATGTTTTTTGTTTTGTTTCTTTTTCATAAATACAACAGTAGTACCTGATGTCTCAGTGGCTTTCAAAATTAAATTATGCATGCAAACCTGTGAACTAGAAAGATAACTAAGATATCCATCCATTTATAATGGTGGCAAAGTGGTTAGCATTGCTATCTTGCAGCACTGGGGTCCTAGGTTCAATTCCTGCCATCCTGTGTGTGTGGGGTTTACATGTTCTCTCTGGGTTACATGGTTTTTCTCCATATGTGTGATATGACTCCCTCTCGCACTCCAAAACATACTGGTAAGTTAATTGGTTTATGGGAAAACTGGCCCTGGTGTGTGTGTGTTTGTGTCTGTCTGTCCTGTGATGGACTGGCGCTATGTCCAGGGTGTATTCTGCCTTGTGTCCGTTGCTTACTGGGATAGGCTCCAAATCCTCTGTACTGGATAAAGAGATTAGAAATGGAAGTAAAGGCACTGTGTGGATGGAACTATACACAGTGTTAGAAACCCACTATGAAATGGCAGCATCTCACTGAGAATAAAATATTTTATACTGCTGGCTTAAGGAAACAGCCTTTCCACCTCTCTTGCACATCAGTATCCATACCTAGTTATTTAAACAACTTGCCTCTAATTATAAACATCTTAATATGCTGGCTCTGTGGATCCGCATCAGCTATGTTTGCCCATTCCTTCAATTCATGTGCATCCAACACACAGTTCAATGCCAGCAACTACACATAATCTAAAATACAATCCTTATTTCAGTATCTATGTAAACATATAGTCTGTTAACTTCATCATCTTCATCAAAAGTATGCCTAACCCCATTAGGAAGTGTTCTTGTTATAAGTGTATTCCTCAGCTTTCCCCAAACTATCTTCTTCTTGCCAACATCTCTAGTCTTTTATCCTGCAATAACTCAGCCAACACTTAAATCTCCAAAAGCTGCTTGTGTTAATTTCTTTAAATCACAAATATCATGTGTAAATACTGGCCATGTAATACTCTGCATTGTGGAATAATAGTTTATTTTAAAGGGAACTAGAGAAACTAAGAACTAGAGAAATCTATTTTTTTTCTAGAATTAATAAATGCACATCCTGTTCACTGGGGAAATTAAATCCACACTAAGCAATCTTCAATATGTTCAGAATATGACAGCAAGAATCCTATCAGGGATGCATTACACCTGTTTTCAAGTCCTTGCACTGGTTACCTATCAGATTTCGAGTCAACTTCAAAATCCTTATCCTCCTTATATACTGTCCTACAACTGTTATTATTGATCTCCGAATTATTGTACTTGACATGACTTCATTCAGCCTTTCCTGAACGTCTATGACAGGCAGAGAGAGTGCTGTTTCTGGTGCGATCTTTTACAGCTGACATTTCACTGTTTTAAACGAACAAGAAATTAGATTGCTCATAAATCACTTATTCTATATAAACACAGCGTAATTGCCCTCCGAAAATCTTCTTTTTCTTGTTCGTTTTAGAGACCTTGATTGAAACTGATTTTAGATGTCAGAAAGGATTAATTTTCTCTGTATTTCCTACATTGCTTTGTCGAGATTTTAACTTTATATCTAACTTTATATCTAGGCTCAGATTTCAACTATAAATCGTACAGTAATTAATAGCAGTAAATACTGATGTTTATACATAAAAAAGTCATGCCTTGGAGTATAGACCCCCAAAGGAATGCCATAGACTCAAACTGCAAAATAAACACATACAGAAAGAAAGTATTTGTATTGTAATTGCAAATCCTGGTACTGTATGAGTGATTGGTATGACTTTCCTCATTACAAATCTCTTATTAGAATTTAAATTTCTCTGTAACTCCAGGTCAGAACAGAGAAAATGTAACTGCCTTAAGGAGTTTACGATTATGAAAAATAGAAGGATAAGCATGATACGTATGTCTTCTGTCATGTTACTGAGCACCAAATCTTATTGAGAATATGAATCCATTTAAGGTTTATACCATTAAAGTAACGGTTTATTCCATGCTGAAAATGTTTGTACCAGACTTTTTTGAGGCCTGTTTAATTGTGTCTGAAGTCTGATGTTGTAAATTTTATTGTTAAAAAGATCCATGAAAATGTCACTACTAAAGTTAGCTGGTACTGTTGGTACTGTAAGTGGCAAGTAGAGCTCATATTTTAGATTTTGTGTAGTTGCTAGCGTTGAACTGTGTGTTGGATGCACATGAATTGAAGGAATGGGCAAACATAGCTGATAAGGATCCACAGAGCCAGCATATTAAGATGTTTATAATTAGAGGCAATTTGTTTAAATAACTAGGTATGGATACTGATGTGCAAGAGAGGTGGAAAGGCTGTTTCCTTAAGCCAGCAGTATAAAATGTTTTATTCTCAGTGAGATGCTGCCATTTCATAGTGGGTTTCTAACACTGTGTATAGTTCCATCCACACAGTGCCTTTACTTCCATCCATTTCTAATCTCTTTATCCAGTACAGAGGATTTGGAGCCTATCCCAGTAAGCGACGGACACAAGGCAGAATACACCCTGGACATAGCGCCAGTCCATCACAGGACAGACAGACACAAACACACACACACCAAGGCCAGTTTAAATCTAACCTCAGAACCTTTCTTTTCAGAAGACTTAGTGTCTGTATCTGCTTCATTTTCTAATTTTGGTAGCACCTCTAACTGCTTGTCTTTCTTATATGCATTTACTTTGTAATCTGTGGTCCTTTTATCTGTTTTTACATCTACTGTATTGCTTTGAGATGCCACCTTTAATGGTGATATATCAAATAAAGTTTTTTATTATTGTTATAGGGAAACATGATCAGATTGTCCCTGGTTCAGAAAAAAAGATCTAAAGTATACTAGTTTGTCACTCTTCTAATTCCCTTTGCTAAATGACTTTTCATACTAATCTGATCAATCTAACTGCCAGTTTTCTGTGCTTTCTCTATCCTGCTAGATTTGCAATTATTCTGAAAATTTTCATCTTGAAATAACTCATTTCTAAATACCTTTTTCACTGTTAACATCTTGCAGCAACTCTGCGACAAAATATACACTCTGACAGTTCATCCTGCTACCAACATTAAATAGAACAAATCTTAAGATTTCTATATTTATGTCTTTATTTAGTGGTTTCATTAGTGACAAAGGCTAAACTTTCTTGGAAAAATGTCTTTTATGTGTTGTGGAAAAAACTGACTTGCTTTAACAAAATATGTTTACAAATCCTTTCACCTGGCATTTTCGTAGTTAGAAATTATGGAACGCTCTGTTAAAAGCAAGGGAGTTTTTATGTCCGTTGCAGTTCTTTTGAATATAACATGAATATATATCGTTATTAATTTCTTGAGATACGCGATTCCATATTATATTCCCTTTTAATCAAATTCTAAAAGTATGCTTGTTGACTCCGGTATCGTGTTAGTTAAAGACTTCGATGCTTAAAATGTTTAGGGAGAAATGGAATACTGGTGTGTATTTTTTTCTTTAAAGTACCAAGACCAGCCATATACTGTATGTTTATGTTCCAAAATTAATATCGTTTATGGCCTTCACACGCGTTGCAGTATGCTCCTATTCTTTTTATGCTCAGGCACTAAGTAAAAGGAGATGCTTCATATTGCTTGACTAATTTTAAAAACTAAGTTAGAAATGCAGACGCTCCCTCGGTGCGCTGCTCTGGTGCGCCGGCTCTTACACAGTGCCTGTCTGCCGTAAGCGTTACAATATACATACCCAACACTGCTTGTACCCATCTGTCATGCAAATAAAACACCTTGAATTGAATTGAATTGAGGGGAGAAGGGGGGGATACTAAAGCCAATACTGGCTCAATGGGCTTTGACGTGCTAATGCGTTGGTTTAACAGTCCGGGTGTGGCAGGCTTCCAATGTCAACTCGATTGGAAGACAATGAACGTATTTTAGCCCTAAATGAATTAATAGCAAACATGGTTTACATAAAATACATTTTTCCAAGAAAGTTTATAATAATACGATCTATAGTTGAAATCTGAGCCTACTTTAAAAATAAAGGAAAAGCATTTTCAGAGAGCAATCACGCTGTGTTTATGTAGAAAAAGCGATTAGGTTTATGAGCAATCTAATTACCTAATCGCTTAAAACGCTATATAAAATAAAGTTTATTTAGAGATGAATGATCAATGTGGTAGTTTAAATAATGTGAGTCAGGAAACTAACACAGCGCCACCGGATTTAATAACGCAATAAAAACGCTATAAAATAATGTGACACAGTACAGCACAGTACAATAATACTGACCATGACTTTAGAAGCATAAATTACCTTACACTCAATTTAAACACAAGCTGTCTTTCTGTATGAACCTCTAAGCTGGTTCATACAGAAAATGTAGAAATGCATTAGCCTGATTATGATTAAAAACACATAATTGAACACGCGTTTGCGATTTAAATCAGAACACGATTTAAATCAATATAAATGTTTATATTGTAACGCATACTGTCCAGCCTCCATTTCTCTATAAAAATTTACTGTTGCACACACACACACAATAGAAGCAGGAACCGCTGTCAGAAGGGAAGATATGTTCAAAATATCGCAAATATCGATCATGTTGCGATATTTTGAAATATAAAAGTCAACTGATTGTCCATAATATCGCTTACCTATTTTTTCGAAGAAATGTTTGTTAAAATAAAAGTTCAGCACCAGTTAGATTCGAACACACAACCTGCCAGTTGGTAGTCATGCACCTAGACCAGTAGGCTACAAGAGAGCTCGCATGATCAGGCAGGCGAAACAGCCCTACACAGCCCTGCCGCAGTACACGGATATAATCATACCGTTATTAAATTCTTTAGATACGCGATTCCATATTATATTCCCTTTTAATCAAATTCTAAAAGTATGCTTGTTGACTCCAGTATCACATTAGTTAAAGACTTCGAAGCTTACAATGTTTAGGGAGAAATGGAATACCGGTGTGTATTTTTTTCTTTAAAGTACCAAGACCAGCTATATACTGTATGTTTACGTTCCAAAATTAATATTGTTTATGGCCTTCACACGCGTTACAGTATGCTCCTATTCTTTTTATGCTCAGCTACTAAGATTTCCCTTCAGTGGTAAAATTCAATATCTACAACGGGCACAGTAAAGACGTTTACAGTAAGTCTTTCTACGACAGACCAACGGACCACGAGTGCCCCTGTCGGTCAACCAATCACGCACCGCGGTATCCCGTGTCATCATACCTGCGGTATCTGTACCGCGGTGTCTGTACCGCGCACTTTGAATGGCTGCATCTGTAGGTGGTCTGCACAGTGACATATTGTCTAGAGCCCTTCAATCAAGTTTCTCAAAGAGCGCATCAAACTGATTACATTTACCTGGGAGGCTGGAGCCTTTGACCAGTTTTTTGTTTCATAGTTGGTCATTTTTTTCTTTTTCTCCAGTCTGATTTCTGCTTGTTTTCATCCAATTGCTCTTCCAGCTTTGTAATGTGGCTTCTCTTTGCTTTCTTCACTGCTGAGCACAGTTCACACTTGTCAGAGATATATTCAGTTCAGTCAGCCATGATAAAAGACCTGTCCTCAATTCTTTTGAGAACCTAGGATTCTTATTGCCATATATCTTAACTGTTTTGTGGGTATGCATACATCTTCACAGAAGCTCATGGAAGATATAACAGTGTCAGTATATTGAATAAGGAAAGTGGACAGTTAATCAAGTCCACAGAGAGACATTCAGAGTCAGGATGTCAGGAGTCAGCCTCCATCTCCTGTGTCTGTGAGGGTCTGGGTGTAACCTGAGACAGACACCTGCTGTTCTCAGACTGGGGGACAGATAGGCAGTTAATTCTCTCTGTAAAATCTCCAATTTAACTAGAGGTCATTTAAATATTCCTTTGCACTCTTACTTCTTCCTAAATTTTTTTGGTAATTGGGTAATTGGACTGTGGGTATGCATACATCTTCACAGAAGCTTATGGAAAATATAACAGTGTCAGTATATTGAATAAGGAAAGTGGAAGCGGAGCTAAATATGTCCCAATGATCTTACTGATTTTAGTTTTGACGTGATATAAGATTAAAACTTTAAGACTTCCTAACTCTGATTGTTAAGAGACTGTTTCCCACATTCTCTGTTTATTGGAATATTTAAAATGGCACTAAGAGTTCATTTAAATATGAATATTATACAGTTATCTTTTAATGTGTTATTGTTCAGAACATCTCTGAAAAAGTACTTACAGAACAAATGTAAAACTCATTTCTTTCTGATGCGATGGCAGCCATAGTGTGCCAGAATACTCACCACACCAGCTCTCAGTGGGGAGAAGAACAGTGTGATGAAGCCAATTCATAAATAGGGATTATTACAAGGCCATGATTGGTAAAGGCCAATGAGAAATTTAGCCAGGATGCTTGGGTAACACCACAGGGGGTCAGGACCCAACAGGTCGGTTTTACATCTCATCCGAAAGACAGCACCTTTCTACGGTACAGTTTCTCTATCACTATACTGGGGCATTAAGACCCACACAGACTGCAGGGTGAGCGCTCCCTGCTGGTCCCACTAACACCTCTTCCAGCAGCCTTACTTTACTTACCTTTCTTTTTCCCAGGAGGTCTCCCATCCAGGTACTGACAAGGCTCACACCTGCTTAGCTTCAGTGGGTTGCTAGTTGTGAGTTGCAGGGTGGTATGGTTGCTGGCAATTAGATGAGAACCTAAGGGAATTGTTTTAGCTAATTCATTTTGACTTCCCCTGATATTAATAATGTTGACTTCATTCTTCATATATCTTTTGAAAAGGAAAATTCCCTCAGTCCTTTACATCTGAAGACGTCTGGGGACAGATCTCAAATGGCTTCAGTTGGAACATCCACCAAGTAAGAGTTCATTGTTGTTTTATTTCAGAATCACGTACCTATCTGATAAAATGCAATTAGGGAGAAAGCTTAATTAGGAAAATGTAGGCCTTCTCTTGTTTCTATAGACAAACATTTTTCTATGTTGTCTTAGGAAACCCAGCAGGATTCCCCTGGTGTGCAAGATGTGCCTGAGGACATTTGACCAGCTTCCTGCTCACTTGAAGAGGGCGTGTATGAAGCAAGCCACACCAGAGGAGATCAGGATGGCCTCTCGCCAGGCCAGGAAGGACTTGATGAGTCACCTGAGGAAAGGGCGTGTTGTGGATTACGAGAGCATAGAGCTATTGTTTGACAAGGCAAATAGGAACCTAGCTGTGAGACTGGTGGAGTCCATGGGCTGTTTCGTACGGGGGAGACCTGAAGACAAACCAGCAAGGTGAGAGATTAAATTTTGACATTTCTTCATTGTATTTTCAAAGGCTTTTTTGAAACCGGTTATCTCGGTTAGTATTTTATGTAATGGTACTTTTACAGTTCCAGATGCCCTGAGGAAGCGCCTGCTGTCCAGCAGAAAGAGCTGCCGCAGGCTCCTCCAAAGACTGAGGAGGACGAGGAAGATGAAGGGGAACATGGGAGCTCTGAAGAACTGGAGCAGCAGTAAGACTTTCCTTTCATGTTTCCAGATTGATTAATAATTCCACTGGCTCTCTTACGTATGAAATCATTCTATGATTAGTGTCCTATATCCCTACAGGACCCCAGTAGTTAAGAGTTATCAGCAGGCTCTCCGGAAGAGAGTGGCCCGGGCTGGACTATACAGAAAACACACTCTGGATGCTCCTCTCCTGGCTGGGTTTAAACAGTACCTTATCCAGGACCTGGGTGTGGTAAACTGCTCTCAGGAGGTAGGTATTAAAAACTGGGCAGAGGCTCACAAAGTACATATTTTAACTCATCCGCACAGAATTTACCCATCTGAGATTGTGCCTGTCCTAAAAATAAACCCTAAAAACATTTTTTTTAGATAGACAACGTTTCCAGATTCCTGTTTTTTATGGATCCGTCTAAAGCATCCTTGATGTTTGTGAAGGACATTCCCAAAACGCGCAAATTTTTTTACCAACTGAGGATGACTGGACTGTCTCACCAAACCATTGCTAATTACATCAAAAACATCAACCGGTTCCTGCGCTACATCCTGAATGCCACCAACCTAAGACAGGAGGATCCCAGCCTGGCTAACGTCATCATCATCTTCCAAAGCATCCTGAAGGACATTCAGCAGAAAAACAGCAAGGATGTCTCACAGGAAGTCATCAGAAAGAGGTATTTTCCATTTGGAACTCTGATTCCAGTTGGTTTCCGGTTCCAGTACATGACGGGAATTGACGTTGATGGTACTACTCCTTCTGCCACAGATACAGACAGCTGCAGAGTCCTGGGCCGAGCGCCAGTGACTGCTGGAAGGTGCTGAGGGCTGCAAAGAGAGATGTGGAGCGGATACTGGAGAAGACGCACACTTCTGAAGACATCACCATGCCTGAGCAGCTTCTTGTGCTGTATTACCTGCAGGCCATTCTCCAGCTGAAGCATCTGCAGCACCCATGGGTGGTAAAGAATATGACAGTAAGCATGACAGTCATGCATATTTCAGTTGTTTGGCCAAATTCTAACAATGAAACAATGATCTGACGTTCATAAAGAGACAGAATAACAGTGCTGGTCGGGGCTCATCGCTGTCATTTAGGTGGCCTTTGCAGGGAGACCTGCTGTGCCAGTGATCCTGGACTGGAGGGAAGGGTGAGGGAGAAGATGCTCTCAGCTCTGTGTTCAGTCAGAGAGATTGGACAGCGGAAGTGTGAGAGTGGAATTTGATTTCCACCCCAGCTTCTCTTCAGTAACTTCATATGGAACAAGAGTTAGTGAATGGCAAACATCAAGTTCAAACAGCCTCAGCGGCACTAAATCGTAATCATTCTTGTTGACACCTCCTCGTGTTATATGTAAGCCCCTTCTCTCTTTCCCATTTATCTCTCTTCCACCTCTCGGCACCTCTCTTCCACACCATCCCCTACTTGTGAGTCCTCATTGGGATCCCAGCCGCCTCGCCCTACAGAAACTTAGCACCCAGCCAAGTGGGTCAGACTGACTGATTGAAACACTCAACACTCTCCATACACTTCATTGCTGGGTGCTGCTGTTGCTACTGTAAAATGATCATTGGCAGTTTTGAATCAGATATTATTTATTGAATTGCTTGTGATTTCAGGTCCAGGAATGGATGCAGAGAAAGAATTTTGTGTCACAAAGAGGACGAAAACTGGCGATAATAGCAGTGACAAAGCACACAACCTCCTCACAGCAGCTGGCATGCTTTGCCCTGAATGAAGAAGAGGAACATGTAAGTCAAAGTTACGTTGATATACTCTCTCCAGTTCATTGCCAACATCTGTCTTCGGCATTCAACAATAGTTGAAAAGTACAATAACTGCATTTTGTCTGTTTTTTCAGATGTTTCACCTTTACTTCACTAAACTACGCTGTACTGCCACTGACAGCATCTGTGGAACAGAGACTGAACATTTTTTCATTTCTTCTGTGGGGGAGCCAATTTATAGTCCTTCCAATGACCTGCGAAGACTGCATGAGAAGTAAACCAAATCACAAAGTTGTTTTAATGTATTAATTGAACTGTCTGTGGCTTGGAAACAATCATACACTGTGTGTATGTGTTTGTTTTGTAGATACCACCTCTCACTCATCACCAGCCAGGCTGCCAGGAGTGCATTTGAGACGGCCACAAAGAGGCTCACAGATGCACAGAAGAGCATTGTGGCGGATTATCTGGCCCACTCAGATGGTACTGCAGAGAAACACTATAGGATACTGACACAAGACAACATCTGCTCAGCCATTGAAGTCATTGAAGGTGTTGCAGAGGAGGGAGCTCAGTAAGTGTCACCATGTTCTGAATAGACGACAAAATATTCTTGTGTCAAAAACAGCAATTACTTCATGCTTTTGAAACATCAAGAGAGCAATCGCCAGTCAGTGCTGCAGGATGCACATCTGCTGTGTAACTGGAAGAGAAAACACCACTTTCAGTTCTTTTCAGCCAATGTGTTACAGAGATTATTGTGATCTAATATTCGTTTTTACATCAGATCAACACCAAAATCCGCTGTGGCAGCTGCAGGATCTGGAAATCCGAAGATGGATGATGCCACAGCCTTCCAGGAGCTGACACGGGAGTTTCCAGTGTTGTTAGATGGGCAGCTTCCCAGAAAGAAAGAGCGCCTGAGACTGACTGGAAGTCATGACCGACACTGTTACGACAGGTGGAGATCAGATCAGAGGAAGATGAGACTGCAGAACATTATTGGTAAGTTTACGTATCAATTATTTTCACAGAGAAACAGACAAAGAAAGTGAATTTGGAATCAATTCTGAGGGTTTCTGTTCTGGTTTTCATTCCAGACCATTACGCTAGACGGTTACCAACGGAAGGCCAGGTGACCCGCTATTTTCAAAAGATGAGCTGGACTGCAAATACACCAAAAGCGTCTGAAGTGCTTGAGAAGTGGAAGCCCAACACAGGTGCACAACCAAATGAAAGGCAAATTAAAAAGATGGTAAAGCGTCAAACCTGGAGAGGCCTGACTATCACTGACGATCCAGTGAAGGGGAAGAAGGTTGTGACTTCCAGGCGTTTCCAGAAGGCAGAGGTGGTGTGTGATTACCATGGCGAGGTCATCACAAAGACAGCTGCAGAAGCCCTAATGGCACATATGGCAGAGGGAGAAATGAGATGTCTTTTCTTTTTTGACGGACCTGCACAAAAAATGTGCATTGATGCTTTTGAAGAACACTGCGCTTGCCACCCGGATAAGGAGACGATCGGAAGGCGGATAAATTCCTCTAAGAAAAAAGATAACATCAGGGCTGTCAGAGAGTCATTCATAATCAACGGACAGCCCGTCATGACAATTCTGTTTATAGCGAAGAGGGACATTGCTGAGGGAGAAGAGCTCCTCTTTGATTACAGAGTTTCGAGGAAATCATTTCAGGGTGAAGGACAGGCTCTAGAGTGGCTGGATAACTGACCAGTTCCCGAAAATACTTTGTAAGTATGTTGAACATATCTTCTTTTAGCTATTAAAGATGGTGTCTTCTTGTGACTTGAAATCCATCTCATTATTGCTTGTGTCATTGTTTTGAAGAAGACATGTCTCATTCTCCAACAGCTAGGGCACCAGGAGGGGATAAGAGACAGACAAGTAGATATATGGAGCTCAGAAGAGCATAGAGGCTGATTAGCCACCCCACACAAATATTCCCAAGACAAAACACTACGAGACATCTGTCCAGCTCTCGTTCTTATTGAAAGTTTTGGAATGAAGAGGTCTAATTGTCACCACTTTTGAAAAACTGTTGACTTTATCAGAATGTTTCAAAGAAACACTCCATTAAAACACTTAAAAGTTTTCCAATAATTTCATGATGAGTGGAGCAATGCAAATAATCTTTTTCAGTGTAAGAAATCTGCTTTTGGGTCACTTTAAATTGAACAAACTCTCAAATCTTTTTGAGATGATGTGTTACAGCCCTTAACCCCAGTGTGCAGAAGTTGTCGAAACGTGTTTTCCAGCAGAAATAAACACGTTTTGGAAACTTTGGTCACCCCCATGTAACTTATGGGGCAGGAACAACACACTTTTCAAAACGTGTTTTTCAGCCGAAATAAACGCCTTTTTTCAAACTTTGGAATCCCAGTGTAACTGCCTGGCTAAGAAGAGCACACTGAGTCAGCCCTTAACCCTAGTGTGCAGAAGTTGTCAAAACTTGTTTTTCAGCAGAAATAAACACGTTTTGGAAACTTTGGTCACCCCCATGTAACTTATGGGGCAGGAACAGCACACTTTTCAAAACGTGTTTTTCATCCTAAATAATCGCGTTTTTTCAAACTTTGGAATCCCAGTGTAACTGCCTGGCTAAGAAGAGCGCACTGAGTCAGCCCTTAACCCCAGTATGCAGAAGTTGTCAAAATGTGTTTTTCGGCAGAAATAAACATGTTTTGGCAACTTTGGTCACCACCGTGTAACTTATGGGGCAGGAACAGCACACTTGAAAAAACGTGTTTTTCAGCCGACATAAACGCGTTTTTCAGCCTTTGGAATCCCAGTGTAACTGCCTGGCTCAGAAGAGCCCACTGAGTCAGCCCTTAACCCCAGTCTGCAGATGTTGTCAAAACGTGTTTTTCAGCAGAAATAAATACGTTTTGGCAACTTTGGTCACCCCCATGTAACTTACAGGGCAGGAACAGCACACTTTTCAAAATGTGTTTTTCATCCCGAAATAAACGCGTTTTCTCAGCTTTTGGAATCCCAGTGGAACTACCTGGCTAAGAAGAGCACACTGAGACAGCCCTTAACCCCAGGGTGCAAAAGTTGTCAAAACGTGTTTTTCGGCAGAAATAAACACGTTTTGGCAAGTTTGGTCACCCCCATGTAACTTATGGGGCAGGAACAGCACACTTTTCAAAACGTGTTTTTCAGCCCGCAATAAACGCGTTTTCTCAGCCTTTGGAATCCCAGTGTAACTGCTG
Source organism: Atractosteus spatula (assembly GCF_055471065.1). NCBI lineage: Eukaryota > Metazoa > Chordata > Actinopteri > Semionotiformes > Lepisosteidae > Atractosteus > Atractosteus spatula. The sequence goes on from NC_142722.1 coordinate 803,918, forward strand.
GCTCAGAAGAGCCCACTTAGTCAGCTCTTAACCCCAGTGTGCAGAAGTTGTCAAAACGTGTTTTTCAGCAGAAGTAAACACGTTTTGGAAACATTGGTCACCCCCATGTAACTTATGGGGCAAGAACAGCACACTTTTGAAAACGTGTTTTTCATCTAAATAAACGCGTTTTTTAAACTTTTGAATCCCAGGTTAGCTGCCTGATAAGAAGAGCACACTAAGTCAGCCCTTAAACCCAGTGTGCAGATGTTGTCAAAACGTGTTTTTCGGCAGAAATAAACACGTTTTGGCAACTTTGGTCACCCCCATGTAACTTATGGGGCAGGAACAGCACACTTTTCAAAACGTGTTTTTCAGCCGAGAAAAACACGTTTTTTAAACTTTGGAATGCCAGTGTAGCTGCCTGGCTCAGAAGAGCACACTGAGTCAGCCCTTAACCCCAGTGTGCAGAAGTTGTCAAAACGTGTTTTTCGGCAGAAATAAACACATTTTGGCAACTTTGGTCACCCCCATGTAACTTATGGGGCAGAAACAGCACACTTTTTAAAACGTGTTTTTCAGCCGCAATAAACGCGCTTTTTTCAAACTTTGGAATCCCAGTGTAACTGCCTGGCTCAGAAGAGCACACTGAGACAGCCCTTAACCCCAGTGTGCAGAAGTTGTCAAAATGTGTTTTTCGGCTGAAATAAACACGTTTTGGCAACTTTGGTAACCCCCATGTTACTTATAGGGCAGGAACAGCACACTTTTCAAAACGTGTTTTTCAGCCCGAAATGAACGCGTTTTCTCAGCCCTTGGAATCGCAGTGTAACTGCCTGGCTCAGAAGAACCCACTGAGTCAGCCCTTAACCCCAGTGTGCAGAAATTGTCAAAACGTGTTTTTCAGCAGAAATAAACACGTTTTGGCAACATTGGTCACCACCATGTAAATTATAGCGCAGGAACAGCACACTTTTCAAAACGTGTTTTTTAGCAGAAATAAACGTATTTTTTCAAACTTTTGAATCCCAGTGTAACTGCCTGGCTCAGAAGAGCACACTGAGTCAGCACTTTACCCTAGTGTGGAGAAGTTGTCAAAACGTGTTTTTCAGCAGAAATAAAGACATTTTGGCAACTTTGGTCACCCCCATGTAACTTATGGGGCAGGAACAGCACACTTTTCAAAACGTGTTTTTCAGCCGAGAAAAACACGTTTTTTAAACTTTGGAATGCCAGTGTAGCTGCCTGGCTCAGAAGAGCACACTGAGTCAGCCCTTAACCCCAGTGTGCAGAAGTTGTCAAAACGTGTTTTTCGGCAGAAATAAACACATTTTGGCAACTTTGGTCACCCCCATGTAACTTATGGGGCAGAAACAGCACACTTTTTAAAACGTGTTTTTCAGCCGCAATAAACGCGCTTTTTTCAAACTTTGGAATCCCAGTGTAACTGCCTGGCTCAGAAGAGCACACTGAGACAGCCCTTAACCCCAGTGTGCAGAAGTTGTCAAAATGTGTTTTTCGGCTGAAATAAACACGTTTTGGCAACTTTGGTAACCCCCATGTTACTTATAGGGCAGGAACAGCACACTTTTCAAAACGTGTTTTTCAGCCCGAAATGAACGCGTTTTCTCAGCCCTTGGAATCGCAGTGTAACTGCCTGGCTCAGAAGAACCCACTGAGTCAGCCCTTAACCCCAGTGTGCAGAAATTGTCAAAACGTGTTTTTCAGCAGAAATAAACACGTTTTGGCAACATTGGTCACCACCATGTAAATTATAGCGCAGGAACAGCACACTTTTCAAAACGTGTTTTTTAGCAGAAATAAACGTATTTTTTCAAACTTTTGAATCCCAGTGTAACTGCCTGGCTCAGAAGAGCACACTGAGTCAGCACTTTACCCTAGTGTGGAGAAGTTGTCAAAACGTGTTTTTCAGCAGAAATAAAGACATTTTGGAAACTTTGGTCACCCCCATGTAACTTATGGGGCAGGAACAGCACACTTTTCAAAACGTGTTTTTCAGCCCGAATTAAACGCGTTTTCTCAGCCTTTGGAATCCCAGTGTAACTGCCTGGCTCAGAAGAGCCCACTGAGTCAGCCCTTAACCCTAGTGTGCAGAAGTTGTCAAAATGTGTTTTTCAGCAGAAATAAACACGTTTTGGCAACTTTGGTCACCCCCATGTAACTTATGGGGCAGGAACAGCACCCTTTTCAAAACGTGTTTTTCATCCCGAAATAAACGCGTTTTCTCTGCCTTCGGAATCCCTGTGTAACTGCTGGCTCAGAAGAGCCCACTGAGTGAGCCCTTAACCCCAGTGTGCAGATGTTGTCAAAACGTGTTTTTCAGCAGAAGTAAACACGTTTTGGCAACTTTGGAACCCCCATGTAACTTATGCGGCAGGAACAGCACACTTTTCAAAACGTGTTTTTCAGCCCGAAATAAACGCGTTTTTTCAAACTTTGGAATCCCAGTGTAACTGCCTGGCTCAGAAGAGCACACTGAGACAGCCCTTAACCCCAGTGTGCAGAAGTTGTCAAAACGTGTTTTTCGGCAGAAATAATGACATTTTGGAACTTTGGTCATCCCTATGTAACTTATGGGGCAGGAACAGCACACTTTTCAAAACGTGTTTTTCAGCCCGAAATAAACGCGTTTTCTCTGCCTTCGGAATCCCAGTGTAACTGCTGGCTCAGAAGAGCCCACTGAGTGAGCCCTTAACCCCAGTGATCAGAAATTGTAAAAACGTGTTTTTCAGCAGAAGTAAACACGTTTTGGCAACTTTGGTCACCCCCATGTAACTTACGGGGCAGGAACAGCACACTTTTCAAAACGTGTTTTTCAGCCGAAATAAACGCTTTTTTTCAAACTTTGGAATCCCAGTGTAACTGCTTGGATTAGAAAAGCAAACTGAGTCAGCCCTTAACCCCAGTGTACAGAAGTTGTCAAAAAGTGTTTTCGGCAGAAATAAACACGTTTTGGAAACATTGGTCACCCCCATGTAACTTATGGGGTAAGAACAGCACACTTTTGAAAACGTGTTTTTCATCTGAATAAACACGTTTTTTAAACTTTGGAATCCCAGTGTAGCTGCCTGGCTAAGAAGAGCACACTAAGACAGCCCTTAAACCCAGTGTGCAGAAGTTGTCAAAACGTGTTTTTCGGCAGAAATAAACACGTTTTGGCAACTTTGGTCACCCCCATGTAACTTATGGGGCAGAAACAGCACACTTTTCAAAACGTGTTTTTTAGCAGAAATAAACGTGTTTCTTCAAACTTTTGAATCCCAGTTTAGCTGCCTGGCTAAGAAGAGCACATTAAGTCAGCCCTTAAACCCAGTGTGCAGATGTTGTCAAAACGTGTTTTCCGGCAGAAATAAACATGTTTTGGCAACTTTGGTCACCCCCATGTAACTTATGGGGCAGGAACAGCACACTTTTTAAAACGTGTTTTTCAGCCGCAATAAACGCGTTTTTTTCATACTTTGGAATCCCATTGTAACTGCCTGGCTCAGAAGAGCACACTGAGACAGCCCTTAACCCCACTGTGCAGAAGTTGTCAAAACGTGTTTTTCAGCAGAAATAAAGACATTTTCAAACTTTGGTCACCCCCATGTAACTTATGGGGCAGGAACAGCACACTTTTCAAAACGTGTTTTTCATCTAAATAATCGCGTTTTTTCAAACTTTGGAATCCCAGTGTAACTGCCTGGCTCAGAAGAGCGGACTGAGTCAGCCCTTAACCCCAGTGTGCAGATGTTGTCAAAATCTGTTTTTCAGCAGAAATAAATACGTTTTGGCAACTTTGGTAACCCCCATGTAATATGTGGCAGGAACAACACACTTTTCAAAACGTGTTTTTCAGCCGAATTAAACGCCTTTTTTCAAACTTTGGAATCCAAGTGTAAATGCCTGGCTAAGAAGAGCACACTGAGACAGCCCTTAACCCCAGTGTGCAAAAGTTTTTAAAACGTGTTTTTCGGCAGAAATAAACACGTTTTGGCAACTTTGGTCACCCCCATGTAACTTATGGGGCAGGAACAGCACACTTTTCAAAACGTGTTTTTCAGCCCGAAATAAACGCGTTTTCTCAGCCCTTGGAATCGCAGTATAACTGCCTGGCTCAGAAGAGCCCACTGAGTCAGCCCTTAACCCCAGTGTGCAGAAGTTGTCAAAACTTGTTTTTCAGCAGAAATAAACACGTTTTGGCAACTTTGGTCACCCCCATGTACATTAGGGGGCAGGAACAGCACACTTTTCAAAACGTGTTTTTCAGCCCGCAATAAACGCGTTTTCTCAGCCTTTGGAATCCCAGTGTAACTGCTGGCTCAGAAGAGCCCACTGAGTGAGCCCTTAACCCCAGTGTGCAGATGTTGTCAAAACGTGTTTTTCAGCAGAAGTAAACACGTTTTGGCAACTTTGGAACCCCCATGTAACTTATGCGGCAGTAACAGCACACTTTTCAAAACGTGTTTTTCAGCCCGAAATAAACGCGTTTTTTCAAACTTTTGAATCCCTGTGTAACTGCCTGGCTCAGAAGAGCCCACTGAGTCAGCCCTTAACCCCAGTGTGCAGATGTTGTCAAAACGTGTTTTTCAGCAGAAGTAAACACGTTTTGGCACCATTGGAACCCCCATGTAACTTATGCGGCAGGAACAGCACACTTTTCAAAACGTGTTTTTCAGCCGAAAAAAACACGTTTTTTAAACTTTGGAATGCCAGTGTAGCTGCCTGGCTCAGAAGAGCACACTGAGTCAGCCCTTAACCCCAGTGTGCAGAAGTTGTCAAAACGTGTTTTTCGGCAGAAATAAACACATTTTGGCAACTTTGGTCACCCCCATGTAACTTATGGGGCAGAAACAGCACACTTTTTAAAACGTGTTTTTCAGCCGCAATAAACGCGTTTTTTGCAAACTTTGGAATCCCAGTGTAACTGCCTTGCTCAAAGAGCACACTGAGACAGCCCTTAACCCCACTGTGCAGAAATTGTCAAAACGTGTTTTTCAGCAGAAATAAACACGTTTTCTCAGCCCTTGGAAACGCAGTGTAACTGCCTGGCTCAGAAGAGCCCACTGAGTCAGCCCTTAACCCCAGTGTGCAGAAGTTGTCAAAATGTGTTTTTCGGCTGAAATAAACACGTTTTGGCAACTTTGGTCACCCCCATGTTACTTATAGGGCAGGAACAGCACAGTTTTCAAAACGTGTTTTTCAGCCCGAAATAAACGCGTTTTCTCAGCCTTTGGAATCCCAGTGTAACTGCCTGGCTCAGAAGAGCCCACTGAGTCAGCCCTTAACCCTAGTGTGCAGAAGTTGTCAAAATGTGTTTTTCAGCAGAAATAAACACGTTTTGGCAACTTTGGTCACACCCATGTAACTTATGGGGCAGGAACAGCACACTTTTCAAAACGTGTTTTTCAGCCGAGAAAAACACGTTTTTTAAACTTTGGAATGCCAGTGTAGCTGCCTGGCTCAGAAGAGCACACTGAGTCAGCCCTTAACCCCAGTGTGCAGAAGTTGTCAAAACGTGTTTTTCGGTAGAAATAAACACATTGTGGCAACTTTGGTCACCCCCATGTAACTTATGGGGCAGAAACAGCACACTTTTTAAAACGTGTTTTTCAGCCGCAATAAACGCGTTTTTTTCAAACTTTGGAATCCCAGTGTAACTGCCTGGCTCAGAAGAGCACACTGAGACAGCCCTTAACCCCAGTGTGCAGAAGTTGTCAAAACGTGTTTTTCAGCAGAAATAAAGACATTTTGGAACATTGGTCATCCCCATGTAACTTATGGGGCAGGAACAGCACACTTTTCAAAACGTGTTTTTCAGCCCGAAATAAACGCGTTTTCTCTGCCTTCGGAATCCCAGTGTAACTGCTGGCTCAGAAGAGCCCACTGAGTGAGCCCTTAACCCCAGTGTGCAGATGTTGTCAAAACGTGTTTTTCAGCAGAAGTAAACACGTTTTGGCAACTTTGGTCACCCCCATGTAACTTACGGGGCAGGAACAGCACACTTTTCAAAACGTGTTCTTCAGCCGAAATAAACGCTTTTTTTCAAACTTTGGAATCCCAGTGTAACTGCCTGGATTAGAAAAGCAAACTGAGTCAGCCCTTAACCCCAGTGTACAGAAGTTGTCAAAAAGTGTTTTCGGCAGAAATAAACACGTTTTGGAAACATTGGTCACCCCCATGTAACTTATGGGGTAAGAACAGCACACTTTTGAAAACGTGTTTTTCATCTGAATAAACACGTTTTTTAAACTTTGGAATCCCAGTGTAGCTGCCTGGCTAAGAAGAGCACACTAAGTCAGCCCTTAAACCCAGTGTGCAGAAGTTGTCAAAACGTGTTTTTCGGCAGAAATAAACACGTTTTGGCAACTTTGGTCACCCCCATGTAACTTATGGGGCAGAAACAGCACACTTTTCAAAACGTGTTTTTTAGCAGAAATAAACGTGTTTCTTCAAACTTTTGAATCCCAGTTTAGCTGCCTGGCTAAGAAGAGCACATTAAGTCAGACCTTAAACCCAGTGTGCAGATGTTGTCAAAACGTGTTTTCCGGCAGAAATAAACATGTTTTGGCAACTTTGGTCACCCCCATGTAACTTATGGGGCAGGAACAGCACACTTTTTAAAACGTGTTTTTCAGCCGCAATAAACGCGTTATTTTCATACTTTGGAATCCCATTGTAACTGCCTGGCTCAGAAGAGCACACTGAGACAGCCCTTAACCCCACTGTGCAGAAGTTGTCAAAACGTGCTTTTCGGCAGAAATAAACACATTTTGGCAACTTTGGTCACCCCCATGTAACTTATGGGGCAGGAACAGCACACTTTTCAAAACGTGTTTTTCATCTAAATAATCGCGTTTTTTCAAACTTTGGAATCCCAGTGTAACTGCCTGGCTCAGAAGAGCGCACTGAGTCAGCCCTTAACCCCAGTGTGCAGATGTTGTCAAAATGTGTTTTTCAGCAGAAATAAATACGTTTTGGCAACTTTGGTCACCCCCATGTAACTTATGGGGCAGGAACAACACACTTTTCAAAACGTGTTTTTCAGCCGAATTAAACGCCTTTTTTCAAACTTTGGAATCCAAGTGTAAATGCCTGGCTAAGAAGAGCACACTGAGACAGCCCTTAACCCCAGTGTGCAAAAGTTTTTAAAACGTGTTTTTCGGCAGAAATAAACACGTTTTGGCAACTTTGGTCACCCCCATGTAACTTACAGGGCAGGAACAGCACACTTTTCAAAACGTGTTCTTCAGCCGAAATAAACGCTTTTTTTCAAACTTTGGAATCCCAGTGTAACTGCCTGGATTAGAAAAGCAAACTGAATCAGCCCTTAACCCCAGTGTACAGAAGTTGTCAAAACGTGTTTTCCGGCAGAAATAAACACGTTTTTGCAACTTTGGTCACCCCCATGTAACTTATGGGGCAGGAACAGCACACTTTTCAAAACGTGTTTTTTAGCAGAAATAAAGGTGTTTCTTCAAACTTTTGAATCCCAGGTTAGCTGCCTGGCTAAGAAGAGCACACTAAGTCAGCCCTTAAACCCAGTGTGCAGATGTTGTCAAAACGTGTTTTTCGGCAGAAATAAACACGTTTTGGCAACTTTGGTCACCCCCATGTAACTTATGGGGCAGAAACAGCACACTTTTTAAAACGTGTTTTTCAGCCGCAATAAACGCGTTTTTTTCAAACTTTGGAATCCCAGTGTAACTGCCTGGCTCAGAAGAGCACACTGAGACAGCCCTTAACCCCAGTGTGCAGAAGTTGTCAAAACGTGTTTTTCAGCAGAAATAAAGACATTTTGGAACATTGGTCATCCCCATGTAACTTATGGGGCAGGAACAGCACACTTTTCAAAACGTGTTTTTCAGCCCGAAATAAACGCGTTTTCTCTGCCTTCGGAATCCCAGTGTAACTGCTGGCTCAGAAGAGCCCACTGAGTGAGCCCTTAACCCCAGTGTGCAGATGTTGTCAAAACGTGTTTTTCAGCAGAAGTAAACACGTTTTGGCAACTTTGGTCACCCCCATGTAACTTACAGGGCAGGAACAGCACACTTTTCAAAACGTGTTCTTCAGTCGAAATAAACGCTTTTTTTCAAACTTTGGAATCCCATTGTAACTGCCTGGATTAGAAAAGCAAACTGAATCAGCCCTTAACCCCAGTGTACAGAAGTTGTCAAAAAGTGTTTTCGGTAGAAATAAACACGTTTTGGAAACATTGGTCACCCCCATGTAACTTATGGGGTAAGAACAGCACACATTTGAAAACGTGTTTTTCATCTGAATAAACACGTTTTTTAAACTTTGGAATCCCAGTGTAGCTGCCTGGCTAAGAAGAGCACACTAAGTCAGCCCTTAAACCCAGTGTGCAGAAGTTGTCAAAACGTGTTTTTCGGCAGAAATAAACACGTTTTGGCAACTTTGGTCACCCCCATGTAACTTATGGGGCAGAAACAGCACACTTTTCAAAACGTGTTTTTTAGCAGAAATAAACGTGTTTCTTCAAACTTTTGAATCCCAGTTTAGCTGCCTGGCTAAGAAGAGCACATTAAGTCAGACCTTAAACCCAGTGTGCAGATGTTGTCAAAACATGTTTTCCGGCAGAAATAAACATGTTTTGGCAACTTTGGTCACCCCCATGTAACTTATGGGGCAGGAACAGCACACTTTTTAAAACGTGTTTTTCAGCCGCAATAAACGCGGTTTTTTCATACTTTGGAATCCCATTGTAACTGCCTGGCTCAGAAGAGCACACTGAGACAGCCCTTAACCCCAGTGTGCAGAAGTTGTCAAAACGTGCTTTTCGGCAGAAATAAACACATTTTGGCAACTTTGGTCACCCCCATGTAACTTATGGGGCAGGAACAGCACACTTTTCAAAACGTGTTTTTCATCTAAATAATCGCGTTTTTTCAAACTTTGGAATCCCAGTGTAACTGCCTGGCTCAGAAGAGCGCACTGAGTCAGCCCTTAACCCCAGTGTGCAGATGTTGTCAAAATGTGTTTTTCAGCAGAAATAAATACGTTTTGGCAACTTTGGTAACCCCCATGTAACTTATGTGGCAGGAACAACACACTTTTGAAAACGTGTTTTTCATCTAAATAAACGCGTTTTTTAAACTTTGGAATCCCAGTGTAGCTGCCTGGCTAAGAAGAGCATACTAAGTCAGCCCATAAACCCAGTGTGCAGAAGTTGTCAAAACGTGTTTTCCGGCAGAAATAAACACGTTTTGGCAACTTTGGTCACCCCCATGTAACTTATGGGGCAGGAACAGCACAGTTTTCAAAACGTGTTTTTTAGCAGAAATAAAGGTGTTTCTTCAATCTTTTGAATCCCAGGTTAGCTGCCTGGCTAAGAAGAGCACACTAAGTCAGCCCTTAAACCCAGTGTGCAGATGTTGTCAAAACGTGTTTTTCGGCAGAAATAAACACGTTTTGGCAACTTTGGTCACCCCCATGTAACTTATGGGGCAGGAACAGCACACTTTTCAAAACGTGTTTTTCAGCCGAGAAAAACTCGTTTTTTAAACTTTGGAATGCCAGTGTAGCTGCCTGGCTCAGAAGAGCACACTGAGTCAGCCCTTAACCCCAGTGTGCAGAATTTGTCAAAACGTGTTTATCGGCAGAAATAAACACATTTTGGAAACTTTGGTCACCCCCATGTAACTTATGGGGCAGAAACAGCACACTTTTTAAAACGTGTTTTTCAGCCGCAATAAACGCATTTTTTTCAAACTTTGGAATCCCAGTGTAACTGCCTGGCTCAGAAGAGCACACTGAGACAGCCCTTAACCCCAGTGTGCAGAAGTTGTCAAAACGTGTTTTTCAGCAGAAATAAAGACATTTTGGAACATTGGTCATCCCCATGTAACTTATGGGGCAGGAACAGCACACTTTTCAAAACCTGTTTTTCAGCCCGAAATAAATGCGTTTTCTCAGCCCTTGGAATGGCAGTGTAACTGCCTGGCTCAGAAGAGCCCACTGAGTCAGCCCTTAACCCCAGTGTGCAGATGTTGTCAAAACGTGTTTTTCAGCAGAAGTAAACACGTTTTGGCACCTTTGGAACCCCCATGTAACTTATGCGGCAGGAACAGCACACTTTTCAAAACGTGTTTTTCAGCTGAAAAAAACACGTTTTTTAAACTTTGGAATGCCAGTGTAGCTGCCTGGCTCAGAAGAGCACACTGAGTCAGCCCTTAACCCCAGTGTGCAGAAGTTGTCAAAACGTGTTTTTCGGCAGAAATAAACACATTTTGGAACTTTGGTCACCCCCATGTAACTTATGGGGCAGGAACAGCACACTTTTCAAAACGTGTTTTTCAGCCCGAAATAAACGCGTTTTCTCAGCCTTTGGAATCCACGTGTAACTGCCTGGTTCAGAAGAGCCCACTGAGTCAGCCCTTAACCCCAGTGTGCAGAAGTTGTCAAAACGTGTTTTCGGCAGAAATAAACACGTTTTGGCAACATTGGTCACCCCCATGTAACTTATGGTGCAAGAACAGCACACTTTTGAAAACGTGTTTTTCATCTAAATAAACGCGTTTTTTAAACTTTGGAATCCCAGTGTAGCTGCCTGGCTAAGAAGAGCACACTAAGTCAGCCCTTAAAACCAGTGTGCAGAAGTTGTCAAAACGTGTTTTTCGGCAGAAATAAACACGTTTTGGCAACCTTGGTCACCCCCATGTAACTTATAGGGCAGGAACAGCACACTTTTCAAAACTTGTTTTTCAGCCCGAAATAAACGCGTTTTCTCAGCCATTGGAATCGCAGTGTAACTGCCTGGCTCAGAAGAGCCCACTGAGTCAGCCCTTAACCCCAGTGTGCAGAAATTGTCAAAACGTGTTTTTCAGCAGAAATAAACACGTTTTGGCAACTTTGGTCACCCCCATGTAACTTATAGGGCAGGAACAGCACACTTTTCAAAACGTGTTTTTCAGCCTGAAATAAACGCGTTTTCTCAGCCCATGGAATCGCAGTGTAACTGCCTGGCTCAGAAGAGCCCACTGAGTCAGCCCTTAACCCCAGTGTGCAGATGTTGTCTAAACGTGTTTTTCAGCAGAAATAAAAACATTTTGGCAACTTTGGTCACCCCCATGTAACTTATAGGGCAGGAACACCACACTTTTCAAAATGTGTTTTTCAGCCCGGAATAAACGCGTTTTCTCAGCCCATGGAAACGCAGTGTAACTGCCTGGCTCAGAAGAGCACACTGAGACAGCCCTTAACCCCAGTGTGCAGAAGTTGTCAAAACGTGTTTTTCAGCAGAAATAAAGACATTTTGGAACTTTGGTCACCCCCATGTAACTTATGGGGCAGGAACAGCACACTTTTCAAAACCTGTTTTTCAGCCCGAAATAAATGCGTTTTCTAAGCCTTTGGAATCCCAGTGTAACTGCCTGGCTCAGAAGAGCCCATTGAGTCATCCCTTAACCCCAATGGGCAGAAGTTGTCAAAACGTGTTTTTAGGCAGAAATAAACACGTTTTGGCAACTTTGGTCACCCCCATGTAACTTACGGGGCAGGAACAGCACACTTTTCAAAACCTGTTTTTCAGCCCGGAATAAACGCGTTTTCTCAGCCCATGGAATCGCAGTTTAACTGCCTGGCTCAGAAGAGCACACTGAGACAGCCCTTAACCCCAGTGTGCAGAAGTTGTCAAAACGTGTTTTTCAGCAGAAATAAAGACATTTTGGAACTTTGGTCACCCCCATGTAACTTATGGGGCAGGAACAGCACACTTTTCAAAACCTGTTTTTCAGCCCGAAATAAATGCGTTTTCTCAGTCTTTGGAATCCCAGTGTAACTGCCTGGCTCAGAAGAGCCCACTGAGTCAGCCCTTAACCCCAGTGTGCAGATGATGTCAAAACGTGTTTTTCAGCAGAAGTAAACACGTTTTGGCACCTTTGGAACCCCCATGTAACTTATGCGGCAGGAACAGCACACTTTTCAAAACGTGTTTTTCAGCTGAAAAAAACACGTTTTTTAAACTTTGGAATGCCAGTGTAGCTGCCTGGCTCAGAAGAGCACACTGAGTCAGCCCTTAACCCCAGTGTGCAGAAGTTGTCAAAACGTGTTTTTCGGCAGAAATAAACATATTTTGGAACTTTGGTCACCCCCATGTAACTTATGGGGCAGGAACAGCACACTTTTCAAAACGTGTTTTTCAGCCCGAAATAAACGCGTTTTCTCAGCCTTTGGAATCCCCGTGTAACTGCCTGACTCAGAAGAGCCCACTGAGTCAGCCCTTAACCCCAGTGTGCAGAAGTTGTCAAAACGTGTTTTCGGCAGAAATAAACACGTTTTGGCAACTTTGGTCACCCCCATGTAACTTATAGGGCAGGAACAGCAGAGTTTTCAAAACGTGTTTTTCAGCCTGAAATAAACTCGTTTTCTCAGCCCTTGGAATCGCAGTGTAACTGCCTGGCTCTGAAGAGCCCACTGAGTCAGCCCTTTACCCCAGTGTGCAGATGTTGTCTAAACGTGTTTTTCAGCAGAAATAAACACATTTTGGCAACTTTGGTCACCCCCATGTAACTTATAGGGCAGGAACACCACACTTTTCAAAATGTGTTTTTCAGCCCGGAATAAACGCGTTTTCTCAGCCCATGGAAACGCAGTGTAACTGCCTGGCTCAGAAGAGCACTCTGAGACAGCCCTTAACCCCAGTGTGCAGAAGTTGTCAAAACGTGTTTTTCAGCAGAAATAAAGACATTTTGGAACTTTGGTCACCCCCATGTAACTTATGGGGCAGGAACAGCACACTTTTCAAAACCTGTTTTTCAGCCCGAAATAAATGCGTTTTCTAAGCCTTTGGAATCCCAGTGTAACTGCCTGGCTCAGAAGAGCCCACTGAGTCATCCCTTAACCCCAATGGACAGAAATTGTCAAAACGTGTTTTTAGGCAGAAATAAACACGTTTTGGCAACTTTGGTCACCCCCATGTAACTTACGGGGCAGGAACAGCACACTTTTCAAAACGTGTTTTTCAGCCCGAAATAAACGCGTTTTCTCAGACCTTGGAATCGCAGTGTAACTGCCTGGCTCAGAAGAGCCCACTGAGTCAGCCCTTAACCCCAGTGTGCAGATGTTGTCAAAACGTGTTTTTCAGCAGAAATAAACACATTTTGGCAACTTTGGTCACCCCCATGTAACTTATAGGGCAGGAACAGCACACTTTTCAAAATGTGTTTTTCAGCCCGGAATAAACGCGTTTTCTCAGCCCATGGAATCGCAGTGTAACTGCCTGGCTCAGAAGAGCCCACTGAGTCAGCCCTTAACCCCAGTGTGCAGAGGTTGTCAAAACATGCTTTTCAGCAGAAATAAACACGTTTTGGCAACTTTGGTCACCCCCATGTAAATTAGGGGGCAGGAACAGCACCCTTTTCAAAACGTGTTTTTCAGACCGAAATAAACGCGTTTTCTCAGCCCTTGGAATGGCAGTGTACCTGCCTGGCTCAGAAGAGCCCACTGAGTCAGCCCTTAACCCCAGTGTGCAGATGATGTCAAAACGTGTTTTTCAGCAGAAGTAAACACGTTTTGGCACCTTTGGAACCCCCATGTAACTTATGCGGCAGGAACAGCACACTTTTCAAAACGTGTTTTTCAGCTGAAAAAAACACGTTTTTTAAACTTTGGAATGCCAGTGTAGCTGCCTGGCTCAGAAGAGCACACTGAGTCAGCCCTTAACCCCAGTGTGCAGAAGTTGTCAAAACGTGTTTTTCGGCAGAAATAAACATATTTTGGAACTTTGGTCACCCCCATGTAACTTATGGGGCAGGAACAGCACACTTTTCAAAACGTGTTTTTCAGATCGAAATAAACGCGTTTTCTCAGCCTTTGGAATCCCCGTGTAACTGCCTGGCTCAGAAGAGCCCACTGAGTCAGCCCTTAACCCCAGTGTGCAGAAGTTGTCAAAACGTGTTTTCGGCAGAAATAAACACGTTTTGGCATCATTGGTCACCCCCATGTAACTTATGGGGCAGGAACAGCACACTTTTCAAAACTTGTTTTTCAGCCCGAAATAAACACGTTTTCTCAGCCTTTGGAATCGCAATGTAACTGCCTGGCTCAGAAGAGCCCACTGAGTCAGCCCTTAACCCCAGTGTGCAGAAATTGTCAAAACGTGTTTTTCAGCAGAAATAAACACGTTTTGGCAACTTTGGTCACCCCCATGTAACTTACAGGGCAGGAACAGCACACTTTTCAAAACGTGTTTTTCAGCCCGAAATAAACGCGTTTTCTCAGCCCTTGGAATCGCAGTGTAACTGCCTGGCTCAGAAGAGCACACTGAGACAGCCCTTAACCCCAGTGTGCAGAAGTTGTCAAAACGTGTTTTTCAGCAGAAATAAAGACATTTTGGAACTTTGGTCACCCCCATGTAACTTATGGGGCAGGAACAGCACACTTTTCAAAACCTGTTTTTCAGCCCGAAATAAATGCGTTTTCTCAGCCTTTGGAATCCCAGTGTAACTGCCTGGCTCAGAAGAGCCCACTGAGTCAGCCCTTAACCCCAGTGAGCAGAGGTTGTCAAAACATGCTTTTCAGCAGAAATAAACACGTTTTGGCAACTTTGGTCACCCCCATGTAAATTAGGGGGCAGGAACAGCACCCTTTTCAAAACGTGTTTTTCAGCCCGAAATAAACGCGTTTTCTCAGCCCTTGGAATCGCAGTGTAACTGCCTGGCTCTGAAGAGCCCACTGAGTCAGCCCTTAACCCCAGAGTGCAGAAATTGTCAAAACGTATTTTTCAGCAGAAATAAACACGTTCTGGCAACTTTATCACCCCCATGTAACTTATAGGGCAGGAACAGCACACTTTTCAAAACGTGTTTTTCAGCCCGAAATAAACGCGTTTTCACAGCCCATGGAATCGCAGTGTAACTGCCTGGCTCAGAAGAGCCCACTGAGTCAGCCCTTAACCCCAGTGTGCAGATGTTGTCTAAACGTGTTTTTCAGCAGAAATAAACACATTTTGGCAACTTTGGTCACCCCCATGTAACTTATAGGGCAGGAACAGCACACTTTTCAAAACGTGTTTTTCAGCCCGAAATAAACGCTTTTTCTCAGCCCTTGGAATCGCAGTGTAACTGCCTGGCTCAGAAGAGCCCACTGAGTCAGCCCTTAACCCCACTGTTTGTGCAGAAATTGTCAAAAACCTGTTTTTAAGCAGAAATAAACACGTTTTGGCAGCTTTGGTCACCCCCATGTAAATTATAGGGCAGGAACAGCACAGTTTTCAAAACGTGTTTTTCAGCCCGAAATAAACGCGTTTTCTAAGCCCTTGGAATCGCAGTGTAACTGCCTGGCTCAGAAGAGCCCACTGAGTCAGCCCTTAACCCCAATGTGCAGATGTTGTCTAAACGTGTTTTTCAGCAGAAATAAAAACATTTTGGCAACTTTGGTCACCCCCATGTAACTTATAGGGCAGGAACACCACACTTTTCAAAATGTGTTTTTCAGCCCGGAATAAACGCGTTTTCTCAGCCCATGGAAACGCAGTGTAACTGCCTGGCTCAGAAGAGCACACTGAGACAGCCCTTAACCCCAGTGTGCAGAAGTTGTCAAAACGTGTTTTTCAGCAGAAATAAAGACATTTTGGAACTTTGGTCACCCCAATGTAACTTATGGGGCAGGAACAGCACACTTTTCAAAACCTGTTTTTCAGCCCGAAATAAATGCGTTTTGTAAGCCTTTGGAATCCCAGTGTAACTGCCTGGCTCAGAAGAGCCCATTGAGTCATTCCTTAACCCCAATGGGCAGAAGTTGTCAAAACGTGTTTTTAGGCAGAAATAAACACGTTTTGGCAACTTTGGTCACCCCCATGTAACTTACGGGGCAGGAACAGCACACTTTTCAAAACGTGTTTTTCAGCCCGAAATAAACGCGTTTTCTCAGCCTTTGGAATCGCAGTGTAACTGCCTGGCTCAGAAGAGCCCACTGAGTCAGCCCTTAACCCCAGTGTGCAGAAATTGTCAAAACGTGTTTTTCAGCAGAAATAAACACGTTTTGGCAACTTTGGTCACCCCCATGTAACTTACAGGGCAGGAACAGCACACTTTTCAAAAAGTGTTTTTCAGCCCGAAATAAACGCGTTTTCTAAGCCCTTGGAATCGCAGTGTAACTGCCTGGCTCAGAAGATCGCTCTGAGTCAGCCGTTAACCCCAGTGTGCAGAAATTGTCAAAACGTGTTTTTCAGCAGAAATAAACACGTTTTGGCAACTTTGGTCACCCCCATGTAACTTATAGGGCAGGAACAGCACAGTTTTCAAAACGTGTTTTTCAGCCCGAAATAAACGCGTTTTCTCAGCCCTTGGAATCGCAGTGTAACTGCCTGGCTCTGAAGAGCCCACTGAGTCAGCCCTTAACCCCAGTGTGCAGATATTGTCAAAACGTGTTTTTCAGCAGAAGTAAACACGTTTTGGCACCTTTGGAACCCCCATGTAACTTATGCGGCAGGAACAGCACACTTTTCAAAACGTGTTTTTCAGCTGAAAAAAACACGTTTTTTAAACTTTGGAATGCCAGTGTAGCTGCCTGGCTCAGAAGAGCACACTGAGTCAGCACTTAACCCCAGTGTGCAGAAGTTGTCAAAACGTGTTTTTCGGCAGAAATAAACACGTT
This sequence comes from Atractosteus spatula, assembly GCF_055471065.1. Taxonomy (NCBI): domain Eukaryota; kingdom Metazoa; phylum Chordata; class Actinopteri; order Semionotiformes; family Lepisosteidae; genus Atractosteus; species Atractosteus spatula. The sequence goes on from NC_142722.1 coordinate 820,514, forward strand.
TTGGCAACTTTGTCACCCCCATGTAACTTATAGGGCAGGAACAGTACACTTTTCAAATCGTGTTTTTCAGACCGAAATAAACGTGTTTTCTCAGCCCTTGGAATCGCAGTGTAACTGCCTGGCTCTGAAGAGCCCACTGAGTCAGCCCTTAACCCCAGAGTGCAGAAATTGTCAAAACGTGTTTTTCAGCAGAAATAAAAACGTTTTGGCAACTTTGTCACCCCCATGTAACTTATAGGGCAGGAACAGAACACTTTTCAAAACGTGTTTTTCAGCCCGAAATAAACGCGTTTTCTCAGCCCTTGGAATCCCAGTGTAACTGCCTGGCTCAGAAGAGCCCACTGAGTCAGCCCTTAACCCCAGCGTGCAGAAATTGTCAAAACGTGTTTTTCGGCAGAAATAAACACATTTTGGCAACTTTGGTCAGCCCCATGTAACTTATGGGGTAGAAACAGCACACTTTTTAAAACGTGTTTTTCAGCCACAATAAATGCGTTTCTTTCAAACTTTGGAATCCCTGTGTAACTGCCTGGCTCAGAAGAGCCCACTGAGTCAGCCATTAACCCCAGTGGGCAGAAGTTGTCAAAACGTGCTTTTCAGCAGAAATAAACACGTTTTGGCAACTTTGGTCACCCCCATGTAACTTATGGGGCAGGAACAGCACAGTTTTCAAAACGTGTTTTTCAGCCCGAAATAAACGCGTTTTCACAGCCCTTGGAATCGCAGTGTAACTGCCTGGCTCAGAAGAGCCCACTGAGTCAGCCCTTAACCCCAATGTGCAGAAATTGTCAAACAGTGTTTTCGGCAGAAATAAACACGTTTTGGCAACATTGGTCACCTCCATGTAACTTATGGGGCAGGAGCAGCACCCTTTTCAAAACGTGTTTTTCAGCCCGAAATAAACGCGTTTTCTCAGCCTTTGGAATCCCAGTGTAACTGCTGGCTCAGAAGATCCCACTGAGTCAGCCCTTAACCCCAGTGTGCAGATGTTGTGAAAACGTGTTTTTCAGCAGAAGTAAACACGTGTTGGCAACTTTGGAACCCCCATGTAACTTATGCGGCAAGAAAAGCACACTTTTCAAAACGTGTTTTTCAGCCGAAAAAAAAGCTTTTTTTAAAACTTTGGAATGCCAGTGTAGCTGCCTGGCTCAGAAGACCACACTGAGTTAGCCCTTAACCCCAGTGTGCAGAAGTTGTCAAAACGTGTTTTTCGGCAGAAATAAACACATTTTGGCAACTTTGGTCACCCCCATGTAACTAATGGGGCAGAAACAGCACACTTTTTAAAACGTGTTTTTCAGCCGCAATAAACGCGTTTTTTTCAAAATCTGGAATCCCAGTGTAACTGCCTGGCTCAGAAGAGCCCACTGAGTCAGCCCTTAACCCCAGTGGGCAGAAGTTGTCAAAACTTGCTTTTCAGCAGAAATAAACATGTTTTGGCAACTTTGGTCACCCACATGTAAATTAGGGGGCAGGAACAGCACCCATTTCAAAACGTGTTTTTCAGCCCGAAATAAAAGCGTTTTTTCAGCCTTTTGAATCCCAGTGTAACTGCCTGGCTCAGAAGAGCCCACTGAGTAGGCCCTTAACCCCGGTCTGCAGATGTTGTCAAAACGTGTTTTTCAGGAGAAATAAATACGTTTTGGCAACTTTGGTCACCCCCATGTAACTTATGGGGCAGGAACAACACACTTTTGAAAACGTGTTTTTCATCTAAATAAACGCGTTTTTTAAACTTTGGAATCCCAGTGTTACTGCCTGGATTAGAAAAGCACACTAAGTCAGCCTTTAACCCCAGTGTGCAGAAGTTGTCAAAACATGTTTTCGGCAGAAATAAACACGTTTTGGCAACATTGGTCACCCCCATGTAACTTATGGGGCAAGAACAGCACACTTTTGAAAACGTGTTTTTCATCTAAATAAACGCGTTTTTTAAACTTTGGAATCCCAGTGTAGCTGCCTGGCTCAGAAGAGCCCACTGAGTGAGCCCTTAACCCCAGTGTGTAGATGTTGTCAAAACGTGTTTTTCAGCAGAAGTAAACACGTTTTGGCAACTTTGGTCACCCCCATGTAACTTTTGGGGCAGGAACAGCACACTTTTCAAAACGTGTTTTTCAGCCCGAAATAAACGCGTTTTCTCAGCCTTTGGAATCCCAGTGTAACTGCCTGGCTCAGAAGAGCCCACTGAGTGAGCCCTTAACCCCAGTGTGTAGAAGTTGTCAAAACGTGCTTTTCAGCTGAAATAAACAGGTTTTGGCAACTTTGGTCACCCTCATGTAAATTAGGGGGCAGGAACAGCACCCTTTTCAAAACGTGTTTTTCAGTCCGAAATAAACACGTTTTCTCAGCCTTTGGAATCCCAGTGTAACTGCCTGGCTCAGAAGAGCCCACTGAGTCAGCCCTTAACCCTAGTGTGCAGAAGTTGTCAAAAAGTGTTTTTCAGCAGAAATAAACACGTTTTGGCAACTTTGGTCACCCCCATGTAACTTATGGGGCAGGAACAGCACACTTTTCAAAACGTGTTTTTCATCTGAATAAACGCGTTTTCTCAGCCTTTGGAATCCCAGTGTAACTGCCTGCCTCAGAAGAGCCCACTGAGTCAGCCCTTAACCCCAGTGTGCAGAAGTTGTCAAAATGTGTTTTTCGGCAGAAATAAACACGTTTTGGCAACTTTGGTCACCACCGTGTAACTTATGGGGCAGGAACAAAACACTTTAAAAAACGTGTTTTTCAGCCCGAAATAAACGCGTTTTTTCAGCCTTTTGAATCCCAGTGTAACTGCCTGGCTCAGAAGAGCCCACTGAGTAGGCCCTTAACCCCAGTGTGCAGAAGTTGTCAAAACGTGTTTTTCAGCAGAAATAAACACGTTTTGGCAACTTTGGTCACCCCCATGTAAATTAGGGGGCAGGAACAGCACACTTTTCAAAACGTGTTTTTCAGCCGAAATAAACACGTTTTTTCAAACTTTGGAATCCCAGTGTAACTGCCTGGATTAGAAAAGGAAACTGAGTCAGCCTTTAACCCCAGTGTGCAGAAGTTGTCAAAACGTGTTTTCAGCAGAAATAAACACGTTTTGGCAACATTGGTCACCCCCATGTAACTTATGGGGCAAGAACAGCACACTTTTGAAAACGTGTTTTTCATCTAAATAAACGCGTTTTTTAAACTTTGGAATCCCAGTGCAGCTGCCTGGCTAAGAAGAGCACACTAAGTCAGCCCTTAAACCCAGTGTGCAGAAGTTGTCAAAACGTGTTTTTTGGCAGAAATAAACACGTTTTGACAACTTTGGTCACCCTCATGTAACTTATAGGGCAGGAACAGCACACTTTTCAAAACGTGTTTTTCAACCTGAAATTAACGCGTTTTCTCAACCCATGGAATCGCAGTGTAACTGCCTGGCTCAGAAGAGCCCACTGAGTCAGCCCTTAACCCCACTGTGCAGAAATTGTCAAAAACCTGTTTTTCAGCAGAAATAAACACGTTTTGGCAGCTTTGGTCACCCCCATGTAAATTATAGGGCAGGAAAAGCACAGTTTTCAAAACGTGTTTTTCAGCCCGAAATAAACGCGTTTTCTCAGCCCTTGGAATCGCAGTGTAACTGCCTGGCTCAGAAGAGCCCACTGAGTCAGCCCTTAACCCCAGTGTGCAGAAGTTGTCAAAAAGTGTTTTTCAGCAGAAATAAACACGTTTTGGCAACTTTGGTCACCCCCATGTAACTTATGGGGCAGGAACAACACACTTTAAAAAACGTGTTTTTCAGCCCGAAATAAACGCGTTTTCTCAGGCTTTGCAATCCCAGTGTAACTGCCTGGCTCAGAAGAGCCCACTGAGTCAGTCCTTAACCCCAGTGTGCAGAAATTGTCAAAAAGTGTTTTTCAGCAGAAATAAACACGTTTTGGAAACTTTGGTCACCCCCATGTAACTTATGGGGCAGGAACAGCACACTTTTCAAAACGTGTTTTTCATCTAAATAAACACGTTTTTTCAAACTTTGGAATCCCATTGTAACTGCCTGGCTAAGAAGAGCACACTGAGTCAGCCCTTAACCCCAGTGTGCAGAAATTGTCAAAACGTGTTTTTCAGCAGAAATAAACACGATTTGGCAACTTTGATCACCCCCATGTAACTTATAGGGCAGGAACAGCACACTTTTCAAAACGTTTTTTTCAGCCCGAAATAAGCGCGTTTTCTCAGCCCTTGGAATCGCAGTGTAACTCCCTGGCTCAGAAGAGCCCACTGAGTAAGCCCTTAACCCTAGTGTGCAGAAATTGTCAAAACGTGTTTTTCAGCAGAAATAAACACGTTTTGGCAACTTTGGTCACCCCCATGTAACTTATAGGGCAGGAACAGCACACTTTTCAAAATGTGTTTTTCAGCCTGAAATAAACGCGTTTTCTCAACCCTTGGAATCGCAGTGTAACTGCCTGCCTCAGAAGAGCCCACTGAGTCAGCCCTTAACCCCAGTGTGCAGAAATTGTCAAAACGTGTTTTTCAGCAGAAATAAACACGTTTAGGCAACTTTGGTCACCCCCATGTAAATTATAGCGCAGGAACAGCACAGTTTTCAAAACGTGTTTTTCAGCCCGAAATAAACGCGTTTTCTCAGCCCTTGGAATCGCAGTGTAACTGCCTGGCTCAGAAGAGCCCACTGAGTCAGCCCTTAACCCTAGTGTGCAGAAATTGTCAAAACGTCTTTTTCAGTAGAAATAAACACGTTTTGGCAGCTTTGGTCACCCCCATGTAAATTATAGGGCAGGAACAGCACAGTTTTCAAAACGTGTTTTTCAGCCCGAAATAAACGCGTTTTCTCAGCCCTTGGAATCGCAGTGTAACTGCCTGGCTCGGAAGAGCCCACTGAGTCAGCCCTTAACCCCATGTGCAGAAATTGTCAAAACGTGTTTTTCAGGAGAAATAAACACGTTTTTGCAACTTTGGTCACCCCCATGTAACTTTTAGGGCAGGAACAGCACAGTTTTCAAAACCTGTTTTTCAGCAAGAAATAAACGCGTTTTCTCAGCCCTTGGAATCCCACTGTAACTGCCTGGCTCAGAAGAGGCCACTGAGTCAGCCCTTAACCCCAGTGTGCAGAAATTGTCAAAACGTGTTTTCAGCAGAAATAAACACGATTTGGCAACTTTGGTCACCCCCATGTAACTTATTAGGCAGGAACAGCACAGTTTTCAAAACGTGTTTTTCAGCCCAAAATGAACGCGTTTTCTCAGCCCATGGAATCGCAGTGTAACTGCCTGGCTCAGAAGAGCCCACTGAGTAAACCCTTAACCCTAGTGTGCAGAAATTGTCAAAACGTGTTTTTCAGCAGAAATAAACACGTTTTGGCAACTTTGGTCACCCCCATGTAACTTATAGGGCAGGAACAGCACACTTTTCAAAATGTGTTTTTCAGCCTGAAATAAACGCGTTTTCTCAACCCTTGGAAGCGCAGTGTAACTGCCTGGCTCAGAAGAGCCCACTGAGTCAGCCCTTAACCCCAGTGTGCAGAAATTGTCAAAATGTGTTTTCAGCAGAAATAAACACGATTTGGCAACTTTGATCACCCCCATGTAACTTATAGGGCAGGAACAGCACACTTTTCAAAACGTTTTTTTCAGCCCGAAATAAGCGCGTTTTCTAGGCCCTTTGAATCGCAGTGTAACTGCCTGGCTCAGAAGAGCCCACTGAGTAAGCCCTTAACCCTAGTGTGCAGAAATTGTCAAAATGTGTTTTTCAGCAGAAATAAACACGTTTTGGCAACATTGGTCACCCCCATGTAACTTATAGGGCAGGAACAGCACACTTTTCAAAATGTGTTTTTCAGCCTGAAATAAACGCGTTTTCTCAACCCTTGGAATCGCAGTGTAACTGCCTGCCTCAGAAGAGCCCACTGAGTCAGCCCTTAACCCCAGTGTGCAGAAATTGTCAAAACGTGTTTTTCAGCAGAAATAAACACGTTTGGGCAACTTTGGTCACCCCCATGTAAATTATAGCGCAGGAACAGCACAGTTTTCAAAACGTGTTTTTCAGCCCGAAATAAACGCGTTTTCTCAGCCCTTGGAATCGCAGTGTAACTGCCTGGCTCAGAAGAGCCCACTGAGTCAGCCCTTAACCCTAGTGTGCAGAAATTGTTAAAACCTGTTTTTCAGTAGAAATAAACACGTTTTGGCAGCTTTGGTCACCCCCATGTAAATTATAGTGCAGGAACAGCACAGTTTTCAAAACGTGTTTTTCAGCCTGAAATAAACGCGTTTTCTCAACCCTTGGAAGCGCAGTGTAACTGCCTGGCTCAGAAGAGCCCACTGAGTCAGCCCTTAACCCCAGTGTGCAGAAATTGTCAAAATGTGTTTTCAGCAGAAATAAACACGATTTGGCAACTTTGATCACCCCCATGTAACTTATAGGGCAGGAACAGCACACTTTTCAAAACGTTTTTTTCAGCCCGAAATAAGCGCGTTTTCTCAGCCCTTTGAATCGCAGTGTAACTGCCTGGCTCAGAAGAGCCCACTGAGTAAGCCCTTAACCCTAGTGTGCAGAAATTGTCAAAATGTGTTTTTCAGCAGAAATAAACACGTTTTGGCAACTTTGGTCACCCCCATGTAACTTATAGGGCAGGAACAGCACACTTTTCAAAATGTGTTTTTCAGCCTGAAATAAACGCGTTTTCTCAACCCTTGGAATCGCAGTGTAACTGCCTGCCTCAGAAGAGCCCACTGAGTCAGCCCTTAACCCCAGTGTGCAGAAATTGTCAAAACGTGTTTTTCAGCAGAAATAAACACGTTTGGGCAACTTTGGTCACCCCCATGTAAATTATAGCGCAGGAACAGCACAGTTTTCAAAACGTGTTTTTCAGCCCGAAATAAACGCGTTTTCTCAGCCCTTGGAATCGCAGTGTAACTGCCTGGCTCAGAAGAGCCCACTGAGTCAGCCCTTAACCCTAGTGTGCAGAAATTGTTAAAACCTGTTTTTCAGTAGAAATAAACACGTTTTGGCAGCTTTGGTCACCCCCATGTAAATTATAGTGCAGGAACAGCACAGTTTTCAAAACGTGTTTTTCAGCCCGAAATAAACGCGTTTTCTCAGCCCTTGGAATCGCAGTGTAACTGCCTGGCTCAGAAGAGCCCACTGAGTCAGCCCTTAACCCCAGTGTGCAGAAATTGTCAAAACGTGTTTTTCAGCAGAAATAAACACGTTTTGGCAACTTTGGTCACCCCCATGTAACTTATAGGGCAGGAACAGCACAGTTTTCAAAACGTGTTTTTCAGCACGAAATAAACGCGTTTTCTCAGCCCTTGGAATCGCAGTGTAACTGCCTGGCTCAGAAGAGCCCACTGAGTCAGCCCTTAACCCCAGTGTGCAGAAATTGTCAAAACGTGTTTTTCAGCAGAAATAAACACGTTTTGGCAACTTTGGTCACCCCCATGTAACTTATAGGGCAGGAACAGCACACTTTTCAAAACGTGTTTTTCAGCCCGAAATAAACGCGTTTTCTCAGCCCTTGGAATCGCAGTGTAACTGCCTGGCTCAGAAGAGCCCTCTGAGTCAGCCCTTAACCCCAGTGTGCAGAAATTGTCAAAACGTGTTTTTCAGCAGAAATAAACGCGTTTTGACAACTTTGGTCACCCCCTTGTAACTTATAGGGCAGGAACAGCACAGTTTTCAAAACGTGTTTTTCAGCACGAAATAAACGCGTTTTCTCAGCCCTTGGAATCCCAGTGTAACTGCCTGGCTCAGAAGAGGCCACTGAGTCAGCCCTTAACCCCAGTGTGCAGAAATTGCCAAAACGTGTTTTTCAGCAGAAATAGACACGTTTTGGCAACTTTGGTCACCCCCATGTAACTTATAGGGCAGGAACAGCACACTTTTCAAAATGTGTTTTTCAGCCTGAAATAAACGCGTTTTCTCAACCCTTGGAATCGCAGTGTAACTGCCTGGCTCAGAAGAGCCCACTGAGTCAGCCCTTAACCCCAGTGTGCAGAAATTGTCAAAACGTGTTTTTCAGCAGAAATAAACACGTTTTGACAACTTTGGTCACCCCCATGTAACTTATAGGGCAGGAACCGCACCCATTTCAAAACGTGTTTTTCAGCCCGAAATAAACGCGTTTTCTCAGCCCTTGGAATCGCAGTGTAACTGCCTGGCTCAGAAGAGCCCACTGAGTCAGCCCTTAACCCCATGTGCAGAAATTGTCAAAACGTGTTTTTCAGGAGAAATAAACACGTTTTTGCAACTTTGGTAACCCCCATGTAACTTTTAGGGCAGGAACAGCACAGTTTTCAAAACGTGTTTTTCAGCACGAAATAAACGCGTTTTCTCAGCCCTTGGAATCGCAGTGTAACTGCCTAGCTCAGAAGAGCCCACTGAGTCAGCCCTTAACCCCAGTGTGCAGAAATTGTCAAAACGTGTTTTTCACCAGAAATAAACACGTTTTGGCAACTTTGGTCACCCCCATGTAACTTATAGGGCAGGAACAGCACACTTTTCAGAACGTGTTTTTCAGCCCGAAATAAACGCGTTTTCTCAGCCCTTGGAATCGCAGTGTAACTGCCTGGCTCAGAAGAGCCCTCTGAGTCAGCCCTTAACCCCAGTGTGCAGAAATTGTCAAAACGTGTTTTTCAGCAGAAATAAACGCGTTTTGACAACTTTGGTCACCCCCATGTAACTTATAGGGCAGGAACAGCATAGTTTTCAAAACGTGTTTTTCAGCACGAAATAAACGCGTTTTCTCAGCCCTTGGAATCGCAGTGTAACTGCCTGGCTCAGAAGAGCCCACTGAGTCAGCCCTTAACCCCAGTGTGCAGATATTGTCAAAACGTGTTTTTCAGCAGAAATAAACACGTTTTGGCAACTTTGGTCACCCCCATGTAACTTATAAGGCAGTAACAGCACACTTTTCAAAACGTGTTTTTCAGCCTGAAATAAACGCGTTTTCTCAACCCTTGGAATCGCAGTGTAACTGCCTGCCTCAGAAGAGCCCACTGAGTCAGCCCTTAACCCCAGTGGGAAGAAGTTGTCAAAACGTTCTTTTCAGCAGAAATAAACACGTTTTGGCAACTTTGGTCACCCCCATGTAACATAGGGCAGGAACAGCACAGTTTTCAAAACGTGTTTTTCAGCACGATATAAACGCATTTTCTCAGCCCTTGGAATCGCAGTGTAACTGCCTGGCTCAGAAGAGCCCTCTGAGTCAGCCCTTAACCCCAGTGTGCAGAAATTGTCAAAACGTGTTTTTCAGCAGAAATAAACACGTTTTGGCAACTTTGGTCACCCCATGTAACTTATAGGGCAGGAACAGCACACTTTTCAAAACGTGTTTCTCAGCCCGAAATAAACGCGTTTTCTCAGCCCTTGGAATCGCAGTGTAACTGCCTGGCTCAGAAGAGTCCACTGAGTCAGCCCTTAACCCCAGTGTGCAGAAATTGTCAAAAAGTGTTTTTCAGCAGAAATAAACACGTTTGGAAAACTTTGGTCACCCCCATGTAACTTATAGGGCAGGAACAGCACAGTTTTCAAAACGTGTTTTACATCCCGAAATAAACGCGTTTTCTCACACCTTGGAATCGCAGTGTAACTGCCTGGCTCAGAAGAGCCCACTGAGTCAGCCCTTAACCCCAGTGTGCAGAAATTGTCAAAACCTGTTTTTCAGCAGAAATAAACACGTTTTGGCAACTTTGGTCACCCCCATGTAACTTACAGGGCAGGAAGAGCACAGTTTTCAAAACGTGTTTTTCAGCCCAAAATAAACACGTTTTCTCAGCCCTTGGAATCGCAGTGTAACTGCCTGGCACAGAAGAGCCCACTGAGACAGCCCTTAACCCCAGTGGGCAGAAGTTGTCAAAACGTGCTTTTCAGCAGAAATAAACACGTTTTGGCAACTTTGGTAACCCTCATGTAAATTAGGGGGCAGGAACAGCACCCTTTTCAAAACGTGTTTTTCAGCCCGAAATAAACGCGTTTTCTCAGGCTTTTCAATCCCAGTGTAACTGCCTGGCTCAGAAGAGCCCACTGAGTCAGCCCTTAACCCCAGTGTGCAGAAATTGTCAAAAAGTGTTTTTCAGCAGAAATAAACACGTTTGGAAAACTTTGATCACCCCCATGTAACTTATAGGGCAGGAACAGCACACTTTTCAAAACGTTTTTTTCAGCCCGAAATAAGCGCGTTTTCTCAGCCCTTGGAATCGCAGTGTAACTGCCTGGCTCAGAAGAGCCCACTGAGTCAGCCCTTAACCCCAGTGTGCAGAAATTGTCAAAACGTGTTTTTCAGCAGAAATAAACACGTTTGGGCAACTTTGGTCACCCCCATGTAAATAATAGCACTGGAACAGCACAGTTTTCAAAACGTGTTTTTCAGCCCGAAATAAACGCGTTTTCTCAGCCCTTGGAATCCCAGTGTAACTGCCTGGCTCAGAAGAGGCCACTGAGTCAGCCCTTAACCCCAGTGTGCAGAAATTGCCAAAACGTGTTTTTCAGCAGAAATAGACACGTTTTGACAACTTTGGTCACCCCCATGTAACTTATTGGGCAGGAACAGCACAGTTCTCAAAACGTGTTTTTCAGCCCAAAATGAACGCGTTTTCTCAGCCCTTGGAATCGCAGTGTAAGTGCCTGGCTCAGAAGAGCCCACTGAGCAAGCCCTTAACCCTAGTGTGCAGAAATTGTCAAAACCTGTTTTTCAGTAGAAATAAACACGTTTTGGCAGCTTTGGTCACCCCCATGTAAATTATAGGGCAGGAACAGCACAGTTTTCAAAACGTGTTTTTCAGCCCGAAATAAACGCGTTTTCTCAGCCCTTGGAATCGCAGTGTAACTGCCTGGCTCGGAAGAGCCCACTGAGTCAGCCCTTAACCCCATGTGCAGAAATTGTCAAAACGTGTTTTTCAGGAGAAATAAACACGTTTTTGCAACTTTGGTCACCCCCATGTAACTTTTAGGGCAGGAACAGCACAGTTTTCAAAACGTGTTTTTCAGCACGAAATAAACGCGTTTTCTCAGCCCTTGGAATCGCAGTGTAACTGCCTGGCTCAGAAGAGCCCACTGAGTCAGCCCTTAACCCCAGTGTGCAGAAATTGTCAAAACGTGTTTTTCAGCAGAAATAAACAGGTTTTGGCAACTTTGGTCACCCCCATGTAAATAATAGCACAGGAACCGCACAGTTTTCAAAACGTATTTTTCAGCCCGAAATAAACGCGTTTTCTCAGCCCTTGGAATCCCAGTGTAACTGCCTGGCTCAGAAGAGGCCACTGAGTCAGCCCTTAACCCCAGTGTGCAGAAATTGCCAAAACGTGTTTTTCAGCAAAAATAGACACGTTTTGGCAACTTTGGTCGCCCCCATGTAACTTATTAGGCAGGAACAGCACAGTTTTCAAAACGTGTTTTTCAGCCCAAAATGAACGCGTTTTCTCAGCCCATGGAATCGCAGTGTAACTGCCTGCCTCAGAAGAGCCCACTGAGTCAGCCCTTAACCCCTTTGTGCAGAAATTGTCAAAACGTGTTTTTCAGCAGAAATAAACACGTTTGGGCAACTTTGGTCACCCCCATGTAAATTATAGCGCAGGAACAGCACAGTTTTCAAAACGTGTTTTTCAGCACGAAATAAAAGCGTTTTCCTAGCCCTTGGAATCGCAGTGTAACTGCCTGGCTCAGAAGAGCCCACTGAGTCAGCCCTTAACCCTAGTGTGCAGAAATTGTCAAAACCTGTTTTTGAGTAGAAATAAACACGTTTTGGCAGCTTTGGTCACCCCCATGTAAATTATAGGGCAGGAACAGCACAGTTTTCAAAACGTGTTTTTCAGCCCGAAATAAACGCGTTTTCTCAGCCCTTGGAATCGCAGTGTAACTGCCTGGCTCAGAAGAGCCCACTGAGTCAGCCCTTAACCCCTTGTGCAGAAATTGTCAAAACGTGTTTTTCAGGAGAAATAAACACGTTTTTGCAACTTTGGTAACCCCCATGTAACTTTTAGGGCAGGAACAGCACAGTTTTCAAAACGTGTTTTTCAGCACGAAATAAACGCGTTTTCTCAGCCCTTGGAATCGCAGTGTAACTGCCTAGCTCAGAAGAGCCCACTGAGTAGGCCCTTAACCCCAGTGTGCAGAAATTGTCAAAACGTGTTTTTCAGCAGAAATAAACACGTTTTGGCAACTTTGGTCACCCCCATGTAACTTATAGGGCAGGAACAGCACACTTTTCAAAACGTGTTTTTCAGCCCGAAATAAACGCGTTTTCTCAGCTCTTGGAATCGCAGTGTAACTGCCTGGCTCAGAAGAACCCTCTGAGTCAGCCCTTAACCCCAGTGTGCAGAAATTGTCAAAACGTGTTTTTCAGCAGAAATAAACGCGTTTTGACAACTTTGGTCACCCCCATGTAACTTATAGGGCAGGAACAGCATAGTTTTCAAAACGTGTTTTTCAGCACGAAATAAACGCGTTTTCTCAGCCCTTGGAATCGCAGTGTAACTGTCTGGCTCAGAAGAGCCCACTGAGTCAGCCCTTAACCCCAGTGTGCAGAAATTGTCAAAACGTGTTTTTCAGCAGAAATAAACAGGTTTTGGCAACTTTGGTCACCCCCATGTAAATTAGGGGGCAGGAACAGCACCCTTTTCAAAACGCGTTTTTCAGCCCTAAATAAACGCGTTTTCTCAACCCTTGGAATCGCAGTGTAACTGCCTGCCTCAGAAGAGCCCACTGAGTCAGCCCTTAACCCCAGTGGGCAGAAGTTGTCAAAACGTTCTTTTCAGCAGAAATAAACACGTTTTGGCAACTTTGGTCACCCCCATGTAACATAGGGCAGGAACAGCACAGTTTTCAAAACGTGTTTTTCAGCCCGAAATAAACGCGTTTTCTCAGCCCTCGGAATCGCAGTGTAACTGCCTGGCACAGAAGACTCCACTGAGTCAGCCCTTAACCCCAGTGTGCAGAAATTGTCAAAACGTGTTTTTCTGCAGAAATAAACACGTTTGGAAAACTTTGGTCACCCCCATGTAACTTATAGGGCAGGAACAGCACAGTTTTCAAAACGTGTTTTTCAGCCCGAAATAAACGCGTTTTCTCAGCCCTTGGAATCGCAGTGTAACTGCCTGGCTCAGAAGAGCCCACTGAGTCAGCCCTTAACCCCAGGGTGCAGAAATTTTCAAAACGTTCTTTTCTTCAGAAATAAACACGTTTTGGCAACTTTGGTCACCCCCATGTAACTTATGGGGCAGAAACAGCACACTTTTTAAAACGTGTTTTTCAGCCGCAATAAACGCGTTTTTTTCAAACTTTGGAATCCCAGTGTAACTGCCTGGCTCAGAAGAGCACACTGAGACAGCCCTTAACCCCAGTGTGCAGAAGTTGTCAAAACGTGTTTTTCAGCAGAAATAAAGACATTTTGGAACATTGGTCATCCCCATGTAACTTATGGGGCAGGAACAGCACACTTTTCAAAACGTGTTTTTCAGCCCGAAATAAACGCGTTTTCTCTGCCTTCGGAATCCCAGTGTAACTGCTGGCTCAGAAGAGCCCACTGAGTGAGCCCTTAACCCCAGTGTGCAGATGTTGTCAAAACGTGTTTTTCAGCAGAAGTAAACACGTTTTGGCAACTTTGGTCACCCCCATGTAACTTACAGGGCAGGAACAGCACACTTTTCAAAACGTGTTCTTCAGTCGAAATAAACGCTTTTTTTCAAACTTTGGAATCCCATTGTAACTGCCTGGATTAGAAAAGCAAACTGAATCAGCCCTTAACCCCAGTGTACAGAAGTTGTCAAAAAGTGTTTTCGGTAGAAATAAACACGTTTTGGAAACATTGGTCACCCCCATGTAACTTATGGGGTAAGAACAGCACACATTTGAAAACGTGTTTTTCATCTGAATAAACACGTTTTTTAAACTTTGGAATCCCAGTGTAGCTGCCTGGCTAAGAAGAGCACACTAAGTCAGCCCTTAAACCCAGTGTGCAGAAGTTGTCAAAACGTGTTTTTCGGCAGAAATAAACACGTTTTGGCAACTTTGGTCACCCCCATGTAACTTATGGGGCAGAAACAGCACACTTTTCAAAACGTGTTTTTTAGCAGAAATAAACGTGTTTCTTCAAACTTTTGAATCCCAGTTTAGCTGCCTGGCTAAGAAGAGCACATTAAGTCAGACCTTAAACCCAGTGTGCAGATGTTGTCAAAACATGTTTTCCGGCAGAAATAAACATGTTTTGGCAACTTTGGTCACCCCCATGTAACTTATGGGGCAGGAACAGCACACTTTTTAAAACGTGTTTTTCAGCCGCAATAAACGCGGTTTTTTCATACTTTGGAATCCCATTGTAACTGCCTGGCTCAGAAGAGCACACTGAGACAGCCCTTAACCCCAGTGTGCAGAAGTTGTCAAAACGTGCTTTTCGGCAGAAATAAACACATTTTGGCAACTTTGGTCACCCCCATGTAACTTATGGGGCAGGAACAGCACACTTTTCAAAACGTGTTTTTCATCTAAATAATCGCGTTTTTTCAAACTTTGGAATCCCAGTGTAACTGCCTGGCTCAGAAGAGCGCACTGAGTCAGCCCTTAACCCCAGTGTGCAGATGTTGTCAAAATGTGTTTTTCAGCAGAAATAAATACGTTTTGGCAACTTTGGTAACCCCCATGTAACTTATGTGGCAGGAACAACACACTTTTCAAAACGTGTTTTTCAGCCGAATTAAACGCCTTTTTTCAAACTTTGGAATCCAAGTGTAAATGCCTGGCTAAGAAGAGCACACTGAGACAGCCCTTAACCCCAGTGTGCAAAAGTTTTTAAAACGTGTTTTTCGGCAGAAATAAACACATTTTGGCAACTTTGGTCACCCCCATGTAAATTATGGGGCAGGAACAGCACACTTTTCAAAACGTGTTTTTTAGCAGAAATAAATGTATTTTTTCAAACTTTTGAATCCCAGTGTAACTGCCTGGCTCAGAAGAGCACACTGAGTCAGCACTTTACCCTAGTGTGGAGAAGTTGTCAAAACGTGTTTTCGGCAGAAATAAACACGTTTTGGAAACATTGGTCACCCCCATGTAAATTATGGGGCAAGAACAGCACACTTTTCAAAACGTGTTTTTCATCTAAATAAACGCGTTTTTTAAACTTTGGAATCCCAGTGTAGCTGCCTGGCTAAGAAGAGCATACTAAGTCAGCCCATAAACCCAGTGTGCAGAAGTTGTCAAAACGTGTTTTTCGGCAGAAATAAACACGTTTTGGCAACTTTGGTCACCCCCATGTAACTTATGGGGCAGAAACAGCACACTTTTCAAAACGTGTTTTTTAGCAGAAATAAACGTGTTTCTTCAAACTTTTGAATCCCAGTTTAGCTGCCTGGCTAAGAAGAGCACATTAAGTCAGACCTTAAACCCAGTGTGCAGATGTTGTCAAAACATGTTTTCCGGCAGAAATAAACATGTTTTGGCAGCTTTGGTCACCCCCATGTAACTTATGGGGCAGGAACAGCACACTTTTTAAAACGTGTTTTTCAGCCGCAATAAACGCGTTTTTTTCATACTTTGGAATCCCATTGTAACTGCCTGGCTCAGAAGAGCACACTGAGACAGCCCTTAACCCCAGTGTGCAGAAGTTGTCAAAACGTGCTTTTCGGCAGAAATAAACACATTTTGGCAACTTTGGTCACCCCCATGTAACTTATGGGGCAGGAACAGCACACTTTTCAAAACGTGTTTTTTAGCAGAAATAAATGTATTTTTTCAAACTTTTGAATCCCAGTGTAACTGCCTGGCTCAGAAGAGCACACTGAGTCAGCACTTTACCCTAGTGTGTTGAAGTTGTCAAAACGTGTTTTTCAGCAGAAATAAAGACTTTTTGGAAACTTTGGTCACCCCCATGTAACTTATGGGGCAGGAACAGCACACTTTTCAAAATGTGTTTTTCAGCCCGAATTAAACGCGTTTTCTCAGCCTTTGGAATCCCAGTGTAACTGCCTGGCTCAGAAGAGCCCACTGAGTCAGCCCTTAACCCTAGTGTGCAGAAGTTGTCAAAATGTGTTTTTCAGCAGAAATAAACATGTTTTGGCAACTTTGGAACCCCCATGTAACTTATGCGGCAGTAACAGCACACTTTTCAAAACGTGTTTTTCATCCCGAAATAAACGCGTTTTTTCAAACTTTGGAATCCCAGTGTAACTGCCTGGATTAGAAAAGCAAACTGAGTCAGCCCTTAACCCCAGTGTACAGAAGTTGTCAAAATGTGTTTTCGGCAGAAATAAACACGTTTTGGAAACATTGGTCACCCCCATGTAACTTATGGGGCAAGAACAGCACACTTTTGAAAACGTGTTTTTCATCTAAATAAACGCGTTTTTTAAACTTTGGAATCCCAGTGTAGCTGCCTGGCTAAGAAGAGCATACTAAGTCAGCCCATAAACCCAGTGTGCAGAAGTTGTCAAAACGTGTTTTCCGGCAGAAATAAACACGTTTTGGCAACTTTGGTCACCCCCATGTAACTTATGGGGCAGGAACAGCACAGTTTTCAAAACGTGTTTTTTAGCAGAAATAAAGGTGTTTCTTCAATCTTTTGAATCCCAGGTTAGCTGCCTGGCTAAGAAGAGCACACTAAGTCAGCCCTTAAACCCAGTGTGCAGATGTTGTCAAAACGTGTTTTTCGGCAGAAATAAACACGTTTTGGCAACTTTGGTCACCCCCATGTAACTTATGGGGCAGGAACAGCACACTTTTCAAAACGTGTTTTTCAGCCGAGAAAAACACGTTTTTTAAACTTTGGAATGCCAGTGTAGCTGCCTGGCTCAGAAGAGCACACTGAGTCAGCCCTTAACCCCAGTGTGCAGAATTTGTCAAAACGTGTTTATCGGCAGAAATAAACACATTTTGGAAACTTTGGTCACCCCCATGTAACTTATGGGGCAGAAACAGCACACTTTTTAAAACGTGTTTTTCAGCCGCAATAAACGCATTTTTTTCAAACTTTGGAATCCCAGTGTAACTGCCTGGCTCAGAAGAGCACACTGAGACAGCCCTTAACCCCAGTGTGCAGAAGTTGTCAAAACGTGTTTTTCAGCAGAAATAAAGACATTTTGGAACATTGGTCATCCCCATGTAACTTATGGGGCAGGAACAGCACACTTTTCAAAACCTGTTTTTCAGCCCGAAATAAATACGTTTTCTCAGCCCTTGGAATGGCAGTGTAACTGCCTGGCTCAGAAGAGCCCACTGAGTCAGCCCTTAACCCCAGTGTGCAGATGTTGTCAAAACGTGTTTTTCAGCAGAAGTAAACACGTTTTGGCACCTTTGGAACCCCCATGTAACTTATGCGGCAGGAACAGCACACTTTTCAAAACGTGTTTTTCAGCTGAAAAAAACACGTTTTTTAAACTTTGGAATGCCAGTGTAGCTGCCTGGCTCAGAAGAGCACACTGAGTCAGCCCTTAACCCCAGTGTGCAGAAGTTGTCAAAACGTGTTTTTCGGCAGAAATAAACACATTTTGGAACTTTGGTCACCCCCATGTAACTTATGGGGCAGGAACAGCACACTTTTCAAAACGTGTTTTTCAGCCCGAAATAAACGCGTTTTCTCAGCCTTTGGAATCCACGTGTAACTGCCTGGTTCAGAAGAGCCCACTGAGTCAGCCCTTAACCCCAGTGTGCAGAAGTTGTCAAAACGTGTTTTCGGCAGAAATAAACACGTTTTGGCAACATTGGTCACCCCCATGTAACTTATGGTGCAAGAACAGCACACTTTTGAAAACGTGTTTTTCATCTAAATAAACGCGTTTTTTAAACTTTGGAATCCCAGTGTAGCTGCCTGGCTAAGAAGAGCACACTAAGTCAGCCCTTAAAACCAGTGTGCAGAAGTTGTCAAAACGTGTTTTTCGGCAGAAATAAACACGTTTTGGCAACCTTGGTCACCCCCATGTAACTTATAGGGCAGGAACAGCACACTTTTCAAAACTTGTTTTTCAGCCCGAAATAAACGCGTTTTCTCAGCCATTGGAATCGCAGTGTAACTGCCTGGCTCAGAAGAGCCCACTGAGTCAGCCCTTAACCCCAGTGTGCAGAAATTGTCAAAACGTGTTTTTCAGCAGAAATAAACACGTTTTGGCAACTTTGGTCACCCCCATGTAACTTATAGGGCAGGAACAGCACACTTTTCAAAACGTGTTTTTCAGCCTGAAATAAACGCGTTTTCTCAGCCCATGGAATCGCAGTGTAACTGCCTGGCTCAGAAGAGCCCACTGAGTCAGCCCTTAACCCCAGTGTGCAGATGTTGTCTAAACGTGTTTTTCAGCAGAAATAAAAACATTTTGGCAACTTTGGTCACCCCCATGTAACTTATAGGGCAGGAACACCACACTTTTCAAAATGTGTTTTTCAGCCCGGAATAAACGCGTTTTCTCAGCCCATGGAAACGCAGTGTAACTGCCTGGCTCAGAAGAGCACACTGAGACAGCCCTTAACCCCAGTGTGCAGAAGTTGTCAAAACGTGTTTTTCAGCAGAAATAAAGACATTTTGGAACTTTGGTCACCCCCATGTAACTTATGGGGCAGGAACAGCACACTTTTCAAAACCTGTTTTTCAGCCCGAAATAAATGCGTTTTCTAAGCCTTTGGAATCCCAGTGTAACTGCCTGGCTCAGAAGAGCCCATTGAGTCATCCCTTAACCCCAATGGGCAGAAGTTGTCAAAACGTGTTTTTAGGCAGAAATAAACACGTTTTGGCAACTTTGGTCACCCCCATGTAACTTACGGGGCAGGAACAGCACACTTTTCAAAACCTGTTTTTCAGCCCGGAATAAACGCGTTTTCTCAGCCCATGGAATCGCAGTTTAACTGCCTGGCTCAGAAGAGCACACTGAGACAGCCCTTAACCCCAGTGTGCAGAAGTTGTCAAAACGTGTTTTTCAGCAGAAATAAAGACATTTTGGAACTTTGGTCACCCCCATGTAACTTATGGGGCAGGAACAGCACACTTTTCAAAACCTGTTTTTCAGCCCGAAATAAATGCGTTTTCTCAGTCTTTGGAATCCCAGTGTAACTGCCTGGCTCAGAAGAGCCCACTGAGTCAGCCCTTAACCCCAGTGTGCAGATGATGTCAAAACGTGTTTTTCAGCAGAAGTAAACACGTTTTGGCACCTTTGGAACCCCCATGTAACTTATGCGGCAGGAACAGCACACTTTTCAAAACGTGTTTTTCAGCTGAAAAAAACACGTTTTTTAAACTTTGGAATGCCAGTGTAGCTGCCTGGCTCAGAAGAGCACACTGAGTCAGCCCTTAACCCCAGTGTGCAGAAGTTGTCAAAACGTGTTTTTCGGCAGAAATAAACATATTTTGGAACTTTGGTCACCCCCATGTAACTTATGGGGCAGGAACAGCACACTTTTCAAAACGTGTTTTTCAGCCCGAAATAAACGCGTTTTCTCAGCCTTTGGAATCCCCGTGTAACTGCCTGACTCAGAAGAGCCCACTGAGTCAGCCCTTAACCCCAGTGTGCAGAAGTTGTCAAAACGTGTTTTCGGCAGAAATAAACACGTTTTGGCAACTTTGGTCACCCCCATGTAACTTATAGGGCAGGAACAGCAGAGTTTTCAAAACGTGTTTTTCAGCCTGAAATAAACTCGTTTTCTCAGCCCTTGGAATCGCAGTGTAACTGCCTGGCTCTGAAGAGCCCACTGAGTCAGCCCTTTACCCCAGTGTGCAGATGTTGTCTAAACGTGTTTTTCAGCAGAAATAAACACATTTTGGCAACTTTGGTCACCCCCATGTAACTTATAGGGCAGGAACACCACACTTTTCAAAATGTGTTTTTCAGCCCGGAATAAACGCGTTTTCTCAGCCCATGGAAACGCAGTGTAACTGCCTGGCTCAGAAGAGCACACTGAGACAGCCCTTAACCCCAGTGTGCAGAAGTTGTCAAAACGTGTTTTTCAGCAGAAATAAAGACATTTTGGAACTTTGGTCACCCCCATGTAACTTATGGGGCAGGAACAGCACACTTTTCAAAACCTGTTTTTCAGCCCGAAATAAATGCGTTTTCTAAGCCTTTGGAATCCCAGTTTAACTGCCTGGCTCAGAAGAGCCCACTGAGTCATCCCTTAACCCCAATGGACAGAAATTGTCAAAACGTGTTTTTAGGCAGAAATAAACACGTTTTGGCAACTTTGGTCACCCCCATGTAACTTACGGGGCAGGAACAGCACACTTTTCAAAACGTGTTTTTCAGCCCGAAATGAACGCGTTTTCTCAGACCTTGGAATCGCAGTGTAACTGCCTGGCTCAGAAGAGCCCACTGAGTCAGCCCTTAACCCCAGTGTGCAGATGTTGTCAAAACGTGTTTTTCAGCAGAAATAAACACATTTTGGCAACTTTGGTCACCCCCATGTAACTTATAGGGCAGGAACAGCACACTTTTCAAAATGTGTTTTTCAGCCCGGAATAAACGCGTTTTCTCAGCCCATGGAATCGCAGTGTAACTGCCTGGCTCAGAAGAGCCCACTGAGTCAGCCCTTAACCCCAGTGTGCAGAGGTTGTCAAAACATGCTTTTCAGCAGAAATAAACACGTTTTGGCAACTTTGGTCACCCCCATGTAAATTAGGGGGCAGGAACAGCACCCTTTTCAAAACGTGTTTTTCAGACCGAAATAAACGCGTTTTCTCAGCCCTTGGAATGGCAGTGTACCTGCCTGGCTCAGAAGAGCCCACTGAGTCAGCCCTTAACCCCAGTGTGCAGATGATGTCAAAACGTGTTTTTCAGCAGAAGTAAACACGTTTTGGCACCTTTGGAACCCCCATGTAACTTATGCGGCAGGAACAGCACACTTTTCAAAACGTGTTTTTCAGCTGAAAAAAACACGTTTTTTAAACTTTGGAATGCCAGTGTAGCTGCCTGGCTCAGAAGAGCACACTGAGTCAGCCCTTAACCCCAGTGTGCAGAAGTTGTCAAAACGTGTTTTTCGGCAGAAATAAACATATTTTGGAACTTTGGTCACCCCCATGTAACTTATGGGGCAGGAACAGCACACTTTTCAAAACGTGTTTTTCAGATCGAAATAAACGCGTTTTCTCAGCCTTTGGAATCCCCGTGTAACTGCCTGGCTCAGAAGAGCCCACTGAGTCAGCCCTTAACCCCAGTGTGCAGAAGTTGTCAAAACGTGTTTTCGGCAGAAATAAACACGTTTTGGCATCATTGGTCACCCCCATGTAACTTATGGGGCAGGAACAGCACACTTTTCAAAACGTGTTTTTCAGATCGAAATAAACGCGTTTTCTCAGCCTTTGGAATCCCCGTGTAACTGCCTGGCTCAGAAGAGCCCACTGAGTCAGCCCTTAACCCCAGTGTGCAGAAGTTGTCAAAACGTGTTTTCGGCAGAAATAAACACGTTTTGGCATCATTGGTCACCCCCATGTAACTTATGGGGCAGGAACAGCACACTTTTCAAAACTTGTTTTTCAGCCCGAAATAAACACGTTTTCTCAGCCTTTGGAATCGCAATGTAACTGCCTGGCTCAGAAGAGCCCACTGAGTCAGCCCTTAACCCCAGTGTGCAGAAATTGTCAAAACGTGTTTTTCAGCAGAAATAAACACGTTTTGGCAACTTTGGTCACCCCCATGTAACTTACAGGGCAGGAACAGCACACTTTTCAAAACGTGTTTTTCAGCCCGAAATAAACGCGTTTTCTCAGCCCTTGGAATCGCAGTGTAACTGCCTGGCTCAGAAGAGCACACTGAGACAGCCCTTAACCCCAGTGTGCAGAAGTTGTCAAAACGTGTTTTTCAGCAGAAATAAAGACATTTTGGAACTTTGGTCACCCCCATGTAACTTATGGGGCAGGAACAGCACACTTTTCAAAACCTGTTTTTCAGCCCGAAATAAATGCGTTTTCTCAGCCTTTGGAATCCCAGTGTAACTGCCTGGCTCAGAAGAGCCCACTGAGTCAGCCCTTAACCCCAGTGAGCAGAGGTTGTCAAAACATGCTTTTCAGCAGAAATAAACACGTTTTGGCAACTTTGGTCACCCCCATGTAAATTAGGGGGCAGGAACAGCACCCTTTTCAAAACGTGTTTTTCAGCCCGAAATAAACGCGTTTTCTCAGCCCTTGGAATCGCAGTGTAACTGCCTGGCTCTGAAGAGCCCACTGAGTCAGCCCTTAACCCCAGAGTGCAGAAATTGTCAAAACGTATTTTTCAGCAGAAATAAACACGTTCTGGCAACTTTATCACCCCCATGTAACTTATAGGGCAGGAACAGCACACTTTTCAAAACGTGTTTTTCAGCCCGAAATAAACGCGTTTTCACAGCCCATGGAATCGCAGTGTAACTGCCTGGCTCAGAAGAGCCCACTGAGTCAGCCCTTAACCCCAGTGTGCAGATGTTGTCTAAACGTGTTTTTCAGCAGAAATAAACACATTTTGGCAACTTTGGTCACCCCCATGTAACTTATAGGGCAGGAACAGCACACTTTTCAAAACGTGTTTTTCAGCCCGAAATAAACGCTTTTTCTCAGCCCTTGGAATCGCAGTGTAACTGCCTGGCTCAGAAGAGCCCACTGAGTCAGCCCTTAACCCCACTGTTTGTGCAGAAATTGTCAAAAACCTGTTTTTAAGCAGAAATAAACACGTTTTGGCAGCTTTGGTCACCCCCATGTAAATTATAGGGCAGGAACAGCACAGTTTTCAAAACGTGTTTTTCAGCCCGAAATAAACGCGTTTTCTAAGCCCTTGGAATCGCAGTGTAACTGCCTGGCTCAGAAGAGCCCACTGAGTCAGCCCTTAACCCCAATGTGCAGATGTTGTCTAAACGTGTTTTTCAGCAGAAATAAAAACATTTTGGCAACTTTGGTCACCCCCATGTAACTTATAGGGCAGGAACACCACACTTTTCAAAATGTGTTTTTCAGCCCGGAATAAACGCGTTTTCTCAGCCCATGGAAACGCAGTGTAACTGCCTGGCTCAGAAGAGCACACTGAGACAGCCCTTAACCCCAGTGTGCAGAAGTTGTCAAAACGTGTTTTTCAGCAGAAATAAAGACATTTTGGAACTTTGGTCACCCCCATGTAACTTATGGGGCAGGAACAGCACACTTTTCAAAACCTGTTTTTCAGCCCGAAATAAATGCGTTTTGTAAGCCTTTGGAATCCCAGTGTAACTGCCTGGCTCAGAAGAGCCCATTGAGTCATTCCTTAACCCCAATGGGCAGAAGTTGTCAAAACGTGTTTTTAGGCAGAAATAAACACGTTTTGGCAACTTTGGTCACCCCCATGTAACTTACGGGGCAGGAACAGCACACTTTTCAAAACGTGTTTTTCAGCCCGAAATAAACGCGTTTTCTCAGCCTTTGGAATCGCAGTGTAACTGCCTGGCTCAGAAGAGCCCACTGAGTCAGCCCTTAACCCCAGTGTGCAGAAATTGTCAAAACGTGTTTTTCAGCAGAAATAAACACGTTTTGGCAACTTTGGTCACCCCCATGTAACTTACAGGGCAGGAACAGCACACTTTTCAAAAAGTGTTTTTCAGCCCGAAATAAACGCGTTTTCTAAGCCCTTGGAATCGCAGTGTAACTGCCTGGCTCAGAAGATCGCTCTGAGTCAGCCGTTAACCCCAGTGTGCAGAAATTGTCAAAACGTGTTTTTCAGCAGAAATAAACACGTTTTGGCAACTTTGGTCACCCCCATGTAACTTATAGGGCAGGAACAGCACAGTTTTCAAAACGTGTTTTTCAGCCCGAAATAAACGCTTTTTCTCAGCCCTTGGAATCGCAGTGTAACTGCCTGGCTCTGAAGAGCCCACTGAGTCAGCCCTTAACCCCAGTGTGCAGATATTGTCAAAACGTGTTTTTCAGCAGAAGTAAACACGTTTTGGCACCTTTGGAACCCCCATGTAACTTATGCGGCAGGAACAGCACACTTTTCAAAACGTGTTTTTCAGCTGAAAAAAACACGTTTTTTAAACTTTGGAATGCCAGTGTAGCTGCCTGGCTCAGAAGAGCACACTGAGTCAGCACTTAACCCCAGTGTGCAGAAGTTGTCAAAACGTGTTTTTCGGCAGAAATAAACACGTTTTGGCAACTTTGTCACCCCCATGTAACTTATAGGGCAGGAACAGTACACTTTTCAAATCGTGTTTTTCAGACCGAAATAAACGTGTTTTCTCAGCCCTTGGAATCGCAGTGTAACTGCCTGGCTCTGAAGAGCCCACTGAGTCAGCCCTTAACCCCAGAGTGCAGAAATTGTCAAAACGTGTTTTTCAGCAGAAATAAAAACGTTTTGGCAACTTTGTCACCCCCATGTAACTTATAGGGCAGGAACAGCACACTTTTCAAAACGTGTTTTTCAGCCCGAAATAAACGCGTTTTCTCAGCCCTTGGAATCCCAGTGTAACTGCCTGGCTCAGAAGAGCCCACTGAGTCAGCCCTTAACCCCAGCGTGCAGAAATTGTCAAAACGTGTTTTTCGGCAGAAATAAACACATTTTGGCAACTTTGGTCAGCCCCATGTAACTTATGGGGTAGAAACAGCACACTTTTTAAAACGTGTTTTTCAGCCACAATAAATGCGTTTCTTTCAAACTTTGGAATCCCTGTGTAACTGCCTGGCTCAGAAGAGCCCACTGAGTCAGCCATTAACCCCAGTGGGCAGAAGTTGTCAAAACGTGCTTTTCAGCAGAAATAAACACGTTTTGGCAACTTTGGTCACCCCCATGTAACTTATGGGGCAGGAACAGCACAGTTTTCAAAACGTGTTTTTCAGCCCGAAATAAACGCGTTTTCACAGCCCTTGGAATCGCAGTGTAACTGCCTGGCTCAGAAGAGCCCACTGAGTCAGCCCTTAACCCCAATGTGCAGAAATTGTCAAAACGTGCTTTTCAGCAGAAATAAACACGTTTTGGCAACTTTGGAACCCCCATGTAACTTATGCGGCAGGAACAGCACACTTTTCAAAATGTGTTTTTCAGCCGAAATAAACGCGTCTTTTCAAACTTTGGAATCCCAGTGTAACTGCATGGATTACAAAAGCAAACTGAGTCAGCCCTTAACCCCAGTGTGCAGAAGTTGTCAAACAGTGTTTTCGGCAGAAATAAACACGTTTTGGCAACATTGGTCACCTCCATGTAACTTATGGGGCAGGAGCAGCACCCTTTTCAAAACGTGTTTTTCAGCCCGAAATAAACGCGTTTTCTCAGCCTTTGGAATCCCAGTGTAACTGCTGGCTCAGAAGATCCCACTGAGTCAGCCCTTAACCCCAGTGTGCAGATGTTGTGAAAACGTGTTTTTCAGCAGAAGTAAACACGTGTTGGCAACTTTGGAACCCCCATGTAACTTATGCGGCAAGAAAAGCACACTTTTCAAAACGTGTTTTTCAGCCGAAAAAAAAGCTTTTTTTAAAACTTTGGAATGCCAGTGTAGCTGCCTGGCTCAGAAGACCACACTGAGTTAGCCCTTAACCCCAGTGTGCAGAAGTTGTCAAAACGTGTTTTTCGGCAGAAATAAACACATTTTGGCAACTTTGGTCACCCCCATGTAACTAATGGGGCAGAAACAGCACACTTTTTAAAACGTGTTTTTCAGCCGCAATAAACGCGTTTTTTTCAAAATCTGGAATCCCAGTGTAACTGCCTGGCTCAGAAGAGCCCACTGAGTCAGCCCTTAACCCCAGTGGGCAGAAGTTGTCAAAACTTGCTTTTCAGCAGAAATAAACATGTTTTGGCAACTTTGGTCACCCACATGTAAATTAGGGGGCAGGAACAGCACCCATTTCAAAACGTGTTTTTCAGCCCGAAATAAAAGCGTTTTTTCAGCCTTTTGAATCCCAGTGTAACTGCCTGGCTCAGAAGAGCCCACTGAGTAGGCCCTTAACCCCGGTCTGCAGATGTTGTCAAAACGTGTTTTTCAGGAGAAATAAATACGTTTTGGCAACTTTGGTCACCCCCATGTAACTTATGGGGCAGGAACAACACACTTTTGAAAACGTGTTTTTCATCTAAATAAACGCGTTTTTTAAACTTTGGAATCCCAGTGTTACTGCCTGGATTAGAAAAGCACACTAAGTCAGCCTTTAACCCCAGTGTGCAGAAGTTGTCAAAACATGTTTTCGGCAGAAATAAACACGTTTTGGCAACATTGGTCACCCCCATGTAACTTATGGGGCAAGAACAGCACACTTTTGAAAACGTGTTTTTCATCTAAATAAACGCGTTTTTTAAACTTTGGAATCCCAGTGTAGCTGCCTGGCTCAGAAGAGCCCACTGAGTGAGCCCTTAACCCCAGTGTGTAGATGTTGTCAAAACGTGTTTTTCAGCAGAAGTAAACACGTTTTGGCAACTTTGGTCACCCCCATGTAACTTTTGGGGCAGGAACAGCACACTTTTCAAAACGTGTTTTTCAGCCCGAAATAAACGCGTTTTCTCAGCCTTTGGAATCCCAGTGTAACTGCCTGGCTCAGAAGAGCCCACTGAGTGAGCCCTTAACCCCAGTGTGTAGAAGTTGTCAAAACGTGCTTTTCAGCTGAAATAAACAGGTTTTGGCAACTTTGGTCACCCTCATGTAAATTAGGGGGCAGGAACAGCACCCTTTTCAAAACGTGTTTTTCAGTCCGAAATAAACACGTTTTCTCAGCCTTTGGAATCCCAGTGTAACTGCCTGGCTCAGAAGAGCCCACTGAGTCAGCCCTTAACCCTAGTGTGCAGAAGTTGTCAAAAAGTGTTTTTCAGCAGAAATAAACACGTTTTGGCAACTTTGGTCACCCCCATGTAACTTATGGGGCAGGAACAGCACACTTTTCAAAACGTGTTTTTCATCTGAATAAACGCGTTTTCTCAGCCTTTGGAATCCCAGTGTAACTGCCTGCCTCAGAAGAGCCCACTGAGTCAGCCCTTAACCCCAGTGTGCAGAAGTTGTCAAAATGTGTTTTTCGGCAGAAATAAACACGTTTTGGCAACTTTGGTCACCACCGTGTAACTTATGGGGCAGGAACAAAACACTTTAAAAAACGTGTTTTTCAGCCCGAAATAAACGCGTTTTTTCAGCCTTTTGAATCCCAGTGTAACTGCCTGGCTCAGAAGAGCCCACTGAGTAGGCCCTTAACCCCAGTGTGCAGAAGTTGTCAAAACGTGTTTTTCAGCAGAAATAAACACGTTTTGGCAACTTTGGTCACCCCCATGTAAATTAGGGGGCAGGAACAGCACACTTTTCAAAACGTGTTTTTCAGCCGAAATAAACACGTTTTTTCAAACTTTGGAATCCCAGTGTAACTGCCTGGATTAGAAAAGGAAACTGAGTCAGCCTTTAACCCCAGTGTGCAGAAGTTGTCAAAACGTGTTTTCAGCAGAAATAAACACGTTTTGGCAACATTGGTCACCCCCATGTAACTTATGGGGCAAGAACAGCACACTTTTGAAAACTTTCTTTTTCATCTAAATAAACGCGTTTTTTAAACTTTGGAATCCCAGTGCAGCTGCCTGGCTAAGAAGAGCACACTAAGTCAGCCCTTAAACCCAGTGTGCAGAAGTTGTCAAAACGTGTTTTTTGGCAGAAATAAACACGTTTTGACAACTTTGGTCACCCTCATGTAACTTATAGGGCAGGAACAGCACACTTTTCAAAACGTGTTTTTCAACCTGAAATAAACGCGTTTTCTCAACCCATGGAATCGCAGTGTAACTGCCTGGCTCAGAAGAGCCCACTGAGTCAGCCCTTAACCCCACTGTGCAGAAATTGTCAAAAACCTGTTTTTCAGCAGAAATAAACACGTTTTGGCAGCTTTGGTCACCCCCATGTAAATTATAGGGCAGGAAAAGCACAGTTTTCAAAACGTGTTTTTCAGCCCGAAATAAACGCGTTTTCTCAGCCCTTGGAATCGCAGTGTAACTGCCTGGCTCAGAAGAGCCCACTGAGTCAGCCCTTAACCCCAGTGTGCAGAAGTTGTCAAAAAGTGTTTTTCAGCAGAAATAAACACGTTTTGGCAACTTTGGTCACCCCCATGTAACTTATGGGGCAGGAACAACACACTTTAAAAAACGTGTTTTTCAGCCCGAAATAAACGCGTTTTCTCAGGCTTTGCAATCCCAGTGTAACTGCCTGGCTCAGAAGAGCCCACTGAGTCAGTCCTTAACCCCAGTGTGCAGAAATTGTCAAAAAGTGTTTTTCAGCAGAAATAAACACGTTTTGGAAACTTTGGTCACCCCCATGTAACTTATGGGGCAGGAACAGCACACTTTTCAAAACGTGTTTTTCATCTAAATAAACACGTTTTTTCAAACTTTGGAATCCCATTGTAACTGCCTGGCTAAGAAGAGCACACTGAGTCAGCCCTTAACCCCAGTGTGCAGAAATTGTCAAAACGTGTTTTTCAGCAGAAATAAACACGATTTGGCAACTTATATCACCCCCATGTAACTTATAGGGCAGGAACAGCACACTTTTCAAAACGTTTTTTTCAGCCCGAAATAAGCGCGTTTTCTCAGCCCTTGGAATCGCAGTGTAACTCCCTGGCTCAGAAGAGCCCACTGAGTAAGCCCTTAACCCTAGTGTGCAGAAATTGTCAAAACGTGTTTTTCAGCAGAAATAAACACGTTTTGGCAACTTTGGTCACCCCCATGTAACTTATAGGGCAGGAACAGCACACTTTTCAAAATGTGTTTTTCAGCCTGAAATAAACGCGTTTTCTCAACCCTTGGAATCGCAGTGTAACTGCCTGCCTCAGAAGAGCCCACTGAGTCAGCCCTTAACCCCAGTGTGCAGAAATTGTCAAAACGTGTTTTTCAGCAGAAATAAACACGTTTAGGCAACTTTGGTCACCCCCATGTAAATTATAGCGCAGGAACAGCACAGTTTTCAAAACGTGTTTTTCAGCCCGAAATAAACGCGTTTTCTCAGCCCTTGGAATCGCAGTGTAACTGCCTGGCTCAGAAGAGCCCACTGAGTCAGCCCTTAACCCTAGTGTGCAGAAATTGTCAAAACGTCTTTTTCAGTAGAAATAAACACGTTTTGGCAGCTTTGGTCACCCCCATGTAAATTATAGGGCAGGAACAGCACAGTTTTCAAAACGTGTTTTTCAGCCCGAAATAAACGCGTTTTCTCAGCCCTTGGAATCGCAGTGTAACTGCCTGGCTCGGAAGAGCCCACTGAGTCAGCCCTTAACCCCATGTGCAGAAATTGTCAAAACGTGTTTTTCAGGAGAAATAAACACGTTTTTGCAACTTTGGTCACCCCCATGTAACTTTTAGGGCAGGAACAGCACAGTTTTCAAAACCTGTTTTTCAGCAAGAAATAAACGCGTTTTCTCAGCCCTTGGAATCCCACTGTAACTGCCTGGCTCAGAAGAGGCCACTGAGTCAGCCCTTAACCCCAGTGTGCAGAAATTGTCAAAACGTGTTTTCAGCAGAAATAAACACGATTTGGCAACTTTGGTCACCCCCATGTAACTTATTAGGCAGGAACAGCACAGTTTTCAAAACGTGTTTTTTAGCCCAAAATGAACGCGTTTTCTCAGCCCATGGAATCGCAGTGTAACTGCCTGGCTCAGAAGAGCCCACTGAGTAAACCCTTAACCCTAGTGTGCAGAAATTGTCAAAACGTGTTTTTCAGCAGAAATAAACACGTTTTGGCAACTTTGGTCACCCCCATGTAACTTATAGGGCAGGAACAGCACACTTTTCAAAATGTGTTTTTCAGCCTGAAATAAACGCGTTTTCTCAACCCTTGGAAGCGCAGTGTAACTGCCTGGCTCAGAAGAGCCCACTGAGTCAGCCCTTAACCCCAGTGTGCAGAAATTGTCAAAATGTGTTTTCAGCAGAAATAAACACGATTTGGCAACTTTGATCACCCCCATGTAACTTATAGGGCAGGAACAGCACACTTTTCAAAACGTTTTTTTCAGCCCGAAATAAGCGCGTTTTCTCAGCCCTTTGAATCGCAGTGTAACTGCCTGGCTCAGAAGAGCCCACTGAGTAAGCCCTTAACCCTAGTGTGCAGAAATTGTCAAAATGTGTTTTTCAGCAGAAATAAACACGTTTTGGCAACTTTGGTCACCCCCATGTAACTTATAGGGCAGGAACAGCACACTTTTCAAAATGTGTTTTTCAGCCTGAAATAAACGCGTTTTCTCAACCCTTGGAATCGCAGTGTAACTGCCTGCCTCAGAAGAGCCCACTGAGTCAGCCCTTAACCCCAGTGTGCAGAAATTGTCAAAACGTGTTTTTCAGCAGAAATAAACACGTTTGGGCAACTTTGGTCACCCCCATGTAAATTATAGCGCAGGAACAGCACAGTTTTCAAAACGTGTTTTTCAGCCCGAAATAAACGCGTTTTCTCAGCCCTTGGAATCGCAGTGTAACTGCCTGGCTCAGAAGAGCCCACTGAGTCAGCCCTTAACCCTAGTGTGCAGAAATTGTTAAAACCTGTTTTTCAGTAGAAATAAACACGTTTTGGCAGCTTTGGTCACCCCCATGTAAATTATAGTGCAGGAACAGCACAGTTTTCAAAACGTGTTTTTCAGCCTGAAATAAACGCGTTTTCTCAACCCTTGGAAGCGCAGTGTAACTGCCTGGCTCAGAAGAGCCCACTGAGTCAGCCCTTAACCCCAGTGTGCAGAAATTGTCAAAATGTGTTTTCAGCAGAAATAAACACGATTTGGCAACTTTGATCACCCCCATGTAACTTATAGGGCAGGAACAGCACACTTTTCAAAACGTTTTTTTCAGCCCGAAATAAGCGCGTTTTCTCAGCCCTTTGAATCGCAGTGTAACTGCCTGGCTCAGAAGAGCCCACTGAGTAAGCCCTTAACCCTAGTGTGCAGAAATTGTCAAAATGTGTTTTTCAGCAGAAATAAACACGTTTTGGCAACTTTGGTCACCCCCATGTAACTTATAGGGCAGGAACAGCACACTTTTCAAAATGTGTTTTTCAGCCTGAAATAAACGCGTTTTCTCAACCCTTGGAATCGCAGTGTAACTGCCTGCCTCAGAAGAGCCCACTGAGTCAGCCCTTAACCCCAGTGTGCAGAAATTGTCAAAACGTGTTTTTCAGCAGAAATAAACACGTTTGGGCAACTTTGGTCACCCCCATGTAAATTATAGCGCAGGAACAGCACAGTTTTCAAAACGTGTTTTTCAGCCCGAAATAAACGCGTTTTCTCAGCCCTTGGAATCGCAGTGTAACTGCCTGGCTCAGAAGAGCCCTCTGAGTCAGCCCTTAACCCCAGTGTGCAGAAATTGTCAAAACGTGTTTTTCAGCAGAAATAAACGCGTTTTGACAACTTTGGTCACCCCCTTGTAACTTATAGGGCAGGAACAGCACAGTTTTCAAAACGTGTTTTTCAGCACGAAATAAACGCGTTTTCTCAGCCCTTGGAATCCCAGTGTAACTGCCTGGCTCAGAAGAGGCCACTGAGTCAGCCCTTAACCCCAGTGTGCAGAAATTGCCAAAACGTGTTTTTCAGCAGAAATAGACACGTTTTGGCAACTTTGGTCACCCCCATGTAACTTATAGGGCAGGAACAGCACACTTTTCAAAATGTGTTTTTCAGCCTGAAATAAACGCGTTTTCTCAACCCTTGGAATCGCAGTGTAACTGCCTGGCTCAGAAGAGCCCACTGAGTCAGCCCTTAACCCCAGTGTGCAGAAATTGTCAAAACGTGTTTTTCAGCAGAAATAAACACGTTTTGACAACTTTGGTCACCCCCATGTAACTTATAGGGCAGGAACCGCACCCATTTCAAAACGTGTTTTTCAGCCCGAAATAAACGCGTTTTCTCAGCCCTTGGAATCGCAGTGTAACTGCCTGGCTCAGAAGAGCCCACTGAGTCAGCCCTTAACCCCATGTGCAGAAATTGTCAAAACGTGTTTTTCAGGAGAAATAAACACGTTTTTGCAACTTTGGTAACCCCCATGTAACTTTTAGGGCAGGAACAGCACAGTTTTCAAAACGTGTTTTTCAGCACGAAATAAACGCGTTTTCTCAGCCCTTGGAATCGCAGTGTAACTGCCTAGCTCAGAAGAGCCCACTGAGTCAGCCCTTAACCCCAGTGGGAAGAAGTTGTCAAAACGTTCTTTTCAGCAGAAATAAACACGTTTTGGCAACTTTGGTCACCCCCATGTAACATAGGGCAGGAACAGCACAGTTTTCAAAACGTGTTTTTCAACACGATATAAACGCATTTTCTCAGCCCTTGGAATCGCAGTGTAACTGCCTGGCTCAGAAGAGCCCTCTGAGTCAGCCCTTAACCCCAGTGTGCAGAAATTGTCAAAACGTGTTTTTCAGCAGAAATAAACACGTTTTGGCAACTTTGGTCACCCCATGTAACTTATAGGGCAGGAACAGCACACTTTTCAAAACGTGTTTCTCAGCCCGAAATAAACGCGTTTTCTCAGCCCTTGGAATCGCAGTGTAACTGCCTGGCTCAGAAGAGTCCACTGAGTCAGCCCTTAACCCCAGTGTGCAGAAATTGTCAAAAAGTGTTTTTCAGCAGAAATAAACACGTTTGGAAAACTTTGGTCACCCCCATGTAACTTATAGGGCAGGAACAGCACAGTTTTCAAAACGTGTTTTACATCCCGAAATAAACGCGTTTTCTCACACCTTGGAATCGCAGTGTAACTGCCTGGCTCAGAAGAGCCCACTGAGTCAGCCCTTAACCCCAGTGTGCAGAAATTGTCAAAACCTGTTTTTCAGCAGAAATAAACACGTTTTGGCAACTTTGGTCACCCCCATGTAACTTACAGGGCAGGAAGAGCACAGTTTTCAAAACGTGTTTTTCAGCCCAAAATAAACACGTTTTCTCAGCCCTTGGAATCGCAGTGTAACTGCCTGGCACAGAAGAGCCCACTGAGACAGCCCTTAACCCCAGTGGGCAGAAGTTGTCAAAACGTGCTTTTCAGCAGAAATAAACACGTTTTGGCAACTTTGGTAACCCTCATGTAAATTAGGGGGCAGGAACAGCACCCTTTTCAAAACGTGTTTTTCAGCCCGAAATAAACGCGTTTTCTCAGGCTTTTCAATCCCAGTGTAACTGCCTGGCTCAGAAGAGCCCACTGAGTCAGCCCTTAACCCCAGTGTGCAGAAATTGTCAAAAAGTGTTTTTCAGCAGAAATAAACACGTTTGGAAAACTTTGATCACCCCCATGTAACTTATAGGGCAGGAACAGCACACTTTTCAAAACGTTTTTTTCAGCCCGAAATAAGCGCGTTTTCTCAGCCCTTGGAATCGCAGTGTAACTGCCTGGCTCAGAAGAGCCCACTGAGTCAGCCCTTAACCCCAGTGTGCAGAAATTGTCAAAACGTGTTTTTCAGCAGAAATAAACACGTTTGGGCAACTTTGGTCACCCCCATGTAAATAATAGCACTGGAACAGCACAGTTTTCAAAACGTGTTTTTCAGCCCGAAATAAACGCGTTTTCTCAGCCCTTGGAATCCCAGTGTAACTGCCTGGCTCAGAAGAGGCCACTGAGTCAGCCCTTAACCCCAGTGTGCAGAAATTGCCAAAACGTGTTTTTCAGCAGAAATAGACACGTTTTGACAACTTTGGTCACCCCCATGTAACTTATTGGGCAGGAACAGCACAGTTCTCAAAACGTGTTTTTCAGCCCAAAATGAACGCGTTTTCTCAGCCCTTGGAATCGCAGTGTAAGTGCCTGGCTCAGAAGAGCCCACTGAGCAAGCCCTTAACCCTAGTGTGCAGAAATTGTCAAAACCTGTTTTTCAGTAGAAATAAACACGTTTTGGCAGCTTTGGTCACCCCCATGTAAATTATAGGGCAGGAACAGCACAGTTTTCAAAACGTGTTTTTCAGCCCGAAATAAACGCGTTTTCTCAGCCCTTGGAATCGCAGTGTAACTGCCTGGCTCGGAAGAGCCCACTGAGTCAGCCCTTAACCCCATGTGCAGAAATTGTCAAAACGTGTTTTTCAGGAGAAATAAACACGTTTTTGCAACTTTGGTCACCCCCATGTAACTTTTAGGGCAGGAACAGCACAGTTTTCAAAACGTGTTTTTCAGCACGAAATAAACGCGTTTTCTCAGCCCTTGGAATCGCAGTGTAACTGCCTGGCTCAGAAGAGCCCACTGAGTCAGCCCTTAACCCCAGTGTGCAGAAATTGTCAAAACGTGTTTTTCAGCAGAAATAAACAGGTTTTGGCAACTTTGGTCACCCCCATGTAAATAATAGCACAGGAACCGCACAGTTTTCAAAACGTATTTTTCAGCCCGAAATAAACGCGTTTTCTCAGCCCTTGGAATCCCAGTGTAACTGCCTGGCTCAGAAGAGGCCACTGAGTCAGCCCTTAACCCCAGTGTGCAGAAATTGCCAAAACGTGTTTTTCAGCAAAAATAGACACGTTTTGGCAACTTTGGTCGCCCCCATGTAACTTATTAGGCAGGAACAGCACAGTTTTCAAAACGTGTTTTTCAGCCCAAAATGAACGCGTTTTCTCAGCCCATGGAATCGCAGTGTAACTGCCTGCCTCAGAAGAGCCCACTGAGTCAGCCCTTAACCCCTTTGTGCAGAAATTGTCAAAACGTGTTTTTCAGCAGAAATAAACACGTTTGGGCAACTTTGGTCACCCCCATGTAAATTATAGCGCAGGAACAGCACAGTTTTCAAAACGTGTTTTTCAGCACGAAATAAACGCGTTTTCCTAGCCCTTGGAATCGCAGTGTAACTGCCTGGCTCAGAAGAGCCCACTGAGTCAGCCCTTAACCCTAGTGTGCAGAAATTGTCAAAACCTGTTTTTGAGTAGAAATAAACACGTTTTGGCAGCTTTGGTCACCCCCATGTAAATTATAGGGCAGGAACAGCACAGTTTTCAAAACGTGTTTTTCAGCCCGAAATAAACGCGTTTTCTCAGCCCTTGGAATCGCAGTGTAACTGCCTGGCTCAGAAGAGCCCACTGAGTCAGCCCTTAACCCCTTGTGCAGAAATTGTCAAAACGTGTTTTTCAGGAGAAATAAACACGTTTTTGCAACTTTGGTAACCCCCATGTAACTTTTAGGGCAGGAACAGCACAGTTTTCAAAACGTGTTTTTCAGCACGAAATAAACGCGTTTTCTCAGCCCTTGGAATCGCAGTGTAACTGCCTAGCTCAGAAGAGCCCACTGAGTAGGCCCTTAACCCCAGTGTGCAGAAATTGTCAAAACGTGTTTTTCAGCAGAAATAAACACGTTTTGGCAACTTTGGTCACCCCCATGTAACTTATAGGGCAGGAACAGCACACTTTTCAAAACGTGTTTTTCAGCCCGAAATAAACGCGTTTTCTCAGCTCTTGGAATCGCAGTGTAACTGCCTGGCTCAGAAGAACCCTCTGAGTCAGCCCTTAACCCCAGTGTGCAGAAATTGTCAAAACGTGTTTTTCAGCAGAAATAAACGCGTTTTGACAACTTTGGTCACCCCCATGTAACTTATAGGGCAGGAACAGCATAGTTTTCAAAACGTGTTTTTCAGCACGAAATAAACGCGTTTTCTCAGCCCTTGGAATCGCAGTGTAACTGTCTGGCTCAGAAGAGCCCACTGAGTCAGCCCTTAACCCCAGTGTGCAGAAATTGTCAAAACGTGTTTTTCAGCAGAAATAAACAGGTTTTGGCAACTTTGGTCACCCCCATGTAAATTAGGGGGCAGGAACAGCACCCTTTTCAAAACGCGTTTTTCAGCCCTAAATAAACGCGTTTTCTCAACCCTTGGAATCGCAGTGTAACTGCCTGCCTCAGAAGAGCCCACTGAGTCAGCCCTTAACCCCAGTGGGCAGAAGTTGTCAAAACGTTCTTTTCAGCAGAAATAAACACGTTTTGGCAACTTTGGTCACCCCCATGTAACATAGGGCAGGAACAGCACAGTTTTCAAAACGTGTTTTTCAGCCCGAAATAAACGCGTTTTCTCAGCCCTCGGAATCGCAGTGTAATTGCCTGGCACAGAAGACTCCACTGAGTCAGCCCTTAACCCCAGTGTGCAGAAATTGTCAAAACGTGTTTTTCTGCAGAAATAAACACGTTTGGAAAACTTTGGTCACCCCCATGTAACTTATAGGGCAGGAACAGCACAGTTTTCAAAACGTGTTTTTCAGCCCGAAATAAACGCGTTTTCTCAGCCCTTGGAATCGCAGTGTAACTGCCTGGCTCAGAAGAGCCCACTGAGTCAGCCCTTAACCCCAGGGTGCAGAAATTTTCAAAACGTTCTTTTCTTCAGAAATAAACACGTTTTGGCAACTTTGGTCACCCCCATGTAACATAGGGCAGGAACAGCACAGTTTTCAAAACGTGTTTTTCAGCCCGAAATAAACGCGTTTTCTCAGCCCTTGGAATCGCAGTCTAACTGCCTGGCTCAGAAGAGCCCACTGAGTCAGCCCTTAACCCCAGTGTGCAGAAATTGTCAAAACGTGTTTTTCAGCAGAAATAAACACGTTTGGGCAACTTTGGTCACCCCCATGTAAATAATAGCACAGGAACAGCACAGTTTTCAAAACGTGTTTTTCAGCCCGAAATAAACGCGTTTTCTCAGCCCTTGGAATCCCAGTGTAACTGCCTGGCTCAGAAGAGGCCACTGAGTCAGCCTTTAACCCCAGTGTGCAGAAATTGCCAAAACGTGTTTTTCAGCAGAAATAGACACGTTTTGACAACTTTGGTCACCCCCATGTAACTTATTGGGCAGGAACAGCACAGTTTTCAAAACGTGTTTTTCAGCCCAAAATGAACGCGTTTTCTCAGCCCTTGGAATCGCAGTGTAAGTGCCTGGCTCAGAAGAGCCCACTGAGTAAGCCCTTAACCATAGTGTGCAGAAATTGTCAAAACCTGTTTTTCAGTAGAAATAAACACCTTTTGGCAGCTTTGGTCACCCCCATGTAAATTATAGGGCAGGAACAGCACAGTTTTCAAAACGTGTTTTTCAGCCCGAAATAAACGCGTTTTCTCAGCCCTTGGAATCGCAGTGTAACTGCCTGGCTCGGAAGAGCCCACTGAGTCAGCCCTTAACCCCATGTGCAGAAATTGTCAAAACGTGTTTTTCAGGAGAAATAAACACGTTTTTGCAACTTTGGTCACCCCCATGTAACTTTTAGGGCAGGAACAGCACAGTTTTCAAAACGTGTTTTTCAGCACGAAATAAACGCGTTTTCTCAGCCCTTGGAATCGCAGTGTAACTGCCTGGCTCAGAAGAGCCCACTGAGTCAGCCCTTAACCCCAGTGTGCAGAAATTGTCAAAACGTGTTTTTCAGCAGAAATAAACAGGTTTTGGCAACTTTGGTCACCCCCATGTAAATAATAGCACAGGAACAGCACAGTTTTCAAAACGTGTTTTTCAGCCCGAAATAAACGCGTTTTCTCAGCCCTTGGAATCCCAGTGTAACTGCCTGGCTCAGAAGAGGCCACTGAGTCAGCCCTTAACCCCAGTGTGCAGAAATTGTCAAAATGTGTTTTTCAGCAGAAATAAACACGTTTTGGCAACTTTGGTCACCCCCATGTAAATTATAGCGCAGGAACAGCACACTTTTCAAAACGTGTTTTTCAGCCCGAAATAAACGCGTTTTCTCAGCCCTTGGAATCGCAGTGTTACTGCCTGGCTCAGAAGAGCCCACTGAGTCAGCCCTTAACCCCAGTGTGCAGAAATTGTCAAAACGTATTTTTCAGCAGAAATAAACACGTTTTGGCAACTTTGGTCACCCCCATGTAAATTATAGCGCAGGAACAGCACACTTTTCAAAACGTGTTTTTCAGCCCGAAATAAACGCGTTTTCTCAGCCCTTGGAATCCAAGTGTAACTGCCTGGCTCAGAAGAGGCCACTGAGTCAGACCTTAACCCCAGTGTGCAGAAATTGTCAAAACGTGTTTTTCAGCAGAAATAAACACGTTTTGGCAACTTTGGTCACCCCCATGTAAATTATAGCGCAGGAACAGCACACTTTTCAAGACGTGTTTTTCAGCCCGAAATAAACGCGTTTTCTCAGCCCTTGGAATCGCAGTGTAACTGCCTGGCTCAGAAGAGCCCACTGAGTCAGCCCTTAACCGCAGTGTGCAGAAATTGTCAAAACGTGTTTTTCAGCAGAAATAAACACGTTTTGGCAACTTTGGTCACCCCCATATAACTTATAGGGCAGGAACAGCACACTTTTCAAAACGTGTTTTTCAGCCTGAAATAAACGCGTTTTCTCAGCCCTTGGAATCGCACTGTAACTGCCTGCCTCAGAAGAGTCCACTGAGTCAGCCCTTAACCCCAGTGTGCAGAAATTGTCAAAACGTGTTTTCAGCAGAAATAAACACGTTTTGGCAACTTTGGTCACCCCCATGTAACTTATAGGGAATGAACAGCACAGTTTTCAAAACGTGTTTTTCAGCCTGAAATAAACGCGTTTTCTCAACCCTTGGAATCGCAGTGTAACTGCCTGCCTCAGAAGAGCCCACTGAGTCAGCCCTTAACCCCAGTGTGCAGAAATTGTCAAAACGTGTTTTTCAGCAGAAATAAACACGTTTTGATAACTTTGGTCACCCCCATGTAACTTATAAGGCAGTAACAGCACACTTTTCAAAACGTGTTTTTCAGCCTGAAATAAACGCGTTTTCTCAACCCTTGGAATCGCAGTGTAACTGCCTGCCTCAGAAGAGCCCACTGAGTCAGCCCTTAACCCCAGTGGGAAGAAGTTGTCAAAACGTTCTTTTCAGCAGAAATAAACACGTTTTGGCAACTTTGGTCACCCCCATGTAACATAGGGCAGGAACAGCACAGTTTTCAAAACGTGTTTTTCAGCCCGATATAAACGCATTTTCTCAGCCCTTGGAATCGCAGTGTAACTGCCTGGCTCAGAAGAGCCCTCTGAGTCAGCCCTTAACCCCAGTGTGCAGAAATTGTCAAAACGTGTTTTTCAGCAGAAATAAACACGTTTTGGCAACTTTGGTCACCCCATGTAACTTATAGGGCAGGAACAGCACACTTTTCAAAACGTGTTTTTCAGCCCGAAATAAACGCGTTTTCTCAGCCCTTGGAATCGCAGTGTAACTGCCTGGCTCAGAAGAGTCCACTGAGTCAGCCCTTAACCCCAGTGTGCAGAAATTGTCAAAAAGTGTTTTTCAGCAGAAATAAACACGTTTGGAAAACTTTGGTCACCCCCATGTAACTTATAGGGCAGGAACAGCACAGTTTTCAAAACGTGTTTTACATCCCGAAATAAACGCGTTTTCTCACCTCTTGGAATCGCAGTGTAACTGCCTGGCTCAGAAGAGCCCACTGAGTCAGCCCTTAACCCCAGTGTGCAGAAATTGTCAAAACGTGTTTTTCAGCAGAAATAAACACGATTTGGCAACTTTGATCACCCCCATGTAACTTATAGGGCAGGAACAGCACACTTTTCAAAACGTGTTTTTCAGCCCCAAATAAGCGCGTTTTCTCAGCCCTTGGAATCGCAGTGTAACTGCCTGGCTCTGAAGAGCCCACTGAGTCAGCCTTTAACCCCAGTGTGCAGATATTGTCAAAACCTGTTTTTCAGCAGAAATAAACACGTTTTGGCAACTTTGGTCACCCCCATGTAACTTACAGGGCAGGAAGAGCACAGTTTTCAAAACGTGTTTTTCAGCCCAAAATAAACACGTTTTCTCAGCCCTTGGAATCGCAGTGTAACAGCCTGGCACAGAAGAGCCCACTGAGACAGCCCTTAACCCCAGTGGGCAGAAGTTGTCAAAACGTGCTTTTCAGCAGAAATAAACACGTTTTGGCAACTTTGGTAACCCTCATGTAAATTAGGGGGCAGGAACAGCACCCTTTTCAAAACGTGTTTTTCAGCCCGAAATAAACGCGTTTTCTCAGGCTTTTCAATCCCAGTGTAACTGCCTGGCTCAGAAGAGCCCACTAAGTCAGCCCTTAACCCCAGTGTGCAGAAATTGTCAAAAAGTGTTTTTCAGCAGAAATAAACACGTTTGGAAAACTTTGATCACCCCCATGTAACTTATAGGGCAGGAACAGCACACTTTTCAAAACGTTTTTTTCAGCCCGAAATAAGCGCGTTTTCTCAGCCCTTGGAATCGCAGTGCAACTGCCTGGCTCAGAAGAGCCCACTGAGTCAGCCCTTAACCCCAGTGTGCAGAAATTGTCAAAACGTGTTTTTCAGCAGAAATAGACACGTTTTGACAACTTTGGTCACCCCCATGTAACTTATTGGGCAGGAACAGCACAGTTTTCAAAACGTGTTTTTCAGCCCAAAATGAACGCGCTTTCTCAGCCCTTGGAATCGCAGTGTAAGTGCCTGGCTCAGAAGAGCCCACTGAGTAAGCCCTTAACCATAGTGTGCAGAAATTGTCAAAACCTGTTTTTCAGTAGAAATAAACACGTTTTGGCAGCTTTGGTGACCCCCATGTAAATTATAGGGCAGGAACAGCACAGTTTTCAAAACGTGTTTTTCAGCCCGAAATAAACGCGTTTTCTCAGCCCTTGGAATCGCAGTGTAACTGCCTGGCTCGGAAGAGCCCACTGAGTCAGCCCTTAACCCCATTTGCAGAAATTGTCAAAACGTGTTTTTCAGGAGAAATAAACACGTTTTTGCAACTTTGGTCACCCCCATGTAACTAATGGGGCAGAAACAGCACACTTTTTAAAACGTGTTTTTCAGCCGCAATAAACGCGTTTTTTTCAAAATTTGGAATCCCAGTGTAACTGCCTGGCTCAGAAGAGCCCACTGAGTCAGCCCTTAACCCCAGTGGGCAGAAGTTGTCAAAACTTGCTTTTCAGCAGAAATAAACACGTTTTGCCAACTTTGGTCACCACCGTGTAACTTATGGGGCAGGAACAACACACTTAAAAAACGTGTTTTTCAGCCCGAAATAAAAGCGTTTTTTCAGCCTTTTGAATCCCAGTGTAACTGCCTGGCTCAGAAGAGCCCACTGAGTAGGCCCTTAACCCCGGTCTGCAGATGTTGTCAAAACGTGTTTTTCAGCAGAAATAAATACGTTTTGGCAACTTTGGTCACCCCCATGTAACTTATGGGGCAGGAACAACACACTTTTCAAAACGTGTTTTTCAGCCGAAATAAACGCGTTTTTTCAATCTTTGGAATCCCAGTGTTACTGCCTGGATTAGGAAAGCAAACTGAGTCAGCCCTTAACCCCAGTGTGAAGAAGTTGTCAAAACGTGTTTTCGGCAGAAATAAACACGTTTTGGCAACATTGGTCACCCCCATGTAACTTATGGGGCAGGAACAGCACCCTTTTCAAAACGTGTTTTTCAGCCCGAAATAAACACGTTTTCTCAGCCTTTGGAATCCCAGTGTAACTGTCTGGCTCAGAAGAGCCCACTGAGTCAGCCCTTAACCCTAGTGTGCAGAAGTTGTCAAAACGTGTTTTTCAGCAGAAATAAACACGTTTTGGCAACTTTGGTCACCACCCTGTAACTTATAGGGCAGGAACAGCACAGTTTTCAAAACGTGTTTTTCAGCCCGAAATAAACGCGTTTTCTCAGCCCTTGGAATCGCAGTGTAACTGCCTGGCTCAGAAGAGCCCACTGAGTCAGCCCTTAACCCCAGGGTGCAGAAATTTTCAAAACGTTCTTTTCTTCAGAAATAAACACGTTTTGGCAACTTTGGTCACCCCCATGTAACATAGGGCAGGAACAGCACAGTTTTCAAAACGTGTTTTTCAGCCCGAAATAAACGCGTTTTCTCAGCCCTTGGAATCGCAGTGTAACTGCCTGGCTCAGAAGAGCCCACTGAGTCAGCCCTTAACCCCAGTGTGCAGATATTGTCAAAACCTGTTTTTCAGCAGAAATAAACACGTTTTGGCAACTTTGGTCACCCCCATGTAACTTATAAGGCAGTAACAGCACACTTTTCAAAACGTGTTTTTCAGCCTGAAATAAACGCGTTTTCTCAACCCTTGGAATCGCAGTGTAACTGCCTGCCTCAGAAGAGCCCACTGAGTCAGCCCTTAACCCCAGTGGGAAGAAGTTGTCAAAACGTTCTTTTCAGCAGAAATAAACACGTTTTGACAACTTTGGTCACCCCCATGTAACTTATTGGGCAGGAACAGCACAGTTTTCAAAACGTGTTTTTCAGCCCAAAATGAACGCGTTTTCTCAGCCCTTGGAATCGCAGTGTAAGTGCCTGGCTCAGAAGAGCCCACTGAGTAAGCCCTTAACCATAGTGTGCAGAAATTGTCAAAACCTGTTTTTCAGTAGAAATAAACACGTTTTGGC
Organism: Atractosteus spatula; assembly: GCF_055471065.1. Lineage (NCBI taxonomy): Eukaryota > Metazoa > Chordata > Actinopteri > Semionotiformes > Lepisosteidae > Atractosteus > Atractosteus spatula. Next base: position 862,619 of record NC_142722.1, read on the forward strand.
AGCTTTGGTCACCCCCATGTAAATTATAGGGCAGGAACAGCACAGTTTTCAAAACGTGTTTTTCAGCCCGAAATAAACGCGTTTTCTCAGCCCTTGGAATCGCAGTGTAACTGCCTGGCTCGGAAGAGCCCACTGAGTCAGCCCTTAACCCCATGTGCAGAAATTGTCAAAACGTGTTTTTCAGGAGAAATAAACACGTTTTTGCAACTTTGGTCACCCCCATGTATCTTTTAGGGCAGGAACAGCACAGTTTTCAAAACGTGTTTTTCAGCCCCAAATAAGCGCGTTTTCTCAGCCCTTGGAATCGCAGTGTAACTGCCTGGCTCTGAAGAGCCCACTGAGTCAGCCTTTAACCCCAGTGTGCAGATATTGTCAAAACCTGTTTTTCAGCAGAAATAAACACGTTTTGGCAACTTTGGTCACCCCCATGTAACTTACAGGGCAGGAAGAGCACAGTTTTCAAAACGTGTTTTTCAGCCCAAAATAAACACGTTTTCTCAGCCCTTGGAATCGCAGTGTAACAGCCTGGCACAGAAGAGCCCACTGAGACAGCCCTTAACCCCAGTGGGCAGAAGTTGTCAAAACGTGCTTTTCAGCAGAAATAAACACGTTTTGGCAACTTTGGTAACCCTCATGTAAATTAGGGGGCAGGAACAGCACCCTTTTCAAAACGTGTTTTTCAGCCCGAAATAAACGCGTTTTCTCAGGCTTTTCAATCCCAGTGTAACTGCCTGGCTCAGAAGAGCCCACTAAGTCAGCCCTTAACCCCAGTGTGCAGAAATTGTCAAAAAGTGTTTTTCAGCAGAAATAAACACGTTTGGAAAACTTTGATCACCCCCATGTAACTTATAGGGCAGGAACAGCACACTTTTCAAAACGTTTTTTTCAGCCCGAAATAAGCGCGTTTTCTCAGCCCTTGGAATCGCAGTGCAACTGCCTGGCTCAGAAGAGCCCACTGAGTCAGCCCTTAACCCCAGTGTGCAGAAATTGTCAAAACGTGTTTTTCAGCAGAAATAGACACGTTTTGACAACTTTGGTCACCCCCATGTAACTTATTGGGCAGGAACAGCACAGTTTTCAAAACGTGTTTTTCAGCCCAAAATGAACGCGCTTTCTCAGCCCTTGGAATCGCAGTGTAAGTGCCTGGCTCAGAAGAGCCCACTGAGTAAGCCCTTAACCATAGTGTGCAGAAATTGTCAAAACCTGTTTTTCAGTAGAAATAAACACGTTTTGGCAGCTTTGGTGACCCCCATGTAAATTATAGGGCCGGAACAGCACAGTTTTCAAAACGTGTTTTTCAGCCCGAAATAAACGCGTTTTCTCAGCCCTTGGAATCGCAGTGTAACTGCCTGGCTCGGAAGAGCCCACTGAGTCAGCCCTTAACCCCATTTGCAGAAATTGTCAAAACGTGTTTTTCAGGAGAAATAAACACGTTTTTGCAACTTTGGTCACCCCCATGTAACTAATGGGGCAGAAACAGCACACTTTTTAAAACGTGTTTTTCAGCCGCAATAAACGCGTTTTTTTCAAAATTTGGAATCCCAGTGTAACTGCCTGGCTCAGAAGAGCCCACTGAGTCAGCCCTTAACCCCAGTGGGCAGAAGTTGTCAAAACTTGCTTTTCAGCAGAAATAAACACGTTTTGCCAACTTTGGTCACCACCGTGTAACTTATGGGGCAGGAACAACACACTTAAAAAACGTGTTTTTCAGCCCGAAATAAAAGCGTTTTTTCAGCCTTTTGAATCCCAGTGTAACTGCCTGGCTCAGAAGAGCCCACTGAGTAGGCCCTTAACCCCGGTCTGCAGATGTTGTCAAAACGTGTTTTTCAGCAGAAATAAATACGTTTTGGCAACTTTGGTCACCCCCATGTAACTTATGGGGCAGGAACAACACACTTTTCAAAACGTGTTTTTCAGCCGAAATAAACGCGTTTTTTCAATCTTTGGAATCCCAGTGTTACTGCCTGGATTAGGAAAGCAAACTGAGTCAGCCCTTAACCCCAGTGTGAAGAAGTTGTCAAAACGTGTTTTCGGCAGAAATAAACACGTTTTGGCAACATTGGTCACCCCCATGTAACTTATGGGGCAGGAACAGCACCCTTTTCAAAACGTGTTTTTCAGCCCGAAATAAACACGTTTTCTCAGCCTTTGGAATCCCAGTGTAACTGTCTGGCTCAGAAGAGCCCACTGAGTCAGCCCTTAACCCTAGTGTGCAGAAGTTGTCAAAACGTGTTTTTCAGCAGAAATAAACACGTTTTGGCAACTTTGGTCACCACCCTGTAACTTATAGGGCAGGAACAGCACAGTTTTCAAAACGTGTTTTTCAGCCCGAAATAAACGCGTTTTCTCAGCCCTTGGAATCGCAGTGTAACTGCCTGGCTCAGAAGAGCCCACTGAGTCAGCCCTTAACCCCAGGGTGCAGAAATTTTCAAAACGTTCTTTTCTTCAGAAATAAACACGTTTTGGCAACTTTGGTCACCCCCATGTAACATAGGGCAGGAACAGCACAGTTTTCAAAACGTGTTTTTCAGCCCGAAATAAACGCGTTTTCTCAGCCCTTGGAATCGCAGTGTAACTGCCTGGCTCAGAAGAGCCCACTGAGTCAGCCCTTAACCCCAGTGTGCAGATATTGTCAAAACCTGTTTTTCAGCAGAAATAAACACGTTTTGGCAACTTTGGTCACCCCCATGTAACTTATAAGGCAGTAACAGCACACTTTTCAAAACGTGTTTTTCAGCCTGAAATAAACGCGTTTTCTCAACCCTTGGAATCGCAGTGTAACTGCCTGCCTCAGAAGAGCCCACTGAGTCAGCCCTTAACCCCAGTGGGAAGAAGTTGTCAAAACGTTCTTTTCAGCAGAAATAAACACGTTTTGACAACTTTGGTCACCCCCATGTAACTTATTGGGCAGGAACAGCACAGTTTTCAAAACGTGTTTTTCAGCCCAAAATGAACGCGTTTTCTCAGCCCTTGGAATCGCAGTGTAAGTGCCTGGCTCAGAAGAGCCCACTGAGTAAGCCCTTAACCATAGTGTGCAGAAATTGTCAAAACCTGTTTTTCAGTAGAAATAAACACGTTTTGGCAGCTTTGGTCACCCCCATGTAAATTATAGGGCAGGAACAGCACAGTTTTCAAAACGTGTTTTTCAGCCCGAAATAAACGCGTTTTCTCAGCCCTTGGAATCGCAGTGTAACTGCCTGGCTCGGAAGAGCCCACTGAGTCAGCCCTTAACCCCATGTGCAGAAATTGTCAAAACGTGTTTTTCAGGAGAAATAAACACGTTTTTGCAACTTTGGTCACCCCCATGTATCTTTTAGGGCAGGAACAGCACAGTTTTCAAAACGTGTTTTTCAGCACGAAATAAACGCGTTTTCTCAGCCCTTGGAATCGCAGTGTAACTGCCTGGCTCAGAAGAGCCCACTGAGTCAGCCCTTAACCCCAGTGTGCAGAAATTGTCAAAACGTGTTTTTCAGCAGAAATAAACAGGTTTTGGCAACTTTGGTCACCCCCATGTAAATAATAGCACAGGAACAGCACAGTTTTCAAAACGTGTTTTTCAGCCCGAAATAAACGCGTTTTCTCAACCCTTGGAATCGCAGTGTAACTGCCTGGCTCAGAAGAGGCCACTGAGTCAGACCTTAACCCCAGTGTGCAGAAATTGTCAAAACGTGTTTTTCAGCAGAAATAAACACGTTTTGGCAACTTTGGTCACCCCCATGTAAATTATAGCGCAGGAACAGCACACTTTTCAAGACGTGTTTTTCAGCCTGAAATAAACGCGTTTTCTCAACGCTTGGAATCGCAGTGTAACTGCCTGCCTCAGAAGAGCCCACTGAGTCAGCCCTTAACCCCAGTGGGAAGAAGTTGTCAAAACGTTCTTTTCAGCAGAAATAAACACGTTTTGATAACTTTGGTCACCCCCATGTAACTTATAAGGCAGTAACAGCACACTTTTCAAAACGTGTTTTTCAGCCTGAAATAAACGCGTTTTCTCAACCCTTGGAATCGCAGTGTAACTGCCTGCCTCAGAAGAGCCCACTGAGTCAGACCTTAACCCCAGTGGGAAGAAGTTGTCAAAACGTTCTTTTCAGCAGAAATAAACACGTTTTGGCAACTTTGGTCACCCCCATGTAACATAGGGCAGGAACAGCACAGTTTTCAAAACGTGTTTTTCAGCCCGATATAAACGCATTTTCACAGCCCTTGGAATCGCAGTGTAACTGCCTGGCTCAGAAGAGCCCTCTGAGTCAGCCCTTAACCCCAGTGTGCAGAAATTGTCAAAACGTGTTTTTCAGCAGAAATAAACACGTTTTGGCAACTTTGGTCACCCCATGTAACTTATAGGGCAGGAACAGCACACTTTTCAAAACGTGTTTTTCAGCCCGAAATAAACGCGTTTTCTCAGCCCTTGGAATCGCAGTGTAACTGCCTGGCTCAGAAGAGTCCACTGAGTCAGCCCTTAACCCCAGTGTGCAGAAATTGTCAAAAAGTGTTTTTCAGCAGAAATAAACACGTTTGGAAAACTTTGGTCACCCCCATGTAACTTATAGGGCAGGAACAGCACAGTTTTCAAAACGTGTTTTACATCCCGAAATAAACGCGTTTTCTCACCTCTTGGAATCGCAGTGTAACTGCCTGGCTCAGAAGAGCCCACTGAGTCAGCCCTTAACCCCAGTGTGCAGAAATTGTCAAAACGTGTTTTTCAGCAGAAATAAACACGATTTGGCAACTTTGATCACCCCCATGTAACTTATAGGGCAGGAACAGCACACTTTTCAAAACGTGTTTTTCAGCCCCAAATAAGCGCGTTTTCTCAGCCCTTGGAATCGCAGTGTAACTGCCTGGCTCTGAAGAGCCCACTGAGTCAGCCTTTATCCCCAGTGTGCAGATATTGTCAAAACCTGTTTTTCAGCAGAAATAAACACGTTTTGGCAACTTTGGTCACCCCCATGTAACTTACAGGGCAGGAAGAGCACAGTTTTCAAAACGTGTTTTTCAGCCCAAAATAAACACGTTTTCTCAGCCCTTGGAATCGCAGTGTAACTGCCTGGCACAGAAGAGCCCACTGAGACAGCCCTTAACCCCAGTGGGCAGAAGTTGTCAAAACGTGCTTTTGAGCAGAAATAAACACGTTTTGGCAACTTTGGTAACCCTCATGTAAATTAGGGGGCAGGAACAGCACCCTTTTCAAAACGTGTTTTTCAGCCCGAAATAAACGCGTTTTCTCAGGCTTTTCAATCCCAGTGTAACTGCCTGGCTCAGAAGAGCCCACTAAGTCAGCCCTTAACCCCAGTGTGCAGAAATTGTCAAAAAGTGTTTTTCAGCAGAAATAAACACGTTTGGAAAACTTTGATCACCCCCATGTAACTTATAGGGCAGGAACAGCACACTTTTCAAAACGTTTTTTTCAGCCCGAAATAAGCGCGTTTTCTCAGCCCTTGGAATCGCAGTGTAACTGCCTGGCTCAGAAGAGCCCACTGAGTCAGCCCTTAACCCCAGTGTGCAGAAATTGTCAAAACGTGTTTTTCAGCAGAAATAGACACGTTTTGACAACTTTGGTCACCCCCATGTAACTTATTGGGCAGGAACAGCACAGTTTTCAAAACGTGTTTTTCAGCCCAAAATGAACGCGCTTTCTCAGCCCTTGGAATCGCAGTGTAAGTGCCTGGCTCAGAAGAGCCCACTGAGTAAGCCCTTAACCATAGTGTGCAGAAATTGTCAAAACCTGTTTTTCAGTAGAAATAAACACGTTTTGGCAGCTTTGGTGACCCCCATGTAAATTATAGGGCAGGAACAGCACAGTTTTCAAAACGTGTTTTTCAGCCCGAAATAAACGCGTTTTCTCAGCCCTTGGAATCGCAGTGTAACTGCCTGGCTCGGAAGAGCCCACTGAGTCAGCCCTTAACCCCATTTGCAGAAATTGTCAAAACGTGTTTTTCAGGAGAAATAAACACGTTTTTGCAACTTTGGTCACCCCCATGTAACTAATGGGGCAGAAACAGCACACGTTTTAAAACGTGTTTTTCAGCCGCAATAAACGCGTTTTTTTCAAAATTTGGAATCCCAGTGTAACTGCCTGGCTCAGAAGAGCCCACTGAGTCAGCCCTTAACCCCAGTGGGCAGAAGTTGTCAAAACTTGCTTTTCAGCAGAAATAAACACGTTTTGCCAACTTTGGTCACCACCGTGTAACTTATGGGGCAGGAACAACACACTTAAAAAACGTGTTTTTCAGCCCGAAATAAAAGCGTTTTTTCAGCCTTTTGAATCCCAGTGTAACTGCCTGGCTCAGAAGAGCGCACTGAGTAGGCCCTTAACCCCGGTCTGCAGATGTTGTCAAAACGTGTTTTTCAGCAGAAATAAATACGTTTCGGCAACTTTGGTCACCCCCATGTAACTTATGGGGCAGGAACAACACACTTTTCAAAACTTGTTTTTCAGCCGAAATAAACGCGTTTTTTCAATCTTTGGAATCCCAGTGTTACTGCCTGGATTAGAAAAGCAAACTGAGTCAGCCCTTAACCCCAGTGTGAAGAAGTTGTCAAAACGTGTTTTCGGCAGAAATAAACACGTTTTGGCAACATTGGTCACCCCCATGTAAAATATAGCGCAGGAACAGCACACTTTTCAAAACGTGTTTTTCAGCCCGAAATAAACGCATTTTCTCAGCCCTTGGAATCGCAGTGTAACTGCCTGGCTCAGAAGAGCCCACTGAGTCAGCCCTTAACCCCAGTGTGCAGAAATTGTCAAAACGTGTTTTTCAGCAGAAATAAACACGTTTTGGCAACTTTGGTCACCCCCATGTAAAATATAGCGCAGGAACAGCACACTTTTCAAAACGTATTTTTCAGCCCGAAATAAACGCGTTTTCTCAGCACTTGGAATCCCAGTGTAACTGCCTGGCTCAGAAGAGGCCACTGAGTCAGCCCTTAACCCCAGTGTGCAGAAATTGTCAAAACGTGTTTTTCAGCAGAAATAAACACGTTTTGGCAACTTTGGTCACCCCCATGTAACTTATAGGGTATGAACAGCACAGTTTTCAAAACGTGTTTTTCAGCCTGAAATAAACGCGTTTTCTCAACCCTTGGAAACGCAGTGTAACTGCCTGCCTCAGAAGAGCCCACTGAGTCAGCCCTTAACCCCAGTGTGCAGAAATTGTCAAAACGTGTTTTTCAGCAGAAATAAACACGTTTTGATAACTTTGGTCACCCCCATGTAACTTATAAGGCAGTAACAGCACACTTTTCAAAACGTGTTTTTCAGCCTGAAATAAACGCGTTTTCTCAACCCTTGGAATCGCAGTGTAACTGCCTGCCTCAGAAGAGCCCACTGAGTCAGCCCTTAACCCCAGTAGGAAGAAGTTGTCAATACGTTCTTTTCAGCAGAAATAAACACGTTTTGGCAACTTTGGTCACCCCCATGTAACATAGGGCAGGAACAGCACAGTTTTCAAAACGTGTTTTTCAGCCCGATATAAACGCATTTTCTCAGCCCTTGGAATCGCAGTGTAACTGCCTGGCTCAGAAGAGCCCTCTGAGTCAGCCCTTAACCCCAGTGTGCAGAAATTGTCAAAACGTGTTTTTCAGCAGAAATAAACACGTTTTGGCAACTTTGGTCACCCCATGTAACTTATAGGGCAGGAACAGCACACTTTTCAAAACGTGTTTTTCAGCCCGAAATAAACGCGTTTTCTCAGCCCTTGGAATCGCAGTGTAACTGCCTGGCTCAGAAGAGTCCACTGAGTCAGCCCTTAACCCCAGTGTGCAGAAATTGTCAAAAAGTGTTTTTCAGCAGAAATAAACACGTTTGGAAAACTTTGGTCACCCCCATGTAACTTATAGGGCAGGAACAGCACAGTTTTCAAAACGTGTTTTACATCCCGAAATAAACGCGTTTTCTCACCTCTTGGAATCGCAGTGTAACTGCCTGGCTCAGAAGAGCCCACTGAGTCAGCCCTTAACCCCAGTGTGCAGAAATTGTCAAAACCTGTTTTTCAGCAGAAATAAACACGTTTTGGCAACTTTGATCACCCCCATGTAACTTATAGGGCAGGAACAGCACACTTTTCAAAACGTGTTTTTCAGCCCAAAATAAACACGTTTTCTCAGCCCTTGGAATCGCAGTGTAACTGCCTGGCACAGAAGAGCCCACTGAGACAGCCCTTAACCCCAGTTGGCAGAAGTTGTCAAAACGTGCTTTTCAGCAGAAATAAACACGTTTTGGCAACTTTGGTAACCCTCATGTAAATTAGGGGGCAGGAACAGCACCCTTTTCAAAACGTGTTTTTCAGCCCGAAATAAACGCGTTTTCTCAGGCTTTTCAATCCCAGTGTAACTGCCTGGCTCAGAAGAGCCCACTGAGTCAGCCCTTAACCCCAGTGTGCAGAAATTGTCAAAAAGTGTTTTTCAGCAGAAATAAACACGTTTGGAAAACTTTGATCACCCCCATGTAACTTATAGGGCAGGAACAGCACACTTTTCAAAACGTTTTTTTCAGCCCGAAAAAAGCGCGTTTTCTCAGCCCTTGGAATCGCAGTGTAACTGCCTGGCTCAGAAGAGCCCACTGAGTCAGCCCTTAACCCCAGTGTGCAGAAATTGTCAAAACGTGTTTTTCAGCAGAAATAAACACGTTTGGGCAACTTTGGTCACCCCCATGTAAATAATAGCAAAGGAACAGCACAGTTTTCAAAACGTGTTTTTCAGCCCGAAATAAACGCGTTTTCTCAGCCCTTGGAATCCCAGTGTAACTGCCTGGCTCAGAAGAGGCCACTGAGTCAGCCCTTAACCCCAGTGTGCAGAAATTGTCAAAACGTGTTTTTCAGCAGAAATAGACACGTTTTGACAACTTTGGTCACCCCCATGTAACTTATTGGGCAGGAACAGCACAGTTTTCAAAACGTGTTTTTCAGCCCAAAATGAACGCGTTTTCTCAGCCCTTGGAATCGCAGTGTAAGTGCCTGGCTCAGAAGAGCCCACTGAGTAAGCCCTTAACCATAGTGTGCAGAAATTGTCAAAACCTGTTTTTCAGTAGAAATAAACACGTTTTGGCAGCTTTGGTGACCCCCATGTAAATTATAGGGCAGGAACAGCACAGTTTTCAAAACGTGTTTTTCAGCCCGAAATAAACGCGTTTTCTCAGCCCTTGGAATCGCAGTGTAACTGCCTGGCTCGGAAGAGCCCACTGAGTCAGCCCTTAACCCCATTTGCAGAAATTGTCAAAACGTGTTTTTCAGGAGAAATAAACACGTTTTTGCAACTTTGGTCACCCCCATGTAACTAATGGGGCAGAAACAGCACACTTTTTAAAACGTGTTTTTCAGCCGCAATAAACGCGTTTTTTTCAAAATTTGGAATCCCAGTGTAACTGCCTGGCTCAGAAGAGCCCACTGAGTCAGCCCTTAACCCCAGTGGGCAGAAGTTGTCAAAACTTGCTTTTCAGCAGAAATAAACACGTTTTGCCAACTTTGGTCACCACCGTGTAACTTATGGGGCAGGAACAACACACTTAAAAAACGTGTTTTTCAGCCCGAAATAAAAGCGTTTTTTCAGCCTTTTGAATCCCAGTGTAACTGCCTGGCTCAGAAGAGCCCACTGAGTAGGCCCTTAACCCCTGTCTGCAGATGTTGTCAAAACGTGTTTATCAGCAGAAATAAATACGTTTTGGCAACTTTGGTCACCCCCATGTAACTTATGGGGCAGGAACAACACACTTTTCAAAACGTGTTTTTCAGCCGAAATAAACGCGTTTTTTCAATCTTTGGAATCCCAGTGTTACTGCCTGGATTAGGAAAGCAAACTGAGTCAGCCCTTAACCCCAGTGTGAAGAAGTTGTCAAAACGTGTTTTCGGCAGAAATAAACACGTTTTGGCAACATTGGTCACCCCCATGTAACTTATGGGGCAGGAACAGCACCCTTTTCAAAACGTGTTTTTCAGCCCGAAATAAACACGTTTTCTCAGCCTTTGGAATCCCAGTGTAACTGTCTGGCTCAGAAGAGCCCACTGAGTCAGCCCTTAACCCTAGTGTGCAGAAGTTGTCAAAACGTGTTTTTCAGCAGAAATAAACACGTTTTGGCAACTTTGGTCACCCCCATGTAAAATATAGCGCAGGAACAGCACACTTTTCAAAACGTGTTTTTCAGCCCGAAATAAACGCGTTTTCTCAGCCCTTGGAATCGCAGTGTAACTGCCTGGCTCAGAAGAGCCCACTGAGTCAGCCCTTAACCCCAGTGTGCAGAAATTGTCAAAACGTGTTTTTCAGCAGAAATAAACACGTTTTGGCAACTTTGGTCACCCCCATGTAAAATATAGCACAGGAACAGCACACTTTTCAAAACGTGTTTTTCAGCCTGAAATAAACGCGTTTTCTCAGCCCTTGGAATCCCAGTGTAACTGCCTGCCTCAGAAGAGGCCACCGAGTCAGCCCTTAACGCCAGTGTGCAGAAATTGTCAAAACGTGTTTTTCAGCAGAAATAAACACGTTTTGGCAACTTTGGTCACCCCCATGTAACTTATAGGGTATGAACAGCACAGTTTTCAAAACGTGTTTTTCAGCCTGAAATAAACGCGTTTTCTCAACCCTTGGAAACGCAGTGTAACTGCCTGCCTCAGAAGAGCCCACTGAGTCAGCCCTTAACCCCAGTGTGCAGAAATTGTCAAAACGTGTTTTTCAGCAGAAATAAACAAGTTTTGATAACTTTGGTCACCCCCATGTACCTTATACGGCAGGAACAGCACAGTTTTCAAAACGTTTTTTTCAGCACGAAATAAAAGCGTTTTCTCAGCCCTTGGAATCGCAGTGTAACTGCCTGGCTAAGAAGAGCCTACTGAGTCAGCCCTTAACCCCAGTGTGCAGAAATTGCCAAAACGTGTTTTTCAGCAGAAATAAACACGTTATGGCAACTTTGGCCACCCCCATGTAACTTATTGTGCAGGAACAGCACAGTTTTCAAAACGTGTTTTTCAGCCCGAAATAAACGCGTTTTCTCAGCCCTTGGAATCCCAGTGTAACTGCCTGGCTCAGAAGAGCCCACTGAGTCAGCCCTTAACCCCAGTGTGCAGAAATTGTCAAAACGTGTTTTTCAGCAGAAATAAACACGTTTTGGCAACTTTGGTCACCCCCATGTAACTGATAGGGCAGGAACAGCACACTTTTCAAAACGTGTTTTTCAGCCTGAAATAAACGCGTTTTCTCAGCCCTTGGAATCCCAGTGTAACTGCCTGCCTCAGAAGAGGCCACCGAGTCAGCCCTTAACGCCAGTGTGCAGAAATTGTCAAAACGTGTTTTTCAGCAGAAATAAACACGTTTTGGCAACTTTGGTCACCCCCATGTAAATTATAGCGCAGGAACAGCACAGTTTTCAAAACGTGTTTTTCAGCCCGAAATAAACGCGTTTTCTCAGCCCTTGGAATCGCAGTGTAACTGCCTGGCTCAGAAGAGCCCACTGAGTCAGCCCTTAACCCCAGTGTGCAGAAATTGTCAAAACGTGTTTTTCAGCAGAAATAAACAAGTTTTGGCAACTTTGGTCAGCCCCATGTAACTTATAGGGCGGGAACAGCACACTTTTCAAAACGTGTTTTTTAGCCCGAAATAAACGCGTTTTCTCAGCCCATGGAATCGCAGTGTAACTGCCTGGCTCAGAAGAGCCCACTGAGTCAGCCCTTAACCCCAATGTGCAGAAATTGTCAAAACGTGCTTTTCAGCAGAAATAAACACGTTTTGGCAACTTTGGTCACCCCCATGTAACTGATAGGGCAGGAAGAGCACACTTTTCAAAACGTGTTTTTCAGCCTGAAATAAACGCGTTTTCTCAGCCCTTGGAATCGCAGTGTAACTGCCTGCCTCAGAAGAGTCCACTGAGTCAGCCCTTAACCCCAGTGTGCAGAAATTGTCAAAACGTGTTTTCAGCAGAAATAAACACGTTTTGGCAACTTTGGTCACCCCCATGTAACTTATAGGGCAGGAACAGCACAGTTTTCAAAACGTTTTTTTCAGCACAAAATAAACGCGTTTTCTCAGCCCTTGGAATCGCAGTGTAACTGCCTGGCTAAGAAGAGCCCACTGAGTCAGCCCTTAACCCCAGTGTGCAGAAATTGTCAAAACGTGTTTTTCAGCAGAAATAAACAGGTTTTGGCAACTTTGGTCACCCCCATGTAAAATATAGCGCAGGAACAGCACACTTTTCAAAACGAGTTTTTCAGCACGAAATAAACGCGTTTTCTCAGCACTTGGAATCCCAGTGTAACTGCCTGGCTCAGAAGAGGCCACCGAGTCAGCCCTTAACCCCAGTGTGCAGAAATTGTCAAAACGTGTTTTTCAGCAGAAATAAACACGTTTTGGCAACTTTGGTCACCCCCATGTAAATTATAGCGCAGGAACAGCACAGTTTTCAAAACGTGTTTTTCAGCCCGAAACAAACGCGTTTTCTCAGCCCTTGGAATCGCAGTGTAACTGCCTGGCTCAGAAGAGCCCACTGAGTCAGCCCTTAACCCCAGTGTGCAGAAATTGTCAAAACGTGTTTTTCAGCAGAAATAAACACGTTTTGGCAACTTTGGAACCCCCATGTAACTTATGCGGCAGGAACAGCACACTTTTCAAAATGTGTTTTTCAGCCGAAATAAACGCGTTTTTTCAAACTTTGGAATCCCAGTGTAACTGCATGGATTAGAAAAGCAAACTGTGTCAGCCCTTAACCCCAGTGTGCAGAAGTTGTCAAACAGTGTTTTCGGCAGATATAAACACGTTTTGGCAACATTGGTCACCCCCATGTAACTTATGGGGCAGGAGCAGCACCCTTTTCAAAACGTGTTTTTCAGCCCGAAATAAATGCGTTTTCTCAGCCTTTGGAATCCCAGTTTAACTGTTGGCTCAGAAGAGCCCACTGAGACAGCCCTTAACCCCAGTGTGCAGATGTTGTGAAAACATGTTTTTCAGCAGAAGTAAACACGTTTTGGCAACTTTGGAACCCCCATGTAACTTATGCGGCAGGAAAAGCACACTTTTCAAAACGTGTTTTTCAGCCGAAAAAAAAAGCTTTTTTTTAAACTTTGGAATGCCAGTGTAGCTGCCTGCCTCAGAAAATCACACTGAGTTAGCCCTTAACCCCAGTGTGCAGAAGTTGTCAAAACGTGTTTTTCGGCAGAAATAAACACATTTTGGCAACTTTGGTCACCCCCATGTAACTAATGGGGCAGAAACAGCACACTTTTTAAAACGTGTTTTTCAGCCGCAATAAACGCGTTTTTTTCAAAATTTGGAATCCCAGTGTAACTGCCTGGCTCAGAAGAGCCCACTGAGTCAGCCCTTAACCCCAGTGGGCAGAAGTTGTCAAAACTTGCTTTTCAGCAGAAATAAACACGTTTTGCCAACTTTGGTCACCACCGTGTAACTTATGGGGCAGGAACAACACACTTAAAAAACGTGTTTTTCAGCCCGAAATAAAAGCGTTTTTTCAGCCTTTTGAATCCCAGTGTAACTGCCTGGCTCAGAAGAGCCCACTGAGTAGGCCCTTAACCCCGGTCTGCAGATGTTGTCAAAACGTGTTTTTCAGCAGAAATAAATACGTTTTGGCAACTTTGGTCACCCCCATGTAACTTATGGGGCAGGAACAACACACTTTTCAAAACGTGTTTTTCAGCCGAAATAAACGCGTTTTTCAAACTTTGGAATCCCAGTGTTACTGCCTGGATTAGAAAAGCAAACTGAGTCAGCCCTTAACCCCAGTGTGAAGAAGTTGTCAAAACGTGTTTTCGGCAGAAATAAACACGTTTTGGCAACATTGGTCACCCCCATGTAACTTATGGGGCAGGAACAGCACCCTTTTCAAAACGTGTTTTTCAGCCCGAAATAAACACGTTTTCTCAGCCTTTGGAATCCCAGTGTAACTGTCTGGCTTAGAAGAGCCCACTGAGTCAGCCCTTAACCCTAGTGTGCAGAAGTTGTCAAAACGTGTTTTTCAGCAGAAATAAACACGTTTTGGCAACTTTGGTCACCCCCATGTAAAATATAGCGCAGGAACAGCACAGTTTTCAAAACGTGTTTTTCAGCCCGAAATAAACGCGTTTTCTCAGCCCTTGGAATCCCAGTGTAACTGCCTGGCTCAGAAGAGCCCACTGAGTCAGCCCTTAACCCCAGTGTGCAGAAATTGTCAAAACGTGTTTTTCAGCAGAAATAAACACGTTTTGGCAACTTTGGTCACCCCCATGTAACTGATAGGGCAGGAACAGCACAGTTTTCAAAACGTGTTTTTCAGCCCGAAATAAACGCGTTTTCTCAGCCCTTGGAATCGCAGTGTAACTGCCTGGCTCAGAAGAGCCCACTGAGTCAGCCCTTAACCCCAGTGTGCAGAAATTGTCAAAACGTGTTTTTCAGCAGAAATAAACAAGTTTTGGCAACTTTGGTCAGCCCCATGTAACTTATAGGGCGGGAACAGCACACTTTTCAAAACTTGTTTTTTAGCCCGAAATAAACGCGTTTTCTCAGCCCATGGAATCGCAGTGTAACTGCCTGGCTCAGAAGAGCCCACTGAGTCAGCCCTTAACCCCAATGTGCAGAAATTGTCAAAACGTGCTTTTCAGCAGAAATAAACACGTTTTGGCAACTTTGGTCACCCCCATGTAACTGATAGGGCAGGAACAGCACACTTTTCAAAACGTGTTTTTCAGCCTGAAATAAACGCGTTTTCTCAGCCCTTGGAATCGCAGTGTAACTGCCTGCCTCAGAAGAGTCCACTGAGTCAGCCCTTAACCCCAGTGTGCAGAAATTGTCAAAACGTGTTTTCAGCAGAAATAAACACGTTTTGGCAACTTTGGTCACCCCCATGTAACTGATAGGGCAGGAACAGCACACTTTTCAAAACGAGATTTTCAGCACGAAATAAACGCGTTTTCTCAGCACTTGGAATCCCAGTGTAACTGCCTGGCTCAGAAGAGGCCACCGAGTCAGCCCTTAACCCCAGTGTGCAGAAATTGTCAAAACGTGTTTTTCAGCAGAAATAAACACGTTTTGGCAACTTTGGTCACCCCCATGTAAATTATAGCGCAGGAACAGCACAGTTTTCAAAACGTGTTTTTCAGCCCGAAACAAACGCGTTTTCTCAGCCCTTGGAATCGCAGTGTAACTGCCTGGCTCAGAAGAGCCCACTGAGTCAGCCCTTAACCCCAGTGTGCAGAAATTGTCAAAACGTGTTTTTCAGCAGAAATAAACAAGTTTTGGCAACTTTGGTCAGCCCCATGTAACTTATAGGGCGGGAACAGCACACTTTTCAAAACGTGTTTTTTAGCCCGAAATGAACGCGTTTTCTCAGCCCATGGAATCGCAGTGTAACTGCCTGGCTCAGAAGAGCCCACTGAGTCATCCCTTAACCCCAATGTGCAGAAATTGTCAAAACGTGCTTTTCAACAGAAATAAACACATTTTGGCAACTTTGGTCACCCCCATGTAACTAATGGGGCAGAAACAGCACACTTTTTAAAACGTGTTTTTCAGCCGCAATAAACGCGTTTTTTTCAAAATTTGGAATCCCAGTGTAACTGCCTGGCTCAGAAGAGCCCACTGAGTCAGCCCTTAACCCCAGTGGGCAGAAGTTGTCAAAACTTGCTTTTCAGCAGAAATAAACACGTTTTGCCAACTTTGGTCACCACCGTGTAACTTATGGGGCAGGAACAACACACTTAAAAAACGTGTTTTTCAGCCCGAAATAAAAGCGTTTTTTCAGCCTTTTGAATCCCAGTGTAACTGCCTGGCTCAGAAGAGCGCACTGAGTAGGCCCTTAACCCCGGTCTGCAGATGTTGTCAAAACGTGTTTTTCAGCAGAAATAAATACGTTTCGGCAACTTTGGTCACCCCCATGTAACTTATGGGGCAGGAACAACACACTTTTCAAAACTTGTTTTTCAGCCGAAATAAATGCGTTTTTTCAATCTTTGGAATCCCAGTGTTACTGCCTGGATTAGAAAAGCAAACTGAGTCAGCCCTTAACCCCAGTGTGAAGAAGTTGTCAAAACGTGTTTTCGGCAGAAATAAACACGTTTTGGCAACATTGGTCACCCCCATGTAACTTATGGGGCAGGAACAGCACCCTTTTCAAAACGTGTTTTTCAGCCCGAAATAAACACGTTTTCTCAGCCTTTGGAATCCCAGTGTAACTGTCTGGCTCAGAAGAGCCCACTGAGTCAGCCCTTAACCCTAGTGTGCAGAAGTTGTCAAAACGTGTTTTTCAGCAGAAATAAACACGTTTTGGCAACTTTGGTCACCCCCATGTAAAATATAGCGCAGGAACAGCACACTTTTCAAAACGTGTTTTTCAGCCCGAAATAAACGCGTTTTCTCAGCCCTTGGAATCGCAGTGTAACTGCCTGGCTCAGAAGAGCCCACTGAGTCAGCCCTTAACCCCAGTGTGCAGAAATTGTCAAAACGTGTTTTTCAGCAGAAATAAACACGTTTTGGCAACTTTGGTCACCCCCATGTAAAATATAGCGCAGGAACAGCACACTTT
This sequence comes from Atractosteus spatula, assembly GCF_055471065.1. NCBI lineage: Eukaryota > Metazoa > Chordata > Actinopteri > Semionotiformes > Lepisosteidae > Atractosteus > Atractosteus spatula. The sequence continues at coordinate 879,111 of NC_142722.1, forward strand.
TCAAAACGTATTTTTCAGCCCGAAATAAACGCGTTTTCTCAGCACTTGGAATCCCAGTGTAACTGCCTGGCTCAGAAGAGGCCACTGAGTCAGCCCTTAACCCCAGTGTGCAGAAATTGTCAAAACGTGTTTTTCAGCAGAAATAAACACGTTTTGGCAACTTTGGTCACCCCCATGTAACTTATAGGGTATGAACAGCACAGTTTTCAAAACGTGTTTTTCAGCCTGAAATAAACGCGTTTTCTCAACCCTTGGAAACGCAGTGTAACTGCCTGCCTCAGAAGAGCCCACTGAGTCAGCCCTTAACCCCAGTGTGCAGAAATTGTCAAAACGTGTTTTTCAGCAGAAATAAACACGTTTTGATAACTTTGGTCACCCCCATGTAACTTATAAGGCAGTAACAGCACACTTTTCAAAACGTGTTTTTCAGCCTGAAATAAACGCGTTTTCTCAACCCTTGGAATCGCAGTGTAACTGCCTGCCTCAGAAGAGCCCACTGAGTCAGCCCTTAACCCCAGTAGGAAGAAGTTGTCAATACGTTCTTTTCAGCAGAAATAAACACGTTTTGGCAACTTTGGTCACCCCCATGTAACATAGGGCAGGAACAGCACAGTTTTCAAAACGTGTTTTTCAGCCCGATATAAACGCATTTTCTCAGCCCTTGGAATCGCAGTGTAACTGCCTGGCTCAGAAGAGCCCTCTGAGTCAGCCCTTAACCCCAGTGTGCAGAAATTGTCAAAACGTGTTTTTCAGCAGAAATAAACACGTTTTGGCAACTTTGGTCACCCCATGTAACTTATAGGGCAGGAACAGCACACTTTTCAAAACGTGTTTTTCAGCCCGAAATAAACGCGTTTTCTCAGCCCTTGGAATCGCAGTGTAACTGCCTGGCTCAGAAGAGTCCACTGAGTCAGCCCTTAACCCCAGTGTGCAGAAATTGTCAAAAAGTGTTTTTCAGCAGAAATAAACACGTTTGGAAAACTTTGGTCACCCCCATGTAACTTATAGGGCAGGAACAGCACAGTTTTCAAAACGTGTTTTACATCCCGAAATAAACGCGTTTTCTCACCTCTTGGAATCGCAGTGTAACTGCCTGGCTCAGAAGAGCCCACTGAGTCAGCCCTTAACCCCAGTGTGCAGAAATTGTCAAAACCTGTTTTTCAGCAGAAATAAACACGTTTTGGCAACTTTGATCACCCCCATGTAACTTATAGGGCAGGAACAGCACACTTTTCAAAACGTGTTTTTCAGCCCAAAATAAACACGTTTTCTCAGCCCTTGGAATCGCAGTGTAACTGCCTGGCACAGAAGAGCCCACTGAGACAGCCCTTAACCCCAGTTGGCAGAAGTTGTCAAAACGTGCTTTTCAGCAGAAATAAACACGTTTTGGCAACTTTGGTAACCCTCATGTAAATTAGGGGGCAGGAACAGCACCCTTTTCAAAACGTGTTTTTCAGCCCGAAATAAACGCGTTTTCTCAGGCTTTTCAATCCCAGTGTAACTGCCTGGCTCAGAAGAGCCCACTGAGTCAGCCCTTAACCCCAGTGTGCAGAAATTGTCAAAAAGTGTTTTTCAGCAGAAATAAACACGTTTGGAAAACTTTGATCACCCCCATGTAACTTATAGGGCAGGAACAGCACACTTTTCAAAACGTTTTTTTCAGCCCGAAATAAGCGCGTTTTCTCAGCCCTTGGAATCGCAGTGTAACTGCCTGGCTCAGAAGAGCCCACTGAGTCAGCCCTTAACCCCAGTGTGCAGAAATTGTCAAAACGTGTTTTTCAGCAGAAATAAACACGTTTGGGCAACTTTGGTCACCCCCATGTAAATAATAGCAAAGGAACAGCACAGTTTTCAAAACGTGTTTTTCAGCCCGAAATAAACGCGTTTTCTCAGCCCTTGGAATCCCAGTGTAACTGCCTGGCTCAGAAGAGGCCACTGAGTCAGCCCTTAACCCCAGTGTGCAGAAATTGTCAAAACGTGTTTTTCAGCAGAAATAGACACGTTTTGACAACTTTGGTCACCCCCATGTAACTTATTGGGCAGGAACAGCACAGTTTTCAAAACGTGTTTTTCAGCCCAAAATGAACGCGTTTTCTCAGCCCTTGGAATCGCAGTGTAAGTGCCTGGCTCAGAAGAGCCCACTGAGTAAGCCCTTAACCATAGTGTGCAGAAATTGTCAAAACCTGTTTTTCAGTAGAAATAAACACGTTTTGGCAGCTTTGGTGACCCCCATGTAAATTATAGGGCAGGAACAGCACAGTTTTCAAAACGTGTTTTTCAGCCCGAAATAAACGCGTTTTCTCAGCCCTTGGAATCGCAGTGTAACTGCCTGGCTCGGAAGAGCCCACTGAGTCAGCCCTTAACCCCATTTGCAGAAATTGTCAAAACGTGTTTTTCAGGAGAAATAAACACGTTTTTGCAACTTTGGTCACCCCCATGTAACTAATGGGGCAGAAACAGCACACTTTTTAAAACGTGTTTTTCAGCCGCAATAAACGCGTTTTTTTCAAAATTTGGAATCCCAGTGTAACTGCCTGGCTCAGAAGAGCCCACTGAGTCAGCCCTTAACCCCAGTGGGCAGAAGTTGTCAAAACTTGCTTTTCAGCAGAAATAAACACGTTTTGCCAACTTTGGTCACCACCGTGTAACTTATGGGGCAGGAACAACACACTTAAAAAACGTGTTTTTCAGCCCGAAATAAAAGCGTTTTTTCAGCCTTTTGAATCCCAGTGTAACTGCCTGGCTCAGAAGAGCCCACTGAGTAGGCCCTTAACCCCTGTCTGCAGATGTTGTCAAAACGTGTTTATCAGCAGAAATAAATACGTTTTGGCAACTTTGGTCACCCCCATGTAACTTATGGGGCAGGAACAACACACTTTTCAAAACGTGTTTTTCAGCCGAAATAAACGCGTTTTTTCAATCTTTGGAATCCCAGTGTTACTGCCTGGATTAGGAAAGCAAACTGAGTCAGCCCTTAACCCCAGTGTGAAGAAGTTGTCAAAACGTGTTTTCGGCAGAAATAAACACGTTTTGGCAACATTGGTCACCCCCATGTAACTTATGGGGCAGGAACAGCACCCTTTTCAAAACGTGTTTTTCAGCCCGAAATAAACACGTTTTCTCAGCCTTTGGAATCCCAGTGTAACTGTCTGGCTCAGAAGAGCCCACTGAGTCAGCCCTTAACCCTAGTGTGCAGAAGTTGTCAAAACGTGTTTTTCAGCAGAAATAAACACGTTTTGGCAACTTTGGTCACCCCCATGTAAAATATAGCGCAGGAACAGCACACTTTTCAAAACGTGTTTTTCAGCCCGAAATAAACGCGTTTTCTCAGCCCTTGGAATCGCAGTGTAACTGCCTGGCTCAGAAGAGCCCACTGAGTCAGCCCTTAACCCCAGTGTGCAGAAATTGTCAAAACGTGTTTTTCAGCAGAAATAAACACGTTTTGGCAACTTTGGTCACCCCCATGTAAAATATAGCACAGGAACAGCACACTTTTCAAAACGTGTTTTTCAGCCTGAAATAAACGCGTTTTCTCAGCCCTTGGAATCCCAGTGTAACTGCCTGCCTCAGAAGAGGCCACCGAGTCAGCCCTTAACGCCAGTGTGCAGAAATTGTCAAAACGTGTTTTTCAGCAGAAATAAACACGTTTTGGCAACTTTGGTCACCCCCATGTAACTTATAGGGTATGAACAGCACAGTTTTCAAAACGTGTTTTTCAGCCTGAAATAAACGCGTTTTCTCAACCCTTGGAAACGCAGTGTAACTGCCTGCCTCAGAAGAGCCCACTGAGTCAGCCCTTAACCCCAGTGTGCAGAAATTGTCAAAACGTGTTTTTCAGCAGAAATAAACAAGTTTTGATAACTTTGGTCACCCCCATGTACCTTATACGGCAGGAACAGCACAGTTTTCAAAACGTTTTTTTCAGCACGAAATAAAAGCGTTTTCTCAGCCCTTGGAATCGCAGTGTAACTGCCTGGCTAAGAAGAGCCCACTGAGTCAGCCCTTAACCCCAGTGTGCAGAAATTGCCAAAACGTGTTTTTCAGCAGAAATAAACACGTTATGGCAACTTTGGCCACCCCCATGTAACTTATTGTGCAGGAACAGCACAGTTTTCAAAACGTGTTTTTCAGCCCGAAATAAACGCGTTTTCTCAGCCCTTGGAATCCCAGTGTAACTGCCTGGCTCAGAAGAGCCCACTGAGTCAGCCCTTAACCCCAGTGTGCAGAAATTGTCAAAACGTGTTTTTCAGCAGAAATAAACACGTTTTGGCAACTTTGGTCACCCCCATGTAACTGATAGGGCAGGAACAGCACACTTTTCAAAACGTGTTTTTCAGCCTGAAATAAACGCGTTTTCTCAGCCCTTGGAATCCCAGTGTAACTGCCTGCCTCAGAAGAGGCCACCGAGTCAGCCCTTAACGCCAGTGTGCAGAAATTGTCAAAACGTGTTTTTCAGCAGAAATAAACACGTTTTGGCAACTTTGGTCACCCCCATGTAAATTATAGCGCAGGAACAGCACAGTTTTCAAAACGTGTTTTTCAGCCCGAAATAAACGCGTTTTCTCAGCCCTTGGAATCGCAGTGTAACTGCCTGGCTCAGAAGAGCCCACTGAGTCAGCCCTTAACCCCAGTGTGCAGAAATTGTCAAAACGTGTTTTTCAGCAGAAATAAACAAGTTTTGGCAACTTTGGTCAGCCCCATGTAACTTATAGGGCGGGAACAGCACACTTTTCAAAACGTGTTTTTTAGCCCGAAATAAACGCGTTTTCTCAGCCCATGGAATCGCAGTGTAACTGCCTGGCTCAGAAGAGCCCACTGAGTCAGCCCTTAACCCCAATGTGCAGAAATTGTCAAAACGTGCTTTTCAGCAGAAATAAACACGTTTTGGCAACTTTGGTCACCCCCATGTAACTGATAGGGCAGGAAGAGCACACTTTTCAAAACGTGTTTTTCAGCCTGAAATAAACGCGTTTTCTCAGCCCTTGGAATCGCAGTGTAACTGCCTGCCTCAGAAGAGTCCACTGAGTCAGCCCTTAACCCCAGTGTGCAGAAATTGTCAAAACGTGTTTTCAGCAGAAATAAACACGTTTTGGCAACTTTGGTCACCCCCATGTAACTTATAGGGCAGGAACAGCACAGTTTTCAAAACGTTTTTTTCAGCACAAAATAAACGCGTTTTCTCAGCCCTTGGAATCGCAGTGTAACTGCCTGGCTAAGAAGAGCCCACTGAGTCAGCCCTTAACCCCAGTGTGCAGAAATTGTCAAAACGTGTTTTTCAGCAGAAATAAACAGGTTTTGGCAACTTTGGTCACCCCCATGTAAAATATAGCGCAGGAACAGCACACTTTTCAAAACGAGTTTTTCAGCACGAAATAAACGCGTTTTCTCAGCACTTGGAATCCCAGTGTAACTGCCTGGCTCAGAAGAGGCCACCGAGTCAGCCCTTAACCCCAGTGTGCAGAAATTGTCAAAACGTGTTTTTCAGCAGAAATAAACACGTTTTGGCAACTTTGGTCACCCCCATGTAAATTATAGCGCAGGAACAGCACAGTTTTCAAAACGTGTTTTTCAGCCCGAAACAAACGCGTTTTCTCAGCCCTTGGAATCGCAGTGTAACTGCCTGGCTCAGAAGAGCCCACTGAGTCAGCCCTTAACCCCAGTGTGCAGAAATTGTCAAAACGTGTTTTTCAGCAGAAATAAACAAGTTTTGGCAACTTTGGTCAGCCCCATGTAATTTATAGGGCGGGAACAGCACACTTTTCAAAACGTGTTTTTTAGCCCGAAATAAACGCGTTTTCTCAGCCCATGGAATCGCAGTGTAACTGCCTGGCTCAGAAGAGCCCACTGAGTCAGCCCTTAACCCCAATGTGCAGAAATTGTCAAAACGTGCTTTTCAGCAGAAATAAACACGTTTTGGCAACTTTGGAACCCCCATGTAACTTATGCGGCAGGAACAGCACACTTTTCAAAATGTGTTTTTCTGCCGAAATAAACGCGTTTTTTCAAACTTTGGAATCCCAGTGTAACTGCATGGATTAGAAAAGCAAACTGTGTCAGCCCTTAACCCCAGTGTGCAGAAGTTGTCAAACAGTGTTTTCGGCAGATATAAACACGTTTTGGCAACATTGGTCACCCCCATGTAACTTATGGGGCAGGAGCAGCACCCTTTTCAAAACGTGTTTTTCAGCCCGAAATAAATGCGTTTTCTCAGCCTTTGGAATCCCAGTTTAACTGTTGGCTCAGAAGAGCCCACTGAGACAGCCCTTAACCCCAGTGTGCAGATGTTGTGAAAACATGTTTTTCAGCAGAAGTAAACACGTTTTGGCAACTTTGGAACCCCCATGTAACTTATGCGGCAGGAAAAGCACACTTTTCAAAACGTGTTTTTCAGCCGAAAAAAAAAGCTTTTTTTTAAACTTTGGAATGCCAGTGTAGCTGCCTGCCTCAGAAAATCACACTGAGTTAGCCCTTAACCCCAGTGTGCAGAAGTTGTCAAAACGTGTTTTTCGGCAGAAATAAACACATTTTGGCAACTTTGGTCACCCCCATGTAACTAATGGGGCAGAAACAGCACACTTTTTAAAACGTGTTTTTCAGCCGCAATAAACGCGTTTTTTTCAAAATTTGGAATCCCAGTGTAACTGCCTGGCTCAGAAGAGCCCACTGAGTCAGCCCTTAACCCCAGTGGGCAGAAGTTGTCAAAACTTGCTTTTCAGCAGAAATAAACACGTTTTGCCAACTTTGGTCACCACCGTGTAACTTATGGGGCAGGAACAACACACTTAAAAAACGTGTTTTTCAGCCCGAAATAAAAGCGTTTTTTCAGCCTTTTGAATCCCAGTGTAACTGCCTGGCTCAGAAGAGCCCACTGAGTAGGCCCTTAACCCCGGTCTGCAGATGTTGTCAAAACGTGTTTTTCAGCAGAAATAAATACGTTTTGGCAACTTTGGTCACCCCCATGTAACTTATGGGGCAGGAACAACACACTTTTCAAAACGTGTTTTTCAGCCGAAATAAACGCGTTTTTCAAACTTTGGAATCCCAGTGTTACTGCCTGGATTAGAAAAGCAAACTGAGTCAGCCCTTAACCCCAGTGTGAAGAAGTTGTCAAAACGTGTTTTCGGCAGAAATAAACACGTTTTGGCAACATTGGTCACCCCCATGTAACTTATGGGGCAGGAACAGCACCCTTTTCAAAACGTGTTTTTCAGCCCGAAATAAACACGTTTTCTCAGCCTTTGGAATCCCAGTGTAACTGTCTGGCTTAGAAGAGCCCACTGAGTCAGCCCTTAACCCTAGTGTGCAGAAGTTGTCAAAACGTGTTTTTCAGCAGAAATAAACACGTTTTGGCAACTTTGGTCACCCCCATGTAAAATATAGCGCAGGAACAGCACAGTTTTCAAAACGTGTTTTTCAGCCCGAAATAAACGCGTTTTCTCAGCCCTTGGAATCCCAGTGTAACTGCCTGGCTCAGAAGAGCCCACTGAGTCAGCCCTTAACCCCAGTGTGCAGAAATTGTCAAAACGTGTTTTTCAGCAGAAATAAACACGTTTTGGCAACTTTGGTCACCCCCATGTAACTGATAGGGCAGGAACAGCACACTTTTCAAAACGTGTTTTTCAGCCTGAAATAAACGCGTTTTCTCAGCCCTTGGAATCCCAGTGTAACTGCCTGCCTCAGAAGAGGCCACCGAGTCAGCCCTTAACCCCAGTGTGCAGAAATTGTCAAAACGTGTTTTTCAGCAGAAATAAACACGTTTTGGCAACTTTGGTCACCCCCATGTAAATTATAGCGCAGGAACAGCACAGTTTTCAAAACGTGTTTTTCAGCCCGAAATAAACGCGTTTTCTCAGCCCTTGGAATCGCAGTGTAACTGCCTGGCTCAGAAGAGCCCACTGAGTCAGCCCTTAACCCCAGTGTGCAGAAATTGTCAAAACGTGTTTTTCAGCAGAAATAAACAAGTTTTGGCAACTTTGGTCAGCCCCATGTAACTTATAGGGCGGGAACAGCACACTTTTCAAAACTTGTTTTTTAGCCCGAAATAAACGCGTTTTCTCAGCCCATGGAATCGCAGTGTAACTGCCTGGCTCAGAAGAGCCCACTGAGTCAGCCCTTAACCCCAATGTGCAGAAATTGTCAAAACGTGCTTTTCAGCAGAAATAAACACGTTTTGGCAACTTTGGTCACCCCCATGTAACTGATAGGGCAGGAACAGCACACTTTTCAAAACGTGTTTTTCAGCCTGAAATAAACGCGTTTTCTCAGCCCTTGGAATCGCAGTGTAACTGCCTGCCTCAGAAGAGTCCACTGAGTCAGCCCTTAACCCCAGTGTGCAGAAATTGTCAAAACGTGTTTTCAGCAGAAATAAACACGTTTTGGCAACTTTGGTCACCCCCATGTAACTGATAGGGCAGGAACAGCACACTTTTCAAAACGAGATTTTCAGCACGAAATAAACGCGTTTTCTCAGCACTTGGAATCCCAGTGTAACTGCCTGGCTCAGAAGAGGCCACCGAGTCAGCCCTTAACCCCAGTGTGCAGAAATTGTCAAAACGTGTTTTTCAGCAGAAATAAACACGTTTTGGCAACTTTGGTCACCCCCATGTAAATTATAGCGCAGGAACAGCACAGTTTTCAAAACGTGTTTTTCAGCCCGAAACAAACGCGTTTTCTCAGCCCTTGGAATCGCAGTGTAACTGCCTGGCTCAGAAGAGCCCACTGAGTCAGCCCTTAACCCCAGTGTGCAGAAATTGTCAAAACGTGTTTTTCAGCAGAAATAAACAAGTTTTGGCAACTTTGGTCAGCCCCATGTAACTTATAGGGCGGGAACAGCACACTTTTCAAAACGTGTTTTTTAGCCCGAAATGAACGCGTTTTCTCAGCCCATGGAATCGCAGTGTAACTGCCTGGCTCAGAAGAGCCCACTGAGTCATCCCTTAACCCCAATGTGCAGAAATTGTCAAAACGTGCTTTTCAACAGAAATAAACACATTTTGGCAACTTTGGTCACCCCCATGTAACTAATGGGGCAGAAACAGCACACTTTTTAAAACGTGTTTTTCAGCCGCAATAAACGCGTTTTTTTCAAAATTTGGAATCCCAGTGTAACTGCCTGGCTCAGAAGAGCCCACTGAGTCAGCCCTTAACCCCAGTGGGCAGAAGTTGTCAAAACTTGCTTTTCAGCAGAAATAAACACGTTTTGCCAACTTTGGTCACCACCGTGTAACTTATGGGGCAGGAACAACACACTTAAAAAACGTGTTTTTCAGCCCGAAATAAAAGCGTTTTTTCAGCCTTTTGAATCCCAGTGTAACTGCCTGGCTCAGAAGAGCCCACTGAGTAGGCCCTTAACCCCGGTCTGCAGATGTTGTCAAAACGTGTTTTTCAGCAGAAATAAATACGTTTTGGCAACTTTGGTCACCCCCATGTAACTTATGGGGCAGGAACAACACACTTTTCAAAACGTGTTTTTCAGCCGAAATAAACGCGTTTTTTCAAACTTTGGAATCCCAGTGTTACTGCCTGGATTAGAAAAGCAAACTGAGTCAGCCCTTAACCCCAGTGTGAAGAAGTTGTCAAAACGTGTTTTCGGCAGAAATAAATACGTTTTGGCAACTTTGGTCACCCCCATGAAACTTATAGGACAGAAACAGCACAGTTTTCAAAACATTTTTTCAGCACAAAATAAACGCGTTTTCTCAGCCCTTGGAATCGCAGTGTAACTGCCTGGCTAAGAAGAGCCCACTGAGTAAGCCCTTAACCCCAGTGTGCAGAAATTGTCAAAACGTGTTTTTCAACAGAAATAAACACGTTTTGGGAACTTTGGTCACCCCCATGTAAATTATAGCGCAGGAACAGCACACTTTTCAAAACGTGTTTTTCAGCCCGAAATAAACGCGTTTTCTCAGCCCTTGGAATCCCAGTGTAACTGCCTGGCTCAGAAGAGGCCACTGAGTCAGCCCTTAACCCCAGTGTGCAGAAATTGTCAAAATGTGTTTTTCAGCAGAAATAAACACGTTTTGGCAACTTTGGTCACCCCCATGTAAATTATAGCGCAGGAACAGCACACTTTTCAAAACGTGTTTTTCAGCCCGAAATAAACGCGTTTTCTCAGCCCTTGGAATCGCAGTGTAACTGCCTGGCTCAGAAGAGCCCACTGAGTCAGCCCTTAACCGCAGTGTGCAGAAATTGTCAAAACGTGTTTTTCAGCAGAAATAAACACGTTTTGGCAACTTTGGTCACCCCCATGTAACTTATAGGGCAGGAACAGCACACTTTTCAAAACGTGTTTTTCAGCCCGAAATAAACGCGTTTTCTCAGCCCTTGGAATCGCAGTGTAACTGCCTGCCTCAGAAGAGTCCACTGAGTTAGCCCTTAACCCCAGTGTGCAGAAATTGTCAAAACGTGTTTTCAGCAGAAATAAACACGTTTTGGCAACTTTGGTCACCCCCATGTAACTTATAGGGCAGGAACAGCACACTTTTCAAAACGTGTTTTTCAGCCCGAAATAAACGCGTTTTCTCAGCCCTTGGAATCGCAGTGTAACTGCCTGGCTCAGAAGAGCCCACTGAGTCAGCCCTTAACCCCAGTGTGCAGCAATTGTCAAAACGTGTTTTTCAGCAGAAATAAACACGTTTTGGCAACTTTGGTCAGCCCCATGTAAATTACAGGGCAGGAACAGCACAGTTTTCAAAACGTGTTTTACATCCCGAAATAAACACGTTTTCTCACCCCTTGGAATCCCAGTGTAACTGCCTGGCTCAGAAGAGCCCACTGAGTCAGCCCTTAACCGCAGTGTGCAGAAATTGTCAAAACGTGTTTTTCAGCAGAAATAAACACGTTTTGGCAACTTTGGTCACCCCCATGTAACTTATAGGGCAGGAACAGCACACTTTTCAAAACGTGTTTTTCAGCCTGAAATAAACGCGTTTTCTCAGCCCTTGGAATCGCAGTGTAACTGCCTGCCTCAGAAGAGTCCACTGAGTTAGCCCTTAACCCCAGTGTGCAGAAATTGTCAAAACGTGTTTTCAGCAGAAATAAACACGTTTTGGCAACTTTGGTCACCCCCATGTAACTTATAGGGTATGAACAGCACAGTTTTCAAAATGTGTTTTTCAGCCTGAAATAAACGCGTTTTCTCAACCCTTGGAATCGCAGTGTAACTGCCTGCCTCAGAATAGCCCACTGAGTCAGCCCTTAACCCCAGTGTGCAGAAATTGTCAAAACGTGTTTTTCAGCAGAAATAAACACGTTTTCAAAACTTTGGTCACCCCCATGTATCTTATAGGGCAGGAACAGCACAGTTTTCAAAACGTTTTTTTCAGCACGAAATAAACGCGTTTTCTCAGCCCTTGGAATCGCAGTGTAACTGCCTGGCTAAGAAGAGCCCACTGAGTCAGCCCTTAACCCCAGTGTGCAGAAATTGTCAAAACGTATTTTTCAGCAGAAATAAACACGTTTTGGCAACTTTGGTCACCCCCATGTAAATTATAGCGCAGGAACAGCACACTTTTCAAAACGTGTTTTTCAGCCCGAAATAAACGCGTTTTCTCAGCCCTTGGAATCCCAGTGCAACTGCCTGGCTCAGAAGAGGCCACTGAGTTAGCCCTTAACCCCAGTGTGCAGAAACTGTCAAAACGTGTTTTCAGCAGAAATAAACACGTTTTGGCAACTTTGGTCACCCCCATGTAACTTATAGGGCAGGAACAGCACACTTTTCAAAACGTGTTTTTCAGCCCGAAATAAACGCGTTTTCTCAGCCCTTGGAATCGCAGTGTAACTGCCTGGCTCAGAAGAGCCCACTGAGTCAGCCCTTAACCCCAGTGTGCAGCAATTGTCAAAAAGTGTTTTTCAGCAGAAATAAACACGTTTTGGCAACTTTGGTCAGCCCCATGTAAATTACAGGGCAGGAACAGCACAGTTTTCAAAACGTGTTTTACATCCCGAAATAAACGCGTTTTCTCACCCCTTGGAATCGCAGTGTAACTGCCTGGCTCAGAAGAGCCCACTGAGTCAGCCCTTAACCCTAGTGTGCAGAAATTGTCAAAAAGTGTTTTTCAGCAGAAATAAACACGTTTTGGCAACTTTGGTCAGCCCCATGTAAATTATAGCGCAGGAACAGCACACTTTTCAAAACGTGTTTTTCAGCCCGAAATAAACGCGTTTTCTCAGCCCTTGGAATCGCAGTGTAACTGCCTGGCTAAGAAGAGCCCACTGAGTCAGCCCTTAACCCCAGTGTGCAGAAATTGTCAAAATGTGTTTTTCAGCAGAAATAAACACGTTTTGGCAACTTTGGTCACCCCCATGTAAATTATAGCACAGGAACAGCACACTTTTCAAAACGTGTTTTTCAGCCCGAAATAAACGCGTTTTCTCAGCCCTTGGAATCGCAGTGTAACTGCCTGGCTCAGAAGAGCCAACTGAGTCAGCCCTTAACCCCAGTGTGCAGAAATTGTCAAAACGTGTTTTTCAGCAGAAATAAACACGTTTTGGCAACTTTGGTCACCCCCATGTAACTTATAGGGCAGGAACAGCACACTTTTCAAAACGTGTTTTTCAGCCTGAAATAAACGCGTTTTCTCAGCCCTTGGAATCGCAGTGTAACTGCCTGCCTCAGAAGAGCCCACTGAGTCAGCCCTTAACCCCAGTGTGCAGAAATTGTCAAAACGTGTTTTCAGCAGAAATAAACACGTTTTGGCAACTTTGGTCACCCCCATGTAACTTATAGGGTATGAACAGCACAGTTTTCAAAACGTGTTTTTCAGCCTGAAAAAAACGCGTTTTCTCAACCCTTGGAATCGCAGTGTAACTGCCTGCCTCAGAATAGCCCACTGAGTCAGCCCTTAACCCCAGTGTGCAGAAATTGTCAAAACGTGTTTTTCAGCAGAAATAAACACGTTTTGGCAACTTTGGTCACCCCCATGTAAATTATAGCGCAGGAACAGCACACTTTTCAAAACGTGTTTTTCAGCCCGAAATAAACGCGTTTTCTCAGCCCTTGGAATCCCAGTGTAACTGCCTGGCTCAGAAGAGGCCACTGAGTCAGCCCTTAACCCCAGTGTGCAGAAATTGTCAAAACGTGTTTTTCAGCAGAAATAAACACGTTTTGGCAACTTTGGTCACCCCCATGTAAATTATAGCGCAGGAACAGCACACTTTTCAAAACGTGTTTCTCAGCCCGAAATAAACGCGTTTTCTCAGCCCTTGGAATCGCAGTGTAACTGCCTGGCTCAGAAGAGCCCACTGAGTCAGCCCTTAACCGCAGTGTGCAGAAATTGTCAAAACGTCTTTTCAGCAGAAATAAACACGTTTTGGCAACTTTGGTCACCCCCATGTAACTTATAGGGTATGAACAGCACAGTTTTCAAAACGTGTTTTTCAGCCTGAAATAAACGCGTTTTCTCAACCCTTGGAATCGCAGTGTAACTGCCTGCCTCAGAAGAGCCCACTGAGTCAGCCCTTAACCCCAGTGTGCAGAAATTGTCAAAACGTGTTTTTCAGCAGAAATAAACACGTTTTGATAACTTTGGTCACCCCCACGTAACTTATAGGGCAGGAACAGCACAGTTTTCAAAACGTTTTTTTCAGCACGAAATAAACGCGTTTTCTCAGCCCTTGGAATCGCAGTGTAACTGCCTGGTTAAGAAGAGCCCACTGAGTCAGCCCTTAACCCCAGTGTGCAGAAATTGTCAAAACGTGTTTTTCAGCAGAAATAAACACGTTTTGGCAACTTTGGTCACCCCCATGTAAATTATAGCGCAGGAACAGCACAGTTTTCAAAACGTGTTTTTCAGCCCGAAATAAACACGTTTTCTCAGCCCTTGGAATCCCAGTGTAACTGCCTGGCTCAGAAGAGGCCACTGAGTCAGCCCTTAACCCCAGTGTGCAGAAATTGCCAAAACGTGTTTTTCAGCAGAAATAAACACGTTTTGGCAACTTTGGTCACCCCCATGTAACTTATAGGGCAGGAACAGCACACTTTTCAAAACGTCTTTTTCAGCCCGAAATAAAGTCGTTTTCTCAGCCCTTGGAATCGCAGTGTAACTGCTTGGCTCAGAAGCGCCCACTGAGTCAGCCCTTAACCCCAGTGTGCAGAAATTGTCAAAACGTGTTTTTCAGCAGAAATAAACACGTTTTGGCAACTTTGGTCACCCCCATGTAAATTATAGGGCAGGAACAGCACAGTTTTCAAAACGTGTTTTACATCCCGAAATAAACGCGTTTTCTCACCCCTTGGAATCGCAGTGTAACTGCCTGGCTCAGAAGAGCCCACTGAGTCAGCCCTTAACCCTAGTGTGCAGAAATTGTCAAAACGTGTTTTCAGCAGAAATAAACACGTTTTGGCAACTTTGGTCACCCCCATGTAACTTATAGGGTATGAACAGCACAGTTTTCAAAACGTGTTTTTCAGCCTGAAATAAACGCGTTTTCTCAACCCTTGGAATCGCAGTGTAACTGCCTGCCTCAGAATAGCCCACTGAGTCAGCCCTTAACCCCAGTGTGCAGAAATTGTCAAAACGTGTTTTTCAGCAGAAATAAACACGTTTTCAAAACTTTGGTCACCCCCATGTACCTTATAGGGCAGGAACAGCACAGTTTTCAAAACGTTTTTTTCAGCACGAAATAAACGCGTTTTCTCAGCCCTTGGAATCGCAGTGTAACTGCCTGGCTAAGAAGAGCCCACTGAGTCAGCCCTTAACCCCAGTGTGCAGAAATTGTCAAAACGTATTTTTCAGCAGAAATAAACACGTTTTGGCAACTTTGGTCACCCCCATGTAAATTATAGCGCAGGAACAGCACACTTTTCAAAACGTGTTTTTCAGCCTGAAATAAACGCTTTTTCTCATCCCTTGGAATCGCAGTGTAACTGCCTGCCTCAGAAGAGCCCACTGAGTCAGCCCTTAACCCCAGTGTGCAGAAATTGTCAAAACGTGTTTTTCAGCAGAAATAAACACGTTTTGGCATCTTTGGTCACCCCCATGTAACTTACAGGGCAGGAACAGCACACTTTTCAAAACGTGTTATTCAGCCCGAAATAAACGTGTTTTCTCATCCCTTGGAATCGCAGTGTAACTGCCTGGCTCAGAAGAGCCCACTGAGTCAGCCCTTAACCGCAGTGTGCAGAAATTGTCAAAACGTGTTTTTCAGCAGAAATAAACACGTTTTGGCAACTTTGGTCACCCCCATGTAACTTATAGGGCAGGAACAGCACACTTTTCAAAACGTGTTTTTCAGCCTGAAATAAACGCGTTTTCTCAGCCCTTGGAATCGCAGTGTAACTGCCTGCCTCAGAAGAGTCCACTGATTCAGCCCTTAACCCCAGTGTGCAGAAATTGTCAAAACGTGTTTTCAGCAGAAATAAACACGTTTTGGCAACTTTGGTCACCCCCATGTAACTTATAGGATATGAACAGCAC
The DNA here is from genome assembly GCF_055471065.1 of Atractosteus spatula. NCBI lineage: Eukaryota > Metazoa > Chordata > Actinopteri > Semionotiformes > Lepisosteidae > Atractosteus > Atractosteus spatula. The sequence continues at coordinate 894,527 of NC_142722.1, forward strand.
AGTTTTCAAAACGTGTTTTTCAGCCTGAAATAAACGCGTTTTCTCAACCCTTGGAATCGCAGTGTAACTGCCTGCCTCAGAAGAGCCCACTGAGTCAGCCCTTAACCCCAGTGTGCAGAAATTGTCAAAACGTGTTTTTCAGCAGAAATAAACACGTTTTGATAACTTTGGTCACCCCCATGTAACTTATAGGGCAGGAACAGCACAGTTTTCAAAACGTTTTTTTCAGCACGAAATAAACGCGTTTTCTCAGCCTTTGGAATCGCAGTGTAACTGCCTGGCTAAGAAGAGCCCACTGAGTCAGCCCTTAACCCCAGTGTGCAGAAATTGTCAAAACGTGTTTTTCAGCAGAAATAAACACGTTTTGGCAACTTTGGTCACCCCCATGTAAATTATAGCGCAGGAACAGCACAGTTTTCAAAACGTGTTTTTCAGCCCGAAATAAACGCGTTTTCTCAGCCCTTGGAATCCCAGTGTAACTGCCTGGCTTAGAAGAGCCCACTGAGTCAGCCCTTAACCCTAGTGTGCAGAAATTGTCAAAACCTGTTTTTCAGCAGAAATAAACACGGTTTGGAAGCTTTAGTCACCCCCATGTAAATTATAGCGCAGGAACAGCACAGTTTTCAAAACGTGTTTTTCAGCCCGGAATAAACGTGTTTTCTCAGCTCTTGGAATCGCAGTGTAACTGCCTGGCTCAGAAGAGCCCACTGAGTCAGCCCTTAACCCTAGTGTGCAGAAATTGTCAAAACCTGTTTTTCAGTAGAAATAAACACGTTTTGGCAGCTTTGGTCACCCCCATGTAAATTATACGGCAGGAACAGCACAGTTTTCAAAACGTTTTTTTCAGCCCGAAATAAACGCGTTTTCTCAGCCCTTGGAATCGCAGTGTAACTGCCTGGCTCAGAAGAGCCCACTGAGTCAGCCCTTAACCCTAGTGTGCAGAAATTGTCAAAACCTGTTTTTCAGTAGAAATAAACACGGTTTGGCAACTTTGGTCACCCCCATGTAACTGATAGGGCAGGAACAGCACACTTTTCAAAACGTGTTTTTCAGCCTGAAATAAACGCGTTTTCTCAAGCCTTGGAATCGCAGTGTAACTGCCTGCCTCAGAAGAGCCCACTGAGTCAGCCCTTAACCCCAGTGTGCAGAAATTGTCAAAACGTGTTTTTCAGCAGAAATAAACACGTTTTGGCATCTTTGGTCACCCCCATGTAACTTATAGGGCAGGAACAGCACACTTTTCAAAACGTGTTTTTCAGCCCGAAATAAACGCGTTTTCTCATCCCTTGGAATCGCAGTGTAACTGCCTGGCTCAGAAGAGCCCACTGAGTCAGCCCTTAACCCCAGTGTGCAGAAATTGTCAAAACGTGTTTTTCAGCAGAAATAAACACGTTTTGATAACTTTGGTCACCCCCATGTAACTTATAGTGCAGGAACAGCACAGTTTTCAAAACGTTTTTTTCAGCCCGAAATAAACGCGTTTTCTCAGCCCTTGGAATCGCAGTGTAACTGCCTGGCTAAGAAGAGCCCACTGAGTCAGCCTTTAACCCCAGTGTGCAGAAATTGTCAAAACGTGTTTTTCAGCAGAAATAAACACGTTTTGGCAACTTTGGTCACCCCCATGTAAATTATAGCGCAGGAACAGCACAGTTTTCAAAACGTGTTTTTCAGCCCGAAATAAACGCGTTTTCTCAGCCCTTGGAATCCCAGTGTAACTGCCTGGCTCAGAAGAGGCCACTGAGTCAGCCTTTAACCCCAGTGTGCAGAAATTTCCAAAACGTGTTTTTCAGCAGAAATAAACACGTTTTGGCAACTTTGGTCACCCCCATGTAACTTATTGGGCAGGAACAGCACAGTTTTCAAAACGTGTTTTTCAGCCCAAAATGAACGCGTTTTCTCAGCCCTTGGAATCGCAGTGTAACTGCCTGGCTCAGAAGAGCCCACTGAGTCAGCCCTTAACCCCAGTGTGCAGAAATTGTCAAAACGTGTTTTTCAGCAGAAATAAACACGTTTTGGCAACTTTGGTCACCCCCATGTAACTTATAGGGCAGGAACAGCACACTTTTCAAAACGTCTTTTTCAGCCCGAAATAAAGAAGAAGCCCGAAGAAGACCCACCTATCCCAGTGTGTTACCTGTAGTGTTATCTTAAAAAATCATTTAAAAATAAATAAAGTGGCCACAGCCACAGCAAGGTTGTATAGGGTTAGGGGGGCGGTCTGGTGTGTAAAACACTTGGTTTCAGCAGTGTGGCTGTTGTGCCTGAAATGCTATTGAGTCATGAAGAAGACCCACCTATCCCAGTGTGTTACCTGTAGTGTTATCTTAAAAAATCATAAAAAAATAAAGGTTCCACAACCCAAAACAAAGCTGGGAAATGTCAGAGGACCTGCTTAGTGTGCAAAACACTTACATGCAGCATTGTGGGTGCTGTGGTTTATATGCTATTGGTTTGTGAACAGAATACCCCTATCCCACTGCTTTGTGCCACATTAAATAAAAGCACGAGAAAAAGAGATTCAAAACACAAATCTGTGTCAGTGTTCTGTGTAAAAAGTCAGTCTGAACATCATGGGAGCTGTTTTTAATAAGCTGCTGTGTAAAGAATATTTTAATCTTCCTGCTGTCAGTAGTATTGTCAATATAGTTGACCCTTACCTGAATGAAAACAGGACGTAAAGGAAGGGTTTCAGAAATCAAACAAAGCTTTATTCCCGTGCTTATGTCTGGGTAATTGGAAACTGCGCTGTTCTGCTTCCTATGGTCATATACGGGTTTTTCGCACAAAGCTGTATTGAACAGTATTTCTCGCGTTGTGAACGTGTGAACACAGCGGTCAACCGGTTTCCAGTTAGTGCGTAATTACGCATCGATGAAAAACCGGAGGTTTAAAAAAAGATAATTAGCTCACTGATAGTTTGATGTAGAGGCTGTGGAAATATCCACAAGTCGTGGTCTTTAAAATGCATTTGGTTTGAAGGCGTTCTGTGCTTCCATTGTGAAGATATGGACAAAAGAATATTCGTGCTTGGTCAAAAAAATGTCATAAAAACGACAAAGTAAAGGCTGAGAAAGCATTCACAATGTATTTTATACACAAAGGAAGTATTCTCGCAACTCTAAGAGGTTTCGTGTAAACGCTACAGGCGTGCCAAAATCGTTTTCGAACTTCAAGCTAACTTTACCCCGGTGTCTCTCTCGGGGACCTACTAGTAGTCCGGCTGACTAGTAGAAAGTCTCTGTGCACAGAGGGTGACCGCGGGTCTGAGCAAGTCACTCTTCAGGGGGAAGAAACTTTGTGTAGCGCTGTTGCTGAATAAAAACGTATTCAACTTGTCGACATGAGTCCAAACGTACAGATGCAGCCATTCAAAACAAGCGGGCGATACCGCATTATTTTGCGGTGCGCTTGACGCGGTGTACCGCAAGTTACGGTATTAAAACTGTAAATTCTCACATAGTTCCGCATAATACCACGTGGTACCGCAAGTAAAATAATAGTATCCGGAATTTCCGCAAGGTGGAGCTAATAAAGCTCAACCTCTCATGTTTGAGCTGTCGCCATCAAAGTCTTTACCTTGAACTTGAACTTTATGAACTTGAACTTGAACTTTATTGCCATATGTAACCAGTACTGGTACAATGGAATTCTTACTTACAGAAAGTCTCTCGATTGTAAAACAAATGTAAAAAACAAAACAAAGTGCAAACAGTGCATCAAGACAATATACAAACAAACAATAGACAATGTGCAAGTAAACATGTAGACAGTTTGAATGTAATCAATACAGACATGTAAACAATGACTGGAGATGTGCAATAGATAAGAAATCATAATGAGGTAGATGGTGATGGTGTAGGTGTGGTCCGAGGGGGATGGCTAAATGTGTTCGCCAGTCTCACTGCTTGTGGATAGAAGCTATTGAAGAATCTAGTGGTAAGTGTCTGTATGCTCTTATATCTCTTGCCTGAGGGCAGTGGGGTGAAGAGCTCATGCCCAGGGTGGTGACTGTCCTCTGTGATGGCCAGAATTCTACCACGGCAGCGGTCCTCATAGAGCTGTTTAATCTCGGTGAGACCGCAGCAGATGATCTTCTGGGCCATATTGACCATTCTCTGCAGTGCCTTTCTTTCTCGCGAAGAGTTGTTGCCATACCACACGGTGATCCCGTTGGTGAGGATGCTCTCGATGGTGCAGCGGTAGAAGTTCACCAACACATGTATTGGCATCCCTAATCGCTTGAGGCACCTCAAGAAATAAAGGCGCTGCTGAGCCTTCTTCATGATAGAGTCAGTGTTCACAGTCCAGGTTAGATCTTTAGAGATGTGAATTCCCAAGAACCTAAAGCTGGTGATTGTTTCCACTTCCGTTCCATCAATACTGAGTGGGCTGTGAGCGTATGGCCTGTGTCTCCGAAAGTCCACTATTAGCTCTTTCGTTTTCTTTATGTTCAAGTCCAGGTTATTGCTATGACATCACCTAAGCAGCTGTACGACTTCATCCCTGTAAGTGGACTCGTCATCATCACTGATCAGTCCTATTATACTGGTGTCATCTGCAAACTTAATTATGCGGTTGTTGCTGTGTCTTGCTGTGCAGTCGTGAGTAAATAGGGAGTACAACCTTGGACTCAGACAGCAGCCTTGTGGGGTTCCAGTGCTCAGGGTGAGTGGTGTTGATGTTTTATTGCCTATTCGCACCACCCGTGGTCTCTCGATAAGAAAGTCCAGCAGCCAGTTGCAGACAGAGTTGCACAGACCTAATCCCCTGAGCTTTGTCACCAGTTGACTGGGTATGATGGAATTGAATGCTGAACTGTAGTCCACAAACAGCATTCTCACATACGAGTTCTTAGTGTCCAGGTGTTCCAAGGCTGTATGCAGAGCCAGGGAGACAGCATCATCCACTGATCTGTTGTTCTGGTAGGCGAACTGCAAGGGGTCCAGGGACTCTGTGATGGAGGAGTTGATGTGTGACAACACCAGCTTCTCCAGGCATTTCATCACCACAGATGTTAATGCTACTGGGCGGTAATCATTCAGGCATGTCACTTTTGCCTTTTTGGGGGTTGGAACAATAGTGTTTTTTTTAAAGCAGGTGGGGACCATGGACTAAGATACCGAAGATATTACTAATGGTATTTATAATTAATGACCTTGGACAAGCTGTAAACTCAAAGTATTGCCCTGGTCCACATTCTTTTTTCATTGACCGTCTTTGTAAAAGTAACACCACAGCATTTAGTTGATCCAATCACGCATTTGTTTCCAATCACGCAAGGTACAGTAATTTTTGAGAATCTCCAATTCCCCATGCCTTTCACATGCTCATAAAATATATTGATTTAGGAACATTAACATATTCCTGTATGTAACGTGTACTGTATACACTATGTATATGTATATTTAATGTCTTTACTGTGCCTGTTTAAGTATTGAATATTTTACCACTGAAGGGAAATCTTAGTAGCTGAGCATAAAAAGAATAGGAGCATAACGCGTGTGAAGGCCATAAATGATATTAATTTTGGAACATAAACATACAGTATTACAGTATGTAAACTATATATGGCTGGTCTCGGTACTTTAAAGAAAAAATACACACCAGTATTCCATTTCTCCCTAAACATTTTAAGCATCAAAGTCTTTAACAAATACGCTCGATACCGGAGTCAACAAGCATACTTTTAGAATTTGATTAATAGGGAATACAATGTGGAATCGCGTATCTAAAGAAATTAATAACGATATAATTATATTCATGTACTACAACACAAGAATAGTATATGCTGTTTCACCACTCCTTGTGTGACTGTGCTGGTAGCCTGGTGGTCTAGGTGCTGGGTTAATAACCCACTGATTGGCTGTTCAAATCAAGCCAGTGCCATGACTTTATTTTTTAACAAACATTTTCATTTCTTTGAAAAAATAGAATAGTAATATTATGGACAATTAATTGACAATAAATATAGAAAAGCACATATTAAAATTGGGAAATTTGGTTTCAAAAGTCCTCATATCAACGATGCCTATACTTTTTTCCTCTACAGTATGCTAATCTATTGTAGTGCATTCGCCCCCCTCTTAGGCTGCGCAAACAATCTTTTAGATTTTTATAGAGAAATGGAGGCTGTACAGTATGCATTACAATATAAATATTTACTGTCAAACTTTAAATCAACAATTGATTTAAAGACGATCTGTCAAAGCGCAATGAAACCTATTACTCGATTCTTATGGACGCCCGGTCCCGCCAGGGATTTAAAAAAAACATGGAATTGCGTATCTAAAGAAATAACAGTATACAGTAACTATGTTCATGCACAAACAGTAGCATGTTAAGTTATTAATTTGGGTGTCTCCTCTTGCCAGAAAGCGCTAAATTGCATTTTGAGTGCAGTTTTGGACTTTTTTTAAATTACAACCCATAAATAAGCTGATACTGTTTAGACTTTTAATTATTTTAAATTATTACAGCAGCACAATGTGCTTTTTCATGAAACCTCCTCGAGTAACGAAATGTCTTGCGTTGTACAGCTTTTCAGCTAAATACTGTATATTTATCGCTTACGCCTGACATAAGAGTTGCCCGATAAAAACCGGTTGAACAGCTCTGTTGGAGGTTTTGTGAAAAAGGAGGTTTCTCTCTAGGAGGTTTCGTGAAAAAGCTACAGGCGTGCCAATCGGAATCGTTTTTATTTTTAATCGTTCTATGCAGATGGCTGGTGGCATGTTCCATAAGAGTATGGTAATTAAAAACCATTAATACTTTCGTTGGAGTTTAAATAAAGTTGATGTTTTCTCTAGGGGCTGCTCGCCTGCGTCTGAATAGCGACTACTAAGCTGTGAAAACATGTGTCTGTCTTTCCGTGAGGGGAAGGGAATCTGATCTGATCTGCAAGGCCCTTTGGCTACAAAACTAAAAAGAAGATACACTCTCGCCCTCTCTCTCTCGGGGGGCTGGTCATGTGTCTCTGTCTGGTCGGGGCGCGGGAGAGCCAGTTGGCAGGTGGTGACGGAGAAATAAATAAAGGCAGCTTTTGACTCCGCAAGTCTGAGTTTTTGTGTCCTTCATCATTACACTATCATTCTGTCCATCGAAAACCTGTTTATATTTGACCTTTCAGAACACCTACTGTATCTGTTTTCTTCCTAGCTCAATTTATGAGCACTCTGTGATTAAATTAATTCTCATTACATTATCATTCTTACTGTGCATAACAAGGAAGATAAATAAACATAAGGTTGTTTAATGACAAACTATTGTTTATCTCATGGCTAAATAGTCAAGTCTAGCCAAAAAGAGAAAACATCGACTTTATTTAAACTCCAGCGAATGTATTAATGGTTTTTAATTACCATACTTTTATGGTACATGACTTTGCTAAAATGTATTTAAAAATAAAAACGATTACAAATGCCAGTGGAGAGAGAGAGAGCGTATTCGCAGAAAAGGTTAAAACTACCACTTTTTATACACACGTTATTTCACGTTAGTTACTGTAATACTGTATGTTTATGTTCCAAAATTAATATCGTTTATGGCCTTCACACGCGTTATGCTCCTATTCTTTTTATGCTCAGCTACTAAGATTTCCCTTCAGTGGTAAAATTCCATATAAATATTCAATACTTAAACGGGCACAGTAAAGACATTTAAATCTTTCTACGACCGACCAACGCACCACGAGGGCCCTTGTCGGTCAACCAACCTCTGACATCAAGGACTGCAATCCAGATGTTCCCAAGAATCTCACAGACAGATAAGCGCCAGGAATGACCATTGATCATGATAGCCAGGCATGGTTGGGCACATCCCCATTTGGGAGCTGCTCCTTATCGGAGAGAAAACACCTTAAATCAGAACTGCATGAATAGCTTCTCTGGCTGCATCACAGAGATGAAAATGAGAGAGAATGGGCCTCATTAAGGAAAGCACAGCAACACTTCTTTCTGTCTTTATTAATAGGCATTGCCGCTACAGGAGTATACATATATATCACTTTGTTGAAGCTGGAGATACAGGACAACTGCCAACACTACACTGATTACACTTTTCCTGCTCCTTTGACATGATCACAAATTTCTGAAATCACCTGTAGGTCTTACTGGAGATCCGCAGTCAAAACACAAGCTCTAGTAAAATACGATAAGTGTTGCAGCAGGCACACATGTGTGTCAATGGGGACAGCGCACCATCTTAGAGACCTGTAAGCAGTACTATGCTCATTGCATGGACCTTTAAGCACTAAATATACTGGAGGTAAGGTTTAGAAGCAATTCTGTGGTGCAACATGCCCGACTTACAACCCGGTCTTTGATATGCTGAGCTCTGAAGGCCTTCAGTGCACACCATACCAACATCCCATTGCTTCAGAGCTTGCATTAATGTCACTCCTGCTGCAATGCTTTGCTACAAATCTGTATATGGTTTTTGAAAGAGAAAGTGCAGTGGGTCTACCCTTGTGATCCTGTGGGTTGCTGTACTTCACAACACTATCTCTGGCCCATCTGGAACTAAATCCTGATCCTGATTATTGCCTTGGGCATGTACCAATAAATCACAGGAGCATATATATACAGTATATATGTATGTTACTGTGTTGAAGCTGGAGACACAGAATCACTGCAAACACTTCACTGAATACACTCTTCCTGCTCCTTTGACATGATCCAGATTTTGACATTTCTTAAAAGACCTGTCAGCCTGACTGCAGGTCCGCAGCAAAAATGTAAACTCTAGAAAAATATGATAATTTTGGGCAGCAAGCACAGGTTTCTCTCAGTGGGGACAGTGCTCCGTCTCTGAGACCTGTAAGCAGTACTATGCTGCTAAAGACCTGTATATGTTGGTTTTTGAAGGAGATGCAGTGCAGTGGGTCTATGCTTGCTTAGATTCCACAAGACACATTTATCCGTCTTTAGAACTGCCTCTCTGTCCCCAAGTCAGAGAACAGCAGGTGTCTGTCTCAGGATATACCCAGTCCCTCACAGACAGAGGAGATGGAGGCTGTAACATCCTGAAGTAAAAGTAAAGATGGGGTTAAAATTAAGTCCTTTCTGCTTGAAGATTAGACTTCTAAGCAACAGGAGTTTATGGCAGGAAAGGGAGAACTGATAAGGATTCCAGATGTGAGCTAGGAGAGCTAGGGAACCCCCTGGGGACTTAGTCCTTGACCATTTGGCCAAAAAGCTGTAAACTGGCCAAACACGTGACCTCCCCCCTTTACCATAATAGCAGTGATGTCAGAAGCGGAAAGGAAAGAATATATAAACCTAAAGTTTGTACCAGCACTTTGAACAATATTTTGGTTTTGTTGTTTCTTGCGGGAAACAAGACTACGGCTTTATTGTTCCTTGTATGCAATAAACTCATCTGTTTAACTTCATCTCGGGATCCAGGACCTTATTCTTTCTGTTACAACAATTTTGGCGTAGTCGGCGGATGCTCCAGAAAGCGCAGAACTTCCCATTAGCAGGAGTGCACATTACTAAGAGGTAAGGACTCCTCTTTTTAAAAAAAGTCCAGACTCTCTTGTCTGACCGATGGGGAAGTCTCTGCTTCCTGCAAGAATCGCCCGAGATGATGGAGTAAACGTGAGTTCCTGAATTCCTCTGGCCTGGGGAAGACACCGGTGTATGTAATGGGTGGTTGGCTGTAAGTCCAGAATTTGGTCTGGCAGGCGGTGATCCGTGGTATTGTGTACAGGCATTCGAAACTAGTGTTGGGTGTATGCCTTAATTGCATGTGTGAAACTAGTGTTGCGTGTATGCCTTAATTGCACGTGGAGTTTTTGAACGGGTTTGGACCTTTACCGTGAGGCTCAGGACAGGTGTGGGCCTTAATTGTGCCCAGGGTTCTGAAGCTTGAGTGGTGCTTTGAATGCACGTATAATCCAGGATTGGGTCCTGAGAGTAACTACGCCTTGATCGTGCATGGATAGGCATGGCATGATTTTGTTTTGTTTTAAAGGGAACAGGAAAGACGTAGATGATACATGTATGTTTTTCATGTTTTCCTCCGTTTAAAGGGAGCAGCAGAGACGTAGATATAGATGTATGTTTCTGGTGTATTTCTTGTTTGTGAACATATACACATGCACGACACTTACATAAACACACCTCATAATAAAAGAGCAAAGCACTAAGTAGCAGGATTTAAAGGACGTTGAGATCCGAGAATAGCCATGATTGAGCTCAGTGCTAAAGTCCACCCTGGGGCAAAAACAGAGATGCTGGCATTCTGGGAATGGTGAATTACTGATCAAGGAAGGGAGTTCTCAAGGTCTCGTTCCTTGCCTGTGAACAGTGCTGTGTAAGTCCTCTCTAAAGACTCTGAGAGGCATTTAGATCTGGCGGTAACAGACGCCCATAGTTGAATAAGTGCAGGAATGCACAGGTTTTTCAAGTAAAAGCATCCCCCTACTGTATGAGCTGTTACCTCACACACGACAAAGTAACTCTTCAAGAGACCGAACATGTGTGCTAACTGATGGTCTGAGAAAGTAGTGTAAGGGTCTGTTTATATATCGGAAAAGTGTAAGTTGACGGAAAAGAAGGAAAAATATGGGAAAAGCTGAGTTTGTCAGAGGGAGTTTGGGGCGAAGACACCTGTAAAGAAAGCATATGAGTATTGGCAAAAGCACAAGGATGTAGCTGCCACCCTGCTGCGCGGCTGGAACCAGTGGTGGCAGATACATGAGAAAAAAAGAAAGAAATTGGAATGCGATTACTAAAAAGTGTGTTAACGGGAGAAAAAAAAACGAAAGAAATAAATGAAAGAAAATATATTTTTACTCGCTACGAAAGAGTATGAACAAAAGCGAAAAGAGGCAGTGCAGGTGTATCAGAAACTAAAGAAAGAATTAGTTCCTGGTCGCACTGCACTAGTTAATGTGTTACAACTGTCAATTAAATTATATCCTGCTCTCCCATAGGGGAACAGTCAGGCAGGAAATGAAAATAACTGGGATCAATTCCCACAGTGGCCATATGGAGATGGGGGATCTGATTGGGTTGACACTTGGTGCGAGTGGGATAAAGACGGATCAGGGACTCCCCTAATAAGGGAGGGCGCCCGCAGATCTGTACTCTCACCCGAAGTGGGAAAGGACTTGATGTAGCAGGGGCTGGCGCTGTTGATGACAGCGTTACTCTTACTCTGTCGCGCACCCCGTCGAGGGGGCCCGCACTCGCACCTACCTTCCCTGATTCCCCCATACGATCAAATCCAAAACTGGAAGATATTGACCGGAGGGCTAAAGAAGTACCGCATCCGAAATTAGGAATGCAGCGAACCTGGAGTGCGCTTCAGGAATTAAAAAAATACATGTAGAAGTGAAACCAAATACAGTGCATTATAGTACGAAGAGAAAAATATATTCTTGATCTGTATGTGTGTTTTATGAATTTGTGTGTGTGTGTGTGTAAGTGTAAGTGTGTAAAAGACCACAGTGCGTAACTGAGTTTTGGTATACTAAATGACAGTGTGAGTGTGTTTGGCCAGCTGGACTGGCTAGAGATGTAACTAGAGAGACTTGACGAAAATCAACTTAAAAAAGAGATTGGAAAATATGAGAGCGTCTGAAACATACAAGTACAGTACAGGTGGACTTAAAAAGGAGTTAAGATAAACAGTTTTTGTATTTATATACAATTAGTTGTAATAGGTGAACCAAAAGTTGAATTTATTTTAATGGCTTTAAACCTGATACTGCAGAAGGCGCAAGCAGGATGAAGGAAGCAGGGACATGCCCTGTGGTTCAACTGACAGGAAACAACAGTGAAAAATATATCACCCAGCTAAGAGCTCTGTCTGGGGAGAATAAACAGTCTTGTGAGAGATCTGTTTACCTAAAGATTAGATCCTGTAAATTCCTTATAGACTCCCTAAGTCTGTCCCAGTCCAGTGCATAAAAGGAGTTAAACCTAAAATGTACTATAAATGGGGTGTCGGTTTCTCTGTTATGGGATACTGGAGCACTAGTGTCATGCTTGTCTCATTTCACAGTGTGCTATAGAGTAATGTACAGATGCAGCCATTCAAAGTGCGCGGCACAAACACGTATCGCGGGTAATTGGCTACGTCATCGCGCGTCATACCGAGGTACATGATTGGTTGACCGAGAGGGGCACTTGTTGGTTGGTCGTAGAAAGATTTAAATATCTTTACTGTGCCTGTTTTAGTATTGAATATTTATATGGAATTTTACCACTGAAGGGAAATCTTAGTAGCTGAGCATTAAAAGAATAGGAGCATAACACGTGTGAAGGCCATAAACGATATTGATTTTGTTACATAAACATACAGTATTACAGTAACTAACATGAAATAACGTGTATAAAAAGTGGTAGTTTTAAGCTTTTCTGTGAATACGCTTGATACTGGAGTCAACAAGCATACTTTTAGAATTTGATTAATAGGAAATATAATATGGAATCGCATATCTAAAGAAATTAATAACGATATAATTATATTCATGTACTGCAACACAAGAATAGTATACGCTGTACAATGTCTGTTGATACTGTTTGTGTAGGGCTGTTTCACCACTCCTCATGTGGCCTTGTGGATGGTCCTGTGGTCTAGGTGCTTGGCTATTAAGCCACAGGTTGGGTGTTCAAATCCAGCCAGCACCATGGCTTTTATTTTAACAAACATTTATTTGAAAAAATAGAATGGCAATATTATGGACAATTAATTGACAATAAATATAGAAAAGCACATATTAAATTTGGGAAATTTGGTTTCTGTCAAAATGCAAGGAAAACTTTAAATTGATTCTTATGGACGCCTGTCCCGCCAGGGATTAAAAGAAAACATGCAATTGCATATCTAAAGAAATAACAGTATAACTATGTCTGTGCACAAACAGTAGCATGTTACATTATTAGTTTGGGTGTCTCCTCTTGCCAGAAAGCTCTAAATCGCATTTTGAGTGCGGTTTTTGACTTTTTTTAAATTACAACCCATAAATACAGCTGATACTGTTTAGACTTTTAATTTTTTTAAACTGTATTACAGCAGCACAATGCACAATGCAATGTAAATCGCTACCTTTGTCTTCTGCGTAATAATGTTCAGAAATAAGAAATTAGATTGCTCATAAATCTAATCACTTATTCTACATAAACACAGCGTAATTGCTCTCTGAAAATGCTCTTTTTCTTGTTCGTTTTGGAGGCCTTGATCGAAACTGATTTGAGATGTCAGAACGGATTTATTTTCTGTGTATTTCTGTGTGCGCATTTCCTACATTGCTTCATTTGTCGAGATTTTAACTTTATCTTTATGCTCAGGATTTCAACTATAAATCGTACACTAATTACTAGCAGTAAATACTGATGTTTTGCTCCCTCTTACCACAAAAATATATATGTATTGTAGCTGGAATGAACTTTTTTTCGTACGTGTCTCTACCTGCTGCGACTCGAACAGGCAACCAGAGGTGGAGGTGCGTCTTTCCGCCTCCATAACTGAAATGCCAAACAGGAGTGGCGCAGCGCGGTTTTCATCACTTTATGCGGGAGTGCTGGCTGTGACGAATTAAACCAATTTCACAGGTATTTTCTGAGTAGAAGGGTCTAACAAAGTCATGTACCATAAAAGTATGGTAGTTAAAAACCATTAATACTTTCGCTTGGGTTTAAATAAAGTCGATGTTTTCTTTTTTGGGTAGACTTGACTATTTAGCCATGAGGTATACAACAGATTGTCATTAAACAACCTTATGTTTATTAATCTTCCTTTTTATGCACAGTGGGAATGGTAATGTAATGGGAATTAATTTAATCACAGAGATCTCTTTAGTCGGGGCGCGGGAGAGCCGGCTGGCAGGTGGTGACGGAGAAGAAAATGAAGGCAGCTTTTAGCTCCGCAAGTCTGAGTTTTTGTGTCCGTCATCGTTACACTAGCATTCTGTCCATCGAAAACCTGTTTATGTGACCTTTCAGAACACCGATCTGTTTTCTTCCTAGCACAATTTATGAGCACTCTGTGATTAAATTAATTCCCATTACATTACCATTAGCACGTAAAAAAAATTGCGTCGAAAAGCCGGGCGTAACAATTGTTTCCTTTTTCTGATCACTCACTGTTTGGATACTGGTCTCACCTCCCCTGTTCTTTGTTTTCTTGTTATTTGCTGTGTATGCCTGCTGCGATCCACTCCTGCCCTCACACCTAAAGAAGACTATTTTACATTTATTTGTGCGGTCCATAGTGCTATTAACCCTTGCTAATACGTTTGTGGCCTTTTCAAAGCCTGTGCTGTCCTTTGAAAGCGAGATGATCTCTGGTTCTTTGACAAAACAAGGCTCGCCAGATAATGTGAAAAAGACACGTCTCGAAACCTGTTTTTATAGCTTTTAAAGTCGTGCAATGTGTAAGCAGGAACACATCATTATATCTTATATATGAAAAATACATAATATAGCTCACAAACAAACGCAAATGTGTTTTTAATAAAATGTTTTTATTCATTCATAATCTCACTCGCATAACTCATATTCCCGAGTGCCCCCCTCCCGGTCTAACGATTTCAGGAAGACTAAGGAAGGACTAAAGAAGTTGTCATCTGTTGTTGAAGCTCTGTGAGCTCGGTGACTTTGAGACCACTTGTTATCCCAAGTTATTCGAATCACCACAATTCAAATAGGGAAAAAAGTGCTGACTGACAAGATTTAAGATGTGGCTGTCAATGTTAGATTAAAAAAAAACACATTGCCCGACGTTAGTTACATTGCTTGAAAAATAATTTTATTTCGAGAGTGGATAAGTAATTCAAGTGTTTTTTTTAACTTCCTGAAAAACAAGTAATAATTTAACAATATGTGCAAATGTTTTATGATATGTCGCTGTTGTGAATGTCTGTGGAGTGTATCTTATTTGCCTGTCCTGACTGGTGGAGCTCATCCAGCTGTGTCTGGATATCTTGGTCAAATATTCGGCTAGTGTTTATTGTCTGTTTAGGGTTCTGTAGCATTCCACACGGCTGGACAGCTTGTTCCCCCCTCCCGCCCCTCTCTGTGTACAGTCGAGCCTCCTGTCCAGCTCTACTGTACACAGAGAGGGGCGGGAGGGGGGAACAAGCTGCCCAGCCGTGTTGTTGAAGCTGATACTCTGGATTCTCTCCAGACACAGCTGTATGGGGTCCACCATCCAGGACAGGGGGCTCTACTGTACACAGAGAGGGGCGGGACAAGCCGATACATACTCTTAGAGTTTGATTAATAGGGAATATAATATAAAAATATAGTACTAAAAATAAGATACACTCTACAGACATTCACAACAGTGACTGTCAGAAGATAGGACACAGTGACTCAGACACCCGTTGAATGAAAAGGGGCACTTTAATGTTCTGTACGGCTAATATTAAAGCCAATACTTTAAAATTATTTTCTGTATGTTTATCAATAGTGATTACTGGCCTAATTCGGCCCTGCACCGGTTGTTAGGTGTTTTTTTCTGCACACGGAGGATGTTTCTACAGATCTCCATGTGCAGAGTTTCTGTGGGGTGTTTGTCCCATTGAGTGTACTCCTGGTCTGTGAGGGGACCCCACACTTCACTGCCGTATAGGGCAATGGGTTGGACTACACTTTTAAATATTTGGAGCCAGATTCTTGTTGGTGGATTGATGTTGAAGAGCCTCTGGTCTTGTCCAGATTGACTGTCAGCGCCCAGGTCTGACAGTGCTGCTCCAGCAGTGCCAGGTTCTGCCGCAGCACCTGTTCTGTGGGCGACAGCAGGACCAGGTCATCTGCATAGAGCAGGAACTTGATTTCTGTGTCGTGTAGTGTGAGACCAGGAGCCGCAGACTGTTCCAACATTCCTGCTAATTCGTTGATATAGATATTAAACTGTGTTGGGCTCAGGCTGCAGGCCTGCAGGCCTGGGCTCAGGCTGCAGCCCTGTCTCACCCCACGGCCCCACGGCCAGTGGTGGTGATGTAATTAATAAATCTTTAATAACCAGCGAAATCCAAGAAACACTCAATGTCCTCTTTGAACTTTGGAACGGCTCGGTCTCACCGGCGCAGGCTGGACCAGGGGTGGCGGGCTGGACCCCGCTGGTCTGGCGTCTCCTTCCTGCCACACGGCCTGAGGCGACCCAGGAAAGGGCCCCCCTTCCACTGAGTAGGTCACCGTTGGGTAGCCCTGATAAGGGCTGTGGCCACTGGAGGTGCTGAGGGGTTGTCCCGGCCCCTGGCGGCTGCTGCTTGCCCCCAAAAGGTGCTTTAGGGGGTCACTCGGCTGCTGGGGGAACCGGCGCTTCTCTGAGTCTGACATCATCGGCTGTTCACTGTCCATCCTCCCGCTTCTGACACCAATGTAATGAATTTGGGTTAGTTGAGGACGAACACAGAGACTCAAACTTGTGGAGTTAAAAACTGCGCTTTATTTCTTCTCCGTCACCACCCGCCAGCAGTACTCCCGTGCCCAGACAAGAGACAGACATAAGACAAGCCTGCCAAGAGCGCAGGCCCGAGAGAGAGAGAGACCAAGGGGTGTGGAACCAGGGAACTATTTACATGGAAAACGGCGATCTCCCCAGACTGTACGCCCGTTTCACTGTTACCTGGATACCTCTTGGGGGATATTCTCTATATCCTCTTGGGGGGAATATCCTTTTGGGGTATATTCTAACAACAAGTAATTATAAGACGATCTGTCAAAGTGCAATGAAATACAATATGCTGGACAGTATGCTTCTCAAAGTGCTTTACGGGATAAGAACAATAACAAAAACAATTTTACAAGTCCTGGGAGGAAAAATATGATCAATATTAATAACAATAATAATAATAATAAACTTTACAAAGCGCTTTACAGGATAACAACCGATGAAACAATAGTGGCAGGGGGTTGAAAATACCTGTGAAACCAGTTTGTTCACAAACAATGTACTATAGACTCAGTAGCAATAGCAATTAGCAATATTATGGACACACAATTGACTTTTAAAAAAAAAAACTTTTTTTTGACAGCTGGTTTTTGTTGACAGCTTGACACAAGTTTATCAGTGAAAAGACCACGGGCATTCTTCCTCACCCCTACATTCTCAGAGTAGAATAGAATTTATTATTAGCACAATTTCTTACAGTGCTAAATTTAATATTATTGATTACTAATAGTTTATGCTAACACCTAGCTTTCTTAACGCGAGAAGTACTACCGTAAGTACTTACTGTACTGTACTGTACTGTACTGTACTGTGTAGAAGTACTTACTGTACTGTACTTAAGTACTACTACTGTAAGCAAAAAAAAGGGGTTTTGGAGGGGGGGGGGTGTCTTTCGCTGGAAGACTCGCCCCCTTCTACTTTGAAAATACCTGTGAAACCGGTTTAATTTGTCACAGCCAGCACTCCCGCAGAGAGTGATGAAAACCGTGCAGCACCAGGCGAATGCACATTAATATGTTGGGCTTTTGGGCTCAGGTGGATTTGCGCCCTACAGTTCAACCTGCGGTACCGCTGTGTACTGTACATACAGTACGAACATGCGTTATTTTGAAATATAAAAAATGTCAATATACTGTAGTGTCCATAATATTTGCTATTTTAGTTTTTCAAAGAAGTGTTTCTGTTAAAAGAAAACTCATAGCAATTGCTGGATTTGAACACCTGACCTCATGCTTATACAGTATTGTAAAGCAGTTGCTTAAGCTGTGACGCCACCAAGGCAAGTCATGTAACACCCACTGAAACAGCAATACAAATATTACAGTAATATTTCAGGTGGGTAGCTGCGTCAGCATGCGTAGGCTGCAAAGGAACAAGTAATAGGTTTATTCCATGCTGAAAAAAAGAAGAAAGAGAACACAACGTTTCGGCCGTGGAGCCTTCTTCAGTAATATGGTCGGAAAGTCAACCACATGTAAGACTTTGGTGCTTAAAACATTTAGGGAGAAATTGAGTATTGGTGTGTATTTTTTCTTTAAAATACCAATAACAGCAACATACAGTTTACATAATATGTTTATGTTCCTAAATTAATATCGTTTATGACCTTTATGACCTTCGTTATGCTCCTCTGCGTTTTATGCTTAGCTACTAAAATTTCCCTTTAGTGGTAAAATTCCATATAAATATTTAATACTAAGTGGATTAAAATGTGCACAGTAAAGAGATTAAATGATTAAATCTTTTCACTAACGACCAATACACCACATTATCTTCCGTGTCGCATTAACATTGGAATGTTTTTTTTACAAGTGTCAAAAGAAGCGATACACAACCTGTCTCCTCTATAACTCTTCAGTTTACAGAGAAATTCTGCCAGAGCCTCACAACATTGTCCAATAATACTCTTCTTGCGTCTAATTTTTAGTTAAGCAGGATTTGAGCTACAGACCAAAAAACAGAATCCACCTGCGATTTGGGTGTTAACAAAACGTGTTTACAAAGAAAGTGAAATACAGTAATACTACCAGCTATATAGATACATAGATTTAGATATTTAGATCCTTAAATTAATATCATTATTAATTTCTTTAGATACGTGATTACATATTATATTCTCGATTATAAAACAGATAATTCCGGTCCTGGAATCTGACTGGCTGACACCCTTCTGAAGCGGTACCATAATTTCTGGTATACGGGCACCCCAGAAATTTGACTATTTACTGTGTGATAAATTTTAAAGACTTCTACGCTACTTCTTAGCGTAGATAAAAAAAAATTTGGATTCTCATGTATCTGATACAAGTATCTTTTAATACAGTCTTTGTTGTGCTCTTGAGGATCCTTGTGATATTTTGAGCTCTGGGTGAATGATAAGTGTCGCAGTTTAAATAATTTTTGTTGTTAGAAATTATGAAACGCTCTGTTAAAAGCAAAAGAGTTTTTATGTCCGTTATAGTAAAAGAAAATGCCTGACAAAGTAGGGATTGGACAGTTTCCAAGTGCTTGTACAAATGTGCTAAAGAAATGAACAAAAAAAGTCATTTATTCCTTTATCATATTGGCTAGCTAATGTCCTGTCCTCGTTAGTTAGATCAACGAAATGCTGTGGTGTTTGACAATGAAAAAACTAAAGTCTTTTCGTTTAAAATGATGGTTAGAAAGGATGTGGACCAGCGTAATACTTTGAGTTTACAGCTTGTCCAAAGTCATTCATTATTAATACTATTAGTAATATCTTCGGTAAAGGCTTTGATGCATAAAATATTTCTGCATCATTAAAATATTTATGATAAAGGTAGGTTGTGTACTTTTGCCCAACTCAGCAATCTTGCTTTCATAAAATATACCAACTTTTTAATGACTGATGATTAACATGCTGTAATACACAGTTTAAATTTAAAAGCTCAAATGCTGTACATGAGAGGTTAAGCTTTATTGGCTTCTTCTGGCGGTTTTACAAGGTGATTCCGGATACTTTCCGGTATGACGTCAAATGAAGCGTTACACCGCGTGATACTGCGTTTTGATGCAACACGCCCACCTCGGTGTACCGCGATATACCCCACGTCTTTTGAATGGCTGCATCTGTATATGGGGAGACGGCAGGAGGCCACAGGAGTATTGGGGCAGCAAGTTTTACTTGCAGAGTACCAGATTTTAACATTGATTTTAACATTCACGTGCACTTATCACGTGAATGTGGGTGGTTTTATCACAGATCTATTGGGTTAGGATGTTATGCAGCATTACGAGGAATGACTACCCAGAACAGGGTATCATGTGGCTTCAACTGACTGTGATCACTCAGTATGTTGATGGTATTCTGAGTGCTTCCCCTAATGAGGAAACCCACAAGTCTGGGTTGCTTCAGGGTTTAGAGTGTCTAATATTAAGCAGTTATGATAAGGCCCTTTTGTGTCTAGCATTGTGTAATTTTAACAGGGCTTTGGTGCAATGTTTTTACGGGGTGAGCACAACTCTTAATAGGTCTGCTTAAGGGGGGAGCAGTCCAAGGACAAGATTCCCTTGGGTCCAGCAGCAAAAGCCGCCTGTAATAATTTGAAACAAGCTCTCTTACAGGTGCTGAGACTGG
This sequence comes from Atractosteus spatula, assembly GCF_055471065.1. Classification (NCBI taxonomy): domain Eukaryota; kingdom Metazoa; phylum Chordata; class Actinopteri; order Semionotiformes; family Lepisosteidae; genus Atractosteus; species Atractosteus spatula. The sequence goes on from NC_142722.1 coordinate 914,532, forward strand.
GGTTTCCTCAGATGGATCAACCATTCCTTTGTATGTAAGTGTGGAAAATGGGTTCAGGGCAGTTGTGCTGACGCAGAAGCATGGAGGTAGGCACCATCTGGTGGGATACTATTTTACCATTAGATGCTGTAGCCAAAAGGTGGGGGACCGTGAAAATTTAAGAAAATGTAATACTGTTTACTGATGGGTCCCTTCTGATGCATGAGGGAGAACAGAGAACAGGCTGAGCTGTTACAACAGAATTCGAGGTGCTACCGATCGGAAAAATGCCCCTCCACTGCCTCAGCGCAGCAAGCCAGTTTAGAGCCCTGATGGAAGATTGTAAAAAGAAAGATGTTAAAGGGTTACTGTATATGTATATAATGTAAGTATTTGTTGCATGTAGGCCACAATTCTGGATGGCTATGGAGAAATAGGATTCTCTCACAACAGCAGGGACTCCAGTTAAGAATACTGGGCTTGTCTCTGAACTGATTTGTAGTTTTGAAGCTGCCGACTGAAGTAGCTGCAGTAAGGTGTATATAACACAATAAACAAAGAATTCCAGTAACTCAAGGTGACAACCGTGCAGATGCAGATGCCAGGAGAGTGGCACTGGGAGAGCAGGAGTCTGAGACTCCTGTGAAACCTCTACTGGGGAAAATGGAGAATTCAGGTTGAGGCCTCTAATAGATGTGGTTAGAAAAAATGTGAAAAGAATGTGGGGTTGTATGATGATGGGGTGTCTGGCCGTCAGCACACCAGATGCCCTGCATGCTCTCACAGCCCAATGACATTTTGTAGCCAGAAATTCATGCTGGCGGATACCCAGGTGTATGACAAAGATGATCCCATGGTGTGGACTGCCCTGCCCCTTGGATACTGATCTAGGGGCATACTACATTGGGAAGGTGTGCCAGGTTGTAATCGCCTCACTAGGGTTAAGGTGGAAGTTACATTGCCCCTATCACCCACAGTCTGAAAAACCAACTAAGGAAATATCAACCGAAGGAACACCGTGGGCTCTACCTGCAGTCCTGTGCAGTTTGCGGGCTGGAGCAAACTGGGGCTGTGAGACTGAGCCCATTTGAGATCATCACGTTGCTGAGGTCTGCATATGGGTCCTGGGGTAGGACTTTATTTATTTGTAGGATTAGGATTGTTTTATATGTATAATTGTAACTATCACTTGTACAAAAACGCCAATCACATCTTGTTGACACCGTGGAACACACAATGTCATGGCAATGCATGCCTGTTACCTAGAAAGGAAAGATCTGCCCTGACATTGTATGTGTAAAAAATAGTCAGTCCTGACGTATGCCATATTTTATAAGGGGGGAATGAAGTAAAAGTAAAGAAGGGGTTTAAATTAAGTCCTTTCTGCTTGAAGATTAGACTTCTAAGCAACAGGAGTTTATGGCAGGAAAGGGAGAACTGATAAGGATTCCAGATGTGAGCTAGGAGAGCTAGGAAACCCTCTGGGGACTTAATCCCTGACCATTTGGCCAAAAAGCTGTAAACTGGCCAAACACGTGACCTCCCCCCTTTACCATAATAGCAGTGACTCCAGAAGCAGAAAGGAAAGGATATATAAACATAAAGTTTGTACCAGCACCTTGAACAATATTTCGGTTTTGTTGTTTCTTGCGGGAAACAAGACTCCGGCTTTATTGTTCCTTGCATGCAATAAACTCATCTGTTTAACTTCATCTCGGGATCCAGAACCTTATTCTTTCCGTTACAACAATCCTGACTCTGAATGTCTCTCTGTGGACTTGATTAACTGTCCACCTTACCATGACAATCAGCCCCATCAGTCTGTGCAGGAAGTGAAACTACTGAAACTAACCTCCAACCTGAAATTAGATTCCACAAGACACATTTATCTGTCTTTAGAGCCACAGTGAAAACAAAGCTAAAACAATAATGAGAATATTTTAATGAAGGAACAAGTAATGGGTTTATTCTATGCTGAGAAGAGAAGACAGAAAACACAATGTTTTGGCTGTGAAGCCTTCTTCAGGTGTGAGCAGGTGTGAATATTTTAATAAACCTGTGTGAGCCCAGAGCTGTGATCTACATGACACTTGGAAGAAGGTGCATAGTGACATATTACATATATGGAGAATCTCAGTCATTATATAGATCAGCTGACACACTCTTCTGAAAAAAATAAGAATATCATCTCATACATCATGCTAACAGTGACAGACTGTGCTTCAGTGTGTCTCAGCGCTTTCACTCCACCCACATTATTTCTCTTCTGAAGAAATAAGACGGAATAGGGAAGACGCTGTAAGATGTTGGTGCCACAATCATATTTTCTATAATATACTAGCTGAATACCAAGCTATATAAATAGACTAAACACAAAGAAAAGTCTTTTCTGATAACTATTACATAACGTTAAATGTACAGTACACAAAAATAATTTCATAGACTCACAACAATTTATAAATAACATATGAACAAACATCACATTTCTGACAGAGCGCCACTATGAAGCTGAAATGCATCACTTGTGGTGTTTAACCAGCTCTCACATTTTAAAGGAGTAATTAACATCTTACACATTAATCTCTAACAAACACATAAAATTACTGTTTTCTTGATATGCAAACTGTAAAATAATTTCATTCTTGCTTAATTCTGAATGTTTAATTTGTTGCCTTGCTAAAATGTAAAATGTTTTTGGTGCAAAAGTGTCTGGATTCTGCGCTTCTTATGCCGCTTCAGGTTTGTTGGAGGTTTTCAACTTTAATGTTAGCCACATTTTGTTTCTTTATATTCAGTAATATTTTACAAGAGTTTTTCTTGGTTTTCTCGTTGTATATGAAGTACTCTCAAACTCCAGAACTTTTTCTTCCAGCTGAAAGCATGGAGAACCACAAGCATTTCTTTCGTCTCCTCGCCTTTTCTTTTTTCTAATCAAGGTGCTCTATTTTGAATCTTGAATCTAATAAGCACAGTGTATACATCTCATTGTCTATCTGGGTAACAATCAATTAACACACAGTCATCATGACGTGGGGTGTGGAGAAGAATGGCTGGAAAGAACTACAGCTCAACAAGGGAGAAGAGGAGAGAGATTGGCACACGACACTGGAGATTCTCACACAGCAGTAGCCCTGAGGCACCACACAGCCCTGGGATTACTCCCAGTAGCCAGCCTGCTCCTGGCCACACAGAAAATAAATGCACAAATGGCGAACTTCATGTGATGAAATTAATTTCAGTTTGAGTTTTAGTCAAAGTGGTCATTTTGACTCATCCTAATTCGCTCAAATAAAAATGCAAAGCAATTTAGTCTTCATCATGGTCACTGTGGATTATATTCGCTAGCATTTCGTCATCGTTAACTAAAATAAAGAACAGAATAATTTTTTTATAGGTTCAACCAATGGTTTTATTGTAGAAACCATTTGCGTTAAGTTGGGGAGAAAAGTTGTATTCATTGGTTTTTCAAACACTTTGAATCTGGAGATGTCACCTAATCAAAAATGATCCTGTAAAGGGAGAAGTTGTGTGTGATTACCATGGAGAAGTCATAACAAAGACAACAGCACAGTCCTAAAGACATAGGTGGCACAGGAATTACATGAATCTCTGCACCTGTCATCCAGATAAAGACACCTTTGGAAGACAAATAAATTAAAGAGTCAACTTCTCTAATGCTGGACGAAAACGTATCCGCCACGTTCTAAGAAAAACTTGCCTCAAAAGTCCTGTCTCACTTCATTGTTTTACATCACCAAAACCACAAAACCTTTACAGAAAACCTTTTATCAATCGAAAAGTGTTCAACTAGAGCTTCACAAAACCGTTTTTGAACCAAAAAAAAAATGTACATATAATCATACATGTGCTAGCCCTGGCGTGGACGTAAGTGTCCACGGTGTAAATCAATATCTACCTTTGATTCCTGCGTCATTTTTAATCGTTTTTTACCAACAAAACCACAAAACCACAAAACCATGTTATCAATCGAAAAACGACAACCACAGCTTTATAAAAAATGTTTTTTTAAAAACCAAGACGATCAATCATAAACTCACTTTTTATCTGATGATTCACTTCCAAAATGCATCGATAAGGTCATCAATAAGCCAGCAAAACAAAACCACAAAAGCAAAAACCAGCAAAAAATATATATATATCCCATGTTTTTACCTTATTCTGAAGCACGATATACATCCACGGAGTGTAGACTAACCCTCCTCCAGACCTGGAGGCTACTGATAGGTTATCGACTATGTAGTACATATTTGAAGCAGGAGTGCCAGAAATAAGGCGATCTGATTGGTAAATAAGTGCTGTCATTCATTGTATTTTCAGCCATTTGGAGGCCTTGGGGGGTGAGACTTCCCCTGGAAGCCCCAGGCTGCATGCCACCTGCTTTCTAGCTGTCAATCATTGACTCAGAAGGGGTAATCAATCAGTTTCTTATCAGTGCTCCTTTTTTCACACCAGAAGTCAATTCTGAGGTTTTTTTTCAATGCATAACAGCAGATAAGGCTCTCTAGCAGTGTTTAAAGGTTTTTATAGCAATTGCAATGGTTTTCATTGTTATTACTTTCAATATGATTTATTTATTATATGCGAGACATTTCATTCCAGATCCAGTCTTCACAAAACTTTATGTAGAATTTTTTCTAATTGATCAATTTGTCCCAGATCATTCCCAGGACCCTGACAGGACTAGAATTGAAAATTCTGACCTCTGGAGACCAAAACAACACATATGACATATGTTTGTCTGCTGATGGACACATTAAGAAATATAAGAAATATGACTGTTCACCCTCAAAGCCAAGGGGTTAGCTTCAATTTAAGACCTGAACCAGGCTCCTGCTATGTTCTGCTGCAGAGATATAACAAAATGTTTAAGGGGAGGAAATTCGAGGCAGACATTAATAATAATTATAATAATAATTGCTTACACTTATATAGCGCTTTTCTGGACACTCCACCAAAGCGCATTACAGGTAATGGAGACTCCCCTTCACCACCACCAATGTGCAGCCCCACCTGGATGATGCGACGGCAGCCATAGTGTGCCAGAAGGCTCACCACACATCAGCTATCAGTGGGGAGGAAAGAAGAGTAATGAAGCCAATTCATTGATGGGGATTATTAGGAGGCCATGATTGGTAAGGGCAAATGGGAAATTTGGCCAGGACGCCAGGATTACATCCCTATTCTCTTCAAGAAACACCCTGGGATTTTTAATGACCAAAGAGAGTCAGGACCTTGGTTTTACATTTCATCCAAAGGACAGCCCCTGTTTACAGTATAGTGTCCCTGTCACTATACTGGGGCATTAGGACCCACACAGACCACAGGGTGAGCACCCCCTGCTGGCCCCACTAACACCACTTCCAGCAGCAACCTTAGTTTTTCCCAAGAGGTCTCCCATCTAGGTACTGACCAGGCTCACATCTGCTTAACTTCAGTGGGTTGCCAGTTGTGAGTTGCAGGGTGATGTGGCCGCTGGCCTGAAGGGTCTTCGCCACTAACAGGTTAATACCACAGATGGTACACATGGGCCAGCTGATATACAGGACACCTGGAAGAACACATGAAATACATGAGAAGAACACATGAAATACATGAGAATCTCAGTCATGGGTCATTGCTGAGGAAAACTGGGCCTGCTCTCCAGCAAGACACATGAGAGATTTCTGTGGGGATTTGGGCTTTATTGAAGGTAAAGACCTTAAAGAGCTTTGTTGATAACAAATAACCAACAGCTTGCTTTATTCCTTAGGAAAAAAAATAGATTTAAACTGAATTTTTAAATATTTTCTCATGTAATTTTATGTAAAGTCTGTGTTGTTGCTTGTACCGTGTTGCTTTACAGTTTCTCAAGTTCAACACTTATATTACCATAACAACTATTTGCATCGAGTCTGGTTTGGTCAGCTCATGCAAGCAAAAGACATCAGTACAATATACTACAGAACAAACATAAAACCAATAATAACATTCCCACATCACATACTATCCTTACATACTCCAGTTATCATGTATTCATTTCACCTACATTATACAGTATAACTGTGTTCACACATCTCACAGCCTCTGGGCAGGTGCTGATACAGAAGCTGTACTCCTTATTTTAACAGACCTAAGCACTACCAGAGAGGAGGAAGGTAAACAGAGGCTGGGCAGGGTGGAAGCAGCCCGTGAGCATCTTTAGAGCTTTGTGTTTCAGTCTAGAGATGTAGAATGAATCCACAAAGGGAAGGTGAGTTTTAGAGGTGAAATACACTGCTCTCTCTAGCTGTTCCGTGTCCTGGGCAGAAGTGTTGCCATCTCACACAGTGATGGGAAACAGCACAACACCCTCAATGACAGATCTGTCATTGAGAAAAATATAGAAAATACAGAAAAATATAAATGGCTGCCAGATAATCTGAAGTTCAGTGGTTTATAATTAAGATCTCTGATTGCGACAATCCTGGTTACTGGGACAGTACTAAGAAGTCTGACTTCAGATTTCAGATTGAAAAAACCCATGCAGAAATCCCAGCCGGGGCAATTTCCTAGTTTAAAAAGGAAGGGTCCCAGTCTTATCCAGTTTAGCTTTAAACTACTCTAGATAAATTTGAATTGACACTGACTGAGTTGTCAAAAGCTCAGAAACTCAGAAGAAGAGTAAGCTGGAGGAATATAAAAAAAGAGCAATTTGAAATGTTGGGCATAATCAGTGAAAAGAAAATGGAAAATGAACAGAAAAAGAAACTACTCAAAGAAGCGTTAGTGAAAATAGAAAATAGAAGACCCTCTGTCATGGAGGAGGCCAGAAAAGAGATACAGGTAAGCTTGCATGAACAGGAAATCAAACTGCAAAGTTCATACAACAAGACTAATGAATAACTGAACAAAGAGACATGTTTATTGAGGAACTAGACTCTGCCCTGCAAGAAATCAGAGATCTCAAGCAGGGCATGCATGTCTCAGGTAGGGGCCAAGGGTAAAAGGGCATTCAGGAAGCCTGGGCTCAGAGAGTCTCCAGGTCAGGATCAGAAAGAGCCCTATAGAGGACACTCAGGTGTATCCATCCTGTCCTTGATACATTTTGTAGGTAAGACAGCGCCTTTAACCTCCACTAATTTAGACGGCAAGCAAAAGACAAAGAAATGTTTGATCTGACAATACCTGGTTGTAATGTCAAGACCTATATTGTGGAGCTAAAGGATATGCTCCAGTTCATGCCTGAAGCTATGGAACCAAAGAAAGTTATTTTAGTGAGAAAAACTGCCAGCAAGGCAGTACATGAGTAGATGGCAAGGCAGGGACCATGGATCTGTAACAGCTTTGATGTCAAGCTATGATATAGGATATTCTAGCCACATTGATCAGATATTGGCTTTTGCTGCTTTCCAGCATACAACTGCATTCATGCTGTCAAGGGATTCCTTAACCAGAAGGTGTAATGAGCAGGCTTGAGCAATGAGAGATAATGGTCATGCATACAGTTCAACCATGTGCTCCAGATGAGCGCTCTGTGCAGGGTCAAGTAGGCCCCGCTACCACACCATCCACCAAGGGTTCACAGGGCAGATTTAAGAACAACTAGAAAAGACAGACACACTGGAAATAGAGAAGCACCCTTTCAAACACCCTATCTGGTCAAGATGCGAATACAGTGGAAGACAGGAACACAGCTTTACAATAATGCTGAGGAGACGGCAGAGGACCTGAAGAAAGAGAATATAACATCGATGAAGTTCTGAGGGGATAAAAATGAACAGATGAATTTCACCCACAGCAGATATAAACCAAGAAACAATCTAGTAAAATGTGATAATTCATGAAACATGAACAGGATACTCAAAGGGTGTCACAGTTCTCTATGTCAGACACCTGTAAGCAATACTTTCATCATGCACTGAGCAACAGGAACTAAGTATACCAGAGGTATGGTTTAAAAGCGATTCTGTGGTGCAACATGCTAGGCTTACAGCTAGGCGTTTGATATACTAGGCTCTGAAGGCCTTCAGTGGACATCATACCCTATAGATTCCACAAGCCCCGTAATGCAAGCACTTAATCAATGTCACTCCTGCTACAATGTGATTGCTTCATACCTGTATATATTGTTTTTTTAAGAAGAAACAGTGCTGTGTCTCTTTCTTGTGATCCTGTGGGTTGCTGTACTTCACATCACTATCGCTGGCCCATCTGGAGCTAAATCCTGATCCTGATTATTGCCCTGGGCAATACAGAATCACTGCAAATACTTCACTGAATACACACTCTCCTGCTCCTTTGACATGATCCAGAATTTGTCATTTCTTAAAAGACCTGTTGGCAGATCCGCAGGCAAAATGTAAGCTATAGTAAAATACAGAAATTTTTGCAACAAGCACAGGTATGTGTCAAAAAGCATAGTACTCTGTTTTAGAGGCCTGTAAGCAATACTTTGTTCATTGCATTATGCAATGATATTTTTCACATATGTTAATGAAATCAGATCTTAAGTGTTGTTTATAAAACAAAACTAATTAAAATAAATGCTTTTGTTATTATTTATCTAGTATCACAGAAGAGAAAAATCATTGTAGCTCAAGCCCACAAAGTGTTTTAATGCAATACATGAACTCAGGAAGATTATTATGGGAATGCCAGTATTGGTTTCCTCATAAAAATGTATTCCTTTCATTTCATTTGATTTTTTTAAAGAAACTTACATTACTATGATAGTTCCATTGAACTTGAAAAAAAAATCGTGCACTGCTGAATGCAGAATTCAAATCTGTAACATTAAAATCACCTATTAGAGAATTGAAATAAAAACCTGCCTCAAAGTAAGACATTACCAACAATGACCACAAGGTGGAGATATTGTCCTCCCATGTTAAGAATGATGAAGCTTTGTTAATTTGCCTTTCATTTGGTTGAGCATCTGTGTTGGGCTTCCACTTCTAAAGCTCTCCAGATGCTGTTGGTGTATTTGCAGTCCAGCTCATCTTTTGAAAATAGCGGGTCACTTGGCCTTCTGTTTGTAACTGTAGAGCGTAATGGTCTGGAATGAAAACCAGAACAGAAACCCTGAGAATTAATTCCAAATTTGTTTCTCAGTGAAAATAATAGTTTTGTAAACCTATCAATAATGTTCTGCAGTCTCATCTTCCTCTGATCTGATGTCCACCTGTTGTAACAGTGTCAGTCATGACTTCCAGTCAGTCTCAGGCGCTCTTTCTTTCTGGGAAGCTGCCCGTCTAATGACACTGGAAACTCCCATGTCAGCTCCTGGAAGGCTGTGGCATCATCCATCTTCGGATTTCCAGATCCTGCAGCTGCCACAGTTGGTGTTGATCTGATGTAAAAGAGAATATTAGTATATTATTATTATATTAGTATAGTATTATATTAATATTAGTATAGAATATTAATCTCTGTAACACGTTGGCTAAAAAGAACTGAAACTGGTGTTTTCTCTTCCAGTTACACAGCAGATGTACATCCCGCAGTTGCGATTACTCTCTTGATATTTCAAAAGCATTAAGTAATTGTTGTTTTTGACACATGAATATTTTGTCATTTATTCAGAACATGGTGACACTTACTGAGCTCCATCCTCTGCAACACCTTTAATGACTTCAATGGCTGAACAGATGTTGTCATGTGTCAGTATCCTATAGTTTTTCTCTGCAGTACCATCTGAGTGGACCAGATAATCCGCCACGATGCTCTCCTGTGCATCTGTGAGCCTCTTTGTGGCTGTCTCAAATACCCTCCTGGCAGCCTGGCTGGTGATGAGTGAGAGGTGGTATCTACAAAACAAACACATACACACAGTGTATGATTGTTCCCAAGCCACAGACAGTTCGATTAATACATTAAAACAACTTTGTGATTTGGTTTACTTCTCATGCAGTCTCCGCAGGTCATTGGAAGGACTATAAATTGGCTCCTCCACAGAAGAAATGAAAAAAATGTCAGTGTCTTTTCCACAGATGCTCTTAGCAGCAGTACAGCGTAGTTTAGTGAAGTAAAGGTGAAATATCTGAAAAAACAGACAAAATGCAGTTAATGTACTTTTCAACTATTGTTGAATAACGAAGACAGATGTTGACAATGAACTGAAGAGAGAATATCAATGTAACTTTGACTTACATGTTCTTCTTCATTCAGGGCAAAGCATGCCAGCTGCTGTGAGGAGGCTGTGTGCTTTGTCACTGCTATTATCACCAGTTTTTGGCCTCTTTGTGACACAAACGTCTTTCTCTACATCCATTCCTGGACCTGAAATCACAAGCAATTCAATAAATAATATTTCATTCAAAACTGCCAATGATCATTTTACAGTAGAAAAAGCAGCACCTAGTTATGAAGTGCATGGAAAGCGTTGAGTGTTTCAGTCAGTCTGACCCACTTGGCTGGATGCTAAGCTTCTGTAGGATGAGGCAGCTGGGATCCCAATGAGGACTCACAAGTAGGGGATGGTGTGGAAGAGAGGTGCAAAAGTTGAATGTGAAGGAGAGAAGGGGCTTACATATTACATGAGGAGGTGTCATCAAGAATCATTAGATTTAGTGCTGCTGAGGCTGTTTGAACTTGATGTTTGCCATTCACTAACTCTTGTTCCGTATGGAGTTACTGAATAGAAGTTGGGGTGGAGATCAAATTCCACTCTCACATGTCTGTTGTCCAGTGCGTTCAATCTCCCTGAGTGAACACAGAGCTGAGAGCATCTTCTCCCTCACCCCTCCCTCCAGTCCAGTCTCCCTGTTAAGGCCCTAAGTAACGGGAGCGCCACCTAAATGACAGTGATGAGCCCTGACCAGCACTGTCATTCTGTCTCTTTATAAACGTCAGATCATTGTGTCATTGTTAGAATTGGACCAAACAACTGAAATATGCAAGACTGTCATTCTTACTGTCATATTCTTTATCACCCCTAGGTGCTGCAGGTGCTTCAGCTGGAGAATGGCCTGCAGGTAATACAGCACAAGAAGCTGCTCAGACATGGTGATGTCTTCAGAGGTGTGCATCTTCTCCTGTTCCTCTCCACGTCTCTCTTTGCAGCCCTCAGCACCTACCAGCAGTCACTGGCGCTCGGCCCAGGATTCTGCAGCTGTCTGTATCTGTGGCAGAAGGAGTAGTACCATCAACGTCAATTCCCGTCATGTACTGGATCCGGAAACCAACTGGAATCAGAGTTCCAAATGGAAAATACCTTTTTCTGATGACGTCCTGTGAGACATCCTTGCTGTTTTTTTGCTGAATGTCCTTTAGGATGCTCTGGAAGATGATGATGACGTTAGCCAGCCTCCTGTGTTAAGTTGGTGGCATTCAGGATGTAGCACAGGAACTGGTTGATGTTTGTGATGTAATTAGCATGGTTTGGTGAGACAGTCCAGTCATCCTCAGTTGGTAAAAAAAATTGCGCGTTTTGGGAATGTCCTTCACAAACATCAAGGATGCTTCAGATGGTTCCATAAAAAACAGGAAACTGGAATGTTGTCTATAAAAAAAAATGTTTTTAGGGTTTATTTTTAGGGCTGGTACAATCTCAGATAGGTGAATTCTGTGCTAAAATTAGTTAAAATTAAAATATGAGTTAAAATATGTACTTTGTGAGTCTCTGCCCAGTTTTATATACCTACCTCCTGAGAGCAGTTGACCACACCCAGGTCCTGTATAAGGTACTGTTTAAACCCAGCTAGGAGAGGAGCATCCAGAGCTTGTTTTCTGTATAGTCCAGCCCGGGTCACTCTCCTCCGGAGAGCCTGCTGATAACTCTTAACTACTGGGGTCCTGTAGGGATTTACTGAAACAGGACCCAACCCCAAGTCCTTCCAGGGCATCTTATTTTCCTGGGCGACATGCCATCTGGTATGGTTCATCATTAACATTACTCTCCATTTTGAGGTTTCGCCATGGGTACTACCTAGTGGGTTGGAGGGCCCACAGGAGGGGTAAGATAATTTAGACCTCATTTGGCCTCTACATCCTCAGGCAGAGCAATGGAGTTACCAGCGGGACCATGTGGAGGTAGAGGTCACTAAGTCTCCACTCCTTACCCAAGGGAGTTAAGAGAATTTCCACGCTTCATTGAATTTCTTCACTTTAACATTCAGAGCACTGGGCAGAAATCACATCGCGTTGACACCCGCCGTGGGCCTTCATGATGCTTTGTTTTAATTAAACAGTCGAATTCCCGTGGTCTGCACCAGTTCTAAGCCAGCTGCTAGACACTGGCCGAGGCCCCTTGCCGCCCGCCGGCCTTCCCTGGGCAGGAAGAGGTTGACCGACGCGCGCCTCAAGTGGGGAGATCCACGGGAAGGGCCCGACGCGTGTCTAGATTCGCCGCCGTGGATGATGGCTTGCCCCCCCGGCACCCCGGCCTTCCCACGAGAAGGGGAGGGTGGGCTTCGACTGGGGCGCGCGAGAGGGGCCACAGCACACGGTGCCTCGTCCAGCCGAGACGCGCACCCAGTCCGACCGATCCAGCCCTTAGAGCCAATCCTTATCCCAAAGTTATAGGATAACTTGGAGACCTGCTGCATACTACAATCTTAAATCTAAATGCATGTAAAAGCAGAGAATCAGAACTTTTATTTAATGTCTATTATCCCCAGTTTTAAACTCAGCATCATGTCTGCCTCCATAAAAATGTGTGTCCAATATTCTTTAATATTGACAAAATGGTTGGCATATTTTCATTCATATCTCCGAAACGGTGCATATTACAAGGTTTAAACCAAATGCACGTGAAAGTAGAGACTCAGATGTTTCATTTAATGTCTAATATCCCCAGTTTAAAATCTCAGCATTGTGTTTGCCTCCATAAAAATGTATTTCCAATATTTCTGAATATTGACCAAATGGATGTGTTACATTCCAATGTATGGTCCATGTGTGTTTTGTCGCTATGTTCCCCACTTCCTGACCTTGATTGTTCTTCCTCCCCCATTGGCCCATCATTACAACATTGTTTCCGTATTACGTCATCCTCGTTTAGCATCTCGGCCAATCAGAGTGCAGTTTATTCAGTACATAACTTGGAGGTTTTCAGAAGGAAGGGGCCTTTCATTTGACTTCGGTCCCGCTCAGCTTAGCTTCGGTTTCATTTCGCTTTTGGTTTTGCTTTGGCTTCTTATCGTTTCGCGTGTGTGTTTATTTCGTATAGCTTCGGCTTTGTTGGTTTGTGTTTGTCTCCTTGTACTTTCGTTTGTTTGTGTTATCCATTATTTAGCCATTACCTTGCCCAGATGTATTGTATCAACCTCGGTGTTCTTTTGTACCCTGTTACTTGTGTCCACTCTCGTTTTCCCTTTGGTATTCGTAGTTCACTTGTGTATTTGTGTGAATTCTTGTGTATTGGGTTAGTTTAGGTTGTTGGGTACATTCTGCACACATAGTTGATTTTTGTTTTAGAAACACTAGTTTAGGACGGGTGAGTGCCTTTTGTCTTGTATGGTTTTGGGTAGTCAGTGAAGGTTAGCTAGGGCGTTAGAAGACGCCGAAGACAGAGTGTTTCGGGTTTTCTTCTGTAATTAGGTTAGCTTTCCCTCACTTTCTTAGCCAGCTCCATTTTTTCTTTTTTTTTCTTTTTCTTTGGCACCATTCTAGTTTCCTAACCCATTGAATTATTGTATCCTATTACGTACCAGTCACATATTCACCTTAAAATAATCACTTTTTGCACCAACCCTTGTTGTCACGCTTCCTAAGTCCCTAACCAGAACCCACCTGCATCCAAAAACTATTCTAAATGTTACACCCCTTTACCCCTAGACACTTAGGGTCGTAACAGGATGGCTTGTTTTCATTAATATCTCCAAAATGCTGCATGTTACTAGGTTTAAACCAAGTGCACGTGAAAGCAGAGACTCAGAGCTTTCATTCAATGTCTATTATCCCCAGTTTTAAACTCAGCATCATGTCTGCATCCATAAAAATGTGTGTCCAATATTTTTGAATATTGAGAAAATGGATTACATATTTTCAGTAATTTCTCCAAAACTGTGTACATTACAAGCTTAAAACCAAATGCATATGAAAGAAGAGACTCAGAGCTTTCATTTAATGTCTATTATCCCCAGTTTAAAAACTCAGCATCATGTCTGCCTCCATAAAAATGTGTCTCCAATATTTCTGAATATTGACAAAATGGATGTGTTATGTCCCAGAGACCCAAAACTTTCAGTTAATGCAAATGAACCCCACGGTTCAGGTCAGCATAAGTCCTGCCATCCTTAAAATATGTGTCCCCTATTTTTCAATATTGACAAAATGGATAGCATATTTTCATTCATATCTCCGAAACAGTCAGTACTGTGCTGCGTCCGGCTCCAGTTGACCTGCGAGCGGGGCTTTCTTTCCCTTGAGCTTTTTTCTTGCCCTTGGTGCTTTCAGATAGTGGGACCCAGGCCTCCTTGGCCTCGGCTGGCCAGGAAATGCGCCACCCCCCTGACAATTGGTGGGTCTCCTGGTCACCCACTAAGAACGGTTAGCCGTCTGGTCATCCATGGGACGTAGTCTTTTTCGTACACAGCACGGAGACTGCCACCTGGTCACCCCCTGACACTCAGTGGGACTTCTGGTCACCCACTATGAACGGTTAGCTGTATGGTCTCTCATCAGTCTCGGAGGGTCGTCTGGTCTCCCGGGTGACTTTGTGCGATTTTTGCCCTGCCCGGCCAGGCTGCCTGTTTCCTGGCCTCGGGTCACTGGGAGCAAGCGGGGCATCCGGGCCACCACCGGACCTCGCTTGGTCAGAAAGCCAACAAAAGCTTGGATCGAGGGCTGACTTTCAATAGAAAATAGTGAAGAAAGATGTGAAGACGGGGGTTTGAATTTAATCCTTTCTGTATACAGTTTAGACTTCTAAGTCACAAGCTGGGGTTTATGACAGGAAAGGGGGTTAACTAATAAGGATTGCAGATGCAAGCTAGGAACCCCCCTGGGTGTAATCTTAAACTGACCATTTGGCCAGGACATCGTAAACTGACCAAATACCATGAACCCCCCTCTTTACCATCAGACCGAGTGACGTCAGAAACGGAGAAGAAGACACTATATAACCCAAAAGTTTGTACCAGTACGGGGAACAATACTTCGGTTTTGTTGTTTCTTGCGGGAAACAAGACTTCGGCTTTATTGTTCCTTGCATGCAATAAACTCATCTGTTTTACTTCATCTCGGGATCAAGAACCTTATTCTTTCTGTTACAACAAATTTGGCGTAGTCGGCGGATGCTCCAGAAGGCACAGAACTTCCCATCGGCAGGAGAGTAAGGACTCCTCTTTTATTTAAAAGTCCCGACTCTCTCTGACCGATTGGGAAGTCTCTGCTCCCTGCGAGAATCGCCCGAGATGACGGAGTAAACGTGAGTTCCCGAATTCCTCTGGCCCGGGGAAGACACTGGTGTATGTAATGGGTTGTTTGCTGTAAGCCCAGAATTTGGTCTGGCAGGCGGTCCGCGGTATTGTGTACAGGCGTTCGAAGCTGGTGTATGCCTTAATTGCGCGTGGAGTTTTCGAATGGGTTTTGGACCTTTACCGCGAAGTTCAGGATCGGTGTGGGCCTTAATTGCGCCCGGGGTTCTGGAGCAAGTGGTGCATTAAATGCACATAGTTCAGGACTGGTGTGGGCCTTAATTGCGCCTGGAGTTCTGAAGGTCAGGACTGGTGTGGGCCTTAATTGCGCCCGGAGTTCTGAGGCTCAGGATCGGTGTGGGCCTTAATTGCGCCCGGGGTTCTGGAGCTGAGTGGTGCATTAAATGCACGTATAATCCAGGATTGGTGTGGGCCTTAATTGCGCCCGGGGTCCTGAGATTAGCTACGCCTTGATCGTGCACGGATTGGCGTGGCGTGGTTTTTTGTTTTAAAGGAAACAGAAGTAGGAGGTATATATATGTATATTTTTGGTGTTTTCCTTGTTTGTGAAATACATATACACACGCACGACACTAACATAAACACACCTCATAATAAAAGAGCAAAGCATTAAGTAACAGGATTTAAAGGACGTTGAGACCCGAGAATCGCCCTGATTGAGCTCAGTGTGTAAGTCCACCCCGGGGCAAAAGCAGCGATGCTGGCGTTCTGGGGATGGTGAATTACTGATCAAGAAAGGGGGTTTTCGAGGTCTCGTTCCTTACTTGTGAACAGTGCGGTGTAAGTCCTCTCTAAAGTCTCTGAGAGGCATTTAGATCTGGAGGTAACAGACGCCCTTAGCTGAATGAGCTGTTACCTCACACATGACAAAAGTAAATCTTAAAGAAACCAAACGTGTGCTAATTGGGTGTTTGAGAAAGTGGTGGAAGTATCTGATTACATATCGGAAAAGTGTAAGTTAACTGAAAGGGAAGAAAAATATAGGAAGAAGCTGAGTCTGTCAGAAGGAGTTTGGGGCGAAGATGCCTGTAAAAATGCGTATGAACATTGGAACAAAAACAAAGATTTAGCTGCAGCCCTGGTGATCGGCCGACACCTGAGGTGGCAGATTAGCATGAAGGAGAAATCAGAATGGGATAAAAAAGAGAAGGAGTTCACAGAAAAAATAAAAGCGTTAAATGAGAGGAAAGATAATGTATTCGCGGCAAAAGAGGAACTAGAAAAAAAGCTAAAAGAGGCAGTACAGGAGAATGAGAAACTAAAGAAGGAATTAGCTCCTGGTCACGCTGCACTGGCAAATGTGCTACAGCCGGCGACTAAGTTATATCCTGCTCTCCCACAGGGGAACAAACAGGCAGGAAACGAAAATAATTGGGATCAATTCCCACAGTGGCCATATGGAGATGGGGGGTCTGATTGGGATAACACTTGGTATGAGTGTGATAAAGACGGATCAGGGTCTCCCCTGTTAGAGGGAGGGCGCCCGCAGATCTGTACTCTCACTCGAAGTGGGAAAGGACTTGATGTAGCACGGGCTGGCGCCGTTGATGACAGCGCCACTCTAGCTCTGTCTCGCACCCCGCCGAGGGGGTCCGTTCTCGCACCTACCTTCCCTGAACCCCCAATACGATCAAATCCAAAACCGGAGGATATTGACCGGTGGGCTAGAGAAGTACCGCACCCAAAATTAGGGATGCAGCGAACCTGGAGTGCGCTTCAGGAATTAAAAGATACTTATGGTATCTCCCCCCTGACTGCCGCTATGATCCTCAGAAGGACAGGGGAAAAGCGTGTCGGAGAACTTAAACAATTGTGTGAGGATAACTGCAGGGGAGGGCGATGGGAATGGGTTTGGCGATGGCTTAAACAAAATTATCCACCGAAGACAGATTGGAAAAAGATATCTGCATGTCAGCAAAAAGAAAGCGAGGATGTGGCTGACTTCACTGACCGCTTCGTCACACTCTGGCTGGAATGCTCAGGATTAAGTGACGAAGATGATGTGAATAGCGACGCCTCTGCTGTGATTAAACAAATTTATTTGAGCGGTCTTAAGCCTGATATAGCCAAAGCCCTTCAGTTAAAAGAGCCCGAAATAGGGCAAGATACGAACAAACAGTTTGAGGAAATAGTTAAAATGGCACGGCAAATCGAGAGAAATATGTATGTAAAGGTGCGGGCAATACAAACAGGGTGGACACCCCCCATACTGAAGGGTGGAGCTGGCCCTGACACCCGACTAAGTCCAAAAGGCGAAATTACAAATCGGTGCCATTATTGTAAAAATTTCGGACATTGGCAAAAGAATTGCAAAAAGCGATTAGCCAGTGATACCGCGGAAGATACCGCGATCCCCCTTTCAATCCCTCGAATCGAGAGGGGCAAAAAAGCCTGTTGTCACAATTACAGGATTTGAGCGAAGCAGACAAACGCGCTATCAGGGATCTTTTAAACTAGGACTCCCCCTAGTGGCCTCCCTACGCCTATCTCAGGAGCTGAGTGAAAAAGAGCTCAAATTACAATGCACGATTAATGGGATTCAAATGTCACTTTTATGGGACACTGGGGCTCAATTATCTTGTTTATCTGAACAGTCAGCCAAACGGTGTGCTGTCATGTTCACAGGGAGGGAGCTGGAGGCCACTGGTGTAGGGGGCAATCGAATAACACTCAGAGAAACTCAAAAACTCAAGATTAGACTAGGAGATGGGGAGGTAACATTTAACGCTGTCATGTGGGTAGGACCTACCCCAGATCTGTTGGGATGGGATGCTCTGAAATACCTACAAGGGGTTACATTAACCGTACATGAGGAGAGGGTGGAGGTAAACATCTGGTCCCTCCAAAAAGACGAACTAAAAGGGCATTCAATTTGGACTATGGATAAGGACGGATGCGGGCTTCTGGATATGGAACCCGCCACATTTACTGGGAAATCCCCGCCATACACAAAGCCATATAAAATCAACAAAGAGGCGGAGGAAGGGGTTCGACCAGTAATACAAAAACTATTGGCTCAAGGCATTGTACGAAAAACACATAGTACAAGCAACAGTCCAATATGGCCTGTAAAGAAAGCCAGCGGAGCATGGCGATTCACAGTTGATTACTCAAAAGCTAATCAACCCATCAACCGTCTCACCCCCTTGGTAGCAGACCCCTTTGCTATTTTTCAACTACTGTCCCCTGAGCACCAGGTGTTTTCAGTAATTGACATGGCTAATGGGTTCTGGTCTGTTCCTCTACACCCAGAGGTACAAGATTGGTTCGCTTTTGTTGTAGATGGAGAACAATATACTTGGACCAGGTTACCACAGGGGTTTTATAACAGCCCCACCGTGTATCACATGGCACTTCGGAGGCATCTCCGGGAGTTGCCTCAAGTGTCCTCCGTCGTTATCCAATATGTGGATGATATTTTAATCGCGTCTCCTGACGAGGAAACCCACAAGAAGGACCTCCAAATTATTCTCGACCATTTAGTTAAAAAAGGACACAAGGCTAGTTATAGCAAAGCACAGTTATGCCTAGACACCGTAATTTACTTGGGACAGAAGATTAGTCAGGGAAAAAGGGAATTGACAGAAGATCGGGCCCAGGCAATCCGAACACACCCTAGTCCCAACATGGTGAGAGAGCTCCGATCATTTCTGGGTCTGTGCAATTTCAATAGAAATTGCTTTTTCTGAAAGGGCCAAACCACTTACAGACCTATTAAAGGGGGGAGGGAGGTCGCTTGATCCTATTGCTTGGAGTCCTGAAGCTGAACACGCTTTTAATGATTTAAAACAAGCTCTGGTACAGGCTCCTGCATTGGGGTTTCCTCAGACAGATCAACCATTCTACCTCTACGTAAGTGAAAAGAATGGATTTTGGACAGCTGTACTAACACAGGAACATGGGGGTAGGTACCGCCCGGTAGGGTATTACTCTGGATCCTTGGAGGAGGTAGCCAGGGGCTGGGGACCATGTCTACGAGCTGTTCAGGCCGTCTGTCTAGCAGTACAGGCAGTCAATAACATAGTGCTAGATCAACAACTGATTGTTCGATGCCCACATGCGGTACACACCCTCATGTCCCTGAATCGGGTCAGTCAGGTTAATGCAATACGATGGAGCAAGTGGCAGGTCTTGTTAGAGGCTCCAAATATTACCATTGAACGTGAAGGAGCTCTAAATCCAGCCACATTGTTACCTGACCCATCAGAAGCCTATATGTTAGAACACAGCTGTGATGTTTGGGCAATGGGAGAAGATGAGGGCATCAAAATAGCCGAGCAACCACTAAGGAATGAAGACCTCATCCTCTTCACTGATGGAACTTCATTCATAAATTCTAGTGGGGAGAGGAAAGCGGGTTGGGCTGTGACTACAGAACATGATATCCAATGTGTGGGAAGATTTGAGGTACCCACGTCAGCACAGCGAGCTGAACTGAAAGCTTTGGTGGAAGCCTGTAAATTAGCAAAAGGCAAGACCACCACAATATACACAGACTCACATTTGGAGTATGCCATGACTTTGGAAGGTTATGGAGTAATAGGGATCTTTTAACCTCTGCTGGCACTCCGGTAAAGAATGCGGATCTGGTGTCTGAGCTGCTTGCGGCTCTCCAACTCCCAAAGCAGGTAGCTGTAGTCAAATGTACGGGCCACAGCAGAGAGGACACTCCCGAGGCCAGGGGCAATAAGCTGGCAGACTGGACAGCACGTCAAGCTGCCCTGGGGCAATGGGAGGAGTGGTCTATAGAAAAACCTCTTCAGATTATTTCAGTTTGCACAGTGAACATACAGGCACTCCGGACGGAACAGCTCAGCGAGCTCCAGGCCCAGGCCCCAAGGATTGAGAAATGGACCTGGATGGAACGCAATGTGGGGCTGCAGAAGGATGGGACCTGGAGGTGCCAGCGTACAGGCAGACCCGCCTGCCCCAAGCAACTAATGCCCTACCTGGCACAGCAAATACACTCCACAGGGCACCCAGGTGTTAGCCAAATGACTCGACGCTTTGCTCAGAGCTGGGTGGGCACAGGCTTCACACCCTTCGCAGCTGATGTGGTACAACACTGTGGAGAGTGCCAAAAAGCCTCTGGAGCACCGCCGGTTCGGGCTCCTAATCTACGACGTCCTGCACCCGAGGGGCCCTTTAGACACTGGCAAATAGACTATTGTTCACTGCCACCCTGTAAAGGGAAAACAGGTCTCCTAGTGATGGTGGACCAGTTTTCTAGATGGGTGGAGGCTGTCCCTGTCAAACGAGAGACTGCGCTGACAACTGCCAAATATCTTGTGACAGAAGTAATTCCCCGATGGGGACTCCCGTGTCGCATAGACTCAGACAAGGGCACACATTTTACTGGAAAAGTGTGTCAGGTGGTGGCAGACCTACAAGGGATCAAATGGGACCTGCATTGCCCTCATCACCCGCAGTCCTCCGGCATGGTGGAACGGGTGAACCGAACTTTGAAAGCTAAATTGACAAAGTACCACCTGGGAGGGATCCCCTGGGTGGATGCATTGCCCGCCGTACTGTGCAGCATCCGGGCTGGGACAAATCGAATAGTGGGGCTGAGCCCGTTTGAGGTGATCACGGGGCGTCCCATGAGACTGAGTGACTCTCCAGGACATGACAGAGTAGGCTTGAGTATACTAACTGATTCTCTGTTACAGTATTGCAAGTTGCTGACAGAGGCCACCCAAGGAGCCCGCGAGCAGGTCCTGGAGGCGTGGGGACCACCACCTGAAGGAGGGCACGACCTCATCCCAGGAGAGTGGGTGTGGATCAGGAAATTTCCCTCACAGGTTCTCCAGCCCAGGTGGGACAGACCCTACCAGATCCTGTTGACAACCGAGTCTGCGGTTCGAGTGGAAGGAAAAGATCGCTGGATCCACGCGTCACACTGCCGACGAGCCTCATCCCCAGTTGGGTGTGTGCCGCATTACCCAAATATGTACAGGGAGGACTTCCTATGGGGGCCATTCCTTGGCGTCTCGAAGAAGTCATAGGAATGATCATTTGGAGAGATAATATAGGAGATTTTAATATGACAAACTATGGGGGTTGCCATAACACGACTTTAACTTGCACAACATTACAATATCTACAGGAGCGAGGCTTAGAGCCCACGAGTTTCACAGGCTCTTACGCTCCTAAGTATAACAGAAGCCATACACCACCATACCTGACTCTAAATAAGGAACGTGAGGGAAACATTTGTTTTCAGCACACTAATGGTCTGCACTTGGTTGGATGGAGTCGTTGCAACCTTACCATCGCTGCAGATATATCCACCTCTACCTTCCAAATTCCAGGATGGGATAGGCACACCCCACAATTCGGTATAAGCTTCTTATTTTCAGAGGCATGGGGAGCGCCAAACGGAACATATTTCATTTGTGGAAAACGAGCCTACCCATGGTTGCCAGCCCAGTGGTCTGGCTCATGTTATTTAGGATATGTGGTTCCTCATATCCGTGTTCAAACCCACAGCCCCTTCGGACCTAACCACAGACCACAAAGAAAATTGGCTGATTGGGAATATTATTTAGGTATAATATTTCCACAAGCCGGCATGAACTTTCTGAGTCGAGAGTTAATTCAAATGGCCTCGACTTTAGAGGAATTAGCAAATTCTACCTCATCTAGTCTGAAGGCTGTTAATGATGAGATGGTAGCCCTCAGAACAGTGGCCATGCAGAACCGACTAGCTTTAGATTATGTACTGGCGGCCCAAGGAGGAACTTGTGCAGTAATTGGCACTGAATGCTGCACATATATTCCTGATAATTCTGAGCACATCTCAGATCTGGCCCAACACATTTACAATGAGGGACAGAAATATCAGGACTATTATACTGAAAATTGGGGAAGTGGGTCATGGGTAAAGTCTGTGTTTGGGACCTGGGGTGGAACCTTTTTACAGTGTTTATTTGTAGGAATAGTTTTGCTTATATGTGTAATTGTAATCATCACGTGCACAAAAACATGTATCACATCTTGCTATAACCGTGGAACGTACAATGTCATGGCAATACATACCTGTTCACCTAGAAAGAAAAGATCTGCCCTGACATTGTATGTATAAAATAGGCTACACTGACGTATGCCGTATTTTATAAGGGGGGAATGAAGAAAGATGTGAAGACGGGGGTTTGAATTTAATCCTTTCTGTATACGGTTTAGACTTCTAAGTCACAAGCTGGGGTTTATGGCAGGAAAGGGGGTTAACTAATAAGGATTGCAGATGCAAGCTAGGAACCCCCCTGGGTGTAATCTTAAACTGACCATTTGGCCAGGACATCGTAAACTGGCCAAATACCATGACCCCCCTCTTTACCATCAGACCGAGTGACGTCAGAAACGGAGAAGAAGACACTATATAACCCAAAAGTTTGTACCAGTACGGGGAACAATACTTCGGTTTTGTTGTTTCTTGCGGGAAACAAGACTTCGGCTTTATTGTTCCTTGCATGCAATAAACTCATCTGTTTTACTTCATCTCGGGATCAAGAACCTTATTCTTTCTGTTACAACAATAGCGAGGTGGCTGCTCTGCTACGTACGACACCCTGACCTAGAATTAGGTTGTCTGCGAATGATTTATCTCGTACTGAACAGGATTACTATTGCAACAACACATCATCAGTAGGGTAAAACTAACCTACTATTAACTATTAGTGGGTGAACAATTCAACACTTGGTGAATTCTGCTTCACAATGATAGGAAGAGCCGACATCGAAGGATCAAAAAGTGACGTTGCCATTAACGCTTGGCCGCCGCATTCCAGTTATCCTTGTGGTAAGTTTTCTGACACCTCCTGCTTAAAACCCCAACAATCAGAAGGATTGTGAGGCCCCACTTTCACGGTCTGTATTCATACTGAAAATCAAGATCAAGCGAGCTTTTGCCCTTCTGCTCCACGGGAGGTTTCTGTCCTCCCTGAGCTCGCCTTAGGATACCTGCATTGCTGTTTGACAGGTGTACCGCCCCAGTCAAACTCCCCACCTGCTTCTGTTCCCGGAGCGGGTCGCAGCTGGCGGGTGACAGAAACAAGAGCCTGTGTGGGGCTCGCCCTCCCGCCTCACCAGGTAAGTGAGGAAAAGATAAGAGTAGTGGTATTTCACCGGCGGTGCCCCCAGGAGGGGGGGCTCCCATTTATTCTACACCTCTCATGTCTCTTCACACTGCCAGACTAGAGTGAAGCTCAACAGGGTCTGCTTTCCCCACTGATTCCGCCAAGCCCGTTCCCTTGGCTGTGGGTTCGCTAGATAGTAGGTAGGGACAGTGGGAATCTCGTTCATCCATTCATGCACGTCACTAAATAGATGACGAGGTATTTGGCTATTTATAATCACCAGATTAACTGGTTTCTTTTCTGGGTTCAGTGGCCCCTCCACTTAATCATCCAAAATGATGCTTGCAAGACGGCATCTGGGATGACACACCCACCAATGGCTTTGAGTGCTCCCATGCCGGTTGTAATCATTATGAGATCCCCAAGTCAAGGAGGGTTGTCTAGTTCAAGTTCCC
Source organism: Atractosteus spatula (assembly GCF_055471065.1). NCBI lineage: Eukaryota > Metazoa > Chordata > Actinopteri > Semionotiformes > Lepisosteidae > Atractosteus > Atractosteus spatula. Next base: position 938,400 of record NC_142722.1, read on the forward strand.
ACCAGTCATTTTCAGTCCCAGCTAGGGTAGGGCTGTAAAGGGCAGGACCTAGCTAGATGCCAGCAAGGGGGTTATAGCTGTGATTTTAATTCAGCAAAAGGGTTAACATTTTTCGGTTATATACAAAGGTACATAATATAACATTGAAGTACATTTTATAGTTACATTATATACATCTGAGTTAGCTTCCTACACTGGCTATGTCCCTGACCTCTACAAACGATATATTGATGACTGCGTCGGTGCCGCCACATGCTCCAACGATCAGCTTGAGTTCTTCCTGCACCATTTCACCAACTTCCACCCGTCCCTCAAATATACGATTAACATATCTTCCACTACTCTTCCGTTTCTAGACATCCACTTGTCTATCAACTACCCCCGACTGTCCACTTCAGTTTATTACAAACCCACGGATTCACACAGCTACCTCCTGTACAGCTCATTTCACCCCAACCACACTAAAAACTCTCTTCCTTTTTCACAGTTCCTTAGGTTACGACGATTATGCAGCGACGACATCGACTTCGAGAACCAAGCCCTCGAAATGTACTCATTTTTCATCAACAGAGGATACCCCAGCAGTGTGATTGACAGGGCCCTTGCCCGAGCCAAAAACACCCCCCGGACCATCAACCCGATCAGGAACTCCCGCCGTAACAACCGCATTCCTTTGGTGCTTCCTTACCACCCTAACGCACTTCCTATCCCCAGGACCATTAACCACAACTTTTCCATCCTACAGGATGATCCCTCCATTGGGGCCCTCTTTTCTGATCGCCCTATCATCTCATATCGCCGACCACCTAATCTGCGTAACCTCCTTGTTCACAGCTCCCTTGACCGCCCTCAACAACCATCCACACCAGGCACTTTCCCTTGCAACAGAGCTCGCTGTATCACCTGCAAATACACAGCCACCACCACACTCATTCAAGGCCCCTCAGGACAATTCCGGATCACCCAGACAGCATCTTGTACCTCCAGCAACCTTATTTACTGTATCTCTTGCAGTAAATGCCCAGCCATCTACATTGGAGAAACAGGAAGGAGACTCGGAGACCGTTTCAGAGAACACGTCAGGGCTGTAAAGATTAAAGATCTCTCCAAGCCCATTGTTTCTCATTTCACCTCTGACGGCCACGACCACTCTAATCTCTCCGTCTGTGTTCTCAAAGACGGTTTTCCGAACTCATACATCAGAAAGACCACCGAAACTAAAATTATTCTGCAGCTAGGATCACACCTTCTCCCTTCCCTTAACGACAGACTACTGTTCTTTTAAATTTTCTCCATTCATTGGAAGTTTCATTTCACACCTCTCTGCACCCATTCTGACTTCACACCTCTTGATTGGCCTCTCTTTCTGTCCCCTGCTCCCACCTCTCACTCCTCCTCCCTCCCAACCTTTGTTCTCCCGCTACTTTACCTCTGCCTACTGCCCTGTCTCTCTCACACCTGAAGAAGGCTCCACGGCCGAAACGTTGTGTTCTCTTTCTTCTTTTTTTCAGCATGGAATAAACCTATTACTTGTTCCTTTGCAGCCTACGCATGCTGACGCAGCTACCCACCTGAACTACATCTGAGATATATACAATCATTGTTACGTTCAGTAGCTGTGTTTTTGCCGCCAAAATTGAGAGGATGTCGAGAGAGTAAAGTAGGGCTCTTATCTGTTACTGTCTACTTTCTCTAATCTCCAGACTCTGAAGGACGTTGTAGTTTCTCTCGTGCCATTTTCCTCTCACTCCAATTGGAAAGCCGTAGAAGGTAATTTTTTCGGCTCTTGTTGTTTCTTTTATCTGGTCTTTCAGGGGCTCATAGTAAACTACTTTCTCCCTTGCTGCCTCCTTTAGTGTGTGTAGGATCTGTTCATATTGTATTGTTACATCGATTACTATTGATTCTTTGTTTTCTGTGAAAATGAGGTTGGGTTTTCTCAGTTCATTTGATCCTTCGAGTCTGAAATGTGGTTCTTTTCTGACTTCCCAATTCTGTTTTTTAGCCTCTTCGGTTAAAATGTTGCAGATCTTGTTGAGTCTTTAATCTAGCACTTTGAACGCTAGGGCATTGTCCAAGTATATGTGAGCATGTTTCGGTTTTCTCTTAGCACTTGTGACAGAGTGTTGGGTATCCCCTTTGACCTCTGTTCAAGCTTTCCCTGGTGGGATATACATTAGCCCGAAGTTGAAGTGCTGCGATATAGTGTCTTTCTTTGAAACCTTTGTGATGCGCAAGCCAGGAGTTACTGTCAGGGTCATCTTTGAAGTTTTTAATTCCTGTTCCTTGAACATGTAATTTGTCTTGAATTTTGGTTTTTGGTTGGGACTGGGTTCCCATCCCACTGGAAGCAGTATATCCTCTGACTGCACTGTTAAGGTTGTTGGGTTGTTTAGTTCCGGGATTTTGCTAACATCACCTCCAACCTGGATCCAAAGTTTCTGGAGTTTTACTTGTGCTTCTTCCGATTGCATCAGAGTGCTGATGATAGGATCCGATGACATAGCCATACGCGATTCATTGAATTTCTTCACTTTGACATTCAGAGCACTGGGCAGAAATCACATCGCATCAACACCCGCTGCGGGCCTTCGCGATGCTTTGTTTTAAACAGTCTAATTCCACTGGTCTGCACCAGTTCTAAGCCAGCTGCTAGACACCTAGACACTGGTCGAGGCCGCCCGCCACCTGCAGGCAATCCCCCCGTCGCTGCAGATGATGGCTTATCCCCCCTGGCACCCTGGCCTTCCCCCGCGAGCAGGGGAGGAGGAGCTCCAACCAGGGTGCGTGAGAGGGGCTGCCGGCATGTTAGAACAATGTAGGTAAGGGAAATCAGCAAGTCAGATCCATAGCTTCGGGATAAGGATTGGCTCTAATGGCTGGGTCGGTCGGGATGGGGTGTGAAGCGGGGCTGGGCGCGAGTCTCTGCTGGACAAGGCAATATGCACCGCGGCCCTCTCGCACGCACCGGTCGGAGCCGGGTGCTGCGGATCTGCAGTCTGGCCGACGGGTCTTTTAAGAAATGATCAATTCTGGATCATATCAAATGAGTAGGAAAAGTGTATTTAGTGAAGTGTTTAGCAGTGATCCTGTGGCTCTGCCCTCAGTACTACTGTAAGTGATTGATATATTTTATGTCATGTGTGGGTGTTTGTCCCAGGTATTAATCATAGGCAGTGTCAACAGAACAGAGTTGCATACGTCAGAGTACTTCAGAGTTCCATACTGCCTAAACATAAGCAGTTCTTGCATAGTAGATTATATCATAGCACAAAGGTAACAGCGAAACCGCACTACAACATGACTGTTTCGCCTTTTCATTTAGAAAAAAAAAGTCTTCTTTAAAATTCAATGCATTTCTATTCCTTTTACCTTTTCTCAGTTTTGCCTTTTCTAACTTGTAAGGACAATATCTCCACCTTGTGGTCATTGTTAGTAATGTCTTATTTTGAGTGAACATTATTTCAATTCTCTATTTGGTGATTTTATTTTTATTGATTTGAATTATGCATTCAGTAGTGCTAGATTTTTTTAAATTGAAGACCACTACTATACATAATATGAGTTTATTTAAAAAATAAAATGAAAGGATGCATTTTTATGAGGAAACAATGTTGATATTCCCGTGATAATCTTCCTTAGATCATGTATTGCATCATTAGGACACTTTGTGGGCTTGAACTACAAAGATTTTCCTGTTCAATGGTAGAAGATAAATAAAAAAAAGCATTTATTTTAATTAGACTTGTTTTTTAAAACACATGTAATAATTTATTGAATTAACATAAGTGAAATAAAAACATTTTAAAATCATACTTTTAGCATATTTAGTCCCAAATGCACAATGCAATGAAACATTCATAGGTGTGTCTTGAAGGGCACAGTGTTCCATAATCCAGAGTGCTTCAGAGTTCCATACTGCCAAAACATAAGCAGCTCTGGCATTGTAGACCACATAATAGCACAAAGTTAACAGCAATACCACACTACAGCATAACTGTTTTGCTTTTTAATTTAGAAATAAAAGCAGTATTTTTTCAAATTCAATGCATTTCTGTTCCTTTTACCTTAACACAATTTTGCCAGTCTTTACGTGGGAGGACAATATCTCCACCTTGTGGTCATTGTTGGTAATGTCTTACTTTGAGGACAGGTTTTTATTTCAATTCTCTAATAGGTGATTTTAATGTTATAGATTTGAATTCTGAATTCAGCAGTGCAAGATTTTTTTTTCAAGTTCAATGGAACTATCATAGTAACGTAAGTTTCTTTAAAAAAAATAAAGTGAAATGAAAGGAATACATTTTTATGAGGAAACATACTTATATTCCCATGATAATCTTTCTTAGTTCATGTATTGCATTTAAACACTTTGTGGGCTTGAAAAACAATTTTTCTGTTCTGTGATACAAGATAAATAAAAACAAAAGTATTTATTTTTATTAGTTTTTTATAATCAACACTTAAGATCTGATTTCATTAACATATGTGAAAAAATACATTGCATAATGCAATGAACAAAGTATTGCTTACAGGCCTCTGAGACAGAGTACTATGCTTCTTGACACATACCTGTGCTTGTTGCAAAAATTACCGTATTTTACTATAGCTTACATTTTGCCTGCAGATCTGCAGTCGGGCGACAGGTGTTTTAAGAAATGACAAATTCTGGATTATGTCAAAGGAGCAGGAGAAGTGTATTCAGTGAAGTGTTTGCAGTGATTCTGTATTGCCCAGGGCAATAATCAGGATAGGATTTTGCTCCAGATTGGCCAGAGATAGTGTTGTGTACAGCAACCCACAGGATCACAAGGGTAGAGCCACAGCACTGTTTCTTTTTAAAAAACCAACATATACAGGTATGAAGCAATCATATTGTAGCAGGAGTGACATTGATTAAGTGCTTGCATTACAGGACTTGTGGAATCTATAGGGTATGATGTCCACTTCAGAGCCCAGTATATCAAACGCCTAGCTGTAAGTCTGGCATGTTGCACCACAGAATCACTTTTAAACCTTACCTCTGGTATACTTAGTTCCTATTGCTCAATTCATGAAGAAAGTATTGCTTACCGGTGTCTGACATAGAGCACTGTGACACCCTTTGAGAATCCTGTGCATGTTTCATGAATTATCACATTTTACTAGAGCTTACATTTTGGCTGCAGACCTGCAGTCTGGCCGACAGGTCTTTTAAGAAATGACAAATTCTGGATCATGTCAAAGGAGCAGGAAAACTGTAATCAGTGAAGTGTTAGCAGTTGTTACGACCCCAAGTATCTAGGGGTAAAGGGGTGTAACATTTAGGATAATGTTTGGATGCAGGTGGGTTCTGGTGAGGGACTTAGGAAGCGTGACAACAAGGGTTGGTGCAGAAAGTGATTATTTAAAAGGTGAATAAGTGACTGGTGCATAATAAGACACAATAACACACAGGGGTAGGGAACTAGAGTGGTGCCAAAAAAAAAGAAAACAACAAGTAAAATGGAGTTGGCTAAGAAAGTGAGGGAAGCTGACCTAACTACAAAAGAAAACTCGAAACACACGGTCTTCGAACGCCCTAGCTAACCTTCACTGCCTTCCCAAAACCATACAAGACAAAAGGCACTCACCCGTCCTAAACTAATGTTTCTAAAACAAAAATCAACTACGTGTGCAGAATGTACCCGACAACCCAAACTAACCCTATACACAAAAGCTCACACAAATACACAGGTGAACTAGGAATACAAATAAGGGAAACGAGAGTAGACAACAGGAACGGGGTACAAAATAACACAGAGGTTGATAACACGTTAGGGCAAGGTAATGGCAAAATAAATGATAAACACAAACCAACGAAAGTACTAGGAAAACACAAACCAACAAAGGCCGCAGCTATACAAAAAAAATAGCCGAAGCCGAAGCCGAGCGTGACCAAACCAAAGGCACCTTCCTCTTGAAAACCTCCAACTAATATACTGAATTATCTGCTTTCTGACTGGCCGAGAGTTAATTGAAGATGATGTCACACAGAAACAATGATGTAATGATGGACCAATGGGGGAGGGAGAACAATCAAGGTTACATCCCACACACTGGGATGTAACACCCCCACCCATAAAAACAAACAAATAATGTTTGTGAAAGCATAGGAAAAAAGAAACAATAGGCTGAATAATACGCTTATGTGTCATACAATCAGCAATGATATGCCCTTTTCTGTGACAATAAAAACATTCGCGTGTTTCTGACAAACGTGATGCTTTAATTGTAGTCAGATTTTCTCCAGGTGGTATTCTAGTTTTAGGCAGAGTCTTTTGCGGGTGTGCAGATGTAAAAACGGTTTTGTGCATGAGCACAAACTCATCTGCCAAAACAGCTGCTTGCGATAAGGAAGTTACTTTTTGTTCGTTCAAATAGACAGCAACGCGTTGAGGCAAACAGTTCTTAAATTTTTCTAATAACATTAACTCGTGCAATGAGTTAAAGTAGCTCACTTTACTGGCTACACACCATTTATCAAAGAGAATTCCCTTGTCTCTAGTGAATTCAACAAATGTTTGGCCTGACACTTTAAGATGATTTTGAAATCGTTGTCTATTAGCTTCAGGAACTAATTCGTAAGCCCATAATATAGCAGCTTTCACAATATCATTATGCAAACTTTCTTCCAGAGAAAGTGTAGAGCAAACTTCCGGAGCCTTGCCCACTAGTTAACACTGCAAAAGCAGTGACCAGACCTCCTAGTGTTGGTGTTGAGCCATGGTTATATGATGTAATCATTTATTTTATGTTATTTTATTATTTTATTTTTGTGAACTTCCCCAAAATTAGTTCCGTTTTTATGTATATAGTTGGCTTTGCGACATACCTTGGGATTTGTTGTTGGTGGGGCGTCAATTAAGGTGCACCCTGGGCGTCATAGGTGTCACGTTTTTCTGGTGATTTCTCAGACACGTTGTAGACGCCAACCAGGTAAGACGCACGTTACTGTCTCTCTCCAACGAACTTATGTGATTTTATTTTAATCAATTTATTTTCTGTTTTAAATGATTACTAGTGTGGCGTAATATATTGGTAACCATGTGACGAAGACTGTGTCGCATTATTAGGTTGCACGTAATGTTTTATTTGATTAATTAGAAAGTTAGGATGTCTGATCTGGAGGGCCTGTTGCGATATGCTAACGTACCGTAATGGAGCATAGTGTGGTGCTAGCGACACGTGGTCATGCAGGTTAGCATGCGAGCGTTATTTTTTTAATTTATTTTTATTACATATTCATGCGGTGATATTATATATCTTATTTCTGTGAATATTACAGTTGTGTGCCAAATTAATCACGGTAGTGCATAAAGGTTATGTTTAATGTATTATACGGTGTTTAACCACATGTTATATTTTGCTAAGCAGGAGAGAGACATTTAGTGTGTGTAACGGCCATGTGTTTTATGTTCTATAAGGCATGTTGTCCATTTTGTTATCATTTTTTTCTTTCTTATTTAATATTTTAGGTGTGTCGATTTTATTAACCAAATGTTAACGTACAGTACAACACTGGAAAAGTTGCATTCTAGAATTAGATAACGGGTATTGGCTTATATTGTGGAGAGTACGTATAATGTGATGATAGATAAAACATGGGAAAAGAAAGGGGCCATTTATGCGTGTATTACAATCATTGTAATTGATTTGATATTGATGTGATATATGTGTAGTCATGTGAATGTACATAGATGGTGGGTATTGTGTTAATAATATATTATATAATTACATTTATATATGTAATCTATTATTTTTATATATCATTCTTTATATTGTTAGATCTTATATATCTTATCATTCTAGATATTATTATTATTCTTTTATTTTGTATAATATGATTATAAGGAGAGTCTTGGACGCATTGTGGATGCCAATCGGGAGAGAGAGACATTTAGCGTGTTTTATGCATGTTTTATGTTCTATAAGGAAATAAAATCGCAGACCTCTACCTGGTGTCCCTGGGTGTTCATTTGACACAATGCAGAGAAAGCCGTCCGCTAAAAAGGCGCAACTCAAATTCTACCTGGTGTGCCTGGGCTTATTCCTGCGCCTCTATTTGCAAGCAGGCCAGATGAACTTTCAGGCAAATCTCAATTTTTGACCCACTGGAGACCGGAGAGAACGGTTCAAAGGGGGGTAATGTGGCCTTGACGTCTGCCTCCGTTAAGTCTTTAGCCACCACCTGCACCTCAATGTGTTCTTCCCTTGCCATAGCAGGTTTAGCATCAGCCCCAGGAGAACCAGCGTCCTTGCTCGCTAGTGCAAAGACCTCTAATTCCACCAATTTATCAATCACAGCTCTCTTGATGTTCCTTTTAAGAGCTTGCGTTGATACCTGAATCTGGAAGTGATCAGCAATTTGGAGCAATTCGTCCTTCCTACACCTCTCCAGCTGCTCAAAGGAAGGCTCCTCCACAAATGTTCGCAAATCGAAAGTAGCCATAACTACCTTGTCAAAACACAATCCACAAATCAGAATCCTATACCAGTCCTTATTCCTAAACAAATACCCAATAACGCTAACCAGTCCCAAAATGCACAAAAGTACAAACACCAAAATACTGCAACCAAAAAAGAAATCCTTAACACTTGGATTTGATCTCTCGGACGAGCCCCGAAAAATGTTACGACCCCAAGTGTCTAGGGGTAAAGGGATGTAACATTTAGGATAATTTTTGGATGCAGGTGGGTTCTGGTGAGGGATTTAGGAAGCGTGACAAGGGTTGGTGCCAAAAGTGATTATTTTAAGGTGAATAAGTTACTGGTATGTGATAAGACACAATAACACACAGGGTAAGGGAACTATAGTAGTGCCAAAGAAAAGAAAACAACAAATAAAATGGAACTGGCTAAGAAGGTGAGGGAAAGCTAACCTAACTACTAAAGAAAATCCGAAACATACGGTCTTCGGCGTCTTCAAGCGCCCTAGCTAACCTTCACTGACTTCCCAAAACCATACAAGAAAGCGACACTCACCCGTCCTAAACTAGTGTTAATAATACAAAAATCAACTATGTGTGCAGAATGTACCTGACTAACTTACTCTATACACAAAAGTTCACACAAATACACAAGTGAACTAAGAATACAATTAAGGGAAAATGAGAGTAGACAACAGGAACAGGGTACAAAAGAACACAGAGGTTGATAACACGTTAGGGCAAGGTAATGGCAAAATAAATGATAAACACAAACAAACAAACGAAAGTACAAGGAAAACACAAACCAACAAAGGCCAAAGCAAAAACCAAAAGCGAAACAAAACCGAAGCCTAGCCAAGCAGAACCGAAGTCAAACGAACGGCCCCTTCGTTCTGAAAACCTCCAACTGATATACTGAATAATCTGCGTTCTGATTAGCTGAGAGTTAATTGACGATGATGTCAGACCGAAACAATGATGTAATGATGGACCAATAGGGTAGGGAGAACAATCAAGGTCAGGAAGTGTGGAAGATAGCAACAAAACACACATGGACCACACACTGGGACGTAACAGCAGTTGTCCTGTGTCTCCGGCTTCAACACAGTGATATATATATATGCTCCTGTGATTTATTGGTACATGCCCAGGGCAATAATCAGGATCAGGATTTAGCTCCAGACGGGCCAGAGATAGTGTTGTGAAGTACAGCAACCCACAGGATCACAAAGGTAGAGTCACTGCACTGCATCTCCTTCAAAAACCAACGTATACTATACAGTTATGTAGCGGCATAGTACTGCTTACAGGTCTCGGAGACGGTGCACTGTCCCTGTTGACAGAAACCTGTTCTTGCTGCAACAAATTATCATATTTTACTAGAGCTTACATTTTGGATCCAGATCTGCAGTCTGGCCGACAGGTCTTTTAAGAAATGACAAATTCTGGATCTTGTCAAATTAGCAGGAAAAGTGTATTTAGTGAAGTGTTTTGCGGTGATCATGTGGCTCTGCCCTCAAAACTATGTGATTGATATATTTTATGTCATGTGTGGGTATTTGTCCCAGGTATTTATCACAGGCAATGTCAACAGAACAGAGTTTCATACTCCAGAGTGCTTCAGAGTTCCATACTGCCTTAACATAAGCAGCTCATTCTTAGTAATAATAATAATAACAATTAATAATTGCTTATACTCATATAGCGCTTTTCTGGACACTCCATTAAAGCACTTTAGAGGTAACGGGGATTCCCCTCCACCACCACCAATGTGCAGCATCCACCTGGATGATGCGACGGCAGCCATAGTGCGCCAGAATGCTCACCAAACATCAGCTATCGGTGGGGAGGAGAGCAGAGTAATGAAGCCAATTCATAAAAAGGGGATTATTAGGAGGCCATGATTGGTAAGGGCCAATGGGAAATTTGGCCAGGTTGCCAGGGTTACACCCCTACTCTTTTCGAGAAACGACCTGGGAGTTTTAATGACCACAGAGAGTCAGGACCTCGGTTTTACGTCTCATCTGAAGGACGGCGCCTGTTTACAGTATAGTGTCCCAGTCACTATACTGGGGCATTAGGACCCACATGGACCGCAGGGTGAACTCCTCCAGCTGGTTCCCACTAACATCTCTTCAAGCAGCAACCTTAGTTTTTCCCAGGAGGTCTCCTGCTTAGCTAATAGCACAAAGGTAACAGTGAAACTGTAGTACAACATAACTGTTTCACTTTTTCATTTAGAAAAAAACAAACAGTATTTTTAAAAATTGAATGCATTTCTATTCCTTTTACCTTTCCTCAGTTTTGCCTTTCCTAACTTGTAAGGACAATATCTACACCTTGTGGTCATTGTTTGTAATGTCTTATTTTGAGGAAATTTTTTATTTCAATTCTCTATTTGGTGATTTTATATTTATTTATTTGAATTGTTCATTAGGCAGTACTAGATTTAGTAAAATATGACAATTTGAGGAAGCAAGCACAGGTTTCTGTCAACGGGGATAGCGCACCATCTCCGAGACCTGTAAGCGGCACTATGCTCATTGCATGGACCTTTAAGCATTAAATATAGAGGTAAGGTTTTAAAGCAATTCTGTGGTGCAACATGCCTGACTTACAACCCAGTCTTTGATATGCTGAGCTCTGAAGGCCTTCAGTGCACATCATACCAACATCCCATTAATGCAAGCTCTAATTCAATGTCACTCCTGCTGCAATGTTATTGCTACACACATGTATATGTATACACACCTGTATATGGTTTCTGAAGGAGAAACAGTGCAGTGGGTCTACCCTTGTGATCCTGTGGGTTGCTGTACTTCACAACACTATCTCTGGCCCATCTGGAGCTAAATCCTGATCCTGATTATTGCCCTGGGCATGTACCAATAAATCACAGGAGCATATATATAAATATCACTGTGTTGAAGCTGGAGATACAGGACAACTGCCAACACTTCACTGAATATACTTTTCCTGCTACTTTGACGTGATCTAGAATTTGTCATTTCTTAAAACACCTGTCAGCCAGACTGCAGATCTGCAGGCAAAATGTAAGTTATAGTAAAATATGGTAATTTCTGCAACATGCACAGGTATGTGTCAAAAAGCATAGCACTCTGTCTCAGAGGCCTGTAAGCAATACTTTGTTCATTGCATTTTGTAATGTTTTTCACGTATGTTAATGAAATCAGATCTTAAGTGTTGTTTATAAAACAAAACTAATTAAAATAAATGCTTTTGTTTTTATTTATCTTGTATCACAGAACAGAGATTTTATTGTAGCTCAAGCCCACAATGTGTTCTAATGCAATTCATGAACTAAGGAAGATTATCATGGGAATCTCAGTATTCGTTTCCTCATAAGAATGTATTCCTTTCATTTCATTTTATTTTTTGAAAGAAACTTACATTACTATGATAGTTCCATTGAACTTGGAAAAAAAACCCTTGCACTGCTGAATGCAGAATTCAAATCTATAACATTAAAATCACCTAATAGAGAATTGAAATAAAAATCTGCACTCGAATTAAGACATTACAAACAATGACCACAAGGTGGGGATATTGTACTCCCATGTTAAGAATGGCAAAGATGAGATAAGGTAAAAGCAGCAGAAATGCATTGAATTTGAAAAAATGCTGTTTTTTATTCTAAATGAAAACACAAAAAAAATGTGCTGTAGTGCGGTTTCACTGTTACCTTTGTGCTTTTATGTGGTCTACTATGCAAGAGCTGCTTATGTTTTGGCAGTGTAGAACTCTGAAGCACTCTGGAGTATGAAACTCTGTTCTGGAGCACTGTGCCCTTTGAGACACACCTGTGCATGTGCACAAATTATCATTGCATTGTGTATTAGGGACTAAATATACTAAAAGTATGATTTTAAAATGTTTTTATTTCACTTAGGTTATATAAATAAATTGTTACATGTGTTTTAAAAAACAAATCTAATTAAAATAAATGCTTTTGTTTTTATTTATCTTGGACCATAGAACAGGAAAAGTTTTGTAGTTCAGGCCCATAATGTGTCCTAATGATGCAATACATGATCTAAGGAAGATTATCACGGGAATATCAACATTGTTTTCCTGATCAAAATGCATTCCTTTCATTTTATTTTTTTAAATAAACTCACATTATGTATAGTAGTCGCCTTCAATTTAAAAAAAATCGAGCACTCCTGAATGCACAATTCAAATCAATAAAAATAAAATCACCAAATAGAGAACTGAAATAAAAATTTTCCCTCAAATAAGACATTACTAACAATGACCGCAAGGTGGACATATTGACCTTACAAGTTAGGAAAGGCAAAACTGAGAAAATGTCAAAGGATACAAATGCATTGAAATTTGAAAAAATACAATATTTTTTTCTAAATGAAAAAGCGAAACAGTTATGCTGTAGTGCGGTTTCGCTGTTACCTTTGTGCTATGATATAATCTACTATGCAAGAGCTGCTTAAGTTTAGGCAGTATGGAACTCTGAAGCACTCTGGAGTGTGGAACTCTGTTCTGTTGACATTGCCTGTTATTAATACCTGAGACAAATACCTACACATGACATAAATATATCAATCACATAGTATTGAGGGCAGAGCCACAGAATCACTGCTAAACATTTCACTAATTACACTTTTCTTTCTCATTCGACATGATCCAGAATTGATCATTTCATAAAAGACCCATTGACCTGACTGCAGATCTGCAGCACCCTATCTGACTGGTGCGTGCGAGAGGGGCCACGGCATGTGGTGCCTTGTCAAACCGAGACTCGTGCCCAGCCCCGCTTCACACCCCAGCCCGTCCGACCAAGCACTTAGAGCCAATCCTTATCCCAGAGGTATGGATCTGACTTCTGACTTCCCTTAACTACATTATTCTAACATGCCAGCAGCCCCTCTCGCGCACCCTGGTCGGAACCTTCCCTCCCCTTCTCACTGGGGAAGGCCGGGGTGCCAGTGGGGTTAAGCCATCATCGGCAGCGGGCGGCCTCGGCCAGTGTTTAGCAGCCGGCTTAGAACTGGTGCTGACCGGGGGAATTAGACTGTTTAATTAAAACAAAGCATCGCAAAGGCCCGCGGCGGGTGTTGACACGATGTGATTTCTGCCCAGTGCTCTGAATGTCAAAGTGAAGAAATTCAATGAAGCACGGCTAAAAGGAGTAACTATGACTCTCTTAACTCCCTTGGGTAAGGAGTGAAGACTTAGTGACCTCTACCTCCATGTCGTCCCGCTGGTAACTCCACTGCTCTGCTTGAGTACGTGGAGGCCAGATGAGGTCTAAATTATCTCACCCCTCCTGTGGCCTCGCCAACCCACTGGGTAGTACCCACTGGCAAAACCTCAAACTGGAGAGTAATGTTAACGATGAACCATACCGGATGGCATGTCGCCCAGGCAAATAAGGTGCCCTGGAAGGACTTAGGGTTGGGTCCTGTTCCAGTAGAGCAAATCCCCTGTCAAGAATCAAATAAGGAGAGTTAAGACTCATCTCTGTGAGTACACAGACGACATATGACAACTTGGCCCAGGTCATGCCCGATGTGAGTCTACTCATCCATTCCACCAAAATATCTTCGATCAAAATAAACCACGCATTTGTGATCTACAGATCCCAATAGAAAACCATAAAGAGGCTTGACGATACCATCGACCTCCAAAGACTCATACAAGAATACGATCCCTTCCTGATGAACATTTTGGAGGAATTTGAAAATGACACACCTGAGTATAATGACGAGAGCCTAACACCACCTCTGCAAGAGGAAGTCCGGAAGTCTGGAAGCAAATGAGTCACTCGATGAACCAAATGATGATCAAACCTGTCTTATCTGCAAAGAAAAGATTGGAAGGCTGAGGCTGGCACTGCAACACTATACCCTCAAACACAGTGAAATATCTATGGAGTTTCTATGTACCAAATGCAACAAAACAAGCAATAATCTCCACTCCATCCAGTGCCATCTCTCCAAATGCAAAGGGAGAACTGACACTAATGAAGAAAAAGGTGAATGGAATTATAACATCTGTAACATGGACTTCCAATCAAAATCTGGCTTATCGCAACACAAATGACATGCCCATCCAGACATCAGGGACAAAGAAAGAATCCAAGAATTGAATACAAAAACTCCAGCAAGATATGGACAGATGAAGAGCTAATGAAACTGAAAACACTGGAAATCAAATATAAAGGGGCAATAAACATCAATCAGCTAATTCCCTAAGAACGTGGCACAGTTCAGAAAGTCAGACAGCATTACAATACATCCTTGAAAATGCCAAAAAGACCCATAAACAAATTGCAGTGGTGTTCATTGACATCGCCAAGGCATTTGACTCTGTGGCCCATGACCAAATATTTCAAGTCCTGCAACAAAAAGAACTGGACAACCACATAATTGATCTAATCAAAAACTCTTACCATGACTGCACTACCATGATCAAAACAGAAAGTCAGTCCTCACAAGAAACCTCCATTAAAGCTGGAGTTAAACAAGGTGTCACCCATACTATTCAACATAGCCCTGGATCCTTTGATCAATGCCTTGGAAGAACACGGTTGGGGCTTCAATACGGAGGCTGGAAACATCTCAACATTGGCATTTGCAGATTACCTGGTTCTGCTGGGCAACAGCTGGGAAGGGATGGAAAAAAACATCTGCATCCTCGAAGAATTCTGTGCACAAACAGGACTGATGGTCCAAGCCAAAAAATGCCATGGGTTCCTAATTTCACCTACCAGGAATGACCAGGCTGAAGTATTTAAGCCATTCTATCCCGCTTCTGGCTGCTCAGTATTGAGTCTACTCTTTGAGAGCTCTACCTGGCGTTTATTCTGTACCTCGCATTCTTCTGGATTCTGGACTTCCCTTTTGCCTTTCGACTTTGGACCTCGCCTCTCGTTTCGGATTGTTTGCCACTATTTGTACTTCCTGTATTTCGAACCACCTTTCTCCTTTTCACCACGGACTCGCCTTACGTACCGGATTGTTCCCCTGCCTCGTCACCTACCTACTCCTGCGTCTGCACAGGATCCACATATCCCTTCATTGGGGATTCGTTACAGCAGGATAAATTAATACATTATTACTGGAGTATGTAAGGATAGTATGTAATGTGGGAATTATTATTATTGGTAGTAGTTCAGGTGGGTAGCTGTGTCAGCATGCGTAGGCTGCAAAGGAACAAGTAATAGGTTTATTCCATGCTGAAAAAAAGAAGAAAGAGAACACAACGTTTCGGCCATGGAGCCTTCTTCAGGTGTGAGAGAGACAGGGCAGTAGGCAAAGGTAAAGTAGCGGGAGAACAAAGGTTGGGAGGGAGGAGGAGTGAGAGGCGGGAGCAGGGGACAGAAAGAGAGGCCAATCAAGAGGTGTGAAGTCAGAATGGGTGCAGAGAGGTGTGAACTGAAACTTCCAATGAATGGAGAAAATTTAAAAGAACAGTAGTCTGTCGTTAAGGGAAGGGAGAAGGTGTGATCCTAGCTGCAGAATAATTTTAGTTTCGGTGGTCTTTCTGTCAATATTATTATTGGTTTTATGTTTGTACTGTCGTGTATTGTACTGATGTCTTTTGCTTGCATGAGCTGACCAAACCAGACTTTATGCAAATAGTTGTTATGGTAATAGAAGTGTTGAACTTGAGAAACTGTAGAGCAACACAGTACAAGCAACAGACTTAGCATAAAATACAAACAAAAGCCAGTTTCAGTCTATTTTTTTTCCTGAGGAATAAAGCCAGCTGTTGGTTATTTGTTATCAATGAGGATCTTTAAGGCCTTTACCTTTAATAAAGCTCAAATCCCCACAGAAATCTCTCATGTGTCTTGCTGGAGAGCAGGCCCAGTTTTCCTCAGCAATGACTCATGACTGAGATTCATGGGTTCTTCCAGGTGTCCTGTATATCATCTGGCCTATGTGTACCATCTGTGGTATTAAAATACTCCCTCTCAATTTCAGTATTTGTTTTTTTTGTTTGGTTTCTCTGTTGTTCTAAAGGCAGATAAAGGTGTCTCGTGGAATCTAATTTTCAGGTTAGAGGTTAGTTTCAGCAGTTTCACTTCCTGCACAGACTGATGGGTCTGATTCTCATGCTAAGTGGACAGTTAATCAAGTCCACAGAGAAACTTTCAGAGTCAAGATGTTACAGCCTCCCTCTCCTTTGTCTGTGAGGGTCTGGGTGTGTCCCGAGAGAGACCCCTGCTGTTCCCAGACTGGGGTACAGAGAGGCAATTAACTCTCTCTAACAAATCTCATATTTTACCGAGAAGATAAAAACAGTCATTCGCCTGCTCCAAAGTGTGTCGTTCTCCCTAAAAAAACTTCCTGGAGACACGTAATCATATTTCAGGTCTTCTCCCACAGCAATCTCTTTTGGCAAGGAACAGAATTGTAATGAA
Organism: Atractosteus spatula; assembly: GCF_055471065.1. Taxonomy (NCBI): domain Eukaryota; kingdom Metazoa; phylum Chordata; class Actinopteri; order Semionotiformes; family Lepisosteidae; genus Atractosteus; species Atractosteus spatula. The sequence goes on from NC_142722.1 coordinate 955,254, forward strand.
GTCCTGTTCATTGACCACAAAAGCCTGCCTCACTGGTCTAAAGTTGACTCTTTCATTTATTTGTCTTCCAAAGGTGTCTTTATCTGGATGACAGGTACAGAGATTCTTGTGATTCCTGTGCCACCTATGTCTTTAGGACTGTGCTGTTGTCTTTGTTATGACTTCTCCATGGTAATCACACACAACCTCTCCCATTACAGGATCATTGTTGATTAGGAGACATCTCCAGATTCAAAGTGTTTGAAAAACCAATAAATAAAACTTTTCTCTCCAACTCTGTTTTGTAAGAGTTTTGAGAGCAGTGAGTAAAACTCCTCCCTCTGTATTTACTGTACATCCATATGGGAACCACACAATGAAAGGGCATCAGGACCAGGCAATAAGAGCACTTGTAAACAAATTGTATTTAAGAGAAATATACAAAAATATTCCTTTTCTAGTGATGTTTGCTAATATAAAAGCCTTTATTTTCCGTGACATGATCTGGTTAACCCCTTTTCACATCTTATATCTTTCTTCTTTCCCCCTTATAAAATATGGCATACTTCAGTGCTGCCTATTTTTTTTACACAAACAATGTCAGGGAAGATCTTTCCTTTTTAGATGCACAGGCATGCATTACCATGGTTACAGCAAGATGTGATTAATGTCTTAGTACAAGTGATGATTACAATCATACACATAAGCAATACTAACCCTACAAATAAATATTGTAACAAAGTTCCACCCCAGGCCCCAAACACAGACTTTAACCAAGACCCTGTTCTCCAATTTGCGGTGTAGTAGTCATGATATTTTTGTCCCTCGTTATAAATGTGTTGGGCCAGATCTGAGATGAGCTCGGAATTATCGGGAATATATGTGCAGCATTCAGTGCCTCTTATTGCACAAGTTCCTCCTTGGGCAACCAGTACATAATCTAAGGCCAATTGGTTCTGCATGGCTACTGTTCTGAGGGCTACCACCTCGTCATTAACAGTCTTCAGACTAGACGAAGTAGAATTTGTTGATTCCTCCAAAGTGGAGGCCATTTGTATTAATTCTCGACCTAGAAATCTAATGCCAGCCTGTGGAAATATTATACCTAAATAATACTCCCAATCAGCCAATTTCCTTTGTGCTCTGTGGTTAGGTCCGAAGGGGCTGTGAGATTGAACACGGATATGAGGAACCACATATCCTAAATAACATGAGCCAGACCACTGGGCTGGCAACCATGGGTAGACTCACTTTCCACAAATAAAGTATGTTCCTTTTGGCACTCCCCATGCCTCTGAAAATAAGAAGCTTATACTGAAATTTGGGGTGTGCCTGCCCCATCCTGGAATTTGAATGGTAGAGGTTGATATGTCTACAACGATGGTAAGGTTGCAACGACTCTATCCCATCAAGTGCAGGCCATCGGTGTGCTGAAAACATATGTTTCCCTCACGTTCCTTATTTAGAGTAATGTATGGTGGTGTGTGGCTTCTGTTATATTTAGAAGCGTAAGAGCCTGTGAAGCTCATGGGCTCTAAACCTCGCTCATGCAGATATTGCAATGTAGTGCAGGTTAAAGTTGTGTCATTGCAACATCCATAGTTCGCCATATTAAAATTCCCTATATCATCTCTCGAAATGATCATGCCTATGACCTCCTCGAGACGCCAAGGAATGGCCCCCATAGGAAGTCCTCCCTGTACATATTTAGGTAATGCGGTACACACCCAGCAGACACTTGGGTTCGTTTTCTTGGCTGTCAAATATGAAAGGCCGAAAAAGGAATTAACTCCATGTTCCCCTTTGTGGGTATGATGTTTATTAATCTTCGTAAGACATAGCCCTACAGAAGCCATTAACATCATCAACAGTAACTATTTCATCCTGTGTCTGACACTGGAGATGAGGCTCGTTGACAGTGTGATGCATGGATCCAGCGATCTTTTCCTTCTACTTGAACTGCAGAATCGGTTGTCAACAGGATCTGGTAGGGTCCATCCCACCTTGGCTGGAGAACCTGTGAGGGAAATTTCCTGATCCACACCCACTCTCCTGGGATGAGGTCGTGTCAGTTGGTGGTCCCCATGCCTCCAGGACCTGCTCGCGGGCACCTTGGGTGGCTTCTGTCAGCAACTTGCAATACTGTAACAGAGAATCAGTTAGTACACTCAAGTCTACTCCGTCATGTCCTGGGGAGTCACTCAGTGTCACGGGGCACCCCATGATCACCTCAAACGGGCTCAGCCCCACAGTTCGATTTGTCCCCGCATGGATGCTACACAGTACGGCGGGCAATGCATCCACCCAGGGGATTCCTCCCAGGTGGTACTTTGTCAATTTGTCTTTCAAAGTTCAGTTCACCCATTCCACCATGCCGGAGGACTGAGGGTGATGACGGCAATGCAGGTCCCATTTGATCCCCAGTAGGTCTGCCACCACCTGGCACACTTTTCCAGTAAAATGTGTGCCCTGGTCTGAGTCTATGCGACATGGGAGTCCCCATTGGGGAATTACTTCAGTCACGAGATATTTGGCAGTTGTCTAAGCAGTTTCTCATTTGACAGGGACAGCCTCCACCCAACTAGAAAATAGGTCCACCATCACCAGGAGGCCTGTCTTCCCTGTATTGAACAAAAGTCTATTTGCCAGTGCATAAAGGGCCCCTTGGGTGCAGGACATCATAGGTTAGGAGCCCGAACCAACAGCGCTCCGGAGGCTTTCTGGCATTCTCCACAGCGTCGCACCACATCAGTCGTGAAGGGTGAGAAGCCTGTCCCCACCCAGCTCTGAGCAAAGCGTTGAGTCATCTGACTAATTCCTGGGTGCCCTGTGGAGTGTATTTGTTGTGCCAGACAGGGCATTAACTGCCTGGGACAGGCAGGTCTGCCTGTTCGCTGGCATCTCCTGGTCCCATCCTTCTGCAGCCCCACATTGCGTTCCATCCAAGTCCATTTCTCAGTCCTTGGGGCCTGGGCCTGGAGCTTGCTGAGCTGTTCCACAAGGAATGCTTGGATATTCATCATGCAAACTGAAATAATTTGAAGAGGTCTTTCTATAAACCACTCCCTCCATTGCCCCAGGGCGGCTTGACATGCTGTCCAGTCTGCCAACTTATTGCCCCTGGCTTTGGGAGTGTTCTCTTTGCTGTGGCCCTTACATTTTACCACAGCTACCTGCTTTGGAAGTTGGAGAGCCTCAAGGAGCTCTGACACCAAATCAGCGTTCTTTACCAGAGTGCCAGCAGAAGAAAAAAAAATCCCTATTACTCCACAACCTTCCAAAGTCATGGCATACTCCAAACGCATATCACGAGTCTGTGTATATAGTGGAGGTCTTGCCTTTTGCCAATTTACAGGCTTCCACCAAAGCCTTCAGCTCAGCTCGATGAGCTGAAGTTGGGACCCCAAATCGTCCTCCACATTGGATATCATATTCAGTAGTGACAGCCCAACCTGCTTTTCTTTCCCCATTGTAATCTACAAATGAATTTCCATCGGTGAAGAGGATGAGGTCTTCATTCCCGAGTGGTTGCTCTGCTATTTTGATGCCCTCATCCTCTCCCATTGTCCAAACATCACAGCTATGTTCTAACAGATAGGCTTATGAGGGGTCAGGTAGCAAAGTGGCTGCATTTAGAGCCCCTTCACACTCAATAGCAATATTCGGAGCCTCTAACAGGACCTGCCACTTGTTCCATCAAACAGCATTAACCTGGCTGACCCGGTCATGTCCTCAGGGACATGAGGGTGTGTTCCGCTTGTGGGCATTGAACAATTAGTTGCTGGTCTAGCACTATGTTATTAACTGCCTGTACTGCTACACAGAAGGCCTGAACGGAGTGTAGACATGGTCCCCAACCCCTGGCAACCTTGTCTAAGGGTCCCGAGTAATACCCTTCCGGGCGGTACTTACCCCTATGTTCCTGCGATAGTACAGCTGTCCAGAATCTATTCTTTTCACTTACGTAGAGGTAGAAAGGTTGATCTGTCTGAGGAAACTCCAATGCAGAAGCCTGTAACAGAGCTTGTATCAAAACATTAAAAGCATGTTCAGCTTCACAGCTCCAAGCAATCGGGTCAAGGGGTCTCCCTCCCCCCTTTAATAGGTCTGTGAGTGGTTTGGCCCTCTCAGAAAAAGCATCAACCCAATTTCTATTGAAATTGCTCAGGCCCAGGAATGACCAGAGCTCTCTCATAGTATTGGGACTAGGGTGTGAGCGGATTGCCTGAGCCCGATCCTCTGTCAATTCCCTCTTTCCCTGACTAATTTTCTGTCCCAAGTAAATAACGGTGTCTAGGCATAACTGCCTTGTCATAATTAGCCTTGTGCCCTTTTTTAACCAAATGGTTAAGAATGATTTGGAGGTCCTTCTTGTGGGTTCCCTCGTCGGGAGACGCAATTAAAATATCGTCCACATACTGGTTGACGACGGAGGACACCGGAGGCAACTCCTGGAGATGCCTCCGAAGTGCCATGTGATACACGGTGGGGCTGTTATGAAACCCCTGTGGTAACCTGGTCCAAGTATATTCTTCTCCATCTACAACAAAAGCGAACCAATCTTGTACCTCTGGATGTAGAGGAACAGACCAGAACCCATTAGCCATGTCAATTACCGAAAACACCTGGTGTTCAGGTGTCAGTAGTTGAAAAATAGCTGAGGGGTCTGCTACCAAGGGGGTGAGACGATTGATGTATTGATTAGCTTTTGAGTAATCAACTGTGAATTGCCATGCTCCGCTGGCCTTTCTGACGGACCATATTGGGCTGTTGCTTGTACTATGTGTTTTTCGTACAATGCCTTGAGCTAATAGTTTTTGTACTACTGGTCGAACCCCTTCCTCCGCATCTTTGTTGATTTTATATGGCTGCGTGTACGGCGGGGAATTCCCAGTAAATGTGGTGGGTTCCATGTCCAGAATCCCACATTCGTCCTTATCCTTAGTCCAAATTGAATGACCTTTCAGTTCATCCTTCTGGAGGGAGCAGATGTTTACATCCACCCTCCCCTCATGTACAGTGTAATGGAAAGTTACTGAGAAAAGGTGTTTTATCCTAAAAATGTTGTTTACGGACAGAGCTGTGCTGCAGAAGCAGCTGGATACTTAGAACAAAGTGTGATAGCACCCAACCCGTCAAGGGCATGGGATGTTTTAATAATGTTTATCTCTGCTGCTTGAAGAAGGGAGTATGAGAAACAATTAGAATAACTGCTCTTCTTTGCTTAAAAGCAAAAACCTATAAGTAATGGAAAATTACTGCTTTGCCTGTCCTTGAAGTGTTGCATTAGCTTAAAAAAAGATATAAAACAAGGGCTCTCCCTGCTTGCTTTTGAATCAGCTTTCACTTCTCTGCACAGACGGGTGATGGCTTTTTCCCATATTGCAATATGAATAAAGACCTTACTGAATGAATGAGAATACCTCTCCTGGCTCTTCTTCGATAAAATTCCACGACAATCTTTGGCGACAAGGATGGGATCACAAACCTGATTGCAGACGGCTATTGAAACTCCATCCGGACCCGGACAATTTTTGTGAATTGGACGAACCTTGGGGGATAAATACTTATCCTTCCAGAGAAGTGTCTGGATAAATCCATGGCCGTCTGACATCAGTAAGTGATCCTTAAAAGAACTATTAGTTTTAAAAACGAGCCACAAGGGTGTTCTCTTCGATAAGTCAGGGACTTATAATCGGTCTGGGACCCGGCGAGTCTGGGACTCGTGAAACGAACATATCTTAACACAGACGTGTGTTTTTTGCTCTGCAGAGTAGTAAATGTTATAGTGTTCTACAAACAGTAAGGCATTGTCGACAATGGGTAATGAGAGCTCTAAAGGCAAAGCTGGGCTGAGTGGCCCAGCCAAGTACATGTAGGATAAGTTTGGTGATGTGGGAATAAAGTGTCTTCCCCTTTGGAGTAAGTTGGGTTTTCCAGAGAACGGCAGCTTTAGTCCACGACAGGTTGAGCAGCTTAAGGAGAAGTTGCAGGAAAGGGAGAAAAAAGGAAACAAGAAAGTAGACTGGAAATATTTTGAGCTGTGGAAAAATGAGGTGCAGGCTAGAGAAAGGAAAAGTAAAGAAGCACATAAGAAAGAGAGAAATGATAAACCTGAGGGAACTCCCATGAATATAGCAGGGAGAGAATATGGATTGGTTTATTGCCAACCTTTCACTGATTGCATGTCAGGATGGACGAATGAGCAGTGGCTTCGAGACGGGAGTTTTCAGCCATGGGCCATTAGATTGCTGCATGAAATGACTGACCCTCCAAATCCAGGAGGGGATCCCAATTGGAATTATGAGTATATGAGAAAATGTGTGTCAGTCTGGGATGCGTGTGGAAAAAGATTCCCCCCCTTGCTTACTAACCCTGAACAGATGATGCTGAGCACATCTAAATTGTATCAAGACCTCGACTGTCTTGCTTCAGCCCCAGCTCCACCTCTACCAGCGGCACCATCCCCATATAACCGGGGCACAGGAGGCCATGGGACCCCTGTGAGGGAGAACCCTAAACAACAGGCCCTGGGATGTATACTGTACCAGCGTCAGGGGAAAACAGTGTTAAGCTCTGCCCAACAGCCTCTGAGTTTAAACCAAAGAAGGGACCCCAACCAGTGTGGGATGGCCTCTCCCCGCCCTCTACGAGGCCGGGAGCCCAATATGGTTCCCACCTGGACCCATCACTAGTCCCTTTGCCTTTTTCTGATGGAGAAGAGGAGGATGACCCAAATCTGGGTCTCCAGTTCCCTATGATAGAATGTCCAAACCCCCAGGGTAACAGGTAACCCTGTTTAGTTTTCCGCCCATGGAAATTAGCAGAACTGACAGTCGTAATTGGCAAACTACCAAACCCCAAGACAAATGGGCGAAAATACACCACTGCCTTGCAGCGTCTAGTTGTTCAATGTAAGCCCACGAGCAGCGAACTAGAGACTGTTTTTCAAAAGACCCTGAAGCTTGACTACGGCGATGTGCGCGACACGTTCAACCCAGACGTGGTGTATGACGCTGTCAGCGGCAGTGGCTATCAGAACCAGCTAGACGGCATTTGCCAGAGAATAGAAGCAAAGTATCCCCCCAAAACGGACTGGTTCACCTTGAGACAAACCAAGCAAAAGCCTGGAGAAACGTGTAATAATTTACTGGAGAGACTGAACCCCCTCTTCAGTAACCTCAGTGGCCTGCCCCCACCTGCCCCTAACAACGACGGCTCAGTATATGAAACTCAACTTACCCATCTTTTCATGGATGGCCTGCTCCCCGAAATAGGAAGCATGGTGAAAAACTCATGCATCGGCTGGGACACCACCCGGTTGACCGAGGTGTGCCGCCATGCTTACCATGCTGAGAGACAATTAGCATCAAAGAATGAGAAAAAGGCACGAAAATACAGCGATCAGCTACACCAACTCCAGATGGCCCAGCTCCAGTTCTATCAAGGAGGAAGAGGAAGGGGCCGGGGTAGGGGACCAGGAGGCCGTGGCCGACGAGGAGGCTACCGAGGAAGAGGGAGAGGTCGAGGAGAAGGAGACCGTGATGCATGTTTTCACTGTAGAAAAACAGAACATTGGGCAAAAGAATGCCCCAAAAAGGAGGGGGGAGAGGAAGATGATGGGAACTAGGACTCGGCCCCCCCGGCTGGAGTAACAGTCAGCACACATGGCAACGGGAAAAGAAAGATTGACTATCCCCGCCAGGAGAGATAGGGCCTGAGGGCAGGTAACTTTCATATTACCTGCCATTTCCTCCCCTTCCCAGCTGCCCAAAGTCACTTTGCATATTAATGGCGATCCCTATGACTTTTTAGTTGAGACGGGGCGACCCATTCCCTGCTTAGAGACGACGCACACCGTTTCCAGCTCTCATCGAAATCTATCCTGACAATAGGAGTAACAGGCACTCTGACAAAGGCTCATTTCACCACACCACTCACTGTGGAATACCAGAAGCATGGGTTTGGGCCCACCAACCACTCGTTCTTACTTTCGAAAGAATGCCCTGTTAATTTGTGTGGCAGAGATTTGCTCTGTAAAATGGGCCTCGTTATCGTCAGTTCAGAACAGGGGCTCGAACTAACCTGCAGTGAAGACTGCTTGCCCCGAACCATGCTTGTCCAACACTCCCCCATGGTCCCAGATTAATACTACAGCTGGGACCTATTAGGAAAAGATGTGGGTCAGGTTTCCCAAACAATTCTGAATGACGCAGCAAGACTGTGGCCTGGCCAGGGTGATTTTCAAGATATTGACAATTTGCATTGCACGGCCTCGGTTAGTTTCGGGGGCCCGGATGAAGGGTTTGAGGAAATCTGGTTTAGAGATGAACAGTGCAGCGATAGACTTAAAGGGAATGGTTATCTGGTCTCAAGGGATTTTGCTGCCCTTGCCATGACCCTGACTACCGAGCAGCAGTCTCTGTATTGGGCAGGGACGCACCCTCACGTGTCTCTGGCAAAAGCTGCAGGTTTCCGCTGGCAAGATGTGGGTGTCTTTGTCCAACAGTGCGTTACTAGCTAGGCATGGACAGCCCCGGATGCTGAAGGCATTAGGCATAACTCTGCTCTCCAGGCCAGCTGGCATCCCTGCTCACCTGTTTTTAACACCTGGAGGACAGTGCACCTGTCTGCCTCTGACGACACGACGGGCCGATTGTTTACCTCAGTCCCAGTTGACACTTCACACCCTGCACTGGAGGGAGTCCCGGATTCCCTCTGGGCTGCCAACAAGTACGACGTGGGTCTGATAAAGGGTGCTGTCCCCCTAGATGTGGTAGAAAAATCTACCTTTAGGCCCTGCAGGCTGCCGTATCCATTGAGACCTGACGCTGAGGCTGGATTGGAACCTGTTGTGGACAAGCTGGGGGCTGAAAAGATTCTCATCCCCTGCCCAACGTCTCCATGTAACACTCCAATTTTCCCTGTGAATAAGGCCGAAGGGGAATCTTGGCCTTCGGTCCAGGACTTGCGGGCAGTAAATGCCGCCATCCATGCTCGAGCTCCAGTGGTCCCCAACCCAACCACCATTTTGTCTTCTATCCCCGGGGACTCAAAGTTTTTCTCTGTCATTGATTTGGCAAATGCTTTTTTTAGTGTTCCGGTTCATCCTGAGTCTCAGTTTTGGTTTGCTTTACTTTTAAAGGGAAAAAGTACACATGGACTCGGATGCCCCAGGGGTATACCGAGGCACCTATTGTTTTTTCCTCGGCACTGCAAGAGTGTCTCTCAGGGTTCTCTTTTAAGCATGGTAGCACCCTCATCCAATATGTAGACGACCTGTTAGTTTGCTCCTCTACTGAGGAAGCCTGCACTCTAGACACCAGAGATCTCTTAATTTTTTTAGCTGAAACCTGTAACAAGGCCTCACTTTCTAAAGTACAGCTTGTTAAAGAATGTGTACGTTACTTAGGCCATGACATCTCCGCTAATTCTCGTTCGATTGGCACTGAACGAGTGGCAGCCATTCAAAAGCCTCGAACCAAAAAGGAGATGATGTCTTTCCTTGGTTGTACAGGACACTGTAGATCTTGGATTCCTGGCAATGCCCCACTGGCGCAGCCCCTGTCTGACATGACTTATGCTCCAGGTCTGAACATGACCGACCACTTGACTTGGACTCCCGACGGAGAAAAAGCTTTTGTCGAACTTAAAACAGCCCTGATGTCATCCCCCGCCTTGGGCCTTCCTGACATGACTAAGGGTTTCACGCTGACTGTTGACGAGAAACACGAGTTCTACAGCGCTGTACTTCTCCAGGCCCACGGCGATCGTTTTAAGCCTGTGGTCTATTACTCTCAGCGCCTCACTTCTGTGGCCCGCGGCCTGCCAGCCTGCCTTCGTGCTGTTGCGGCAGCAGCTGCAGCCATTATGGCCTCTGCTTCCCTGGTGTGTTACCGCCCTCTTAAGGTCCTTGTACCTCATGGGGTGGCCTCCATCCTCCTCCAGACTAAGACCTCGCACTTTTCTCCCATGTCCACTCTCCATTACCACCACATCCTTCTGTCCCTTCCTCACATCTCTATCGAACGGTGTATGGTGCTGAATCCAGCCACCCTGCTGCCTGTGGAGGATGAGGGGGAGCCACATGATTGCCTGGCGGCCATTACCTCTCAGGTAACCCCCAGACAGGATCTTTGCTCTTCCCCTCTTCCTAACTCTGACTTGGTTTTTTATGTGGATGGATCAGCCAGGAAGGATCCTTCAACAGGACAGAACCACGTGGGGTATGCGGTGGTTTTTGACCATGAGATGGTAGAGGCCTGCCGCTTTCCGTCTCACCTGTCTGCACAAGCTGCAGAACTTTTTGGCCTCACACAGGCCTGTGTCTTGGCTGCCTCACAGTCAGCTACTATTTATACTGATAGTCGATACACTTTCGGCGTCGTCCATGACTTTGGCACTCTATGGAAGAACAGAGGTTTTCAAGGTACGCCCATTCAGCACTCTCTTTTGGTCAGTAATCTGCTCGAGGCTATCCTTTTACCTCAGGCCATTGCAGTGTGTAAATGTGCAGCCCATACCAGTGCCACCGACGACATCTCGAAAGGTAATGCTCGGGCTGATGCGGCCGCGAAGGCTGCCGCTGCTTCCCCCTCTCCTCCTCTTACCCTCCCCTCCATCCCCGTCCAGCCGGAGCCCCATGTGGCTTCTCTACCTGACATGCAAGCCCTTGCTCCCGCGTCGGAAAGAGGTAAGTGGAAAAAATCTGGATTGTTCTCCAACGATGTGTGGCTGGGGCCCACAGGTAAACCTTGCTTATCCCGTCATTTTTTTCCCTACATAGCAAAGTTGACACATGGAAAGGACCATGTGTCAATAGGAGGGATGGTGAGTATGGTAAGTACACAGTGGGATACAAGGGGGTTCACGACCTTTGCCGAAAACTTTTGTGAAAAATGTCTTATCTGTGCTCAAAACAATGTCGGCAGGGGCACTAAGACTCAGTCCTCGTCCCATTGCACTCCTCAGGGGCCCTTTGACCACCTCATGATGGACTTCATAGAATTGTCACCCTGCAGAGGATACAAATACTGTCTAGTTATAGTGGACATGTTCTCGAGGTGGGTAGAAGTTTTTCCCTGCAAACATGCAGACGCTAAAAGTGTAGCCAAACACTCACTGCAGGATGTCCTCCCAATGTGGGGAATCCCGGGAAAACTCAGTTCAGACAATGGTACCCATTTTGTGAACAATGTTATAACCTACTTAACTGATCACCTAGGCATTAACTTAAAGCAGCACTGCTCCTACCACCCGCAAAGTGGAGGGGCAGTAGAACGAGCAAATGGGATCAATAAAAACAAACTAACAAAAATGATAGCTGTAATTGTGAAAGCAGGCTTTTTTGTCCCTCTCGATTTGAGGGATTGAATGTGGGATCGCAATGTTTTTCAGCCCTGCAATGGCCTGCTTTCCAGCCCTTCAATGGCCATTCGTTTTTCGCAATTTTTTTGAAAATGTCCAAAACTTTTACAATAATGGCACCGACCTGTAATAATTTCCCCTTTTGGAATAAGTTGGGTGTTAGAGCCAGCTTCTCCCTTCTGCATGGGGGGTGTCCACCCTGTTTGTATTGCCTGCAACTTAGCGTACATATTCCTTTCGATTTGTCGTGCCATTTTAACTATCTCCTCGAACTGCTTGTTCGTATCTTGCACTATTTCGGGCTCTTTCAAGCCAAGGGCTTTGGCTATATCAGGCTTGAGGTCGCTCAAATAAATCTGTTTAATCACAGCAGAGGTGTCGCTTTTCACATCATCTGTGTCACAAAGTCACGAGCATTCCAGAGCCAGACTGACTGTGACGAAGCAGTCAGTGAAATCAGCCACATCCTCGCTTTCTTTCTGCTGACAAGCAGATATCTTTTTTCAATCTGTTTTTGGTGGGTAATGTTGTTTAAGCCATCGCCAAACCCGCTCCCATCGCCCTCCCCTGCTGTTATCCTCACACAATGGCCTAAGTTCTCCGATATGCTTTTCTCCTGTCCTTTGGAGGATCATAGCGGCAGTCAGGGGAGTGATACCATAAGTATCTTTTAAATCCTGGAGCGCACTCCAGGTCCGCTGCATGCCTATTTTCGGGTGCGGTACTTCTTTAGCCCACCGGTCAATATCTTCCGGTTTTGGATTTGATCGTATGGGGGGATTAGGGAAGGAAGGTGCGAGTAGTACCCCTCAACGGAGTGTGGGACGGAGTTCGGGTAGTGCTGTCATCAGCAGCGGCGGCTCCTTCTATGTCAAGTCCTTTCCCACTTCGGGTGAGAGCTCAGATCTGAGGGTGTCCTCCCTCTGATAGGGGAGACCCTGATCCGTCTTTATCACACACATACCAAGTGTCATCCCAATCAGACCTCCCGTCTCCATATGGCCAATGTGGGAATGGATCCCAATCATTTGCGACCTGCCTGTCGTTTCCCCTGTGGGAGAGCAGGATATAATTTAGTGGAATGGTGCAACACATTAACCAGTGCAGTGTGCCCAGGAACTAATTCTTCTTTCAGTCTCTGATTCTCCTGCCCTGCCTCTTTTAGCTTTTGTTCAGGCTCCTCTTTTGCAGTGAGTACATTTTCTTTCCTTTCATTTTCCGTGCTTTGCTCTTTTATTGTGAGGTGTGTTTATGTTAGCATGTTGTGCGTATGTGTATGTTCACAAACAAGGAAAACACATAAAAAACGTTCATATACTATCTACTTTCCTCCTGTTCCCTGTAGCGGCAAGGCATATTAAAAATACAGGAATTAAGTTTGCTGCTCCCTTGCCACTCTCTGTCCCTTATCTCAGTGGTGCTGACTACAGAGAGGCCATTCCATTTGGTTCACATTTAAGGTGTTTTTCTAGCTGATAGAGTTTCCTGATAAGGAACAGCTCCCAAAGCTGAGATTCACCAGCCACCCTAATAAATTGTCATCTCTGGCGCCTTACTGTCTGGGAGATTCCTTGGGAGAGTCTCATCCCAAGGTTTACAACTCTAAGGTCAGAGTGCATTGTTACTCGTCATCCACTTCGACCAGCCAATCAGGAACTGGTAGGGCAAGGTAACCCCACGTGGGTCTCTGATGCCCACGAAACTTTCAACCAATGAATGACCGTAGTTCCTTCAGATAAAACAGGCAGCACAAGGCCCAGGAAGGGGCTCCTCCAGGACATTCTCAGGCTCATCTTGGACAATCACGTAACGGCCAGTGTGTCCGAGTGCCAGGACTTTCCTTTGTTCTAAGAGTCGAGAATGGAGGTCGCCGGTGCGTAACCAAAGGATCCGCCCAAGATTAGCCCAGTAGCAAGCCTCGTGAACCGCCGGTAATCCATCGTGCTCGCCTGATCAACGAGTGAACTATGGTCGGAACTGTAGACAGCTGAATATCAGTATTCAGGACTAGCGCTACATCGGGAACGAACCGGTTTTCTTCCCGTCTAAAGAGTGTGACCTGCTTGGACCCGCAGTCAATTTCCATGTGCACAAACTCTGCTAGTAAAGCCAGAACTAACTTCAGAGAGTCTTTAGAGTGTCCCTCCTTCTTCACACATCACGCCGAACCAGAACTGCCTGGCACCAGGCCAGGGATGCCGATTGGATTTAGCAACAGCCTCCCACTGTTTCTTTGTGTCCACGGGAGATCTGAATCCACAAAAATTGGATGAGTATTCAACATTGCAGCTCGAGAATTCAATTGTTACCTCAACCTGAGTTGATATCAATTTAATTCCTATGAGTGACATACTTCCTTGCGAATATCTAATGTAGAAGTTGTAATCTAAGTTCATTTACGAAATGGTATAAATTAATGATATACTGAATGTATGTCCCTCTTGGTTTGTAACTCTTAGTGATTGAATATATACCTTTTGTATTCTGCTAACCCTCACTATAAGATCTGTTATGTTTATATGCACATTTTATGTATTAATAAATGTATTGTCGTGTATTAGTATCCGTGTGTGTGTGTTGCTGAGTTATCCCTCAAGGTTGGTTTTCTAATAGCCATCAAAGAATAATTTTGTGACTTACTACCACAATTAATAATTGTCCCAATAAATGCACAAAACCCCTACATCCCTTTAAAAAAAACAAAAAAACACACCACACCGTGCACAATCAAGGCACAACTCAGCACAGGACCCCGCGTGCAATTAAGGCACAACCAGTCCTGGACAGCCCAGAACCTATGTGCAATTAATGCACAAAACCTGTTCAAACACTCCACGCGCAGTTAAGGCATACACCAGTTTCGAATGCCATTCACAATACTGTGGTTTGTCACCTGCCAGACTATATTCTGGGCTTCCAGCCAACCACCCATTACATACACCGGTGTCTAACCCGGGCCAGAGAAAACCAGAAACTCACGTTTACTCCATCATCTCGATCGATCCTTGCAGGGAGCAGAGACTTGCCAATCGGTCAGACAAGAGAGTCAGGACTTTTAATAAAAGAGGAGTCCTTACCTTTTTGTAGTATGTGCGCTGACCGTCTTTCCTGCCGATGGGAAGCCCTGCGCCTTCTGGAGTATCCTGTTCGTGATGCCAAAAGTTGTTGTAACAGACAAATAAGTTTTGGATCCCAAGGTTAAATTTAAACATCTGAGTTTTATTGAATGAGAAGTAAGACACAAGATGTGAAAAGGGTTAACTTAAGTCAGTTCTGCCTGAAGATTAGACTTCTAAGCAACAGGAGTTTATGGCAGGAAAGGGGGTTAACTGATAAGGATTCCAGATGCCAGCTAGGAAAACCCCTGGGGACTTAATCCCTGACCATTTGGCCAAAAGGCTGTAAACTGGCGAAACACGTGACCTCCCCCCTTTACCATAACAACGAATGACGTCCGAAGTAGCAAGGAAGGACTATATAAACCTAAAGTTTGTACCGGCACCTGGAACAATACTTCGGTTTTGTTGTTTCTTGCGGGAAACAAGACTTTGGCTTTATTGTTCCTTGCATGCAATCGAACTCATCTGTTTAACTTCATCCCGGGATCCAGAACCTTATTCTTTCAGTTACAACAATTTTGGCGTAATCGGCAGGATGCTCCAGAAGACACAGAACTTCCCATCGGCAGGAGAGACGATCAGTGTGCACATTACTAAGAGGTAAGGACTCCTCTTTTTAAAAAAAGTCCTGACTCTCTTGTCTGACCGGTGGGGAAGTCTCTGAGAATCGCCCGAGATGATGGAGTAAAATGTGAGTTCCTGAATTCCTCTGGCCCGGGGAAGACACCGTTGTATGTAATGGGTGGTTGGCTGTAAGTCCAGAATTTGGTCTGGCAGGCGGTGATCCACGGTATTGTGTACAGGCGTTCGAAACTGCTGTTGGGTGTATGCCTTAATTGCACGTATGAAACTGGTGTTGGGTGTATGCCTTAACTGCACATATGAAACTGGTGTTGGGTGTATGCCTTAATTGCATGTGGTTTTTGAACGGGGTTGTACCTTTACCGTGAGGCTCAGAACAGGTGTGGGCCTTAAGTGCGCCCGGGGTTCTGAAGCTTGAGTGGTGCTTTGAATGCACGTATAGTCCAGGATTGGGTCCTGAGAGTAGCTACCTCTTGATCGTGCACAGATAGGCGTAGCGTGGTTTTGTTTTGTTTTAAAGGGAACAGGAAAGACGTAGATGATACATGTATGTTTTTCGTGTTTTCCTCTGTTTAAAGGGAGCAGCAGAGACATAGATATAGATGTATGTTTCTGGTGTATTTCTTGTTTGTGAACATATACACACACACGCACGATACTTACATAAACACACCTCATAATAAAAGAGCAAAGCACTAAGTAGCAGGATTTAAAGGACATTGAGATCCGAGAATAGCCCTGATTGAGCTCAGTGTGTAAGTCCACCCTGGGGCAAAAGCAGCGATGCCGGCGTTCTGGGGATGGTGAATTACTGATCAAGGAAGGGAGTTCTGAAGGTCTCATTCCTTGCCTGTGAACAGTGCTGTGTAAGTCCTCTCTCAAGACTCTGAGAGGCATTTAGATCTGGAGGTAACAGACGCCTTAGCTGAATGAGTGCAGGAATGCACAGGTTTTTTCAAATAAAAGCATCCCCCTACTGTATGAGCTGTTACCTCACACACGATAAAGTAACTCTTAAAGAGACCGAACATGTGTGCTAACTGGTGGTCTGAGAAAGTGGTGGAAGGGTCCGTTTATATATCGGAAAAGTGCAAGTTGACGGAAAAGAAGGAAAAATATGGGAAAAGCTGAGTTTGTCAGAGGGAGTTTGGGGCGAAGACACCTCTAAAGAAAGCATATGAGTATTGGCAAAAGCACAAGGATGTAGCTGCCAACCTGGTGCGCGGCCGGCACCAGTGGTGGCAGATACATGAGAGAAAAAAAGCAAGAGAAATTGGAATGTGATTACTTAAAAGTGTGTTTAAGGCGTGGCTATGCACTAAGAGGAGAAGGACGTGTATCTGTCGAGCTCCTCGCCGAATTTAGCAAAATAGGCATAAAAATATAGTCTTTTAACACAAAATACCAACATAACACTTTTACAGTGTAATAATGTCACTTGCTGACTATTTCGGACAAACCCCTCTCGCCCAAAACCAAACAAAAGCGTCAAGAAAGAAGACCACTCTGGAGTATGGAACTTGTTGGTTGTGTTGGTAACTTTGAGAATCCCACTGTGACTGCTGTGGCCAGAAGTGCATACTCTGGCAGTATGGAAGACCAAGACGGCCTACTGACACAGGCGGGGGGCCATACAGCTAACCGTTCATAGTGGGTGACCAGGTGTCCCACCGAGTGTCAGGGGGTGACCAGGCGGCAGTCTCAGTGCTGTGTGTGAAAAAGACTACGTCTCCTTGATGACCAGACATGGCACAGTATTAACCATTTAGGAGATATGAATAAAACTATGCCATCCATTTAGTCAATATTGAAAAATAGGGGACACATATTTTTGAGAGTGTAGGACTTATGCTGACCTGAACCGTGGGGTTCATGGGCACTAACTGAAAGCTCTGGGTCTCTTCTTTCACATTCGTTTGGCTTGTAATTGCACCGTTTTGGAAATATTTGTGAAAATATGTAATCCATGTTGTCAATTTTCACAAATATTGAACACACATTTTTATGGATGCAGACATGATGCTGAGTTTAAAACTGGGGATAAAAGGCATTAACTGGAAGCTCAGAGTCTTTGCTTTCATATGCACTTGGTTCGGACCTAGTTATATGCACTGTATTGGAGATATGAATGAAAATATGTCATCCATTTTGTCAATATTGAAAAATAGGGGACACATATTTTAGGGAGTGCAGGGCTGATGCTGAGCTGGACTGTGTGGTAAATGGCCATTAAATGAAAGCTCTTAGTCTCGTCTTTCATGTGCATTTGGTTTTAAGCTTGTTTGCACCGTTTCGGAGATATTACTGAAAATATGTAATCCATTTTGTCAATATTTTAAAATATTGGAGACACATTTTTATGGATGCAGACGTGATGCTGAGTTTAAAACTTGGGATAATAGACATTAAATGAAAGCTCTGAGTCTCTGCTTTCACGTACACTTGGTTTAAACCTTGTAATATGCACCATTTCGGAGATATGAATGAAATATGCCATCCATTTTGTCAATATTGAAAAATATTGGAAACACTTTTTTATGGAGGCAGACATGATGCTGAGTTTAAAACTGGGGATAATAGAAATTAAATGAAAGCTCTGATTCTCTGCTACAAGCTACTATACAAGCATTTGGTTTTAAGATTGTACTATGCATCGTTTTGTAGATAATCATGAAAACAAGTCATCCATTTTGTCAATATTGAAAAATAGGGAACACTTATTTTAAGGAGTGCAGGGCTGATGTTTCTTGGTTTATATTCGCTGTGGGTGAAATTCTTGGAGCATTGCCTGCATCTGTTCATTTTTATCCCCTCCGAACTGCATCAATGTTGTATCCTCTTTCTTCAGATCCTCTGCTGTCTCTTCAGCATTATTGCAAAGCTGTGTTCCTGTCTCCCACTGGATTCGCATCTTGGCCAGATAGAATATCTGAAAGGGTGCTCCTCTGTTTCCAGTGTGTCTGTCTTTTCTAGTTGTTCGTAGATCTGCTCTGTGAACCCCTCGGGGGATGGTGTGGTAGCAGGACCTACTTGACCCTGCACAGAGCGGTCATCTGGAGCACATGGTTTTACTGTATGCATGACCATTTGCTCTCATTGCTCAAGCCCGCTCATTACACTTTCTGCTTAAGGAATCCCTTAACAGCACGATTGCAATCGTATGCTGGGGTAGGCATAATACGCGTGCACTCTCATCATCACTGACACAATTCTGCCCAGTAAAATAGATGCATGTGATCCTCTAGTAGAACTCAAGAGGAGACTCAGACCTCCGTGCTTAACCCGGTGGAAAGCGGCAACAGCCAATACCTGATCAATATGGATAAAATATTCCTATATCATAGCTTGACATCAAAGCTGTTACAGATCTATGGTCCCTGTCTTGCCATCTACTCATGTACTCCCTGCTGGTAGTTTTTCTCACTAAAATAACTTTATTTGGTTCCATAGCTTCAGGCATGAACTGGAACATATCCTTCAGCTCCTCAATATAGGTCTTGACATTATAACTAGGTACTGTCATAGCAAACATTTCTTTGTCTTTTGCTAGCCATCTAAATTAGTGGAGGTTAAATCTGCTGTCTTACCTGCAAAAAGGATCAAGGTGGATACAACTGAGCGTCCTGTATAGGGCTCTTTCTCATCCACTCGGAGATCCTGCTGTAGAGATTATCTGAGCCCAGGCTTCCTGAGTGCCCTTGTACCCTTGGTCCCTACCTGAGACACAAATGCCCTGCTCGAGATCTCTGATTTCTTCCTCAATTAGCATGTCTCTTTGTTCAGTTATTCGTTAGTCGTGTTGTGTAAACTTTCCAGTTTGATTTCCTGTTCATGCAAGCTTACCTGTATCTCTTTTCTGGCCTCGTCCATGACAGAGGGTCTTCTATTTTCTATTTTCACTAATGCTTCTTTGAGTAGTTTCTTTTTCTGTTCATTTTCCATTTTCTTTCCACTGATTATGCCCAATATTTCAAATTGCTTTTTTTTATATTCCTCCAGCTTACTCTTCTTCTGAGCGTCTGAGCTTTTGACAACCAGGCCAGTGTCAATTCAAATTTACCTAGAGCAGTTTAAAGCTAAACTGGATAAGACCCGTACCCTTCCTTTTTAAACGAGGAAATTGCCTTGGCTAGGATTTCTGCGTGGGTGTTTTCAATCTGTAATCTAAAGTCAGACTTCTTAGTACTGTCCCAGTAACCAGGATTGTCGCAATGAGAGATCCTAATTATAAACCACTGAACTTCAGATTATCTGGCAACCATTTCTATTTTTCAGGGAACAAAAGACTCTTTTTGGAATTTTACCTTTGAACACACTTTACTACAGTTCAATGACAACTATCTCTCCACAGTAGCATAAAAGGTAACCCTTACTTACTTATAGTGTAGCTTTAGAGAGCAGGGGCTGCTGGGTTGATTGTTTTTCTACATACAGAACAGCAGGGAAGCATCTTGGCTTTCCTGTAACCTCTACACTGAAATCCTGTGCCAACCATCTTGCTACTGTCTTAGAGAGATTTTCAATTTATCCCTGAAGCACAAGAAGAAGTTTGAAGGGTCACAGGAAGCAATGGCCCTCTTTTACGGATCTGTCATTGAGAGTGTTGTGCAGTTTCCCATCACTGTGTGAGATGGCAACACTTCTGCCCAGGACACGGAACAGGTAGAGAGGGCAGTGTATATCGCCTCTAAAACTCCCCTTCCCTTTGTGGATTCATTCTCCAACTCTAGACTGAAACACAAAGCTCTAAAGATGCTCGCCTGCTTCTTCCACCTTTGTTTACCTTTCTCCTCTCTGGTAGTGCTTAGGTCTGTTAAAATAACGTGCACAACTTCTGTAACAGCACCTGCCCAGAGGCTTTGAGATGTGTGAATACAGTTATATAATGTAGGTTAAATGAATACATTATTACTGGAGTATGTAAGGACAGTATATGATGTGGGAATGTTATTATTGGTTTTATGTTTGTACTGTCCTATAATGTACTGATGTCTTTTGCTTGCATGAGCTGACCAAACCAGACTCGATGCAAAATTCAGGAAGTTGTTATGGAAATAGAAGTGTTGAACTTGAGAAACTGTACAGCAACACAGTACAAGCAACAACACAGACTTAGCATAAAATTACATGAGAAAATATTCAAACAAAAGCCAGTTTCAGTCTATTTTTGTTCCTGAGGAATAAAGCCAGCTGTTGGTTATTTGTTATCAACGAGGCTCTTTAAGGCCTTTACCTTCAATAAAGCCCAAATCCCAACAGAAATTTCTCATATGCCTTGCTGGAGAGCAGGCCCAGTTTTCTCAGCAATGACCCATGACTGAGATTCATGGGTTCTTCCAGGTGTCCCGTATATCATCTGGCCTATGTGTACCATCTGTGGTATTAAAATACTCACTCTCAATTTCAGTATTTGTTTTGTTTGGTTTCTCTGTTGCTCTAAAGGCAGATAAAGGTGTCTCGTGGAATCTAATTTTCAAGTTAGAGGTTGGTTTCAGCACTTTCACTTCCGGCACAGACTGATGGGTCTAATTCTCATGCTAAGTGGACAGTTAATCAAGTTCACAGAGAAACATTCAGAGTCAAGATGTTACAGTCTCCCTCTCGTTTGTCAATGAGGGTCTGGGTGTGTCCTGAGAGAGACCCCTGCTGTTCCCAGACTGGGCTGCAGAGAGGCAATTAACTCTCTCTAACAAATCTCATATTTTGCAGAGAAGATAAAAACAGTCATCTGCCTGCTCCAAAGCGTGTCGTTCTCCCTAAAAAAACCTCCTGGAGACACTTAATCATATTTCAGGTCTTCTCCCACAGCAATCTCTTTTGGCAAGGAACAGTAATGTCATGAAGTCCTGTTCATCGACCACAAAAGCCTGCCTCACTGGTCTAAGGTTGACTCTTTAATTTATTTGTCTTCCAAACGTGTCTTTATCTGGATGACAGGTGCAGAGATTCTTGTGATTCCTGTGCCAGCTATGTCTTTAGGACTGTGCTGTTTTCTTTGTTATGACTTCTCCATGGTAAGCACACACAACCTCTCCCTTTACAGGATCATTGTTGATTAGAAGACATCTCCAGATTCAAAGTGTTTGAAAAACCAATGAATAAAGCCTTTCTCCCCAACTTAACGTAAATAGTTTCTACAATAAAACCATTGGTTGAACCGATAAAAAAAATCTTTTTCTCATTTTAGTTAACAATGACGAAATGCTAGCGAATAAAATCCACAGTGACCGTGATGAAGACTAAATTGCTTTGCATTTTTATTTGAGTGAATTAGGATGAGTCAAAATGACCTGTTTGACTAAAACTCAAACGGAAATTAATTTCATCACATTAAGTTGGCAGTTTGCGCATTTACTTTCTGTCTGGCCAACAGCAGGCTGGCTATGTTGGGAATAATCCCAGAGCTGTGCAGTGCCTCAGGGCTACTGCTGTGTGAGAATCTCTAGTATTGGGGTATGCCGTTCTCTCTCCTCTTCTCCCTTGTTGAGTTGTAGTTCTTTCCATTCGGTCTTCTCCACACCCCACGTCATGAATCCCTATTGTGTGTTAACTGATTGCTACGCAGATAGACAATGAGATGTGTACACTGTTAATTAGATTAAAGATTCAAATCAGAGCACCTTGATTCGAGAAAATAAAAGGCAAGGAGACGAAAGAAATGCCTGTGGTTCTCCATGCTTTCAGCTGGAAGAAAAATATTTGGAGCCTGAGATACTTCATATACGACGAGCAAACCAAGAAAAACTCTTGTAAAATATTACTGAAGATAAAGAAACAGAATGTGGCTAACATTATAAGTTGAAAAATGTCAACAAATCTGAAGCGGCATAAGAAGCACAGAATCCAGACACTTTTGCACCAAAACAGTTTACATTGTAGCAAGACAACAAATTAAACATTCAGAATTAAGCAAGAATGAAAATATTTTAGTTTTATTCATTTTCATTCATTCATTTATTCATTTCATTTTATGTCTGGGTTAGATTTTAATGTGTAAGATGTTAATTAAAATGTGAGAGCTGGTTGAACACACCATGAGTGCTACATTTCAGCTTCATAATGGCGCTCTGTCAGAAATGTGATTTTTGTTCATATGTTATTTATAAATTGTTGAAGGGAGTCTATGAAATTAATTTTGTGTACTGTACATTTCACGTTATGTAATAGTCATCAGAAAAGTTTTTTCTTTGTGTTTAGTCTATTTACTGTATATAGCTGGGTATTCAGCTAACCAAGAAAATATTATTGTGGCACCAACATCTTACAGCGTGTTCCTCCATTCCGTCTTATTTCTTCAGAAGAGTGTAGGTGGAGTGGAAGCGCTGAGACACACTGAAGCACAGTCTGTCACTGTTAGCATGATGTATATAAGATGATATTCTTATTTTTTCAGAAGAGTGTGTGTTAGCATGATGTATATAATGACTGAGATTCTCCATATATGTAATATGTCAGTATGTACCTTCTTCCAAGTCTCATGTAGATCACAGCTCTTGCTCACACAGGTTTATTAAAATATTCACACCTGCTCACACCTGAAGAAGGCTTCACAGACGAAATAATGTGTTTTCTCTCTTCTCTTTTCAGCATGGAATAAACCTATTACTTGTTCCTTTATTAAAATACTCTCATTATTGTTTTAGTTTTGTTTTCACCGTGGTGCTAAAGACAGATAAATGTGTCTCGTGGAATCTAATTTCAGGTTGGAGGTTAGTTTCAGTAGTTTCCCTTCCTGCACAGACTGATGGGGCTGATTGACATGCTAAGTGGACAGTTAATCAAGTCCACAGAGAGACATTCAGAGTCAGGATGTTATAGCCTCCATCTCCTGTGTCTGTGAGGGTCTGGGTGTAACCTGAGACAGACACCTGCTGCTCTAAGACTGGGGGACAGAGAGGCAGTTAATTCTCTCTGTAAAATCTCCAATTTAACTAGAGATCATTAAAATATTCCTTTGCACTCTTACTTCTTCCTACATTTGTTTGGTAATTGGGTAATTGGACTGTGGGTATGCATACATCTTCACAGAAGCTTATGGAAGATATAACAGTGTCAGTATATTGAATAAGGAAAGTGGAAGCGGAGCTAAATATGTCCCAATGATCTTACTGATTTTAGTTTTGAAGTGATATAAGATTGAAACTTTAAGACTTCCTAACTCATCTCCCATTGTTTAGAGACTGTTTCCCACATTTTTTGTTTATTGGAATATTTAAAATGGCACTAAGATTTCATTTAAATATGAATATTATACAGTTATCTTTTAATGTGTTATTGTTCAGAACATCTCTGAAAAAGTACTTACAGAACAAATGTAAAACTCATTTCTTTCTGATGCGATGGCAGCCATAGTGTGCCAAAATACTCACCACACCAGCTCTCAGTGGGGAGAAGAACAGTGTGATGGAGCCAATTCATAAATAGGGATTATTACGAGGCCATGATTGATAAAGGCCAATGGGAAATTTAGCCAGGATGCTGGGGTAACACCACAGGGGGTCAGGATCCAACAGGTCGGTTTTACGTCTCATCCGAAAGACAGCACCTTTCTACGGTACAGTTTCTCTGTCACTATACTGGGGCATTAAGGCCCACACAGACTGCAGGGTGAGCGCTCCCTGCTGGTCCCACTAACACCTCTTCCAGCAGCCTTACTTTACTTACCTTCCTTTTTCCCCATCCAGGTACTGACAAGGCTCACACCTGCTTAGATTCAGTGGGTTGCCAGTTGTGAGTTGCAGGGTGGTATGGTTGCTTGCAATTAGATGAGAACCTAAGGGAATTGTTTTAGCTAATTCATTTTGACTTCCCCTGATATTAATAATGTTGACTTCATTCTTCATATATCTTTTGAAAAGGAAAATTCCCTCAGTCCTTTACATCTGAAGACGTCTGGGGACAGATCTCAAATGGCTTCAGTTGGAACATCCACCAAGTAAGAGTTCATTGTTGTTTTACAAAGTCATGTTTTATTTCAGAATCACGTACCTATCTGATAAAATGCAATTAGGGAGAAAGCTTAATTAGGAAAATGTAGGCCTTCTCTTGTTTCTATAGACAAACATTTTTCTATGTTGTCTTAGGAAACCCAGCAGGATTCCCCTGGTGTGCAAGATGTGCCTGAGGACATTTGACCAGCTTCCTGCTCACTTGAAGAGGGCGTGTATGAAGCAAGCCACACCAGAGGAGATCAGGATGGCCTCTCGCCAGGCCAGGAAGGACTTGATGAGTCACCTGAGGAAAGGGCGTGTTGTGGATTACGAGAGCATAGAGCTATTGTTTGACAAGGCAAATAGGAACCTAGCTGTGAGACTGGTGGAGTCCATGGGCTGTTTCGTACGGGGGAGACCTGAAGACAAACCAGCAAGGTGAGAGATTAAATTTTGACATTTCTTCATTGTATTTTCAAAGGCTTTTTTGAAACCGGTTATCTCGGTTAGTATTTTATGTAATGGTACTTTTACAGTTCCAGATGCCCTGAGGAAGCGCCTGCTGTCCAGCAGAAAGAGCTGCCGCAGGCTCCTCCAAAGACTGAGGAGGACGAGGAAGATGAAGGGGAACATGGGAGCTCTGAAGAACTGGAGCAGCAGTAAGACTTTCCTTTCATGTTTCCAGATTGATTAATAATTCCACTGGCTCTCTTACGTATGAAATCATTCTATGATTAGTGTCCTATATCCCTACAGGACCCCAGTAGTTAAGAGTTATCAGCAGGCTCTCCGGAAGAGAGTGGCCCGGGCTGGACTATACAGAAAACACACTCTGGATGCTCCTCTCCTGGCTGGGTTTAAACAGTACCTTATCCAGGACCTGGGTGTGGTAAACTGCTCTCAGGAGGTAGGTATTAAAAACTGGGCAGAGGCTCACAAAGTACATATTTTAACTCATCCGCACAGAATTTACCCATCTGAGATTGTGCCTGTCCTAAAAATAAACCCTAAAAACATTTTTTTTAAATAGACAACGTTTCCAGATTCCTGTTTTTTATGGATCCGTCTAAAGCATCCTTGATGTTTGTGAAGGACATTCCCAAAACGCGCAAATTTTTTTACCAACTGAGGATGACTGGACTGTCTCACCAAACCATTGCTAATTACATCAAAAACATCAACCGGTTCCTGCGCTACATCCTGAATGCCACCAACCTAAGACAGGAGGATCCCAGCCTGGCTAACGTCATCATCATCTTCCAGAGCATCCTGAAGGACATTCAGCAGAAAAACAGCAAGGATGTCTCACAGGAAGTCATCAGAAAGAGGTATTTTCCATTTGGAACTCTGATTCCAGTTGGTTTCCGGTTCCAGTACATGACGGGAATTGACGTTGATGGTACTACTCCTTCTGCCACAGATACAGACAGCTGCAGAGTCCTGGGCCGAGCGCCAGTGACTGCTGGAAGGTGCTGAGGGCTGCAAAGAGAGATGTGGAGCGGATACTGGAGAAGACGCACACTTCTGAAGACATCACCATGCCTGAGCAGCTTCTTGTGCTGTATTACCTGCAGGCCACTCTCCAGCTGAAGCATCTGCAGCACCCATGGGTGGTAAAGAATATGACAGTAAGCATGACAGTCATGCATATTTCAGTTGTTTGGCCAAATTCTAACAATGAAACAATGATCTGACGTTCATAAAGAGACAGAATAACAGTGCTGGTCAGGGCTCATCGCTGTCATTTAGGTGGCGCTCCCGTTACTTAGGGACTTTACAGGGAGACCTGCTGTGCCAGTGATCCTGGACTGGAGGGAAGGGTGAGGGAGAAGATGCTCTCAGCTCTGTGTTCAGTCAGAGAGATTGGACAGCGGAAGTGTGAGAGTGGAATTTGATTTCCACCCCAGCTTCTCTTCAGTAACTTCATATGGAACAAGAGTTAGTGAATGGCAAACATCAAGTTCAAACAGCCTCAGCGGCACTAAATCGTAATCATTCTTGATGACACCGCCTCGTGTTATATGTAAGCCCCTTCTCTCTTTCCCATTTATCTCTCTTCCACCTCTCGGCACCTCTCTTCCACACCATCCCCTACTTGTGAGTCCTCATTGGGATCCCAGCCGCCTCGCCCTACAGAACCTTAGCACCCAGCCAAGTGGGTCAGACTGACTGATTGAAACACTCAACACTCTCCATACACTTCATTGCTGGGTGCTGCTGTTGCTACTGTAAAATGATCATTGGCAGTTTTGAATCAGATATTATTTATTGAATTGCTTGTGATTTCAGGTCCAGGAATGGATGCAGAGAAAGAATTTTGTGTCACAAAGAGGACGAAAACTGGCGATAATAGCAGTGACAAAGCACACAACCTCCTCACAGCAGCTGGCATGCTTTGCCCTGAATGAAGAAGAGGAACATGTAAGTCAAAGTTACGTTGATATACTCTCTCCAGTTCATTGCCAACATCTGTCTTCGGCATTCAACAATAGTTGAAAAGTACAATAACTGCATTTTGTCTGTTTTTTCAGATGTTTCACCTTTACTTCACTAAACTACGCTGTACTGCCACTGACAGCATCTGTGGAACAGAGACTGAACATTTTTTCATTTCTTCTGTGGGGGAGCCAATTTATAGTCCTTCCAATGACCTGCGAAGACTGCATGAGAAGTAAACCAAATCACAAAGTTGTTTTAATGTATTAATTGAACTGTCTGTGGCTTGGAAACAATCATACACTGTGTGTATGTGTTTGTTTTGTAGATACCACCTCTCACTCATCACCAGCCAGGCTGCCAGGAGTGCATTTGAGACGGCCACAAAGAGGCTCACAGATGCACAGAAGAGCATTGTGGCGGATTATCTGGCCCACTCAGATGGTACTGCAGAGAAACACTATAGGATACTGACACAAGACAACATCTGCTCAGCCATTGAAGTCATTGAAGGTGTTGCAGAGGAGGGAGCTCAGTAAGTGTCACCATGTTCTGAATAGACGACAAAATATTCTTGTGTCAAAAACAGCAATTACTTCATGCTTTTGAAACATCAAGAGAGCAACCGCCAGTCAGTGCTGCAGGATGCACATCTGCTGTGTAACTGGAAGAGAAAACACCACTTTCAGTTCTTTTCAGCCAATGTGTTACAGAGATTATTGTGATCTAATATTCGTTTTTACATCAGATCAACACCAAAATCCGCTGTGGCAGCTGCAGGATCTGGAAATCCGAAGATGGATGATGCCACAGCCTTCCAGGAGCTGACACGGGAGTTTCCAGTGTTGTTAGATGGGCAGCTTCCCAGAAAGAAAGAGCGCCTGAGACTGACTGGAAGTCATGACCGACACTGTTACGACAGGTGGAGATCAGATCAGAGGAAGATGAGACTGCAGAACATTATTGGTAAGTTTACGTATCAATTATTTTCACAGAGAAACAGACAAAGAAAGTGAATTTGGAATCAATTCTGAGGGTTTCTGTTCTGGTTTTCATTCCAGACCATTACGCTAGACGGTTACCAACGGAAGGCCAGGTGACCCGCTATTTTCAAAAGATGAGCTGGACTGCAAATACACCAAAAGCGTCTGAAGTGCTTGAGAAGTGGAAGCCCAACACAGGTGCACAACCAAATGAAAGGCAAATTAAAAAGATGGTAAAGCGTCAAACCTGGAGAGGCCTGACTATCACTGACGATCCAGTGAAGGGGAAGAAGGTTGTGACTTCCAGGCGTTTCCAGAAGGCAGAGGTGGTGTGTGATTACCATGGCGAGGTCATCACAAAGACAGCTGCAGAAGCCCTAATGGCACATATGGCAGAGGGAGAAATGAGATGTCTTTTCTTTTTTGACGGACCTGCACAAAAAATGTGCATTGATGCTTTTGAAGAACACTGCGCTTGCCACCCGGATAAGGAGACGATCGGAAGGCGGATAAATTCCTCTAAGAAAAAAGATAACATCAGGGCTGTCAGAGAGTCATTCATAATCAACGGACAGCCCGTCATGACAATTCTGTTTATAGCGAAGAGGGACATTGCTGAGGGAGAAGAGCTCCTCTTTGATTACAGAGTTTCGAGGAAATCATTTCAGGGTGAAGGACAGGCTCTAGAGTGGCTGGATAACTGACCAGTTCCCGAAAATACTTTGTAAGTATGTTGAACATATCTTCTTTTAGCTATTAAAGATGGTGTCTTCTTGTGACTTGAAATCCATCTCATTATTGCTTATGTCATTGTTTTGAAGATGACATGTCTCATTCTCCAACAGCTAGGGCACCAGGAGGGGATAAGAGACAGACAAGTAGATATATGAAGCTCAGAAGAGCGTAGAGGCTGATTAGCCACCCCACACAAATATTCCCAAGACAAAACACTACGAGACATCTGTCCAGCTTTTGTTCTTATTGAAAGTTTTGGAATGAAGAGGTCTAATTGTCACCACTTTTGAAAAACTGTTGACTTTATCTGAATGTTTGAAAAGAAACACTCCACTTAAAACACTTAAAAGTTTTCCAATTATTTCATGATGAGTGGAGCAATGCAAAGAGTCTTTTTCAGTGTAAGACATCTGCTTTTGGGTCACTTTAAATTGAACAAACTCAAATCTTTTTGAGATGATGTGTTACACTAATTATTGATTTATGAATTTATTGTTTACAGACAGAGGACATATTCATTGTCAGAAGACGGATGATGGCCCAGGATTCCCAGAACGGACACTGGAGTTTCCAGCGGCATTAGATGGGTAGCCGCTTGGGAAGAGATATCGACTGAGACTCACTAGACTTCATGAATGACACCAAGAACAGAGCCTACAAGATGAGTCTAGATAACAATTCCTTAAACCTTTTAGTGAAGATTTCTGAAAAGGCTAAGGACTACAGCAATTATTTTTGGACTACAGAGATATTTTAAAACCTCATTAAGTAGTTAGACATTTGATGAAAAGTGGTTTATCTTTACAAGAATGTTTTAAAACTTTAATTGCAGTTCAATAGATGCCGTAGACCGAATCGACAATGACTGCATTTTATTTTCATTTTAGCCATAAACTGTTGTAAATAGTTTAATTGAAAAAAATATTAATTCAGAGCACCCAATCCAGTTGATTTTGAAATTGAGAGGCAATTATTAGCTATAGCGGTTCGTATCTATGACTGAGCTGTGATTTCTGTTTAATAGAGACCTGTCTCTTACACAAAGGAGATTTTTCACTCTAACAGGTGTCACTTCCCAGCAAAGTCTATCACATTCCATAAGGATTTACTGCATTAGAGCAGATAAGCAGCCTCAGTCCACTGCAGCTTTTAAAATATGACAGGTTTCTGAGAATTTCAAAGCAATAGAAATGTGCAACAAATGGAGTTCTTGAAGTTGTTCTTTCATTGTGCCTTCAACAAAATCATATTAATGTGCTCCTGCTGTTTTGTAGAGTCCGCCTGCCACTCATCTCCAGCCATGTTGCCAGTAGGACACACGAGAAGCCACAAAGCAGCTGACTGAGGTCCCGGAGGACATGCAGGCACAACAGAAGCGCACTGTAATGTTTCAGCAGCCTCTTGGGAAGAGATGGACTGAGACTGATTGCGCTTCATAAACGACACCGTTTGATTTCACCCAGAACAGAGCCCACAAGATGATATGATATGATATGATATGATATGATATGATATGACTTGATAATATATGGGCTGGGAGTTTAATGCTGCATCATTGCCATGGATCCAAGAGGGACATCGTGTATGTAGCTATCGTTTAGTGGGATTTTGCTGGTCTACAGAGATCTGAGTACAGTACAGTACAAGTACTGACACGTACAAGACATGATGGATGGATTAATACCCTTATTCATTTATTCCTTTTTTTAATTGTATAATGCTAACATGCCCAAAGGGGTTGGGCAGCCTAGGGGTTGACCTTGGACCCCTAGAGGTTTTTTTTCTCCTTACTAAGGAGTTTTTGGTTCCTCTCTTCCTGTGTCTTCTGGTCTTATCTGTTTTGTATTCACTACATGTATGGTCACTTGCTTTGTTAAGCGCCTTGGGCAATCTTGTTGTGAAAGGCACTATATAAAAATAAATGTATTTGAATTGAAGATGAGACGAGAGAACAATTCCTTAATCCTTTTAGTGAAGTTTTCTGAATAGCTTAAGGACTAAATCATTTCTTAGCCATTTTATAACAGAATTAAGAAGTTGGATTAAAAACATATTTTCAGAGGTTTTATCTTTAAAGGAATGTTTAAAAATATAAGTTGTCTCTTAAACAACTGTGGTCTGCACAGTGACATATTGTCTAGAGCCCTTCAATCAAGTTTCTCAAAGAGCGCATCAAACTGATTACATTTACCTGGGAGGCTGGAGCCTTTGACCAGTTTTTTGTTTCATAGTTGGTCATTTTTTTCTTTTTCTCCAGTCTGATTTCTGCTTGTTTTCATCCAATTGCTCTTCCAGCTTTGTAATGTGGCTTCTCTTTGCTTTCTTCACTGCTGAGCACAGTTCACACTTGTCAGAGATATATTCAGCTCAGTCAGCCATGATAAAAGACCTGTCCTCTTTATGGCACAGGTCTTGCAATTCTTTTGAGAACCATGGATTCTTATTGCCATATATCTTAACTGTTTTGTGGGTATGCATACATCTTCACAGAAGCTCATGGAAGATATAACAGTGTCAGTATATTGAATAAGGAAAGTGGACAGTTAATCAAGTCCACAGAGAGACATTCAGAGTCAGGATGTCAGGAGTCAGCCTCCATCTCCTGTGTCTGTGAGGGTCTGGGTGTAACCTGAGACAGACACCTGCTGTTCTCAGACTGGGGGACAGATAGGCAGTTAATTCTCTCTGTAAAATCTCCAATTTAACTAGAGGTCATTTAAATATTCCTTTGCACTCTTACTTCTTCCTAAATTTTTTTGGTAATTGGGTAATTGGACTGTGGGTATGCATACATCTTCACAGAAGCTTATGGAAAATATAACAGTGTCAGTATATTGAATAAGGAAAGTGGAAGCGGAGCTAAATATGTCCCAATGATCTTACTGATTTTAGTTTTGACGTGATATAAGATTAAAACTTTAAGACTTCCTAACTCTGATTGTTAAGAGACTGTTTCCCACATTCTCTGTTTATTGGAATATTTAAAATGGCACTAAGAGTTCATTTAAATATGAATATTATACAGTTATCTTTTAATGTGTTATTGTTCAGAACATCTCTGAAAAAGTACTTACAGAACAAATGTAAAACTCATTTCTTTCTGATGCGATGGCAGCCATAGTGTGCCAGAATACTCACCACACCAGCTCTCAGTGGGGAGAAGAACAGTGTGATGAAGCCAATTCATAAATAGGGATTATTACAAGGCTATGATTGGTAAAGGCCAATGAGAAATTTAGCCAGGATGCTTGGGTAACACCACAGGGGGTCAGGACCCAACAGGTCGGTTTTACGTCTCATCCGAAAGACAGCACCTTTCTACGGTACAGTTTCTCTGTCACTATACTGGGGCATTAAGGCCCACACAGACTGCAGGGTGAGCGCTCCCTGCTGGTCCCACTAACACCTCTTCCAGCAGCCTTACTTTACTTACCTTCCTTTTTCCCAGGAGGTCTCCTATCCAGGTACTGACAAGGCTCATACCTGCTTAGCTTCAGTGGGTTGCTAGTTGTGAGTTGCAGGGTGGTATGGTTGCTGGCAATTAGATGAGAACCTAAGGGAATTGTTTTAGCTAATTCATTTTAACTTCCACTGATATTAATAATGTTGACTTCATTCTTCATATATCTTTTGAAAAGGAAAATTCCCTCAGTCCTTTACATCTGAAGACGTCTGGGGACAGATCTCAAATGGCTTCAGTTGGAACATCCACCAAGTAAGAGTTCATTGTTGTTTTACAAAGTCATGTTTTATTTCAGAATCACGTACCTATCTGATAAAATGCAATTAGGGAGAAAGCTTAATTAGGAAAATGTAGGCCTTCTCTTGTTTCTATAGACAAACATTTTTCTATGTTGTCTTAGGAAACCCAGCAGGATTCCCCTGGTGTGCAAGATGTGCCTGAGGACATTTGACCAGCTTCCTGCTCACTTGAAGAGGGCGTGTATGAAGCAAGCCACACCAGAGGAGATCAGGATGGCCTCTCGCCAGGCCAGGAAGGACTTGATGAGTCACCTGAGGAAAGGGCGTGTTGTGGATTACGAGAGCATAGAGCTATTGTTTGACAAGGCAAATAGGAACCTAGCTGTGAGACTGGTGGAGTCCATGGGCTGTTTCGTACGGGGGAGACCTGAAGACAAACCAGCAAGGTGAGAGATTAAATTTTGACATTTCTTCATTGTATTTTCAAAGGCTTTTTTGAAACCGGTTATCTCGGTTAGTATTTTATGTAATGGTACTTTTACAGTTCCAGATGCCCTGAGGAAGCGCCTGCTGTCCAGCAGAAAGAGCTGCCGCAGGCTCCTCCAAAGACTGAGGAGGACGAGGAAGATGAAGGGGAACATGGGAGCTCTGAAGAACTGGAGCAGCAGTAAGACTTTCCTTTCATGTTTCCAGATTGATTAATAATTCCACTGGCTCTCTTACGTATGAAATCATTCTATGATTAGTGTCCTATATCCCTACAGGACCCCAGTAGTTAAGAGTTATCAGCAGGCTCTCCGGAAGAGAGTGGCCCGGGCTGGACTATACAGAAAACACACTCTGGATGCTCCTCTCCTGGCTGGGTTTAAACAGTACCTTATCCAGGACCTGGGTGTGGTAAACTGCTCTCAGGAGGTAGGTATTAAAAACTGGGCAGAGGCTCACAAAGTATATATTTTAACTCATCCGCACAGAATTTACCCATCTGAGATTGTGCCTGTCCTAAAAATAAACCCTAAAAACATTTTTTTTAGATAGACAACGTTTCCAGATTCCTGTTTTTTATGGATCCGTCTAAAGCATCCTTGATGTTTGTGAAGGACATTCCCAAAACGCGCAAATTTTTTTACCAACTGAGGATGACTGGACTGTCTCACCAAACCATTGCTAATTACATCAAAAACATCAACCGGTTCCTGCGCTACATCCTGAATGCCACCAACCTAAGACAGGAGGATCCCAGCCTGGCTAACGTCATCATCATCTTCCAGAGCATCCTGAAGGACATTCAGCAGAAAAACAGCAAGGATGTCTCACAGGAAGTCATCAGAAAGAGGTATTTTCCATTTGGAACTCTGATTCCAGTTGGTTTCCGGTTCCAGTACATGACGGGAATTGACGTTGATGGTACTACTCCTTCTGCCACAGATACAGACAGCTGCAGAGTCCTGGGCCGAGCGCCAGTGACTGCTGGAAGGTGCTGAGGGCTGCAAAGAGAGATGTGGAGCGGATACTGGAGAAGACGCACACTTCTGAAGACATCACCATGCCTGAGCAGCTTCTTGTGCTGTATTACCTGCAGGCCACTCTCCAGCTGAAGCATCTGCAGCACCCATGGGTGGTAAAGAATATGACAGTAAGCATGACAGTCATGCATATTTCAGTTGTTTGGCCAAATTCTAACAATGAAACAATGATCTGACGTTCATAAAGAGACAGAATAACAGTGCTGGTCAGGGCTCATCGCTGTCATTTAGGTGGCGCTCCCGTTACTTAGGGACTTTACAGGGAGACCTGCTGTGCCAGTGATCCTGGACTGGAGGGAAGGGTGAGGGAGAAGATGCTCTCAGCTCTGTGTTCAGTCAGAGAGATTGGACAGCGGAAGTGTGAGAGTGGAATTTGATTTCCACCCCAGCTTCTCTTCAGTAACTTCATATGGAACAAGAGTTAGTGAATGGCAAACATCAAGTTCAAACAGCCTCAGCGGCACTAAATCGTAATCATTCTTGATGACACCGCCTCGTGTTATATGTAAGCCCCTTCTCTCTTTCCCATTTATCTCTCTTCCACCTCTCGGCACCTCTCTTCCACACCATCCCCTACTTGTGAGTCCTCATTGGGATCCCAGCCGCCTCGCCCTACAGAACCTTAGCACCCAGCCAAGTGGGTCAGACTGACTGATTGAAACACTCAACACTCTCCATACACTTCATTGCTGGGTGCTGCTGTTGCTACTGTAAAATGATCATTGGCAGTTTTGAATCAGATATTATTTATTGAATTGCTTGTGATTTCAGGTCCAGGAATGGATGCAGAGAAAGAATTTTGTGTCACAAAGAGGACGAAAACTGGCGATAATAGCAGTGACAAAGCACACAACCTCCTCACAGCAGCTGGCATGCTTTGCCCTGAATGAAGAAGAGGAACATGTAAGTCAAAGTTACGTTGATATACTCTCTCCAGTTCATTGCCAACATCTGTCTTCGGCATTCAACAATAGTTGAAAAGTACAATAACTGCATTTTGTCTGTTTTTTCAGATGTTTCACCTTTACTTCACTAAACTACGCTGTACTGCCACTGACAGCATCTGTGGAACAGAGACTGAACATTTTTTCATTTCTTCTGTGGGGGAGCCAATTTATAGTCCTTCCAATGACCTGCGAAGACTGCATGAGAAGTAAACCAAATCACAAAGTTGTTTTAATGTATTAATTGAACTGTCTGTGGCTTGGAAACAATCATACACTGTGTGTATGTGTTTGTTTTGTAGATACCACCTCTCACTCATCACCAGCCAGGCTGCCAGGAGTGCATTTGAGACGGCCACAAAGAGGCTCACAGATGCACAGAAGAGCATTGTGGCGGATTATCTGGCCCACTCAGATGGTACTGCAGAGAAACACTATAGGATACTGACACATGACAACATCTGCTCAGCCATTGAAGTCATTGAAGGTGTTGCAGAGGAGGGAGCTCAGTAAGTGTCACCATGTTCTGAATAGACGACAAAATATTCTTGTGTCAAAAACAGCAATTACTTCATGCTTTTGAAACATCAAGAGAGCAATCGCCAGTCAGTGCTGCAGGATGCACATCTGCTGTGTAACTGGAAGAGAAAACACCACTTTCAGTTCTTTTCAGCCAATGTGTTACAGAGATTATTGTGATCTAATATTCGTTTTTACATCAGATCAACACCAAAATCCGCTGTGGCAGCTGCAGGATCTGGAAATCCGAAGATGGATGATGCCACAGCCTTCCAGGAGCTGACACGGGAGTTTCCAGTGTTGTTAGATGGGCAGCTTCCCAGAAAGAAAGAGCGCCTGAGACTGACTGGAAGTCATGACCGACACTGTTACGACAGGTGGAGATCAGATCAGAGGAAGATGAGACTGCAGAACATTATTGGTAAGTTTACGTATCAATTATTTTCACAGAGAAACAGACAAAGAAAGTGAATTTGGAATCAATTCTGAGGGTTTCTGTTCTGGTTTTCATTCCAGACCATTACGCTAGACGGTTACCAACGGAAGGCCAGGTGACCCGCTATTTTCAAAAGATGAGCTGGACTGCAAATACACCAAAAGCGTCTGAAGTGCTTGAGAAGTGGAAGCCCAACACAGGTGCACAACCAAATGAAAGGCAAATTAAAAAGATGGTAAAGCGTCAAACCTGGAGAGGCCTGACTATCACTGACGATCCAGTGAAGGGGAAGAAGGTTGTGACTTCCAGGCGTTTCCAGAAGGCAGAGGTGGTGTGTGATTACCATGGCGAGGTCATCACAAAGACAGCTGCAGAAGCCCTAATGGCACATATGGCAGAGGGAGAAATGAGATGTCTTTTCTTTTTTGACGGACCTGCACAAAAAATGTGCATTGATGCTTTTGAAGAACACTGCGCTTGCCACCCGGATAAGGAGACGATCGGAAGGCGGATAAATTCCTCTAAGAAAAAAGATAACATCAGGGCTGTCAGAGAGTCATTCATAATCAACGGACAGCCCGTCATGACAATTCTGTTTATAGCGAAGAGGGACATTGCTGAGGGAGAAGAGCTCCTCTTTGATTACAGAGTTTCGAGGAAATCATTTCAGGGTGAAGGACAGGCTCTAGAGTGGCTGGATAACTGACCAGTTCCCGAAAATACTTTGTAAGTATGAAGAACATATCTTCTTTTAGCTATTAAAGATGGTGTCTTCTTGTGACTTGAAATCCATCTCATTATTGCTTATGTCATTGTTTTGAAGATGACATGTCTCATTCTCCAACAGCTAGGGCACCAGGAGGGGATAAGAGACAGACAAGTAGATATATGAAGCTCAGAAGAGCGTAGAGGCTGATTAGCCACCCCACACAAATATTCCCAAGACAAAACACTACGAGACATCTGTCCAGCTTTTGTTCTTATTGAAAGTTTTGGAATGAAGAGGTCTAATTGTCACCACTTTTGAAAAACTGTTGACTTTATCTGAATGTTTCAAAAGAAACACTTCACTTAAAACACTTAAAAGTTTTCCAATTATTTCATGATGAGTGGAGCAATGCAAAGAATCTTTTTCAGTGTAAGACATCTGCTTTTGGGTCACTTTAAATTGAACAAACTCAAATCTTTTTGAGATGATGTGTTACACTAATTATTGATTTATGAATTTATTGTTTACAGACAGAGGACATATTCATTGTTAGAAGACGGATGATGGCCCAGGATTCCCAGAACGGACACTGGAGTTTCCAGCGGCATTAGATGGGTAGCCGCTTGGGAAGAGACATCGACTGAGACTCACTAGACTTCATGAATGACACCAAGAACAGAGCTTACAAGATGAGTCTAGATAACAATTCCTTAAACCTTTTAGTGAAGATTTCTGAAAAGGCTAAGGACTACAGCAATTATTTTTGGACTACAGAGATATTTTAAAACCTCATTAAGTAGTTAGACATTTGATGAAAAGTGGTTTATCTTTACAAGAATGTTTTAAAACTTTAATTGCAGTTCAATAGATGCCGTAGACCGAATCGACAATGACTGCATTTTATTTTCATTTTAGCCATAAACTGTTGTAAATAGTTTAATTGAAAAAAATATTAATTCAGAGCACCCAATCCAGTTGATTTTGAAATTGAGAGGCAATTATTAGCTATAGTGGTTCGTATCTATGACTGAGCTGTGATTTCTGTTTAATAGAGACCTGTCTCTTACACAAAGGAGATTTTTCACTCTAACAGGTGTCACTTCCCAGCAAAGTCTATCACATTCCATAAGGATTTACTGCATTAGAGCAGATAAGCAGCCTCAGTCCACTGCAGCTTTTAAAATATGACAGGTTTCTGAGAATTTCAAAGCAATAGAAAAGTGCAACAAATGGAGTTCTTGAAGTTGTTCTTTCATTGTGCCTTCAACAAAATCATATTAATGTGCTCCTGCTGTTTTGTAGAGTCCGCCTGCCACTCATCTCCAGCCATGTTGCCAGTAGGACACACGAGAAGCCACAAAGCAGCTGACTGAGGTCCC
Source organism: Atractosteus spatula (assembly GCF_055471065.1). Taxonomy (NCBI): domain Eukaryota; kingdom Metazoa; phylum Chordata; class Actinopteri; order Semionotiformes; family Lepisosteidae; genus Atractosteus; species Atractosteus spatula. Next base: position 992,600 of record NC_142722.1, read on the forward strand.
GGAGGACATGCAGGCACAACAGAAGCGCACTGTAATGTTTCAGCAGCCTCTTGGGAAGAGATGGACTGAGACTGATTGCGCTTCATAAACGACACCGTTTGATTTCACCCAGAACAGAGCCCACAAGATGATATGATATGATATGATATGATATGATATGACATGATAATATATGGGCTGGGAGTTTAATGCTGCATCATTGCCATGGATCCAAGAGGGACATCGTGTATGTAGCTATCTTTTAGTGGGATTTTGCTGGTCTACAGAGATCTGAGTACAGTACAGTACAAGTACTGACACGTACAAGACATGATGGATGGATTAATACCCTTATTCATTTATTGGTCACTTGCTTTGTTAAGCGCCTTGGGCAATCTTGTTGTGAAAGGCACTATATAAAAATAAATGTATTTGAATTGAAGATGAGACGAGAGAACAATTCCTTAATCCTTTTAGTGAAGTTTTCTGAATAGCTTAAGGACTAAATCATTTCTTAGCCATTTTATAACAGAATTAAGAAGTTGGATTAAAAACATATTTTCAGAGGTTTTATCTTTAAAGGAATGTTTAAAAATGTAAGTTGTCTCTTAAACAACTGTGGTCTGCACAGTGACATATTGTCTAGAGCCCTTCAATCAAGTTTCTCAAAGAGCGCATCAAACTGATTACATTTACCTGGGAGGCTGGAGCCTTTGACCAGTTTTTTGTTTCATAGTTGGTCATTTTTTTCTTTTTCTCCAGTCTGATTTCTGCTTGTTTTCATCCAATTGCTCTTCCAGCTTTGTAATGTGGCTTCTCTTTGCTTTCTTCACTGCTGAGCACAGTTCACACTTGTCAGAGATATATTCAGCTCAGTCAGCCATGATAAAAGACCTGTCCTCTTTATGGCACAGGTCTTGCAATTCTTTTGAGAACCATGGATTCTTATTGCCATATATCTTAACTGTTTTGTGGGTATGCATACATCTTCACAGAAGCTCATGGAAGATATAACAGTGTCAGTATATTGAATAAGGAAAGTGGACAGTTAATCAAGTCCACAGAGAGACATTCAGAGTCAGGATGTCAGGAGTCAGCCTCCATCTCCTGTGTCTGTGAGGGTCTGGGTGTAACCTGAGACAGACACCTGCTGTTCTCAGACTGGGGGACAGATAGGCAGTTAATTCTCTCTGTAAAATCTCCAATTTAACTAGAGGTCATTTAAATATTCCTTTGCACTCTTACTTCTTCCTAAATTTTTTTGGTAATTGGGTAATTGGACTGTGGGTATGCATACATCTTCACAGAAGCTTATGGAAAATATAACAGTGTCAGTATATTGAATAAGGAAAGTGGAAGCGGAGCTAAATATGTCCCAATGATCTTACTGATTTTAGTTTTGACGTGATATAAGATTAAAACTTTAAGACTTCCTAACTCTGATTGTTAAGAGACTGTTTCCCACATTCTCTGTTTATTGGAATATTTAAAATGGCACTAAGAGTTCATTTAAATATGAATATTATACAGTTATCTTTTAATGTGTTATTGTTCAGAACATCTCTGAAAAAGTACTTACAGAACAAATGTAAAACTCATTTCTTTCTGATGCGATGGCAGCCATAGTGTGCCAGAATACTCACCACACCAGCTCTCAGTGGGGAGAAGAACAGTGTGATGAAGCCAATTCATAAATAGGGATTATTACAAGGCCATGATTGGTAAAGGCCAATGAGAAATTTAGCCAGGATGCTTGGGTAACACCACAGGGGGTCAGGACCCAACAGGTCGGTTTTACGTCTCATCCGAAAGACAGCACCTTTCTACGATACAGTTTCTCTGTCACTATACTGGGGCATTAAGGCCCACACAGACTGCAGGGTGAGCGCTCCCTGCTGGTCCCACTAACACCTCTTCCAGCAGCCTTACTTTACTTACCTTCCTTTTTCCCAGGAGGTCTCCCATCCAGGTACTGACAAGGCTCATACCTGCTTAGCTTCAGTGGGTTGCTAGTTGTGAGTTGCAGGGTGGTATGGTTGCTGGCAATTAGATGAGAACCTAAGGGAATTGTTTTAGCTAATTCATTTTGACTTCCCCTGATATTAATAATGTTGACTTCATTCTTCATATATCTTTTGAAAAGGAAAATTCCCTCAGTCCTTTACATCTGAAGACGTCTGGGGACAGATCTCAAATGGCTTCAGTTGGAACATCCACCAAGTAAGAGTTCATTGTTGTTTTACAAAGTCATGTTTTATTTCAGAATCACGTACCTATCTGATAAAATGCAATTAGGGAGAAAGCTTAATTAGGAAAATGTAGGCCTTCTCTTGTTTCTATAGACAAACATTTTTCTATGTTGACTTAGGAAACCCAGCAGGATTCCCCTGGTGTGCAAGATGTGCCTGAGGACATTTGACCAGCTTCCTGCTCACTTGAAGAGGGCGTGTATGAAGCAAGCCACACCAGAGGAGATCAGGATGGCCTCTCGCCAGGCCAGGAAGGACTTGATGAGTCACCTGAGGAAAGGGCGTGTTGTGGATTACGAGAGCATAGAGCTATTTTTTGACAAGGCAAATAGGAACCTAGCTGTGAGACTGGTGGAGTCCATGGGCTGTTTCGTACGGGGGAGACCTGAAGACAAACCAGCAAGGTGAGAGATTAAATTTTGACATTTCTTCATTGTATTTTCAAAGGCTTTTTTGAAACCGGTTATCTCGGTTAGTATTTTATGTAATGGTACTTTTACAGTTCCAGATGCCCTGAGGAAGCGCCTGCTGTCCAGCAGAAAGAGCTGCCGCAGGCTCCTCCAAAGACTGAGGAGGACGAGGAAGATGAAGGGGAACATGGGAGCTCTGAAGAACTGGAGCAGCAGTAAGACTTTCCTTTCATGTTTCCAGATTGATTAATAATTCCACTGGCTCTCTTACGTATGAAATCATTCTATGATTAGTGTCCTATATCCCTACAGGACCCCAGTAGTTAAGAGTTATCAGCAGGCTCTCCGGAAGAGAGTGGCCCGGGCTGGACTATACAGAAAACACACTCTGGATGCTCCTCTCCTGGCTGGGTTTAAACAGTACCTTATCCAGGACCTGGGTGTGGTAAACTGCTCTCAGGAGGTAGGTATTAAAAACTGGGCAGAGGCTCACAAAGTACATATTTTAACTCATCCGCACAGAATTTACCCATCTGAGATTGTGCCTGTCCTAAAAATAAACCCTAAAAACATTTTTTTTAGATAGACAACGTTTCCAGATTCCTGTTTTTTATGGATCCGTCTAAAGCATCCTTGATGTTTGTGAAGGACATTCCCAAAACGCGCAAATTTTTTTACCAACTGAGGATGACTGGACTGTCTCACCAAACCATTGCTAATTACATCAAAAACATCAACCGGTTCCTGCGCTACATCCTGAATGCCACCAACCTAAGACAGGAGGATCCCAGCCTGGCTAACGTCATCATCATCTTCCAGAGCATCCTGAAGGACATTCAGCAGAAAAACAGCAAGGATGTCTCACAGGAAGTCATCAGAAAGAGGTATTTTCCATTTGGAACTCTGATTCCAGTTGGTTTCCGGTTCCAGTACATGACGGGAATTGACGTTGATGGTACTACTCCTTCTGCCACAGATACAGACAGCTGCAGAGTCCTGGGCCGAGCGCCAGTGACTGCTGGAAGGTGCTGAGGGCTGCAAAGAGAGATGTGGAGCGGATACTGGAGAAGACGCACACTTCTGAAGACATCACCATGCCTGAGCAGCTTCTTGTGCTGTATTACCTGCAGGCCACTCTCCAGCTGAAGCATCTGCAGCACCCATGGGTGGTAAAGAATATGACAGTAAGCATGACAGTCATGCATATTTCAGTTGTTTGGCCAAATTCTAACAATGAAACAATGATCTGACGTTCATAAAGAGACAGAATAACAGTGCTGGTCAGGGCTCATCGCTGTCATTTAGGTGGCGCTCCCGTTACTTAGGGACTTTACAGGGAGACCTGCTGTGCCAGTGATCCTGGACTGAAGCAAGGGTGAGGGAGAAGATGCTCTCAGCTCTGTGTTCAGTCAGAGAGATTGGACAGCGGAAGTGTGAGAGTGGAATTTGATTTCCACCCCAGCTTCTCTTCAGTAACTTCATATGGAACAAGAGTTAGTGAATGGCAAACATCAAGTTCAAACAGCCTCAGCGGCACTAAATCGTAATCATTCTTGATGACACCGCCTCGTGTTATATGTAAGCCCCTTCTCTCTTTCCCATTTATCTCTCTTCCACCTCTCGGCACCTCTCTTCCACACCATCCCCTACTTGTGAGTCCTCATTGGGATCCCAGCCGCCTCGCCCTACAGAACCTTAGCACCCAGCCAAGTGGGTCAGACTGACTGATTGAAACACTCAACACTCTCCATACACTTCATTGCTGGGTGCTGCTGTTGCTACTGTAAAATGATCATTGGCAGTTTTGAATCAGATATTATTTATTGAATTGCTTGTGATTTCAGGTCCAGGAATGGATGCAGAGAAAGAATTTTGTGTCACAAAGAGGACGAAAACTGGCGATAATAGCAGTGACAAAGCACACAACCTCCTCACAGCAGCTGGCATGCTTTGCCCTGAATGAAGAAGAGGAACATGTAAGTCAAAGTTACGTTGATATACTCTCTCCAGTTCATTGCCAACATCTGTCTTCGGCATTCAACAATAGTTGAAAAGTACAATAACTGCATTTTGTCTGTTTTTTCAGATGTTTCACCTTTACTTCACTAAACTACGCTGTACTGCCACTGACAGCATCTGTGGAACAGAGACTGAACATTTTTTCATTTCTTCTGTGGGGGAGCCAATTTATAGTCCTTCCAATGACCTGCGAAGACTGCATGAGAAGTAAACCAAATCACAAAGTTGTTTTAATGTATTAATTGAACTGTCTGTGGCTTGGAAACAATCATACACTGTGTGTATGTGTTTGTTTTGTAGATACCACCTCTCACTCATCACCAGCCAGGCTGCCAGGAGTGCATTTGAGACGGCCACAAAGAGGCTCACAGATGCACAGAAGAGCATTGTGGCGGATTATCTGGCCCACTCAGATGGTACTGCAGAGAAACACTATAGGATACTGACACATGACAACATCTGCTCAGCCATTGAAGTCATTGAAGGTGTTGCAGAGGAGGGAGCTCAGTAAGTGTCACCATGTTCTGAATAGACGACAAAATATTCTTGTGTCAAAAACAGCAATTACTTCATGCTTTTGAAACATCAAGAGAGCAATCGCCAGTCAGTGCTGCAGGATGCACATCTGCTGTGTAACTGGAAGAGAAAACACCACTTTCAGTTCTTTTCAGCCAATGTGTTACAGAGATTATTGTGATCTAATATTCGTTTTTACATCAGATCAACACCAAAATCCGCTGTGGCAGCTGCAGGATCTGGAAATCCGAAGATGGATGATGCCACAGCCTTCCAGGAGCTGACACGGGAGTTTCCAGTGTTGTTAGATGGGCAGCTTCCCAGAAAGAAAGAGCGCCTGAGACTGACTGGAAGTCATGACCGACACTGTTACGACAGGTGGAGATCAGATCAGAGGAAGATGAGACTGCAGAACATTATTGGTAAGTTTACGTATCAATTATTTTCACAGAGAAACAGACAAAGAAAGTGAATTTGGAATCAGTTCTGAGGGTTTCTGTTCTGGTTTTCATTCCAGACCATTACGCTAGACGGTTACCAACGGAAGGCCAGGTGACCCGCTATTTTCAAAAGATGAGCTGGACTGCAAATACACCAAAAGCGTCTGAAGTGCTTGAGAAGTGGAAGCCCAACACAGGTGCACAACCAAATGAAAGGCAAATTAAAAAGATGGTAAAGCGTCAAACCTGGAGAGGCCTGACTATCACTGACGATCCAGTGAAGGGGAAGAAGGTTGTGACTTCCAGGCGTTTCCAGAAGGCAGAGGTGGTGTGTGATTACCATGGCGAGGTCATCACAAAGACAGCTGCAGAAGCCCTAATGGCACATATGGCAGAGGGAGAAATGAGATGTCTTTTCTTTTTTGACGGACCTGCACAAAAAATGTGCATTGATGCTTTTGAAGAACACTGCGCTTGCCACCCGGATAAGGAGACGATCGGAAGGCGGATAAATTCCTCTAAGAAAAAAGATAACATCAGGGCTGTCAGAGAGTCATTCATAATCAACGGACAGCCCGTCATGACAATTCTGTTTATAGCGAAGAGGGACATTGCTGAGGGAGAAGAGCTCCTCTTTGATTACAGAGTTTCGAGGAAATCATTTCAGGGTGAAGGACAGGCTCTAGAGTGGCTGGATAACTGACCAGTTCCCGAAAATACTTTGTAAGTATGTTGAACATATCTTCTTTTAGCTATTAAAGATGGTGTCTTCTTGTGACTTGAAATCCATCTCATTATTGCTTATGTCATTGTTTTGAAGATGACATGTCTCATTCTCCAACAGCTAGGGCACCAGGAGGGGATAAGAGACAGACAAGTAGATATATGAAGCTCAGAAGAGCGTAGAGGCTGATTAGCCACCCCACACAAATATTCCCAAGACAAAACACTACGAGACATCTGTCCAGCTTTTGTTCTTATTGAAAGTTTTGGAATGAAGAGGTCTAATTGTCACCACTTTTGAAAAACTGTTGACTTTATCTGAATGTTTCAAAAGAAACACTCCACTTAAAACACTTAAAAGTTTTCCAATTATTTCATGATGAGTGGAGCAATGCAAAGAGTCTTTTTCAGTGTAAGACATCTGCTTTTGGGTCACTTTAAATTGAACAAACTCAAATCTTTTTGAGATGATGTGTTACACTAATTATTGATTTATGAATTTATTGTTTACAGACAGAGGACATATTCATTGTCAGAAGACGGATGATGGCCCAGGATTCCCAGAACGGACACTGGAGTTTCCAGCGGCATTAGATGGGTAGCCGCTTGGGAAGAGACATCGACTGAGACTCACTAGACTTCATGAATGACACCAAGAACAGAGCCTACAAGATGAGTCTAGATAACAATTCCTTAAACCTTTTAGTGAAGATTTCTGAAAAGGCTAAGGACTACAGCAATTATTTTTGGACTACAGAGATATTTTAAAACCTCATTAAGTAGTTAGACATTTGATGAAAAGTGGTTTATCTTTACAAGAATGTTTTAAAACTTTAATTGCAGTTCAATAGATGCCGTAGACCGAATCGACAATGACTGCATTTTATTTTCATTTTAGCCATAAACTGTTGTAAATAGTTTAATTGAAAAAAATATTAATTCAGAGCACCCAATCCAGTTGATTTTGAAATTGAGAGGCAATTATTAGCTATAGCGGTTCGTATCTATGACTGAGCTGTGATTTCTGTTTAATAGAGACCTGTCTCTTACACAAAGGAGATTTTTCACTCTAACAGGTGTCACTTCCCAGCAAAGTCTATCACATTCCATAAGGATTTACTGCATTAGAGCAGATAAGCAGCCTCAGTCCACTGCAGCTTTTAAAATATGACAGGTTTCTGAGAATTTCAAAGCAATAGAAATGTGCAACAAATGGAGTTCTTGAAGTTGTTCTTTCATTGTGCCTTCAACAAAATCATATTAATGTGCTCCTGCTGTTTTGTAGAGTCCGCCTGCCACTCATCTCCAGCCATGTTGCCAGTAGGACACACGAGAAGCCACAAAGCAGCTGACTGAGGTCCCGGAGGACATGCAGGCACAACAGAAGCGCACTGTAATGTTTCAGCAGCCTCTTGGGAAGAGATGGACTGAGACTGATTGCGCTTCATAAACGACACCGTTTGATTTCACCCAGAACAGAGCCCACAAGATGATATGATATGATATGATATGATATGATATGATATGACTTGATAATATATGGGCTGGGAGTTTAATGCTGCATCATTGCCATGGATCCAAGAGGGACATCGTGTATGTAGCTATCGTTTAGTGGGATTTTGCTGGTCTACAGAGATCTGAGTACAGTACAGTACAAGTACTGACACGTACAAGACATGATGGATGGATTAATACCCTTATTCATTTATTCCTTTTTTTAATTGTATAATGCTAACATGCCCAAAGGGGTTGGGCAGCCTAGGGGTTGACCTTGGACCCCTAGAGGTTTTTTTTCTCCTTACTAAGGAGTTTTTGGTTCCTCTCTTCCTGTGTCTTCTGGTCTTATCTGTTTTGTATTCACTACATGTATGGTCACTTGCTTTGTTAAGCGCCTTGGGCAATCTTGTTGTGAAAGGCACTATATAAAAATAAATGTATTTGAATTGAAGATGAGACGAGAGAACAATTCCTTAATCCTTTTAGTGAAGTTTTCTGAATAGCTTAAGGACTAAATCATTTCTTAGCCATTTTATAACAGAATTAAGAAGTTGGATTAAAAACATATTTTCAGAGGTTTTATCTTTAAAGGAATGTTTAAAAATATAAGTTGTCTCTTAAACAACTGTGGTCTGCACAGTGACATATTGTCTAGAGCCCTTCAATCAAGTTTCTCAAAGAGCGCATCAAACTGATTACATTTACCTGGGAGGCTGGAGCCTTTGACCAGTTTTTTGTTTCATAGTTGGTCATTTTTTTCTTTTTCTCCAGTCTGATTTCTGCTTGTTTTCATCCAATTGCTCTTCCAGCTTTGTAATGTGGCTTCTCTTTGCTTTCTTCACTGCTGAGCACAGTTCACACTTGTCAGAGATATATTCAGCTCAGTCAGCCATGATAAAAGACCTGTCCTCTTTATGGCACAGGTCTTGCAATTCTTTTGAGAACCATGGATTCTTATTGCCATATATCTTAACTGTTTTGTGGGTATGCATACATCTTCACAGAAGCTCATGGAAGATATAACAGTGTCAGTATATTGAATAAGGAAAGTGGACAGTTAATCAAGTCCACAGAGAGACATTCAGAGTCAGGATGTCAGGAGTCAGCCTCCATCTCCTGTGTCTGTGAGGGTCTGGGTGTAACCTGAGACAGACACCTGCTGTTCTCAGACTGGGGGACAGATAGGCAGTTAATTCTCTCTGTAAAATCTCCAATTTAACTAGAGGTCATTTAAATATTCCTTTGCACTCTTACTTCTTCCTAAATTTTTTTGGTAATTGGGTAATTGGACTGTGGGTATGCATACATCTTCACAGAAGCTTATGGAAAATATAACAGTGTCAGTATATTGAATAAGGAAAGTGGAAGCGGAGCTAAATATGTCCCAATGATCTTACTGATTTTAGTTTTGACGTGATATAAGATTAAAACTTTAAGACTTCCTAACTCTGATTGTTAAGAGACTGTTTCCCACATTCTCTGTTTATTGGAATATTTAAAATGGCACTAAGAGTTCATTTAAATATGAATATTATACAGTTATCTTTTAATGTGTTATTGTTCAGAACATCTCTGAAAAAGTACTTACAGAACAAATGTAAAACTCATTTCTTTCTGATGCGATGGCAGCCATAGTGTGCCAGAATACTCACCACACCAGCTCTCAGTGGGGAGAAGAACAGTGTGATGAAGCCAATTCATAAATAGGGATTATTACAAGGCTATGATTGGTAAAGGCCAATGAGAAATTTAGCCAGGATGCTTGGGTAACACCACAGGGGGTCAGGACCCAACAGGTCGGTTTTACGTCTCATCCGAAAGACAGCACCTTTCTACGGTACAGTTTCTCTGTCACTATACTGGGGCATTAAGGCCCACACAGACTGCAGGGTGAGCGCTCCCTGCTGGTCCCACTAACACCTCTTCCAGCAGCCTTACTTTACTTACCTTCCTTTTTCCCAGGAGGTCTCCTATCCAGGTACTGACAAGGCTCATACCTGCTTAGCTTCAGTGGGTTGCTAGTTGTGAGTTGCAGGGTGGTATGGTTGCTGGCAATTAGATGAGAACCTAAGGGAATTGTTTTAGCTAATTCATTTTAACTTCCACTGATATTAATAATGTTGACTTCATTCTTCATATATCTTTTGAAAAGGAAAATTCCCTCAGTCCTTTACATCTGAAGACGTCTGGGGACAGATCTCAAATGGCTTCAGTTGGAACATCCACCAAGTAAGAGTTCATTGTTGTTTTACAAAGTCATGTTTTATTTCAGAATCACGTACCTATCTGATAAAATGCAATTAGGGAGAAAGCTTAATTAGGAAAATGTAGGCCTTCTCTTGTTTCTATAGACAAACATTTTTCTATGTTGTCTTAGGAAACCCAGCAGGATTCCCCTGGTGTGCAAGATGTGCCTGAGGACATTTGACCAGCTTCCTGCTCACTTGAAGAGGGCGTGTATGAAGCAAGCCACACCAGAGGAGATCAGGATGGCCTCTCGCCAGGCCAGGAAGGACTTGATGAGTCAACTGAGGAAAGGGCGTGTTGTGGATTACGAGAGCATAGAGCTATTGTTTGACAAGGCAAATAGGAACCTAGCTGTGAGACTGGTGGAGTCCATGGGCTGTTTCGTACGGGGGAGACCTGAAGACAAACCAGCAAGGTGAGAGATTAAATTTTGACATTTCTTCATTGTATTTTCAAAGGCTTTTTTGAAACCGGTTATCTCGGTTAGTATTTTATGTAATGGTACTTTTACAGTTCCAGATGCCCTGAGGAAGCGCCTGCTGTCCAGCAGAAAGAGCTGCCGCAGGCTCCTCCAAAGACTGAGGAGGACGAGGAAGATGAAGGGGAACATGGGAGCTCTGAAGAACTGGAGCAGCAGTAAGACTTTCCTTTCATGTTTCCAGATTGATTAATAATTCCACTGGCTCTCTTACGTATGAAATCATTCTATGATTAGTGTCCTATATCCCTACAGGACCCCAGTAGTTAAGAGTTATCAGCAGGCTCTCCGGAAGAGAGTGGCCCGGGCTGGACTATACAGAAAACACACTCTGGATGCTCCTCTCCTGGCTGGGTTTAAACAGTACCTTATCCAGGACCTGGGTGTGGTAAACTGCTCTCAGGAGGTAGGTATTAAAAACTGGGCAGAGGCTCACAAAGTACATATTTTAACTCATCCGCACAGAATTTACCCATCTGAGATTGTGCCTGTCCTAAAAATAAACCCTAAAAACATTTTTTTTAGATAGACAACGTTTCCAGATTCCTGTTTTTTATGGATCCGTCTAAAGCATCCTTGATGTTTGTGAAGGACATTCCCAAAACGCGCAAATTTTTTTACCAACTGAGGATGACTGGACTGTCTCACCAAACCATTGCTAATTACATCAAAAACATCAACCGGTTCCTGCGCTACATCCTGAATGCCACCAACCTAAGACAGGAGGATCCCAGCCTGGCTAACGTCATCATCATCTTCCAGAGCATCCTGAAGGACATTCAGCAGAAAAACAGCAAGGATGTCTCACAGGAAGTCATCAGAAAGAGGTATTTTCCATTTGGAACTCTGATTCCAGTTGGTTTCCGGTTCCAGTACATGACGGGAATTGACGTTGATGGTACTACTCCTTCTGCCACAGATACAGACAGCTGCAGAGTCCTGGGCCGAGCGCCAGTGACTGCTGGAAGGTGCTGAGGGCTGCAAAGAGAGATGTGGAGCGGATACTGGAGAAGACGCACACTTCTGAAGACATCACCATGCCTGAGCAGCTTCTTGTGCTGTATTACCTGCAGGCCATTCTCCAGCTGAAGCATCTGCAGCACCCATGGGTGGTAAAGAATATGACAGTAAGCATGACAGTCATGCATATTTCAGTTGTTTGGCCAAATTCTAACAATGAAACAATGATCTGACGTTCATAAAGAGACAGAATAACAGTGCTGGTCAGGGCTCATCGCTGTCATTTAGGTGGCGCTCCCGTTACTTAGGGACTTTACAGGGAGACCTGCTGTGCCAGTGATCCTGGACTGAAGCAAGGGTGAGGGAGAAGATGCTCTCAGCTCTGTGTTCAGTCAGAGAGATTGGACAGCGGAAGTGTGAGAGTGGAATTTGATTTCCACCCCAGCTTCTCTTCAGTAACTTCATATGGAACAAGAGTTAGTGAATGGCAAACATCAAGTTCAAACAGCCTCAGCGGCACTAAATCGTAATCATTCTTGATGACACCGCCTCGTGTTATATGTAAGCCCCTTCTCTCTTTCCCATTTATCTCTCTTCCACCTCTCGGCACCTCTCTTCCACACCATCCCCTACTTGTGAGTCCTCATTGGGATCCCAGCCGCCTCGCCCTACAGAACCTTAGCACCCAGCCAAGTGGGTCAGACTGACTGATTGAAACACTCAACACTCTCCATACACTTCATTGCTGGGTGCTGCTGTTGCTACTGTAAAATGATCATTGGCAGTTTTGAATCAGATATTATTTATTGAATTGCTTGTGATTTCAGGTCCAGGAATGGATGCAGAGAAAGAATTTTGTGTCACAAAGAGGACGAAAACTGGCGATAATAGCAGTGACAAAGCACACAACCTCCTCACAGCAGCTGGCATGCTTTGCCCTGAATGAAGAAGAGGAACATGTAAGTCAAAGTTACGTTGATATACTCTCTCCAGTTCATTGCCAACATCTGTCTTCGGCATTCAACAATAGTTGAAAAGTACAATAACTGCATTTTGTCTGTTTTTTCAGATGTTTCACCTTTACTTCACTAAACTACGCTGTACTGCCACTGACAGCATCTGTGGAACAGAGACTGAACATTTTTTCATTTCTTCTGTGGGGGAGCCAATTTATAGTCCTTCCAATGACCTGCGAAGACTGCATGAGAAGTAAACCAAATCACAAAGTTGTTTTAATGTATTAATTGAACTGTCTGTGGCTTGGAAACAATCATACACTGTGTGTATGTGTTTGTTTTGTAGATACCACCTCTCACTCATCACCAGCCAGGCTGCCAGGAGTGCATTTGAGACGGCCACAAAGAGGCTCACAGATGCACAGAAGAGCATTGTGGCGGATTATCTGGCCCACTCAGATGGTACTGCAGAGAAACACTATAGGATACTGACACATGACAACATCTGCTCAGCCATTGAAGTCATTGAAGGTGTTGCAGAGGAGGGAGCTCAGTAAGTGTCACCATGTTCTGAATAGACGACAAAATATTCTTGTGTCAAAAACAGCAATTACTTCATGCTTTTGAAACATCAAGAGAGCAATCGCCAGTCAGTGCTGCAGGATGCACATCTGCTGTGTAACTGGAAGAGAAAACACCACTTTCAGTTCTTTTCAGCCAATGTGTTACAGAGATTATTGTGATCTAATATTCGTTTTTACATCAGATCAACACCAAAATCCGCTGTGGCAGCTGCAGGATCTGGAAATCCGAAGATGGATGATGCCACAGCCTTCCAGGAGCTGACACGGGAGTTTCCAGTGTTGTTAGATGGGCAGCTTCCCAGAAAGAAAGAGCGCCTGAGACTGACTGGAAGTCATGACCGACACTGTTACGACAGGTGGAGATCAGATCAGAGGAAGATGAGACTGCAGAACATTATTGGTAAGTTTACGTATCAATTATTTTCACAGAGAAACAGACAAAGAAAGTGAATTTGGAATCAGTTCTGAGGGTTTCTGTTCTGGTTTTCATTCCAGACCATTACGCTAGACGGTTACCAACGGAAGGCCAGGTGACCCGCTATTTTCAAAAGATGAGCTGGACTGCAAATACACCAAAAGCGTCTGAAGTGCTTGAGAAGTGGAAGCCCAACACAGGTGCACAACCAAATGAAAGGCAAATTAAAAAGATGGTAAAGCGTCAAACCTGGAGAGGCCTGACTATCACTGACGATCCAGTGAAGGGGAAGAAGGTTGTGACTTCCAGGCGTTTCCAGAAGGCAGAGGTGGTGTGTGATTACCATGGCGAGGTCATCACAAAGACAGCTGCAGAAGCCCTAATGGCACATATGGCAGAGGGAGAAATGAGATGTCTTTTCTTTTTTGACGGACCTGCACAAAAAATGTGCATTGATGCTTTTGAAGAACACTGCGCTTGCCACCCGGATAAGGAGACGATCGGAAGGCGGATAAATTCCTCTAAGAAAAAAGATAACATCAGGGCTGTCAGAGAGTCATTCATAATCAACGGACAGCCCGTCATGACAATTCTGTTTATAGCGAAGAGGGACATTGCTGAGGGAGAAGAGCTCCTCTTTGATTACAGAGTTTCGAGGAAATCATTTCAGGGTGAAGGACAGGCTCTAGAGTGGCTGGATAACTGACCAGTTCCCGAAAATACTTTGTAAGTATGAAGAACATATCTTCTTTTAGCTATTAAAGATGGTGTCTTCTTGTGACTTGAAATCCATCTCATTATTGCTTATGTCATTGTTTTGAAGATGACATGTCTCATTCTCCAACAGCTAGGGCACCAGGAGGGGATAAGAGACAGACAAGTAGATATATGAAGCTCAGAAGAGCGTAGAGGCTGATTAGCCACCCCACACAAATATTCCCAAGACAAAACACTACGAGACATCTGTCCAGCTTTTGTTCTTATTGAAAGTTTTGGAATGAAGAGGTCTAATTGTCACCACTTTTGAAAAACTGTTGACTTTATCTGAATGTTTCAAAAGAAACACTCCACTTAAAACACTTAAAAGTTTTCCAATTATTTCATGATGAGTGGAGCAATGCAAAGAATCTTTTTCAGTGTAAGACATCTGCTTTTGGGTCACTTTAAATTGAACAAACTCAAATCTTTTTGAGATGATGTGTTACACTAATTATTGATTTATGAATTTATTGTTTACAGACAGAGGACATATTCATTGTTAGAAGACGGATGATGGCCCAGGATTCCCAGAACGGACACTGGAGTTTCCAGCGGCATTAGATGGGTAGCCGCTTGGGAAGAGACATCGACTGAGACTCACTAGACTTCATGAATGACACCAAGAACAGAGCTTACAAGATGAGTCTAGATAACAATTCCTTAAACCTTTTAGTGAAGATTTCTGAAAAGGCTAAGGACTACAGCAATTATTTTTGGACTACAGAGATATTTTAAAACCTCATTAAGTAGTTAGACATTTGATGAAAAGTGGTTTATCTTTACAAGAATGTTTTAAAACTTTAATTGCAGTTCAATAGATGCCGTAGACCGAATCGACAATGACTGCATTTTATTTTCATTTTAGCCATAAACTGTTGTAAATAGTTTAATTGAAAAAAATATTAATTCAGAGCACCCAATCCAGTTGATTTTGAAATTGAGAGGCAATTATTAGCTATAGTGGTTCGTATCTATGACTGAGCTGTGATTTCTGTTTAATAGAGACCTGTCTCTTACACAAAGGAGATTTTTCACTCTAACAGGTGTCACTTCCCAGCAAAGTCTATCACATTCCATAAGGATTTACTGCATTAGAGCAGATAAGCAGCCTCAGTCCACTGCAGCTTTTAAAATATGACAGGTTTCTGAGAATTTCAAAGCAATAGAAAAGTGCAACAAATGGAGTTCTTGAAGTTGTTCTTTCATTGTGCCTTCAACAAAATCATATTAATGTGCTCCTGCTGTTTTGTAGAGTCCGCCTGCCACTCATCTCCAGCCATGTTGCCAGTAGGACACACGAGAAGCCACAAAGCAGCTGACTGAGGTCCCGGAGGACATGCAGGCACAACAGAAGCGCACTGTAATGTTTCAGCAGCCTCTTGGGAAGAGATGGACTGAGACTGATTGCGCTTCATAAACGACACCGTTTGATTTCACCCAGAACAGAGCCCACAAGATGATATGATATGATATGATATGATATGATATGACATGATAATATATGGGCTGGGAGTTTAATGCTGCATCATTGCCATGGATCCAAGAGGGACATCGTGTATGTAGCTATCTTTTAGTGGGATTTTGCTGGTCTACAGAGATCTGAGTACAGTACAGTACAAGTACTGACATGTACAAGACATGATGGATGGATTAATACCCTTATTCATTTATTCCTTTTTTTAATTGTATAATGCTAACATGCCCAAAGGGGTTGGGCAGCCTAGGGGTTGACCTTGGACCCCTAGAGGTTTTTTTTCTCCTTACTAAGGAGTTTTTGGTTCCTCTCTTCCAGTGTCTTCTGGTCTTTTCTGTTTTGTATTCACAACATGTATGGTCACTTGCTTTGTTAAGCGCCTTGGGCAATCTTGTTGTGAAAGGCACTATATAAAAATAAATGTATTTGAATTGAAGATGAGACGAGAGAACAATTCCTTAATCCTTTTAGTGAAGTTTTCTGAATAGCTTAAGGACTAAATCATTTCTTAGCCATTTTATAACAGAATTAAGAAGTTGGATTAAAAACATATTTTCAGAGGTTTTATCTTTAAAGGAATGTTTAAAAATGTAAGTTGTCTCTTAAACAAAGGTCACTATTTGCTCATCGGAACAAGTGTCTCCAGATAATCAGCTCAGCAACCTAAAACAATTGATGATTGTAAATATGACAAGATTGTCGTAATGTAAAAGCTATAGTAAATGTAAAGTATAGAGTTGTTGAATTCTTTTGTTTTTGTCTTCAACACAATCATATGCAGATGTTATCATTTATGTTAATATGCAGATGTTATCATTTATGTTACTTTTTTGTAGCAGCCGCCTGCCAGTCAAGATGCCAGGAAGTACATGGTATGATCCACAAGGACTTAATGATGCAGAGAAGAGCATAAGGGAAAAAGAAAACAAGACATTTATCTATTAACACAGAAGATGGGTAATGGGAACAGCACTTCAAGACCAGACACTGGAGGTTAAATTGAAGTTTTAGAAGTGATTCTTTGTGTTTGGCTTCAACACAGTAATATGCTCACATTATTAATTTTTACATAACACCTGATATTCATTACAGGCCAGGGTTCCCAGGAGGACACACAACACAGCCAAAATGTGACAAGCTGAAGTACAGCAGACCATAGGGGAAGAACTCTTGCCTACATTTATGTTTCCACATCTACATCATTTTAAAAACTCCTTGGAAACTGGATTCCCAAGATGAAGATTTAACTTCAACAATGACATTATTAACCTTAAAAAAGTCCTAAAACTAGAGGGGTCTACATCTTACTAAGAATTCCCTGAGAAAGGGAGGAGATGATATGGTCAGTTCCCAGTGGTGGCACAAGGGTGAAGTGGTGTGCAATGACCATGATGACATTCTGGCAGTGCTGGCTCAGTTCGAAATCAGAAAGCTTTTCCTTTTCACCTGTCATCCCAAAAAGGACACCTTTGGAAGAAGAAGAAATCAATCGAGCAGAATAAACAATATTGAAAAAACAACGGTGAAAATCCGTAAGGCTGCAGGGCCTGATGGGATACCACCCCACATCCTCAGGACATGTGCAGCCCAGTTGACCACAGTGTTTACAGACATATTTAACTCCTCCCTGTCACAATCCATTGTCCCCACATGCTTAAAAAAAACACTATTGTTCCACTCCCCAAAAAGGCAAAAGTGATGTGCCTGAATGATTACTGCCCAGTTGCATTAACATCTGTGGTGATGAAATGTCTGAAGAAGCGGGTGTAGCCACACAACAACTCCATCACAGAGTCCCTGGACCTCTTGCGGTTTGCCTACCAGAACAACAGATCAGTGGATTGGTGATGTCCCCCTGGCTCTACATACAGCCTTGGAACACCTGGACACTAAGGACTCATATGTGAGAATGCTGTTTGTGGACTACAGTTCAGCATTCAATTCCATCATACCCAGCCAACTGGTGACAAAGCTCAGGGGACTAGGTCTGTGCAACTCTGTCTGCAACTGGTTGCTGGACTTCTTAATCAAGAGACCACAGGTGGTGCGGCTATGTAATAAAACATCAACACCACACTCCCTGAGTACTGGAACACCACAAGGTTGTTCTCCCTGTTCACTCACGACTGCACAGCAAGACACAGCAACAACCGCATCATTAAATTTGCAGATGACACCACTACAATAGGCCTGAACGATGATGGGTCCGCTTACAGGGACGAAGTCGTACAGCTGCATAGGTGGTGTCATAGCAATAGCCTGGACTTGAACGTAAATAAAACAAAAGAGCTAATAGTGGACTTTTGGAGACACAGGCCACACACTCACAGCCCACTCAGTATTGATGGAACAGAAGTGGAAACAGTCACCAACTTTAGGTGTTTGGGAATTCACATTTCTAATGATCTAACCTGGACTGTGCACACGGACTCTATCTTGAAGAAGGCTCAGCAGCGCCTCTATTTCCTGAGGTGCCTCAAACGATGGGGGATGCCAGTACCTGTATTGGTGAACTTCTACCGCTGCACCATCGAGAGCATCCTCACCAACGGTATCACCGTGTGGTACGGCAACACCTCTTTTCGAAAAAGACAGGCACTGCAGAAAATGGTAAATGTGTCCCAGAAGATCATCGGCTGTGGTCTCACCGAGATTAAACAGCTCTATGAGGACCGCTGCCGTGATAGAATTCTGGCCATCACAGAGGACAGTCACCACCCTGGGCATGAGCTCTTCACCCCACTGCCCTCAGGCAAGAGATGCAAGAGCATACGGACACTTACCACTAGATACTTCGATAGCTTCGATCCACAAGCAGTGAGATTGGCGAACACATTTGCCCATGCCCCTCGGACCACACCTACACCATCTACCTCAATATGATTTCTTATTTATTGCACATCTTCAGTCATTGTTTACATATCTGCATTGTTTACATTCAAACTGTTTAGTTGTTTACTTGTACATTGTCTACTGTTTGTATATTGTCTTGATGCACTGTCTGCACTTTGTGTTTTTACTCTTGTTTTAAGAATCAAGAGACTTTCTGTAAGAATTCCATTGTACCAGTACATGTACTGGTTACATATGGCAATAAAGTTCAAGTTCAAGTTCAAAGTAGGGGAAAAGTATTAAAGGGAGTGCAGGGCTGATGCTGAGCTGAACCGTGGGGTTGATGCATTTGGCATTTGGTTTTGCGCTTGTAGTATGCACCTTTTGGAGATATGAATGAAAACAAGCCATCCATTTAGTCAATATTCAAAATTATTAGATACATATTTTTATGGAGGTGGACGTGATGCTGAGTTTAAAACTGGGGATACTAGACATTAAATGAAAGCTCTGATTCTCTGCTTTCACGTGCATTCAGTTTCAAGCTTGTAGTATGCAGCAGGTCTCCAAGGTGAACAGCCTCTGGCATGTTAGAACCAAGTAGGTAAGGTAAGTCAGCAAGTCAGATCCGTAACTTTGGGATAAGGATTAGCTCTAAGGGCTGGATCGGTCGGGTTGGTTTGGGAAGCAGGGCTGGGCGCGAGTCTTAGCTGGACGAGGCGCCGTGTGCCGCAGCCCCCCTCCCCTCGTCGCGGAGGGAGGGCGGGGGGAAGGCCGGGGTGCCAAGCCGTCGGCTGCGGTGGCGAATCTGGACGCACGCCAGGCCCTTCCCACGGATCTGCCCAGCTGTGGCGCGTGTCGGTCAACCCCCTCCCACCCAGGGGTCTTTTATCTTACAGATTGTGTTTGAGGCTTGCTGTTTATGAAGCCTTCTGCCTTCTGCCTTTGGCTCTACTTCATAGTATGTTTGCCACACAAATCTGTGCTTCTTCCCATGTTTTTCCTCATATCACTCATGTAACTCATCTGTTTCTTTCTACTTATTTTTAATCAGTTCCGAGTCAATTGGGTCATTATTCTTCATATGGTCTTCTGGACATTGTAATTTTCTCTCCAATCTTCCATATTTCTTCTGAGTAGTAGTGTTACCTATTAACCCGGTGGAAAGCTGTGAAGAAAGATACAAGATGTGAAGAAGGGGTTAACTGAGTCCTTTCTGCACAAGGACTGGACTTCTAATCAACAGGCTGGTGTTTATGGCAGGAAAGGGAGATAAGTGATAAGGATTCCAGATGCCAGCTAGGAAACCCCAGGGAGGGTAATCTAAAACCCTGACCATTTGGCCAGAGTTTGTAAACTGGTCAAACACCGTGACCTCCCCCCTTTACCATAATAATGAGCCACATCAGAAGCGGCAAGGAAGGGCTGTATAAACTAAAAGTTTGTACCGGCACTTTGAACAATACTTCGGTTTTGCTGTTCCTTGAGGGAACAGGACTTTGGTTTTATTGTTCCTTGCATGCAATAAACTCTGCAACAGCCAATACCTGATCAATATGGACAGAATATTTCAATATCATAGCTTGCCTTGCCATCTACTCATGTACTGCCCTGCTGGTAGTTTTTCTCACTAAAATAACTTTCTTTGGTTTCACAGCTTCAGGCATGAACTGGAACATATCCTTCAGCTCCTCAATATAGGTCTTGACATTACAACTAGGTATTGTCAGATCAAACATTTCTTTGTCTTTTGAGGTTAAATCCGCTGTCTTACCTGCAAAAAGGACCAAGAACATGATGGATACACCTGAGCGTCCTGTATAGGGTTCTTTCTGATCTACTCGGAGATCTTGCCCTAGAGATTCTCTGTGCCCAGGCTTCCTGAATGCCCTTGTTCCCTTGGTCCCTACCTGAGACACACATGCCCTGCTCGAGATCTCTGATTTCTTGCAGGGCAGAGTCTTGTTCCTTGATCAGTATTTCTCTTTGTTCAGTTATTCGTTAGTCTTGTTGTGTAAACTTTCCAGTTTGATTTCCTGTTCATGCAAGCTTACCTGTATCTCTTTTCTGGCCTCGTCCATGACAGAGGGTCTTCTATTTTCTATTTTCACTAATGCTTCTTTGAGTAGTTTCTTTTTCTGTTCATTTTCCATTTTCTTTCCACTGATTATGCCCAATATTTCAAATTGCTCTTTTTTATATTCCTCCAGCTTACTCTTCTTCTGAGCGTCTGAGCTTTTGACAACCAGGCCAGTGTCAATTCAAATTTATCTAGAGCAGTTTAAAGCTAAACTGGATAAGACCCGTACCCTTCCTTTTTAAACGAGGAAATTGCCTTGGCTAGGATTTCTGCGTGGGTGTTTTCAATCTGTAATCTAAAGTCAGACTTCTTAGTACTGTCCCAGTAACCAGGATTGTCGCAATGAGAGATCCTAATTATAAACCACTGAACTTCAGATTATCTGGCAACCATTTCTATTTTTCAGGGAACAAAAGACTCTTTTTGGAATTTTACCTTTGAACACACTTTACTACAGTTCAATGACAACTATCTCTCCACAGTAGCATAAAAGGTAACCCTTACTTACTTATAGTGTAGCTTTAGAGAGCAGGGGCTGCTGGGTTGATTGTTTTTCTACATACAGAACAGCAGGGAAGCATCTTGGCTTTCCTGTAACCTCTACACTGAAATCCTGTGCCAACCATCTTGCTACTGTCTTAGAGAGATTTTCAATTTATCCCTGAAGCACAAGAAGAAGTTTGAAGGGTCACAGGAAGCAATGGCCCTCTTTTACGGATCTGTCATTGAGAGTGTTGTGCTGTTTCCCATCACTGTGTGAGATGGCAACACTTCTGCCCAGGACACGGAACAGGTAGAGAGGGCAGTGTATATCGCCTCTAAAACTCCCCTTCCCTTTGTGGATTCATTCTCCATCTCTAGACTGAAACACAAAGCTCTAAAGATGCTCGCCGGCTGCTTCCACCCTGCCCAGCCTTTGTTTACCTTTCTCCTCTCTGGTAGTGCTTAGGTCTGTTAAAATAAGGTGCACAGCTTCTGTAACAGCACCTGCCCAGAGGCTTTGAGATGTGTGAATACAGTTATATAATGTAGGTTAAATGAATACATTATTACTGGAGTATGTAAGGACAGTATATGATGTGGGAATGTTATTATTGGTTTTATGTTTGTACTGTCCTATATTGTACTGATGTCTTTTGCTTGCATGAGCTGACCAAACCAGACTCGATGCAAAATTCAGGAAGTTGTTATGGAAATAGAAGTGTTGAACTTGAGAAACTGTACAGCAACACAGTACAAGCAACAACACAGACTTAGCATAAAATTACATGAGAAAATATTCAAACAAATGCCAGTTTCAGTCTATTTTTGTTCCTGAGGAATAAAGCCAGCTGTTGGTTATTTGTTATCAACGAGGCTCTTTAAGGCCTTTACCTTCAATAAAGCCCAAATCCCAACAGAAATTTCTCATGTGCCTTGCTGGAGAGCAGGCCCAGTTTTCTCAGCAATGACCCATGACTGAGATTCATGGGTTCTTCCAGGTGTCCCGTATATCATCTGGCCTATGTGTACCATCTGTGGTATTAAAATACACACTCTCAATTTCAGTATTTTTTTGTTTGGTTTCTCTGTTGCTCTAAAGGCAGATAAAGGTGTCAAGTTAGAGGTTGGTTTCAGCAGTTTCACTTCCTGCACAGACTGATGGGTCTGATTCTCATGCTAAGTGGACAGTTAATCAAGTTCACAGAGAAACATTCAGAGTCAAGATGTTACAGCCTCCCTCTCGTTTGTCTATGAGGGTCTGGGTGTGTCCTGAGAGAGACCCCTGCTGTTCCCAGACTGGGCTGCAGAGAGGCAATTAACTCTCTCTAACAAATCTCATATTTTGCAGAGAAGATAAAATTCGCCTGCTCCAAAGCGTGTCGTTCTCCCTAAAAAAACCTCCTGGAGACACTTAATCATATTTCAGGTCTTCTCCCACAGCAATCTCTTTTGGCAAGGAACAGTAATGTCATGAAGTCCTGTTCATCGACCACAAAAGCCTGCCTCACTGGTCTAAGGTTGACTCTTTAATTTATTTGTCTTCCAAACGTGTCTTTATCTGGATGACAGGTGCAGAGATTCTTGTGATTCCTGTGCCAGCTATGTCTTTAGGACTGTGCTGTTTTCTTTGTTATGACTTCTCCATGGTAAGCACACACAACCTCTCCCTTTACAGGATCATTGTTGATTAGAAGACATCTCCAGATTCAAAGTGTTTGAAAAACCAATGAATAAAACCTTTCTCCCCAACTTAACGTAAATGGTTTCTACAATAAAACCATTGGTTGAACCGATAAAAAAAATCTTTTTCTCATTTTAGTTAACAATGACGAAATGCTAGCGAATAAAATCCACAGTGACCGTGATGAAGACTAAATTGCTTTGCATTTTTATTTGAGTGAATTAGGATGAGTCAAAATGACCTGTTTGACTAAAACTCAAACGGAAATTAATTTCATCACATTCAGTTGGCAGTTTGCGCATTTACTTTCTGTCTGGCCAACAGCAGGCTGGCTGTGTTGGGAATAATCCCAGAGCTGTGCAGTGCCTCAGGGCTACTGCTGTGTGAGAATCTCCAGTATCGGGGTATGCTGTTCTCTCTCCTCTTCTCCCTTGTTGAGTTGTAGTTCTTTCCATTCGGTCTGCTCCACACCCCACGTCATGAATCCCTATTGTGTGTTAACTGATTGCTACGCAGATAGACAATGAGATGTGTACACTGTTAATTAGATTAAAGATTCAAATCAGAGCACCTTGATTCGAGAAAATAAAAGGCAAGGAGACAAAAGAAATGCCTGTGGTTCTTCATGCTTTCAGCTGGAAGAAAAAGATTTGGAGCCTGAGATACTTCATATACGACGAGCAAACCAAGAAAAACTCTTGTAAAATATTACTGAAGATAAAGAAACAGAATGTGGCTAACATTATAAGTTGAAAAACGTCAACAAATCTGAAGGGGCATAAGAAGCACAGAATCCAGACACTTTTGCACCAAAACAGTTTACATTGTAGCAAGACAACAAATTAAACATTCAGAATTAAGCAAGAATGAAAATATTTTAGTTTTATTCATTTTCATTCATTCATTTATTCATTTCATTTTATGTCTGGGTTAGATTTTAATGTGTAAGATGTTAATTAAAATGTGAGAGCTGGTTGAACACACCATGAGTGCTACATTTCAGCTTCATAATGGCGCTCTGTCAGAAATGTGATTTTTGTTCATATGTTATTTATAAATTGTTGAAGGGAGTCTATGAAATTAATTTTGTGTACTGTACATTTCACGTTATGTAATAGTCATCAGAAAAGACTTTTCTTTGTGTTTAGTCTATTTACTGTATATAGCTGGGTATTCAGCTAACCAAGAAAATATTATTGTGGCACCAACATCTTACAGCGTGTTCCTCCATTCCGTCTTATTTCTTCAGAAGAGTGTAGGTGGAGTGGAAGCGCTGAGACACACTGAAGCACAGTCTGTCACTGTTAGCATGATGTATATAAGATGATATTCTTATTTTTTCAGAAGAGTGTGTGTTAGCATGATGTATATAATGACTGAGATTCTCCATATATGTAATATGTCACCATGTACCTTCTTCCAAGTCTCATGTAGATCACAGCTCTTGCTCACACAGGTTTATTAAAATATTCACACCTGCTCACACCTGAAGAAGGCTTCACAGACGAAATAATGTGTTTTCTCTCTTCTCTTTTCAGCATGGAATAAACCTATTACTTGTTCCTTTATTAAAATACTCTCATTATTGTTTTAGTTTTGTTTTCACCGTGGCGCTAAAGACAGATAAATGTGTCTCGTGGAATCTAATTTCAGGTTGGAGGTTAGTTTCAGTAGTTTCCCTTCCTGCACAGACTGATGGGGCTGATTGACATGCTAAGTGGACAGTTAATCAAGTCCACAGAGAGACATTCAGAGTCAGGATGTTATAGCCTCCATCTCCTGTGTCTGTGAGGGTCTGGGTGTAACCTGAGACAGACACCTGCTGCTCTCAGACTGGGGGACAGAGAGGCAGTTAATTCTCTCTGTAAAATCTCCAATTTAACTAGAGATCATTAAAATATTCCTTTGCACTCTTACTTCTTCCTACATTTTTTTGGTAATTGGGTAATTGGACTGTTCCCAAAGATGGGTTGGTTGGTAGTACAAATTACTACTGGGAAGAACACAATTTATGATGTCTTAACATTAAGATTGTTCTTTTCTTTCTTGTAGGATTAAGAATAATTATGTTTTGTCGTTCAGAACGTCTCTGTTCTGTAAGTTTTGAGTGTAGTGAGTAAAACTCTTCCCGCTGTATTGACTGTACAACCATATGGGAACCACACAATGAAGGGCATCAGGACCAGGCAATAACAGCACTTCTAAATTAATTGTATTTAAGAGAAATATACAAATATAATCCTTTTCTAGTGATGTGTGCTAATATGAAAGCCATTATTTTCCATGACCTGGTTAGTTGATCTGGTTAGTTAGATTGAATAAAAGGCTGGGCTTGGAGGAGGGGAGGAGACTGCGGGGGTGGAGCAGCCGAACGGATTTCTTTTGATAAGCCACATCTCTCTACTCACTAGAGACACCAATTCCATTTGAGACACAAGTCACTGGATGAGCTCTTCGGCATTTCTACTGTTGGCTGCATTTTCGATTTCTCCTCTATTTTAGCGGTAGAAAAAACCCGAAGATCTGGATTTTCTATCATTAACATCTGAGTTCAGCTTCTGCAATCAATATTGCCGACAAAAGGTAAGAAATCGTATTTAAACATCATATATGCTTATACAGGCCAACGACACTACTACCATCTTAACAAGTAATTTATGTGGGTTAATGGTGACGAAGGCCAATCTAAAATCCAAACAAAGCAAGGAGCAGAAATATGGTTCTTCCAAGTGCTGGGGTGTCAAGTGGAGAGCCAGGTTAAGAGCATCCTCAGCAGACCTGATGGCCTGAGAGGCAGACCGGTAAGGATCCAACAGGGGAGATGGGCACAGCTGGAGGTGCTTAAGCACCAGATGCTCAAAGCCATTCATAGCCTTCGAGCTCAGAGCAGTTGGTCTGGCCTGTAGCCATTAGGGCATGATTTTTTTGAAGATTCGGGACCAGGAATTAGAGTGGACACTCTGAAACTGTGAAGTATCATCAAATCCGGTGAACACAGGAGCTACAGATGCAGCCATTCAAAATGCGCGGGCGATACCGCATTATTTTCCGGTATGCTGTACGCAGTCTACCGCAAGTTACCGGTAAATACCGCTAGCAAAATAATAGTATCCGGAATTTCCGCAAGGTGGAGCTAATAAAGCTCAACCTCTCATGTTTGAGCTGTAGCCATCAAAGTCTTTAACGAAGATATTAATAATAGTATTAATAATAAATGACCTTGGACAAGCTGTAAACTCAAAGTATTGCCCTGGTCCACATTCTTTTTTTCATTGACCGTCTTTGTAAAAGTAACACCACAGCATTTCGCAATCACGCATTTTTTTCCAATCATGCAAAGTACAGTAATTTTTGAGAATCGATTCACCATGCCTTACACATGCTCATAAAAGAGATTGATTTAGGAACATAAACATATTACCGTATGCAAACTGTACTGTATACAGTATGTATATGTATATTTAATGTCTTAACTGTGCCCGTTTAAGTATTGACTATTCATATCTAATTTTACCACTGAAGGGAAATCTTAGTAGCTGAGCATAAAAAGAATAGGAGCATACTGCAACGCGTGTGAAGGCCATAAACGATATTAATTTTGGAACATAAACATACAGTATATGGCTGGTCTCGGTACTTTAAAGAAAAAAATACACACCAGTATTCCATAATGAAACATGGTTTCATTATGACCAGAATCTGTCTTGAGATATTTTTAACTTGATTTACAGTATTTGAGAGGTATGTCTTAACACCGATACTACAGTGCTTAAGTACTGCTCACGTATATGTTTCTAGGTTTATATTATGCATTTCATACGGTCAAATTACTTTTGAGCAACTAATAAGAAGCGCGAAACGGTATGCGTTTTAGTTTCGTTTCGTGCTGGGACTGTGCTGTTAGTTTCCTGACTCCCATGTCACATGGTCTGTGATTGAAACCCGTAATACCGGTTTAATTCGTCACAGCCAGCACTCCGGTTGTAAAGTAGAAGCAGGCGAGATTTCCAGCGAAAAACACCTCCCCCTTCTTCAGGTGTGAGGGTCTTCTGCTCAGAATGAAACGCTAAAATGTAATGTAGGCTCTGAATGGGTTCAATTGTGATTTGGGCTTGATTAAGGTCGCTGCCTTTCATCTAAAACCCTACTTGAATCCTTCTAAACTAAAAATCAGTGTTTGTGAGTTCTAAATAAAGAGGTATCCAGGTAACAGTGAAACGGGCGGACAGTCTGGGGAGATCGCCCGTTTTCCATGTAAATAGTTCCCTGGTTCCGCACCCCTTGGTGTTTCTCTCGCTCTCTCTCGGGTCACCTGATCATTAGCTCGAAAGATTTGAGTGCTTTGTGTATATTCTAATGGTAGTGGGGGCAGGGTGTGTGGGAACAGGTTTGGTTGAAATTGCATTGGAGATCTATGTTCTTCACACCTGAAACATTTTCTCTGAAAGCATTTTCTTCGCAGTTTAACCGATCTTGTTACAGCATGTTACAGTTTACTATTATTAACCATATTAATTTTAAGTGCTTAATGTAAAATCTTGTAAAAATATATTTTCATTGTTCAAATATACATTAAGTCTGACTATCATATAATAAGTTAAATACAAAACTAAAGAAAAAATAGGGTTAAATATAATTCAAAATATTTTGCTAACAATGTTAACTGTTTATGAATAATAAAATGTATTAGCTAAGGAGTAGGATGGCACAGTTGTTAGTATGTTTTTTGTTTTGTTTCTTTTTCATAAATACAACAGTAGTACCTGATGTCTCAGTGGCTTTCAAAATTAAATTATGCATGCAAACCTGTGAACTAGAAAGATAACTAAGATATCCATCCATTTATAATGGTGGCAAAGTGGTTAGCATTGCTATCTTGCAGCACTGGGGTCCTAGGTTCAATTCCTGCCATCCTGTGTGTGTGGGGTTTACATGTTCTCTCTGGGTTACATGGTTTTTCTCCATATGTGTGATATGACTCCCTCTCACACTCCAAAACATACTGGTAAGTTAATTGGTTTATGGGAAAACTGGCCCTGGTGTGTGTGTGTTTGTGTCTGTCTGTCCTGTGATGGACTGGCGCTATGTCCAGGGTGTATTCTGCCTTGTGTCCGTTGCTTACTGGGATAGGCTCCAAATCCTCTGTACTGGATAAAGAGATTAGAAATGGAAGTAAAGGCACTGTGTGGATGGAACTATACACAGTGTTAGAAACCCACTATGAAATGGCAGCATCTCACTGAGAATAAAATATTTTATACTGCTGGCTTAAGGAAACAGCCTTTCCACCTCTCTTGCACATCAGTATCCATACCTAGTTATTTAAACAACTTGCCTCTAATTATAAACATCTTAATATGCTGGCTCTGTGGATCCGCATCAGCTATGTTTGCCCATTCCTTCAATTCATGTGCATCCAACACACAGTTCAATGCCAGCAACTACACATAATCTAAAATACAATCCTTATTTCAGTATCTATGTAAACATATAGTCTGTTAACTTCATCATCTTCATCAAAAGTATGCCTAACCCCATTAGGAAGTGTTCTTGTTATAAGTGTATTCCTCAGCTTTCCCCAAACTATCTTCTTCTTGCCAACATCTCTAGTCTTTTATCCTGCAATAACTCAGCCAACACTTAAATCTCCAAAAGCTGCTTGTGTTAATTTCTTTAAATCACAAATATCATGTGTAAATACTGGCCATGTAATACTCTGCATTGTGGAATAATAGTTTATTTTAAAGGGAACTAGAGAAACTAAGAACTAGAGAAATCTAGTTTTTTTCTAGAATTAATAAATGCACATCCTGTTCACTGGGGAAATTAAATCCACACTAAGCAATCTTCAATATGTTCAGAATATGACAGCAAGAATCCTATCAGGGATGCATTACACCTGTTTTCAAGTCCTTGCACTGGTTACCTATCAGATTTCGAGTCAACTTCAAAATCCTTATCCTCCTTATATACTGTCCTACAACTGTTATTATTGATCTCCGAATTATTGTACTTGACATGACTTCATTCAGCCTTTCCTGAACGTCTATGACAGGCAGAGAGAGTGCTGTTTCTGGTGCGATCTTTTACAGCTGACATTTCACTGTTTTAAACGAACAAGAAATTAGATTGCTCATAAATCACTTATTCTATATAAACACAGCGTAATTGCCCTCCGAAAATCTTCTTTTTCTTGTTCGTTTTAGAGACCTTGATTGAAACTGATTTTAGATGTCAGAAAGGATTAATTTTCTCTGTATTTCCTACATTGCTTTGTCGAGATTTTAACTTTATATCTAACTTTATATCTAGGCTCAGATTTCAACTATAAATCGTACAGTAATTAATAGCAGTAAATACTGATGTTTATACATAAAAAAGTCATGCCTTGGAGTATAGACCCCCAAAGGAATGCCATAGACTCAAACTGCAAAATAAACACATACAGAAAGAAAGTATTTGTATTGTAATTGCAAATCCTGGTACTGTATGAGTGATTGGTATGACTTTCCTCATTACAAATCTCTTATTAGAATTTAAATTTCTCTGTAACTCCAGGTCAGAACAGAGAAAATGTAACTGCCTTAAGGAGTTTACGATTATGAAAAATAGAAGGATAAGCATGATACGTATGTCTTCTGTCATGTTACTGAGCACCAAATCTTATTGAGAATATGAATCCATTTAAGGTTTATACCATTAAAGTAACGGTTTATTCCATGCTGAAAATGTTTGTACCAGACTTTTTTGAGGCCTGTTTAATTGTGTCTGAAGTCTGATGTTGTAAATTTTATTGTTAAAAAGATCCATGAAAATGTCACTACTAAAGTTAGCTGGTACTGTTGGTACTGTAAGTGGCAAGTAGAGCTCATATTTTAGATTTTGTGTAGTTGCTAGCGTTGAACTGTGTGTTGGATGCACATGAATTGAAGGAATGGGCAAACATAGCTGATAAGGATCCACAGAGCCAGCATATTAAGATGTTTATAATTAGAGGCAATTTGTTTAAATAACTAGGTATGGATACTGATGTGCAAGAGAGGTGGAAAGGCTGTTTCCTTAAGCCAGCAGTATAAAATGTTTTATTCTCAGTGAGATGCTGCCATTTCATAGTGGGTT